>NC_057813.1:288397479-288997479 GCF_018294505.1 Triticum aestivum | reverse complement strand
CTTGTTGGGTGGCCCGGCAAGGGTCTTGCCGTGGCGCGCTGGCTTCCCCGGCAAGGATCTTGCCAGGCGTCTCGTGGGTTTCTTTGGTGAGGATTGTTGCCTTCCTATCCTCATCTGATCTTGGGCATTCTATGTCTTCACAAAGTTCTGCATGCCACCATGGAAGTGCCCCCCCAAGACTTATCCCAATGCATTTGTTTAGCATTGGCGGGCTCAAGGGTGGCTCACTTTGGCTGGCGCGGCCGAGCTGCCCCGACAAGGGTCTTTCCGGGGCTGCTGAGGTTGCTCCGTCAAGGGTCCTTGCCGGGGAACCTGCTACGCCTATCTGATCTTTGTGGCCTTGGCCCTTGTTGTTGCTTGGTTCGTCCTTGTGGCTTCGGCTTCTCTGTGGCTTCCCTTTCCTACCGTGTCTGTGCATGGCCATGGCGGGAGGCTCTGACTCCCCGTGCACAAGTAAAGGGGTCAAAAGCAGAGCTCCTACTTTTGTACACCGACACGGCGTACGTACCGCGTGCTCATAACTACACACTAAAACTACCATGGGCGGCGATGGAGGCATAGCAAGGACGAACTCCACAATACGGCTCAACTGTATCCATACCCCCATCTATCTTTTTCTTAACTTCATTTTTTCTTTTCAGGTTCATTACAACCTACATCACCCTTTTTATGGTGTCAAGGGCCCTTTTTCCGGCCCCTTATGAAAACTTATTCATTAATCCTCTCGAAGGATCAGACACCAAGGCGAAAAGCAGCACAGATGTACGGCAGAGTAACTAAAGGATCTTTCAAGATCACCTCCCCCGTTGTTCTTAAATACCTGTACACAGCTTTCCCTTGCGCTCGACATGTAAAATAGCCTCGATGCTTATAGCATTATCTGTACAAATATGTTTTGACATATCAATTAGACTATAATGGAAACAGTTTTTTGCCCAAGTTATTTGGTACTGGCTTATTCCCTATTCTGTATTTTCTTCTTCTTTATCATCTGATTATCATGTACACCTTGGCCTGACCTAAATCGCCAGGGGCTCCATTCAGCCACCTACATGTATTAAATTTACCATAAGTCCGAACACTTTCACAAGTGCAATTCGGCGTCCCGAATCTACCATTATATGCATCAGCTCCGAATCATGTCTTGGGTCAATAGTTGGGTTGCCTGGGTCCTGTGGTTACTACTTTATGTTCCGATTGTTCGGCTAAGGAACTAAATGGAGAACTAGTGCGATTGTGTTGCTGGTTGGTCGGATAAACACCTCAGTAGAGAAAGCCGAAAACTGACTATCATGACGCGACGAGATCTGATCAGCTATTCGGTGACTCAATATAAATCTCTTGCGATTTTTCTCGTGTCACACGAAGGACTGGTTTTTACCTGGTCAGGTGTCTACAACACCTGAGTTCGGATCGCCGAACAATACCAGGGGTTGTGCCTACCATCTTATTGTCAAACTCCTAAGGCTAAGTGAGAGTGATAAAGCCGCATAGTCTGATTGCCTGGTTCGCCGCACTAGCACCTCCTTCAAGGACCAAGTCATTGGGTTAAGTGTGTTTTTGTGCTATTCCGAACACCCCTGTAGTATCTACGCGAGGGGCGGAAGCCAACGACTGGCCAACCCTTAGATTCAATAAACGGCCGCAATGGAGGATAAATAAGTTCAGATAAAACAAGACTAAAATTACACAAAACACCTTGTTTTCATTATACAGAGTTTTGGCAGCATGGTTACATTCATTCAAACATGATGTCCTTCGAACACATGCCCTCTATAATGCGGGAACCTTCAAGGACATCGTTGAAGTATCGCTCCGGCATACGATGCTCCTTGCCTACTAGCGTCCCCTCGGTTGCAAGACTGGTGGCATTCATCTTCGCCCACTGCACCTTGACACGAGCGAAGGCCATCCGGGCACCTTCGATACAGACTGACCGCTTTATAGCATCAAGCCGTGGGCAGGCATCGATTAGCCGCTTCACAAGCCCGAAATAGCTATTAGGTATGGGTTCGACTGGCCAAAGATGAACTATGATATCCTTCATGGCCAGTTCAGCCATCCTGTGTAGCTCGATCAACTGTTTCAGCTGATCACTGAGGGGTACTGGCTGCTCTGGCGCAATGTACTGTGACCAGAATAGTTTCTCTATTGAGCTCCCCTCTTTGGCTCGGAAGAAGTCTGCCGCATCTGCAATACTTCAGGGAAGATCCACAAACACTCCTGGAGAACTCCAAATGCGTGTCAGAAAGGTGTACTTTCTCCTTATGAACTTTGTCTACATATTAAAAACCTTACCCGCCGCAGTCTGCTTGGCTTCTCGGATCTCCTGACATGCACCTTGGGCGTCAACCCGGGCTTCCTTTGTTCTTTGGAGCGTTGTAGCAAGTTCGGAGTCTTGCTCCAAGGACTCACATTTTTATAGCATCAGTGAGCTTGTTGGACTTCATCCAACCTCGCCTCATGCTTTTTTCGGGCGGTTCGTTCCTTGTCCGCCTCCTTCTTGGCTTCGGCCAATGCACTCTTGTGGGCTTCGACCTCCAATGTGTCAACTATGAACATAAACACAAAGCTCATTCAGATAACAAATTGGAGCTTATATCTGTTCAGATATGCTTCGGTATAACATACCTTGTTTTTCCTCTAGCCTCTGCTTTAGTTCAAAGACTTCAGCCGCATGCGAGGCTGCTGCCAGCTTCGCTGGCTGCTCATCCAAATAGACATATATGTTAGCTCCTATGAAGTATTATTCGATCCTCTGTTCGTCCCTTCTTCGTGAAATGCCGAACAGAGTCTCGGGGGATACTATCTATATATAGGTATTCCTTTTGTAAATAACCAAAAATATATTACTTCATGTACCTCAAAGCCTGTTAGAAGGCAGGTGTAGGCTTGGCTCAATCCGCTTTTAGCGGACCAAACCTTTTCAACCACCACCCATAAGGGTACGGTGCTCTTCCACAATGGAAGCACTTTGAAGCGCTTCCATCAAAGTGTCCGGCGCCTCAGGATTGATAGAGGACACCGGTGTAGACGGCACACCCCCTTCACTTGAAGAAGGTTGCTGATCCAATTCCGGAGCCGTGTGGGTCTCCGGAATAATATTCGGTTGGGGCCTGAATTGAGCGTTGCCCCCATCACCAATCTCCATAGGGGTTGATTTCCCCCTCTCTTCAGCGACAGAGGTGTTACCCTCCGCCGCCACCTTCATGGCCACCTGTACCTCCCCATGACCGTAACAGGTTCTTTTTGATAACACTTCGATGTTATCCGTGGCAGTGGGTGGAGAGATCTGTTGAGGCGACTCGCTCTCTATCACGTTCGTCCCTAGCGAGTTCCCGAATGACGATGATTATTGGGGGAGATCGCGAGCCGGGCTATAATGCGCAATTCAGTATGTTAAAATAGTAAGGAATAAAATCAGATATGTGTATGGTGTCTTCGGATACTTACGATTCAGCCAAGGGCTTCGGCCTAGGGTGCTGCTTTGGGATGGCATCAGCATCCGCTTCGGAATCATCCGAAAAGGAGGGTTTTCCCTTCTTGGTCGCCTCCGCCTCTAGATCCATGGAAGCCAGCCTTTTCTTCCTCCTCCCCTTAGGGGGAAATTTACTCTCTTCGTCCTCTACGTCTTCGTCATGGGAGGAGGAGGTCTCGGAGTCTTCGGACACATCATCCGAAGCACCCTTACGACGGAGGCCAATTCTGGTCTTCTTGCCTTCCTTCTTGGCCTTCTTCTCCAGTGCCTAATATGGCGCCAGTACCAACATCTTTGTCAGGAAGGGGGTAGCCTAGTCCTCGAGCAGCATAGCCGGGCATTTGATCTGCTCCGCCTTCTTTGACCAGCCATGTGGGAGTCAGAGAATTCAATATACTCCTTGTATTTGCAAATAAAAGTTATCATAAAACTCATGGGAGTGGTTGGACGTGCGCAGTCAAGGCCGCGGTCTTCAGTTGTATCCGGCCATGACTTTTGAGTCTTGAAGAGCAACTTCCATATGTCTTCGTGTGTCGTGCTGAAGAAGCGCTGCAGGGTCCGAGAACCGTTTGGGTCAAATTCCCACATATATTGAGTCCGGCGTTGACAAGGGAGAATCCGGCGAAAGAGCGTCACCTGGATCATGCTGGTGAGGCTGGTGTTCTTGTTTGTCATTCCCTTGATGCGGCTCTCCAGTGTCGTCACCTCGTCAGGCGATTCCCAATCTAGGCCCTTATTGAGCCAGGATTTTAGCTGCGTCAGGGGCCCGGATTTGAATTCAGGGGCGGCGGCCCATGTGGCGTCGTGGGGTTCCGTGATATAGAACCACCCCTGCTGCCATCCTTTGGCGCTCTCCACAAAGGTCCCCTTAGGCCAGGTGACGTTGGGGAGTTTTCTCACCATGGTGACTCCGTACTCCGCGTGTTGGCCCTCGAACACCTTGGGCTTCACATTGAAGACCTTGAGCCATAGGCCAAAGTGGGGAGGGACGCGGAAAAATGCCTCGCACACAACTATAACCGCCGAAAGGTTGAGGAAGGAATTTGGGGCTAGATCATGAAAATCTAGCCCATAGTAGAACATGAGACCGCGGACGCAAGGATGAAGGGGAAACCCTAGTCCGCGAAGGAAATGAGGGATGAACACTACCCTTTTGTTGGGCTCCGGAGTGGGAATGATCGACTTTTTTGCAGGAAGCCGATGGACTATGTCCGTGGCCAGATACCCAGCCTCCCGGTGATCCTTGATGTTGTAGGATCGAAAGTATGTCTAGAGGGGGGGTGATTAGACTACTTGACCAAATAAAAATCTAGCCTTTTCCCAATTTTATTTCTTGGCAGATTTTAGCAATTTAGCACAAGTCAAGCAAACAACCTACACATGCAATTCTAAGAGTATAGCAGCGGAATGTAAAACAATTGCATATGAAGGTAAAGGGAGGAGTTTGAGGGAGCAAACGCAATGTTGACATGGAGATTTTTTAGCCGTGGTTCCGATAGGTGGTGCTATCGTACATCCACGTTGATGGAGACTTCAACCCACGAAGGGTAACAGTTGCGTGAGTCCATGGAGGGCTCCACCCATGAAGGGTCCATGAAGAAGCAACCTTGTCTATCCCCCCATGGCCGTCGCCCACGAAGGACTTGCCTCACTAGGCTAGATCTTCATGAAGTAGGCGATCTCCTTGCCCTTACAAACTCCTTGGTTCAACTCCACAATCTTGACGGAGGCTCTCAAGTGACACCTAACCAATCTAGGAGACACCACTCTCCAAGAATTAACAAATGGTGTGTTGATGATGAACTCCTTGCTCTTGTGCTTCAAATGATAGTCTCCCCAACACTCAACTCTCTCTCACAGGATTTGGATTTGGTGGAAAGAAGATTTGAGTGGAAAGCAACTTGGGGAAGGCTAGAGATCAAGATTTATGTGGTAGGAATGGAATATCTTGTTCTCAACACATGAGTAGGTGGTTCTCTCTCAGAAAATGAATGTTGGAAGTGTAGGCACGTTCTGATGGCTCTCTCCACGAATGAAGAGTGGGTGGAGGGGTATATATAGCCTCCACACAAAATCTAACCGTTACACACAACTTACCAAACTCGGTGGGACCGAATCATGAAACTCGGTCGGACCGATTTAGGAAATAATGCGACCATTAGGTTTTTTGGTGGGACCGACATGTCAACTCGGTGGGACCGATATGGTTAGGGTTAGGGCATAACGTAATCTCGGTGAGACAGATTACACAAACTCTGTGAGACCGATTTTGGTAATAGACACACAGAGGGTTGGTGAGGCAAACTCGATGGGACCGATTCGCTCATCTCGGTTAGACCGAAACATTACGAAAGGGAAACAGTGAGTTTGCATTGCAATCTCGGTGGGACCGATCGCTCATCTTGGTTTGACCGAAACGTTATGAAGGGAAACAGAGCGATTGCAATCCCATCTCAGTGAGACCGAGATCCCTATCAGTGAGACCAAAAAGACTAGGGTTTGTGGCTGTGTCTATGACATCTAAACTCGGTGGCGCCGGATAGATGGTTTCGGTGGGGCCAAGTTTGACTTTTGGTTTGGGTCATATGTGGATGTGCGAAAGTAGTTGAGGGCTTTGGAGCATATCACTAAGCACTTTGAGCAAGAAACTCATTAAGCAACACCTCATCCCCTCTTGATAGTATTGGCTTTTCCTATAGACTCAATGTGATCTTGGATCACTAAAATGGAAAATGTAGAGTCTTGTGCTTTGAGCTTGAGCCAATTCTTTTGTCCTTAGTATTTTGAGGGATCCACTTTTCTCATCCATGCCATGCCAATCATTGAGCTTTCCTGAAATATTTATCTTGAAATAGCATTAGCTCAATGAGCTATATGTTGTTAGGAATTACCAAGACCACCTAGGGATAGTTACACTTTCAATCTCCCCCTTTTTGGTAATTTATGACAACATATAGATCAAAGCTTCGGCAAATGATAATAAGATTGAAAGACATTGTCGCTTTGAGAAGTATGTGAAAAGCAAGAGCTCGCCCTAAATTTGTGCACTATTTAAAATTTCCTTTGTACTGCAAATGCACAATGATTTAGGATCATGGGTCACTCTTCCATGTCACATACATCTTGGTGGAGCGCTCAAAATGATAATAATTAAACACATGCACTCATCACCAAGCAAAGTGAATGATCACATAAGGATATAAAAGATAATGTCATCCAACAAGCATTAAGGTAGCATATGATCAAACACATGATCATCCAAGTATCTCACAAAAGGCATAGTGTATCAAGCAAACACACAAATAAAGAAGTTCAACCACCAAAAATTAGAGAGATCAAAAGAAACACTCTCTCTCGAAGCCTATGATCTATACATTTTCTCCCCCTTTGGCAACAAGTTACCAAAAAGTTCAAAAATGCATAGTGCTAATCGACTCTCAGGCTTGGTCTTCATGAGGTGGTGTAGAGATGACTCCAAGGACGAAAGCATCAGTTGATGTAGCTGGAGCTGGTGGAGTGGGTGCTAGAGCTGGTGGTACTGAGGCTGTGGCAGCTGGTGCAGATGATGTAGCTCTGGTGTCTAGAACAAACACTTTAGCAGATCTCTGTCCTTTGGGCACTCTAGCAAATGCATCTGTAGTAGACTTGCCCTTCTTCTCCTCCACATCCTCCTGAAGTTTCTCAACTGCAGTTTGGATCTCAGTGACCTTCACATCTAATGCATAGAACTTCTGCTCTATGATTCTCTCCAAACTCTCCTGGTTTTGAGTCAGGGTGGCCAAGCCCTTCTCAATCCTCAAGGTGGAGGCAATCAAATAGCCAAGCTGGTCTTGCTTGCTCTTCAGGAACACTTGAGATGCCTCTTCAGCAGTTGGCATCTTGGCAGCTTTCTCTGCCCTTGCCTTCTCTCTCTTCTCATGTGCTTCCACAGATGATGGTTCCTCCTCATTCATCTCAACTATGTTATCTTCAAATTTAGAGTATAGGGGTAGATGCTCCTTATCCAAAAGATATGTGACTGTGCCCATCTTTGAGTTGATGAGCTCCTGAATGTGTGGAGCATACCCACAACTTCTTTTCTGATTAGCTGTTGTTCTCTTGATTGTTTCCACAATCAGTCTCATTACTTTGAATTTTTGAGGTATATCAAACAAGTGCAACAAGTTGATAGCATGACCTCTGATCATCTTGTGATCTCCTGACTTGGGAAGCAATGTGTGCCTAAGTATCCAGTTGATTGTAGGTAGACCAGATAGCAAGAAGTGTACAAATCCAAGCTTGCGAGTTTCCAAAGCTTTATCTAGGATCTCTCTGTACATGTGTGCCATAGAGTTGTGGTCTTTCTTCTTCTCTGCATATACATCCAAGTCATCTTCAGATTCCTTTGGGGCATTGATCAACTCAGCCCATTCTTCAACAGTGGATTGGTACCTAGTACCTTCAAACATCCGAACAATCCTCCCATCTTGGTAGAAGTGAGTTGTGGAGTAAAACTGCATGATGAGATCATCATTCCACTTGGTGAGCTTCTAGGCAACAAAGTCATCAACTCCACAAGACTTGAAGTTGTCATATACTCCTGGATAGTGAGCTTCATTCTTCTTGATGTAGTCCCAGTTGATCCATGTCATGTCACACACAATGGGCTTCTTGTCAAGCAAAATTATCTCATTGTGGTCAGGAATCTTGGGCTTCAACTTTCTCAGAACAAGAGAATCATCTTCTTCTTCAACACCTTCAGGCACTGGGGCCTTGTTCTTCTCTGATGCAGGTATACTTCTGGTGTTCCTCTTGGGTTTAGGATTTGGTGCTGGAGAAGCAGCCTTGGGAGTAGCTTTGGGCTTAGATGGAGCAGCCCCTGACTTGATTGCATCTCCCATGAGCATGTGAGCTTTAGGAGCTGGTGCAGCATCCTCTTCCTCTTCTTCTTCCTCATAAGAATCTCTCCTCATAGAGGGCTTGCCAAGGACTTTGGCAGTAGTTGTTCTGACCCTTTTCTTCTTCTTATCTTGGCCAGCAGCTTCTTCATCATACTCAATGGTGAACTTCATGGTTTCACCAGTGGCAACCTTCCTAGGTTTGGATGTGGGCACTCTCTTGGCAGGTGCCTTTCTGTTCATGCCTGTCTTTGTGGTAGCAGTTGTGCCATACTCCTTTTTCAGCACCTTCTTCTTAGAAGTGGCCTCATCCTCAATAGCAATATAGTCCTCATATTCAGAATCTGAGGTTTTATTCCTCCTTGTCCTGGTGGCTGATTTTGGCAAATTGCTGGGTGTGCTCCTGCTGCCCTCATCATAACTTCTTGAGGGACTAGTGCCCTCACTCATCTGAGCTTGCTCCTCTGACTTGTTTTGGCTGTCACTTTGATCAGACATATTGCAAACTCACTGACAGCAGACCCTGTGAATAGATGTAGATGAGGTAGAGTGGATGAGCATCCCAAAGCACAGAGGTTTTTGCAAAATAAATGAATCAAAAACTTAGTTTTAGTTTTCCACAGAAAGAATTTTGGAGCTACCAATTTGTAAACTCGGTGATACTAAAGCAGCTTTTGGAACCTAAACTAGTGAACTCGGTCAGACCGGGTCATAGTTTGGTGGTGCCGAGACTGCTAGGGTTTCACAAAGAATCGATCTCGGTCACACCGATTTGCAATTCTCGGTCACACCGAAAATCACATGTGCAATGGCCTAAGCCAAATCGGTGAGACCGATTTCTACAACTCGGTCGGTCCGAGATGAATTAGGCGGAAACCTAACCCTAAATTTTCAAATCAAATCTAATCTACGGAGTCCTTTCGCTGGATAGAATGATTTCAAACGTGGCAAGTTTCATGGCAAAGCAATGTGCTAGGAATCAGAGTTAAGGATAGCACAAGGTTTCAAGTTCATACCCTAGTTCGGCGGTGAACTTGCTACAACGGCAATGGCGGGGCAGAATGCCGTTGACGGCGGCGGAGAACAGCGGCAGGAGGTCGCTAGCAACGAGGAGGACGATCCGGAGACCCGAAGAGGCAGAGCAGGCTATGCGCGGGCGAAGGGGTTTCGGAAAAAATTCCAAAATTTGACCCGGGGGTATATATAGCCTGACCCTATCGGTGTGACCGAGTGGAACAACTCGGTGGCACTGTGATGCAAAACTGCAAGCAGTTACTGCAACTCGGTGTGACTTAAAAGTTCTAATTGGTTGCACCGAGGTAGAAAACCTAGATCAACTTAGTGATCTTGGTGTGACCAAAAAAGGTGAATTGGTCAGACCGAAATGCACAAAGAGGTTTTGGAAGTTTAAGTCTATGACGAATCGGGGACTCCGAGTGCTCCTCACACAGAGTGGTTTGAATCTGACTTGATCAAACTTTGTGATGTAGCATGAGTAGAGTTTGAGACAAGAAAAGCATAGATAGCTAGAGAAGGTTCTTAGGCATTCTTGTCCATCCACTTGGCAAAAGAAAAGAATCCAAACAATCAAAACAACAAGAGGATGTCCTCGAATGAGTAAAGTATGCAACCAACATGATCACACAATAAAATGGCAAATGAAATATGTGGCAAAGCATGCACAATCAATTCTAGCATCTATCAAACAATTGGCGATGACTTGGTCATCTATATATGAGTATATTGACTTAGGAGTCAAATGAGAACATTTGATCATAGGTCATACTCATCGTTTAAGCACAAGTGGGGTTAGCACTTTTACATAAAGCTTTATTGTGTTCACACCATTAGAGTTGCTTTAACTCAATTCTTAGAGTAAAGCTCCCCCTAGATGTGAGATCCCCCTAAGAGGGATGAACTAACCTTGGGTTTTGTTGATGATGACTTCATGTAGGTGTTGAAGATGTGGATGCTCAATGTTCATGTAGATCATTTGGAGAAATCCATCGAAGTGAGTTGCACTTTCAATACCTACACGGGTTAGTCCCAGAAGGAACAAACAAGGATATCCATAGACATAGAGTGATGCCTACACAAGATGATGTCCATGAAAGCATTAGGTTACCTCGTCGCTTGTTTTACCAACAAGAGGGTTTGTGAGTCCTTGAACTAGTGCAAGATGTGGAAGTTGATTGCACTTGTCCTTGCCAAAATGATAGAAGTGAAGTATGTTGGTGGGGTCACCCTCAAGAACTCTCTGGTTCTTCTTCTTTCGGATCCACATCATCTTGATGGGAATCCTTGGAGTTGTAGTTGTACTCATTGAGGTAGAACTTGATGTAGTCTTGGGAACCACTTGACCAAGGCCTTAGGAGCTTCTTCAAATGCATCAATCTCCTCTTGAAGCTTGCCCTTACCTTTTTGCTTGTGGTCTTGTGGTGGAAGATCATCTTGAGCTTGTGTCCCTTTGAAAGAAGTAGGATCATACTTCTCTTGTTGAGGAACAAACTTCTTCTTGGGGTATTAATCTTCTTACCACTCAACTCCATTGGCATTGAACTTTCGTTCAAAACCAACAACTTGATTCTTCCGGTGCCTTCCTTACTTGCGTACAATTTCCTCGAATTGCTCACTTCCGGCAAGACTCTTGTAAACACCTTTCTCTATAATTCCCTTCAATAAGCTATTTTCTTGCTCAAGTGTAACTTGGCTAAGAGAATCATTAGTGAAATCAAGATAACTACTAGAAGCGACAATATTGGATTTAGCATGATTATTGTTACTACTAGAAGAAGAATCTTTCTTGTTCTTGTTACTAGACTTGACTTGTGGCATGTAAGTAGATAAGAGTAAACGCTTGGCAATGTAAGAAGAACTATTCTTGCGGAGATCATCATTGATTGCCTTCAAAAATGCATGCTCTCGATCAAGGTTGAGCTTTTCAAAGCGTAACTTCTCATGAGTCTTTAAAAGTTCTTGATGATCTTCCAAGATAGTTTCATGAGCTAACTTAAGAGTGTTTAGTTCTTTAGTTAGGCGCTCAATCTTCTCCTTATCATTGTCATTCGTTTTATCTTGATTAGCATGATTAATTGACGTGTCATCATAGTATTCATCACTAGAGTTGTCAACAAGTAAATCATCAGCACCTAGCAAGTCATCTACATCACTATTGAAATCAACATACTCAGGGTGTGATACCTTTGGGCCTTTAGCCATGAAGCATCTTCCAATTCCTTCATTTGGTGAGTCAAATATGTCGTAGGAGTTGGTTGACACAAGTGCTAGACCGGGAACACCTTCATCTTGAGTATATTCGGAGTCGGAGTGATAGCTTCTCTCGGAGTGATTGTCGGAGTCGGAGCCGGATACCCATTCACCAACATGAGCTTGATGTCTTCATTTTCTGTAGCTCCTTGATGACTTGTCCTTCCTTTCCGAATCCTTGCTTCTCCGGGATGTTCTTCGTTCATAACAATCATATCTACTCCTTCTTTCTCTTGATGGTGATTATTCTCTTCTACTCCTTCTTTTTGGAGAATCTTCTCTTCTTTTGTAGGGAGCCACACACTCATTGGAATAGTGTCCGGGTCTTCCACAATTGTAGCAATTACGCTCATGACTAGAAGATCTTTTGTCATTGTAGGACCTTGACTTGGAACTTCTTTCCTTGCTTCTACTCTTGTAGAACTTGTTGAAGTTCTTCACCATTAGGCTCAATTCTTCATTGAAGGTTTATTTCTCACTTGATGATGTGGGAGATTCACATGAGGCTTTGTAAGCACCACTTGACTTGTTGTGGAGCTCTTCCTTATCCTTGAGTGACATCTCATGAGCAACAATTCTTCCAATGACTTCCGTTGGCTTGAGATCTTTGTAATTGGGCATCATTTGGATCAATGTGCACATGGTATCATATTTTCCATCCAAGGCTCTTAGGATATCCTTGATGATGAATTTGTAGGTCATCTCTTCACTTCCTAAGCCGGCAATCTCATTTGTGATGAGATCAAGCCTAGAGTACATCTCAGCGACTCCTTCACCATCCTTCATTTTGAACTTGTCAAGTTGACTTTGAAGCACATCCAATTTGGATTCCTTGACGGAGTCAGTACCTTCGTGCATGTCAATCAAAGTATCCCAAATTTCCTTTGCATTCTCAAGACGGTTGATTTTGTTGAATTCTTCGGGGCACAATCCGTTGAAGAGGATATCGCAATCTTGAGCATTGTATTGCAGCATCTTCAACTCTTCCGCGGTAGCTTCACGGTTCGATTCTCTCCCATCAAAGAATTCACCTTGCAAGCCAATACACACAATAGCCCAAACGGCGGGGTTATGTCCAAGAATATGCATTTTCATCTTATGCTTCCAACTAGAAAAATTATTACCATCAAAGTTAGGACCTCTACGGTGGTAATTTCCCTCGCTAGACGCCATACTCTCCTAGGTTGTGAAACCAAGGCTATGACCACCAAAAGCTATGGAAATCAAAGAAAATGGAGACCAAAGCTCTGATACCACTTGTACGATCGAAAGTATGTCTAGAGGGAGGGTGATTAGACTACTTGACCAAATAAAAATCTAGCCTTTTCCCAATTTTAGTTCTTGGCAGATTTTAGCAACTTAGCACAAGTCCAGCAATCAACCTACACATGCAATTCTAAGAGTATAGCAGCGGAATGTAAAACAATTGCATATGAAGGTAAAGGGAGGAGTTTAAGGGTGCAAACGCAATGTTGACATGGAGATTTTTTAGCCATGGTTCCGATAGGTGGTGCTATCGTACATCCATGTTGATGGAGACTTCAACCCACGAAGGGTAACGGTTCCGCGAGTCCACGGAGGGCTCCACCCACGAAGGGTCCACGAAGAAGCAACCTTGTCTATCCCACCATGGCCGTCGCCCACGAAGGACTTGCCTCACTAGGGTATATCTTCATGAAGTAGGCGATCTCCTTGCCCTTACAAACTCCTTGGTTCAACTCCACAATCTTAAACTGAGGCTCCCAAGTGACATCTAGCCAATCCAGGAGACACCACTCTCCAAGAAGTAACAAATGGTGTGTTGATGATGAACTCCTTGCTCTTGTGCTTCAAATGATAGTCTCCCCAACACTCAACTCTCTCTCACAGGATTTGGATTTGGTGGAAAGAAGATTTGAGTCTAGAGATCAAGTTTTATGTGGTACGAATGGAATATCTTGGTCTCAACACATGAGTAGGTGGTTCTCTCTCAGAAAATGAATGCTGGAAGTGTAGGCACGTTTTGATGGCTCTCTCCATGAATGATGAGTGGGTGGAGGGGTATATATAGTCTCCACACAAAATCTAACCGTTACACACAACTTACCAAACTCGATGGGACCGAATCGTGAAACTCGGTCGGACTGATTTAGGAAATAATATGACCATTAGGATTTTCGGTCCCAACTCGGTGGGACCGATATGGTTAGGGTTAGGGCATAACATAATCTCGGTGAGACCGATTACACAAACTCGGTGAGACCGATTTTGGTAATAGACACACAGAGGGTTGGTCAGGCAAACTCGGTGGGACCGATTCACTCATCTCAGTTAGACCGAAACGTTACGAAAGGGAAACATTGAGTTTGCATTGAAATCTCGGTGGGACCGACCGCTCATCTCGGTTTGACTGAAACGTTACGAAGGGAAATAGAGAGATTGCAATCCCATCTCAGTGAGACTGAGCCCTATCTGTGAGACCGAAAAGACTAGGGTTTGTGGTTGTGGGTATGACTTCTGAACTCGGTGGCACCGGATAGATGGTTTCGGTGGGGCCGAGATTGACTTTTCGTTTGGGTCATATGTGGATGTGAGAAAGTACTTGAGGGCTTTGGAGCATATCACTAAGCACTTTGAGCAAGAAACTCAGTAAGCAACACCTCATCCCCTCTTGATAGTATTGGCTTTTCCTATAGACTCAATGTGATCTTGGATCACTAAAATGGAAAATGTAGAGTCTTGTGCTTTGAGCTTGAGCCAATTATTTTTTCCTTAGTATTTTGAGGGATCCACTTTTCTCATCCATGCCATGCCAATCATTGAGCTTTCCTGAAATATTTATCTTGAAATAGCATTAGCTCAATGAGTTATATGTTGTTAGGAATTACCAAAACCACCCAGGGATAGTTCCACTTTCAGATGTTCTCTTTTGTAACAGACGAGGCCATCCACTTGCCCTGCGCTCCAGACCCAGACATGGCTAAGAGTGTTTGGTGAGGATGGAAAGGATTGAAACTTGGGCGCTGGAGCTCGAATGGCAAATAGGCAGAGGAGGAAGAAGGCATAGGGTAAAAAGACGAATCCTTATCTTCTTATAAAGGCAGTGGATGTCAAGCGCCCCCTCACAAGCCTTAAATCTCGCCTATTGCCAAGGGGACGTGTGAACGGCACGGTTGAATTACCCAAATTCCTGTCTATGAAAATTCCGTGATAAGGGGACACGATCTCTGCTTTGATAAGACGTGTCAATGGTCGTGCCTTGAAATATGAAACGAGGTTGTGAAATAGTTCAGAATGCTAACAAGGCTAGGACATAACGCCTCGCCAGAAAAATCTCCTATGGACGTGACTTATTTCATTTTGGATATTTTTTGCCCTTACAGCTTAAGACTGTAATTGTTTAATAAAGCCGGATACAACTGTTTTGCGTGAGGACTACGTTGGAGTATTTGGAGAGGGAACCTGCCTTGCAATGTCGAAGACAATCTGTACGCCGAATACATCATCATTGAAGCTGGTTCAGGGGCTACTGAGGGAGTCCTGGACTATGGGGTCCTTGGGGAGCCGGCCTATGTGACATGGGCCGGATTGATGGCCCGTGAAGATACAAGATAGAAGGACCTCCCGTGTCTGGATAGGACGCTCCTTTGCATGGATGGAAAGCTTGGCGTTCGGATCGTGTACCTTCCTTTCTTTGTAAACCGACTCTGTATAACTCTAGATCCCTCCGGTGCCTATACAAACCAGAGGGCTTAGTCCATAGGCAGGATCACAATCATACGGGCTAGACATCTAGGGTTTAGTCATTACGATCTCGAGGTAGACCAACTCTTGTAACCCCTATACTCATCAAAGTCAATCAAGTAGGAAGTAGGGTATTACCTCCATTAAGAGGGCCCAAACCTGGGTATACATCATGTCCCCTGCCTCCTTGTTACCTTTGATCCTTAGACACACAGTTCGGGACCCCCTACCCGAGATCTGCCGGTTTTGACACCGACAGTTGGTGCCAATGGAGATTAGCTTGCATACCTCCGGCTGCATACCACAATCATTTTGCACAACATCCACAATAGTGTGGCCGTTCCTGTAGACCCCTTCTCCACCATTAGGATCGGCCTTCCAGACTGGTTGGGCGTGAATACATATGATGATGTCTACATGAGATTGAAGAAGATGGCAATTGCAAACCCGTTGACAAAGCAACACAACTACGACGATTACTATCTCATCGTGGCGTTTGACGTAAGGATTGCCGTTAATAAAAATGGTCATAATGGCAGAGGCTGGCACATGTTGGCCACGGCAGATTTGTACCCCTACATGTTCTGAGACGTTGTGTCCCATGTTGGCCACATCTTCACGGTGACAAGCCAGGGGACTTGTTTCATCTGGATGTCATCCTATGTTATGTGAGATAACAAAGGAAATGCACAAACCATCATTTGCATCCCTAACGGTACTCCATTATTTTGCAAGGACCAGTCATCCCCTGATCAAAATAAGATCACCGATCCTGGATGTGCATTTGCATCTGTGATTCGGTCTAACCTGGAACCTTGTAGTTGACTTTGGCAGATTGGGATCAATTATCTTAGCAGGCATTACCCATGGTACGACTGATGTGCAACAAGTTCACATGATCTACCATGATCGGATCGTCACCATGTACCCAGGTATTCCATTTTCTCATTGATGTGTGTTAGAGTAGTAGTACTTGTTAGTTATTTTCTTTTCTTGCTTGAGACATGTTTACTACTAGTACAATTTAGTATTAGATTTTTTAACCCTCCCGCCTTCTCTTTCATTGTAGTACTAGTACTAGTACTACTACTACTAGTATGTCGCATGGATCATCGGGAGTAGTACTTTTTACCTAGGAGTACGCGTATAGATAGGCTCTTGAAGACTTGAACCCACTAGATCCGACCATTTTTGTTTTTCGATGTCTTACTATCTCATCCATGTAGCCAAGATTGGCTATATATAACAAGTCGGTTATTGTACTTCCTCTACACTGGAGTAGTATTGTAATAGTACTACTTGTTACACAATATTACTGAGCGCCATATTTAAGCACAACATTATCATGCATGGACCTTGACCATGTACGTCACCATGCGTCCAGATCTGAGCTGTCGTGTGTACCTGATGAATAGAGGCGAGTTCAACCCCCGTGATGCTATGTGGGAGCCGAGGAACACTCTTGGAGAATACTCGCTTTTCATTGAGGACAACTACCTGATTGTGAAGCAGATGCCACCTTTCATGCACGACACCGAAGGCCTATCGTTCATGAAGCATGGTTGTGTCTTCAATGTGCACCACTGGATGAATGACATCCTGGGACATGCTATTCCTAATTTATGCCGCATCAGCTTGGATGAGGCTCCATTTTGTGGAACTGGACTTGAAAGTTGCGACAATGATTCCCGTTGCCTACCGCTATGGATCATGCCATCTATGAAGAACACCTTGGACAAGAACCTGGAGGCGGACACGGAGCCCATCTATAACGTGTAAGTGGAATATGGTAAATTGTGAATGGTGCTGCTATAAATATATGTAGAGTAGTTGTGCACAAATTTATCACATGAAGTGGAGATGAACTTATATGGCATGTTGGCATTTGTCCTTTAGAACTTATTACTAGTAAATGTGTTATGTGTACATGCAACTTGTGTGCCCGTTGCATGGGCTCCAACACGCTTTGTGAGAAGAAGAAAATGTGGCACAACTTTGTATATAGGTGATGTGGCGGCATCATATAGTAGCAGTTGTACGCTATAGTAGTAGTACTAGGACGACAACTTGAACTGCTATAGATCTTGTTATTGGCTCTTCGCCTCTTTCGGGAGGTCCAACAATTCGTACTCCTATAAACCTTGCACTTGGCTCTTCGCCTCTTTGGGAGGTCCAACAATGATGATACTACAGTACAATATGCTTCTGGCAATCTGACACCGAATGAACTGATGCGCGTCCACCGCGAGGGCGAGGGCGAGGGAGAGGGCGATGTAGTCAAAACCCTCTCCTCGTCCTGCAAGCCACCATGCGCGTGGGCAAAGAGGGTGTAGGCGTACATAGTAAGCAAGATTCTCCTTGTCCTGTGAGCCACCACGCACGTGGACGAGTGAGAGGGCATAGTAAGCAAGTTCTCCTTGTTCTGTCAGTTGACGAGACACATCAAAGTAGTAGTCCATACCGTGTCCTTTCCAATTAATATGGCTTAATTTGAAATGAGATAAATACAATGCAATCAACGTATTGGTAACAATAGGGTCACTGGACTTCATACTATGTTAATTATGGTCACTATATAGTTTTGTGGTGATTATACGGTCACTAGCTCACCATAGAGCATTGTATTGCACCCTGTTGACTGGCCACATAGTCGAGGTGCCACTTTGTTGACTAGTTAAATTGGCACCTGGTTTCTGGGTCCCACCTATCAGTTGGCAGAGTAAAGAAATAAGTTAAACAAAACTTTACACAGATGCCACAAGAGTCCAACCCTTGCGTGCAAACCACCCTGGTTGTGTATGTGAGTGCATGCATGTGTAGGTTGAGCACTTGAGCATGAGTGTGTGTGTGTTGTGTCTTGTGTTGTGTGCCGCATGGATGTGTGAATGTGGCATGTGTGGATGTGTACGTGTGAGTGTTACATGCATGCATGCGTGCATGAGGCTTCTACTCCCTCCCATTGACATGTTCATATTTCAAGCTTCATTAAAACGTTGCATGCAAGAATTAAGAGAAAACTCACAAATGCATGTAAAAGTTCTAGTCTTTTGTTATTCACGCATGCACGCATGCATTGCAATTAATACATTCATAAACACAATTTTCTTGAGGAAAACAAGCCCATTATTGAGTACTTTCAGAAAAATATATTTGGGCACTCATCATCTACTACTACCTTGGTTGATGATTTTTTATTGGCCTATAAACCGGAGGGAAGGAGTAGGTCATACTAGTAGTACTCCTACATATTTGGCGACGGGTGCCTTGGCCACTGGTTCTTGTTGTTGGATAGGATGAGAGTAGAGGAATAGATAGATATGAAGTCTTGGCGATCCATTATTCCCCATCTCGGTCAGAGAGAACTAATTAACTAGTTTTCACAGTGAAGTGACAATACACGATGCAGCAGATGGGACACTTAATTAATAAGCCGAGCCAGCATGTCGGTGTTACTAAATCAGCCTTTACCCTATACTGCCATCATATTTTCCAGTGGAGCACGCTTCTGCATATACACCTATGCACCTCTCTCTTCCATAATTTGTGTCGGTGCCTTGGCCACTGGTTCTTGTTGTTGGACAGGATGAGAGTAGAGGCATAGATAGATAGGAAGTCTTGGCAATCCATTCTTCCCCATTTTGGTCAGAGAGAACTATTCAACTAGTCTGCACAATGAAGTGACAATACAAGCTGCAACAGATCGGACACTTAATTAATAAGATGACCTAGTGTGTTGGTGTTACTAAATCGGCCTTACCCTGTAATGCCATCATGTTAGCCGGTGGAGCACGCTTTCGCAAATATGCCTACACAC
This sequence comes from Triticum aestivum, assembly GCF_018294505.1. NCBI lineage: Eukaryota > Viridiplantae > Streptophyta > Magnoliopsida > Poales > Poaceae > Triticum > Triticum aestivum. The sequence continues at coordinate 288,978,320 of NC_057813.1, read as the reverse complement.
CTCTCTCTTCCATTAACTAACATATGGTCGCCCTTGAGGTAGACCCACATGTCATCGGCTTAACTATTTACACTCCAAAGGACGGTATATCCTAGTAGTAGTACTAGTAGAATTGAGATTTAATGCACCGCCTTGCCCGTCTTTCCCTCTTCTTCCTCCTCTCTTCCCCATCACCGGCCGCACACCATCCCCCCGCCCCCCGCTGACTGCTCGCATGCCCGCGCCATCTTCCTCTGTAGCTTCCGGGTAACATACCCCCCTGCTCACTGCTCGGCCACAAATGCCATCTTCTTCGCTCGCCCGCGCGAATCCACTTACCTACTCGCTCACAGGCACCGAAAACCCCAATCACTCAGCACCCTAAAACAACCTATGGAAGAACTGACTGACACGCAGAGCCGCGATGGGAATTCCCTCCCTGATGTTCTCTTGGAGCAGATCTATAATCGTATGGACCTGCTCAGCACCGTGCGTCTGGCCGCATGGTTGGTGTCTATGTATCGTGTACTCGTCTGCAACTGGCCAACCCTTTTCAAGACACACTACTTGTTGATGCCTGATCCTCGCAGGTGGCCCAGACACTAACTTGATGATCCTACGGAGGTTGATGTCGTGCCCCTCGACATGCTACCACTACCCACCCACATGTCCTTCATGAGCGGCCACTATTGGGCAGGCATGAAAGCCAACTGGATCGTCCTCATCCACCAATCCGGCAGCCCATGGCATCTCATGGATATCTACACCCAGCGAGAGATCACCCTTGCATCGTTGGATACCACCAGCATCGAGCCTCGCGGCCCACTGGACACTCCTGCCTACTACGGACGAGACACATCGAGCTTTTGGTATGACCTCTATTTGCTGAAGGTTGTAATCTGCAAAGTGTCCACACCATCATAAGACTCACTACTGCATGATGCTGCTAACACAACACTACAATCAGAGACCCTTTGACGAAACTACGTTTGATGCATTAATCGCAAATGGTGATGTAAAAAAATCGTCCAAAAAGATGCAAAACATTTGCGATGGCGGATACATCAAACAAGGTTCATATTCTAATTACGTGTGCAATGCATGGCATACGCTTAATCCATAAGAACTGTTTGCGATGAGACAGAACAATAGAAATGGGCAGCTATAGCAAGGTGTGTGTGCAATACACGACATAAAGTTTGCTCGGATGAACTATTTGCTACTACGGAAAGCAACAAAAACGGTTAGCCAGATCAGGGTGCGTGCGATGTACATCATACTATTCACTCAGATGAATTGTTTTCGATTAGGGAACACAACAGAAATGGTTCAGATTAACTAGATGTGTGTGATATGCGGCATACAGTTCACATAGACGAACTACTTGCGATGAGCCAAAAGAACACAAACGATTCGTGTAAACAAGATGCGTGTGATATGCGGCAAACAACCCACTTGGATGAACTATTTGCGATGAGAAATATAACACAGGCGGTTACTATAGTCGATTCATGTGCGATTCTGTGTGTAGAAAAAACTACAAGAGCACGTGCGGAGGGACGCGACCCAAGCGAGCCTTGGCGCCTAAACAGCGAGCAGAGTGCACGGTGGCCGCCTAAATGGCGAGCAAGAACATGCATAATAAATGCATATAGCAGGTGAACATAGCCGGGAATAGCCGTTTAACAATATTATTTTCGATGACATGCATTAATATATTCTTAGTTAAATCTAAGGTCAAAGTTTGGTACTACAAAATACGAAGGCGGCCAATAAACCATGACGGAGGTAGTACCTATACAAACACACACACCCAGTGTACAAATAAATGACATTATACACGTGTCCCGCAATCCACGCCAATGCTTCCGGCCTCTTCCCTCGTCGGTTTCCCGCAACAAGCAAGTGGCTAGCTCCATATGACCCAGGCGGCAATGCACCGTAGCGACACTGTGCGCAGATCTAGTCCACACCCATCTACCATTAGTTATTCCAAGCATGCCAGGCACCGACGAAAGCTTTGATGTCGACCCCTTCCTGCGCTACATCTTCGGCAAGGAGAACAAGCCGGAGCAGATCAGGGACCAAGAGCTTCATCGACCGGTGCAGGTGCCATGGCCCATTGGCGGCGATATCATTGTACCAGTCCTTGAGGGCACAATCAACCAAATTGCAGAGGAAGTGTGATGAGCAGTTTTCCGTCCACCGTGCAAAAGTTCCAGAGCTGCTCGGCGGCATGATTGATGACCCACCCGAAGAGCTGCTGTCACCGTGCTCATTGAGTGCCTGATACCCCCCAAGGAATGGGGAGAGGACCTCCTTGATCCAGTTATGAGACAGCCACCCTACGGCTTCATCATTGTCAGCGGCGGCCGTGTCAACCTCGATCCCGATGATGTGGTGGCCAAGCTCGAGTGCATCCTTAGCGGAGTTGATGTCCCCGACAAAGTAGTACATCACCAACGTGGTATCTTGAGGATGCAGGTGATGGAAGGAATTTGCTACCAAGGTAGAGACATGGAAATGGAGTGGTTCCGCAGAGATTTAATGCGCATGATTGCATGCTGTCAAGCTCTTCTAGAAAAGGCCCAGTAGCCCCAAGAACCTCCCAGCGACAGCAGCTCCGTTGGCAGAGACATATAATGTGGCCATGGGTCGGGACACTCGGAATGAACGGACGCTAGGGTGCTATGGTGATCATGGAGTCCGAGAAGACCGGCATCGGAAGGCCACCAGCTCAGACTTTCAGCTAATATTTTATTGTAATTGTATGGAAATGTTGCATATCGACATTTGAAGTCACTAAGCATACGTAGATAATGTGTGTTTTGGGTGTTGCCGGATGTGGCATTTTATATTATCCTGAATATGTAAGACAAATATTAACCGTGGCAGTTATAAATTTGCTTCAACGGCGAGCAGAGCACACGCAGGGACGCCAGAGCGGAGTGCGCCACGACCGCCTCAATGGCAAGAAAAACGCGCAGATGGATGCGAGCAGAGCATGCCATGGACTCCTCAACGATGAGGAGAAACCTCTACGGCCACCTGAATGGCGAGCAACCACACCTGCATATTGCAATTCTTGTCAACCTTCTTGCATCGCGTGGGACACGCGACGGCCCATCCATCGTACACGATGGTGATATCTGGACTGTGTGTAATACTGGGCAGATACGTATAGGTCCAAGAATGCGGGCCCATGTACACCATTCGGGAACCATTTCGGGCTTCGAGCCGAGAACCATCAATAAATTTTGAGCTTGTTTCTCGTCACATTCTAGATTACCACGCAATAAGTAATTGCAAATACGTTCAAACCAATCAAACCTAAACATGTTCCCACTTAGCACAGGGCTATAAAAACTACCCACTCAAAAATTACGTCACAATTCCTTTCCTCATCACCGAAAAATAGGTCTTTGCCATGGCTGGTAGGAGGAGTTTAGGGTCGACATATAACTAGGGAGCAAAGACCAAGGCCGCGGAAGCACTAGAGAGGTCACGCTGCACGTGGAAGCTGCAACAGCGATGACCTGGCGCGCCGCGAAGCCCTCGAACAAGCTCTCACCAGCACGTGAGGGCTCTAACAAGTGCACTTGCCGCGTTGGCGATTGCGACGAGCTGGTGGTGTTGAAGTCCTTGGCCAACGACATTATCGCTGGCCTAATTAAGCAGCAGGAGCTGGCCGACAACTTGATGAACCTACTCAATATTAGTGATGCCTCGGTTAAGAAGGCGACCAGCCTCGTCGAGCAACTCACGGGTGACAATTCAAAGCTCCTCAAGGCGCTCGCTGAGACGGAGGAGGAGCCGCCGGTTGAAAGAAGCTGCATGAGCAGAGTAGTGCCTCAGGGATCACGCTGAAAGCGATTGTCGAGGAACTGATGGGTGACTTGAGAAAGCTCTGTATCGAGCGTGAGTATGAGGTGGAGAAATCCGTGGCTGCTGTCAAGCAAAGCTGTGAGGAATTGAAGAAGGAGCTGGAGGATCTCATCGCTCGGTGATCTATCGAGGAGTAGAGACAATAGCGATCCAGATCGTCGTCTGTGATTTCCATCTACTGATGCCCCCGTGTCTTTCGGGCGTTGCCGCATGTGGCATTTTAAGTTATCCAGAATATGTAAGACAATTATTATCCATGCCATTATAAATTGGTCGTCGTATTATCTGTTGCCATTTTATTTGTCGTCGTATTATCAGTTGCCGCATGTGGCACTTTAAATTATCCAGAATATGAGTTGAAAACATGAACAAAGCAAATGTTAACGTTGAGCGGGGCCATGAGATCACAAGCAAACACCCTCCATCGAAGTGCTTTAATTAACCGCATGTTAAACAGCGCCTCCGTCGCCATTAATGGAGAAGTTATGAGCGAGGTGGGCGGCTGGTGGATGGAGGTCAAAGAGCTTGCTTCCCGGTGAGCATGCGCGGCCTTGGCTGCTCGCACGTGTCACGTCGAGCTAGCGCGGTGGACAGGTCGCACGCATTTCGTCGAGCCTGCACGGCGGACTGCTCGCGCGCATCCTATCGAGCCTACACGGCGGACTTCTCGCGCTCATCCCGTCTAATGAAACAGCTGCACCCACGCCACCGAGTATGGTTAAATTTTGGCACAAAATACAAAGAGACCAACGAAGAAGGACCGAGGTAGTACTCTCCCATAAGAAAAGAGGGATGCATGCCCACACTTAAATGGTTACAGGAACACACACGGTTAATATAATACAACCATTTGCGATGTTAACGTGTTAGCTATTTGTTTCAAAAGAAATTTGTTGGTATTAATGTATGCGCCTTGTCTCAAACTAGATGATTTTTTACCATGGCATATATGTGCCATGTCATGAAACCATGCCAAGTTTCATGATTTTTGCGTGAGTTTTGGATTTACTGGGATTTAAAAACCAAGATTCTCAATGTTTCAGGACGACAGGGCATTTGTAATTCATTCCCATTCCTTCATTGGGACCTAAACATGCACCCAATGACACATGTACGAGTTTCCACCCATTTTGCTTCACTGAAGCATGTGCTTGTAGTTCAAATTTGAATTATGGACATTAAATGCCTAGAAAACTCAATTAATATATAAAATGGTCAAACGAACCCTGAATAGTTTCAAATTTTAGCATGACACTCTTGTTATTCTATGTTGCCTCTATAAAACAAAATACAAGGCAAGAAGAGGCATCGATTATCATTTCACCCACAAGAGGGGCATGTTTCCCTGCCGAAACCACGAGGGTTGCGAGAAGCTCCGGTTTGTAAGAGCATTTTAATATAGCTTGGCCAGAATTGGACAAAAAATTACCACGACCTATATGTGCCATGTCGCGACACCATGCCAAGTTTCATGATTTTCTGGTGAGTTTTGTATTTACGGAGATTTAAAAACCGACATGCACAATGTTTGAGGACAAGACAAGACACCGAGATGTTTGAATTCATTCTCATTCCTTCCATCGGACCTAAACATGCACTCAAGGACACATGTATCATTTTTATAGCCATTTTGGAGCACTGGAGCATGTCTTTGTAGTTCAGGTTTGAATTATGGATATTAAATGACTAGAAAACTCAATTAATGTATAAAAAAGGTCAAATGAACCCTAAATAATTTCAAAGTTCAGCGTGAATATCCCGTTCACTACAAAAAAGACACATCCGTGACATTTTGGGCCGAACAAAAAAATTTCTGTCATGCTTATGACACTTCTATGATGATAATTGCGACAAAACCCGATATCATCATAGATGTGGTGGGCTCCTACTTCTATGACAAAAAATGGGCTTTTCGTCCAGGGTGGGCCGGAGACGTAGCTGCATGACATTCTTTGGGCCATGTATGACGAAAAAAATCCTGGTAAAAGTGAGGGCGAGGAAAATATCGGGGAGTTCCCGGTTACGGTGGGTGGTCGGGGGATCGAGCGATGCACGTTTCTCTCGTACATGTACGCGTGTGGGTGCGAGGCGCTGGGCTCTAACTGAACCTAAGCGAGGCATCGCCTAACTGAACCCGAGTGATTGCACTGCAGACTACGCGTTAATGAACCCGAGCGATCGAGCGATTCCTTCGCTACTGCTGCTTACTGAAGTCAATCGATGCTACCTCTGGATGAATAGTGAGTGCTGCTGGGGGGTTTGGATGAATAGTTCCCCGGTGGGGGTTAGATGAACAGGAACCCGTGGTGTTGTCGCTGGATGCATAGGACCCCGATCGATCGAGCCGGTTGGGCGTGGATGAACAGGACCCCGTGGAGGTCTTGATGAACAGGACCCCGTGGAGGGAAGGTTGACCAGTAGCCAGTGGAGGGCTGGTTGAACAGTAGCCAGTGGAGGGTTGGATGAACAGTAGCCCGTGGAGGGGTGGTTGAACAGGACCCCATGGAGAGGGCTGGTTGAACAGTAGCCGGTGGAGGCTGGATGAATAGGAGCCCGTGGATGAACAGTCGCAGGTGGAGGCTGGAGGAGGTCGACAGTGGATGAACAGTATCCCGTGGAGGCTGGAGGAGGTCGATGGTGGAGATGAACAGTATCCCGTGGAGTCCCGTTTTGCGGTACACCACACCCCTCCCGATGAACAGGACCCCTGTTTTGACCCTAGCGCTCCAACACAAGTCCGTTTCCTTCGTTTTGCGGTATGCCACACCCCTCCCGATCAACTGGACCCCATTTCGACCGTAGGAGGTCCAACCGAATTCTGTTTCCTCCATTTTACGGTACGCGAGACCCCTCCCGGTTGAAAACAAAGGGAGTGGACAGACAAAGAAGAGAAAGGAACAAGAACCCAGTCGTCGAACCAGTATAAAGCCCTAAGTGATCTGCTCTACATGAACATCATCCCGTTTTGACCGTGGCCGGTCGAACACAAGGTTGTTTCCTCCGTTCTGTGGTACGCCAGGCCTCGTTTCCATCGGCTGTTCCATCCAAGCCCTCCCGATGAAAACAATGACGCATTCCCTTCTGACCCAGCCAGTTGGCTCCCCATGAACACGACGATGATGCAGTTTTTCATTCCGACCATTCCATGTACACAAACCCTAGCCGACGTATGCGCGAGTAGGCATTTGAGACACCGCCATGTACATACGTGGTCGTATTTACTTTCTTGCACCATGGTCGTTGTACGTACGTGTACATGCTACGTGCATGCCTCTACTACGACATGTGCGCGCCTCTACATCAACCAGTATCTATGTACAAATTCGCAACCAGAATGACAACGCTGCGTACGCTTCGACCAGGTGGGTCCCGATTGTCAGGCACTTCCTTGCGTATGAATATGTAGCTGGTAAGTCCCAACAGTCAGGGGGCGAATTGTTTTTTTCTGGTAATATGGACGCACTTCCTTGCGTGCGAAGATGTAGCTGGTGAGTCCCAGCAGTCAGGGGGAGAAAACATTATTTTTCATGCTAAAAAGGATGCAGTTGCATGCATGCGTCCATGGTCGTGGTGCGTCCCCACTGTCAGCCTCTCACGTACAGTCAGCTTCCGATGACTCTTGTTTGTTGACCATGTTGACCACACCATGCCGAGCAAACCAAGGCTAGTGGACGACAGCGAGGCCCCAGACTGGAACGACCCGGAGATGGGGAAGATGCGGCAGTGGAGTCACAGATGGAGAGGAGTGGGAAACTTGACTGGTTTGGGTGCTACCGCGGGAGACAGGAGCAAGAACAGAGGTTGAAGAAGGAGCACGGCTGTTGGATTAACATCCAACGGTCCAGCTGCTAGAATCATTTATTGATTAAGTTGACAAAGCCCTGCATACACGTCTGCTTAGTAGGCCCACAAGTCAGCCACCAAATCTTCCGAGTCCCAGCTGTCATCGGGAGGAATAGTTTTTTTCACATAACAAGGAGGCACTTCCTTCCGTGCGAAGATACAATCAGTGGGTCCCAGCTGTCAGGGGGAGGAAACAGCTTAATAAGGAGAAACTTTCCTTTCATGCGACCATGGACCTTGTGGGTCCCAGCCGTCAGGCTCTCACGTATAGTCCTCTTTCGATGACTCTCATTTGTTGACCACACCGCGCCGAGCGCCACGAGGGGGTGGACGACACCGAGGCCCCAGACTGGAACGACCCGGAGATTGGGAAGACGCGGCAGTGGAGTCGCAGATGGAAAGGAGTGGAAAACTTGACTGGTTCGGGTGAGGGGTGGGCCTACACTCGGCAGAGAATAACAGGAGGTGCAGAGTGGATGGATAGCCTGGCTATCGGCGGGGTAGCATTTTGCTCTGAGACGCGCAAAACAACACCGCTGGACGCCAGAGGCTGGAGCAGGCGGTCCCGACAGTGCTGGGGGAAGAAGACGAGAGATTGAAGAAGAATGTCGGCCGTTGGATGTAAATCCAACACCTTTCTTAGGCTTCGACCTACTGGCCCACATGTCAGCCAGTCCATTTTTTTTGTCCATATGGTGGGTGGATGAAACAATGATGTAGCATCTATGCAGCCCGTTTATATATATGGTAGAATTTAAAGCCCATTTGCATTTTTCTCGAAATCCGCGGACTTGCTGGGCTGTGTGAAATATCATGTTGGACTGGACGGAGAAATGTTATAAAAACATAAACACATGATTGCACGTCTATTACTTGATTGGTCAGTAAAATCTTTGCAAGCTTATGTACGCAATCACTAGGAGTTAACTTGCCAAGTTATATATAAACAATTATTATTATTATTTTGTAAGAACTTTCAATTTACGAAACAAAATATCATTTTAATTTGATGATTTAATAGGATGTGGGGTATTATTATTTTGTAGGCTAGACGTGGGACACTTGAGTTGGTTCTATGGAAAAGTACTGGGAGAAAACTTAGTTTACATCGAAAAAGAAGGTGGAAGAAAATTCAGATATGGGATTAATGAAAACAAAAAATAAAGGAAGTGGGAAGGTTTATAAAATGGTTGGACCAACGACAGGTTTAACGGAACCTTATGTTGTTTATATTTTATATATATATATACTATTATAGAAGGGAAAACATAGGTTCAGTTTTGCATTCTTATAGAAAAATAGAACTGAGTTGCGCGTCGTCTTAAAAAAACATAACTTGGGCCGCTAATGTTATAGACAAGCTAGGATGGGAGTCCCAGAGGCCGCTTGATACAAAAAATGTTGAAACATGTCGTGGGTTTCCCATGTTAAACAACAAAACCTAGGCCATGGACCTGGTGGGCCTGGGACTATCAGCCTCTCGACGAACAGTTGTCTCCCGATTCCTCTTGTTTTGCTGACCATGTTGCGAACGACAGATGGTGGACCGCGGACCGAACAAACCGGAGATGGGGAAGACGCAGGCGGGGGGGGGGGAGTACGAGGATTGACTTGTTCGGGTGCATGGTGGGCCGGTGGAGCTGCCGCTGACGGACAATGTGTGGGAGTAGAGGGATGGCCTAGCCAATGCCATAGGCTATGATGGCCATCCGTTGTATAGGAAGAGGACGAAAGATTGAACAAAATAAAGAAATACAAATGGATAGGTGGTTGGTCCCATATGTCTGTGTATAATACGTGCTGGGTCCACCTTAGAAGGGGAATATGTTGGGAGGAAGGAGATTCAAAGCACGGCAGCTGAGTGAACTAGTTTTTTTTAAATGGACGAGTGAACTAGTTACATACATAAGCAAATAGCCACTAAAAAAGCAAACAGGTTAATGGGTTCTTATAAGAAATATTTTAGACAAAATAGATAATTACGACACATAGGCTAATGCATGAAACACTTAGATGATAAAGTTGCTTAAACAGATAAAGTACAACATCTAGACCTTCCTGGCATGCTTGATCATGACGCTGCGGCTGACCTTGTACTCGTCAATTACGGGAGCAGACACGCCCTCATGTCCAAGATCCACATGTACATGTCGTAGCATGCGTATGCGTCCTTGGCCGTGTAGGTTATGTAGGCTAGATTCAGAGGTACCTCCCACGTGTTCAGGTCCTTGGTATCATTGTCTTCTTTCATGTTGGCGTAGCAGGGGTTGATGATGGTCTCGGCGAGATCAACCATGGAGTCCTTCTCCTGCCCGTTACCGATGATCTTATATTGCTTCCGGATGTCGACAAGCTTGTTGCACCAGATGGCCGAATTGTTGCGTTCTTTCTTCTCTCCACCATAGTGAAGGTGCAGTCGACGCCGCCAGTGAAACGGGTGAATGCTCCAGAACCACTTATGGCCCTACAGTAGTGGTGGACGAGAACCTCGTCCCGCACGCATACCTGGGCGACCACGATCCGCTAGTCCCTGACAGGAGACGAATGGATGGGCACAAGGTCTAGTCCTGCGATGTTATGCTTTCTCATCCTGTAGGTACTGCTTGAACTCAGTGAGGCAGAGCTTCACCGAGTCTGGATCGTTGGTGTACATCGCATTCAACTTGGTGCCGCCATGGGACTGAACGGAGAACTCAAAGGTGAACTCCTTGCTGAAATCCATATCCAGCAGGCTCACCCCTCGGATCGCCATTGGAGTCTCTTCAAGTGAACGAGTGAGTAGGTGGCAGCAGAAGTTCATTTTTCAGCTCTTGGGGAACTGGATTCAATAGTAAAGTGAGTGTGTATAGGCCACAACAGTCACTACCCCACCCTCACCCACTGCACGCCCGGCAGAATATGCACCCTCGGGGCATTCAAACGCCTTCGTTAAGAACCCTATTCCGACCACACACGTCAGTTCACGAGCGGGTCTATATTGGTACTGTAATAACAAGTGTTAGTGGTCACTTTACTTAAATTTAATTAGCTTTAATTAAAATGTATTCTTAAAAAAGCAATGCATTGGCTCATTTTATCAGTGCCACAGGATCAACATGCACAACAATTAGAATTATTATTCTCAGGATGCACATGATCAACACATTTGCTGCACTTTCACACAGACAATACTACCAAGTTTGAACAGTTTGTTATGGTTGATGTCCTCTGCATCATCTTGATGTGTTTCCCATCTTGCAAGATTCAGAACCAACAAATAAGATTCAAATAATAAGTACAACAAAGATGCCTACACATCTCATTGATTCCCAGCTTCCAAGATTCAGAACCAACAAATAAGATTCAAATAATAAGTATAACAAAGATGCCTACACATCTCATTGATTCCCAGCTTGCAATATTCAGAACCAACCCATTAGAGCCTTTTGATAAAGTGAATATCAGGATTAAATCCATCTTGGCTAGCTGTGTCATACAACCCAAGAACTTGGCGAATGCTCTTGACCATCACAACATCTGTAGTAGAGTATTCCTGTTTGCACAGATACGAAAGAGCATGGATTTAGGACTCTAGCAGCCGTAGAGATGGTTGTACAAACATTGGCCTTTTCTTTTGGCCACCAATTCTATCTATGTTCCTGAGGAGACAATATTTGACGCATCCCTTGAAATTACTATAATAGTGGCACTAGTTGAAGCAAACTTTATTTCCAAAACGAGAAAAGATTGCGATAGAATAGCTTTATTTAAAAAAAATACAACGTTGGCACAACATGACAAAGCATAATCATGTTGATAAAGCACAGTACTGACTGGTGCTACGTCTTGAGCTTGCGTTGGTTTTCTTCGAAGAGGAGAGGGTGATGCAACAAGTCTAGCATAAGTATTTCCCTCAGTTTTTGCGAACCAAGGTATCAATCCAGTAGGAGGCTCCTCAAAAGTCCCATGCGCCTACACAAACAAACTGAGAACTCGCAACCAACACAATAAAGGGGTTGTCAATCCCTTCACGGTCACTTGCGAAAGTGAGATCTGATAGAGATATTATGATAAGATAAATATATTTTTGGTATTTTATAATATAGATGCAAAAAGTAAAGACGCAAATAAAAGTAGATTGAAAGCAAATATGATAAGAGATAGAACCGGGGGCCATAGGTTGAGGCTTCTCTCGAGATAGCATAAGTATTACGGTGGGTGAACAAATTACTGTCGAGCAATTGATAGAAAAGCGAGTAATTATGAGATTATCTAGGCATGATCATGTATATAGGCATCACATCCAAAACAAGTAGACCGCCTCCTGCCTGCATCTACTACTATAACTCCACACATCGACCGACTCCTGCCTGCATCTAGAGTATTAAGTTCACAAAGAACAGAGTAACACATTAAGCAAGATGACATGATGTAGAGGGATAAACTCATGCAATATGATATAAATCCCATCTTGTTATCCTCGATGGCAACAATACAATACATGTCTTGCAATCCTTTCTATCACTGAGTAAGAACACCGCAAGATTGAACCCAAAGCGAAGCACTTCTCCCATGGCAAGAAAGATCAATCTAGTTGGCCAAACAAAACCGATAATTCGAAGAGACTTGCAAAGATAACCCAATCATACATAAAAGAATTCAGATAAGATTCAAATATTATTCATAGATAAACTTGATCATAAACCCACAATTCATCGGATCTCGACAAACACACCGCAAAAAGAGATTACATCGGATAGATCTCCACAAGAGAGGGGGAGAACATTGTATTGAGATCCAAAAAGAGAGAAGAAGCCATCTAGCTAATAACTATGGACCCATAGGTCTGTGGTAAACTACTCACAACTCATCGGAGGGGCAAGGATGTTGATGTAGAGGCCCTCCGTGGTAGATTCCCCCTCTGGCAGAGTGCCGTCAAAGGCTCCAAGATGGGATCTCGTGGATACAAAAGGTTACGGCGGTGCAAATTGTGTTTCGTGGTGCTCCTGGATGTTTTCGGGGTACGTAGGTATATATAGGAGGAAGAAGTACGTCGGTGGTCGCCCGAGGGGCCCACGAGACAGGGGGTGCGCCCTAAAGGGGGGGCGCCCTCCTATCTCGTGGCCGCCTCGGCTGCTTCTTGGCTTGCACTCCAAGTCCTCCGGATCACGTTCGTTCCAAAAATCACGCTCCCAAAGGTTTCATTCCGTTTGGACTCCGTTTGATATTCCTTTTCTTCGAAATACTAAAATAGGCAAAAAAATAGCAATACGGGCTGGGCCTCCGGTTAGTAGGTTAGTCCCAAAAAAGATATAAATGTGTAAAATAAAGCCCATAAACATCCAAAAGGCGTAATATAATAGCATGGAACAATCAAAAATTATAGATATGTTGGAGACGTATCAAGCATCCCCAAGCTTAATTCCTGCTCGTCCTCGAGTAGGTAAATGATAAAAAGATAATTTTGGTGTGGAATGCTACCTAGCATAATTTATAGTGTAATTTTCTTTATTGTGGCATGAATGTTCAGATCCAAATGATTCAAAATAAAAGTTCATATTGATAAAAGAAGTAGTAACACTTCAAGCACACTAATCAAAGTAATCATGTCTTCTCAAAATAACATGGCAAAAGAAAGTTCATCCCTACAAAATCATATAGTTATGCTATGCTTCATTTTCGTCACACAAAGATGTTCCCAACTTCTATACCCCCAATACCAAGCCAAGCAATTGTTTCATACTTAAATAATCTCAAACTTTTTCAACCTTCACGCAATACATGAGCGTGAGCCATGGATATAGCACTATGGGTGGAATAGAATATGATGATGGGGATTGTGTGGAGAAGACAAAAAAGGAGAAAGTCTCACATTGACGAGGATAATCAACGGGCTATGGAGATGCCCATCAATTGATGTCAACATGAGGAGTAGGGATTGCCATGCAATGGATGCACTAGAGCTATAAATGAATGCTCAACAAAAGAAAACTAGTGGGTGTGCATCTAACTTGCTTGCTCACGAAGACCTAGGGCATTTGAGGAAGCCCATCGTAGGAATATACAAGCCAAGTTCTATAATGAAAAATTCCCACTAGTATGAAAAAGACAACTTATGAGACTCACTATATGAAAAACATGGTGCTACTTTGAAGCACAAAATATGAGACTCACTACATGAAGAACAAGGTGCTACTTTGAAGCACAAGTGTGGAAAAAGAGATAGTGACATTGCCCTTTTTATTTCTTTTTCTTTTCTTTTCTTTTTTTATTTTTTTCTTTTTCTTTTTCTTTTTTTGGGCCTTTTTTGGCCTTTTTTTTCTTTTTTTTTGGGCAATGCTCTAATAATGATGATCATCACACTTTCATTGATTACAACATATGAATTACAACTTGAAACTAGAACAAGATATGACTCTATATGAATGCCTCCAGCGATGTACCGAGATGGTGCAATGAATCAAGAGTGGCATGTATGAAAAATAATGCATGGTGGCTTTGCCACAAATACGATGTCAACTACATGATCATGCAATGGCAATATGAAAAAAGTAACGTATGTCATGATGATGATAAACGGAACGGTGGAAAGTTGCATGGCAATATATATCTCAGAATGGCTATGGAAATGCCATAATAGGTAGGTATGGTGGCTGTTTTGAGGAAGATATAAGGAGGTTTATGTGTGATAGAGCATATCGTATCACGGGGTTTGGATGCACCGGCGAAGTTTGCACCAACTCTCAAGGTGAGAGAGGGCAATGCATGGTACCGAAGAGGCTAGCAATGGCGGAAAGGTAAAAGTGCGTGTAATCCATGGACTCAACATTAGTCAAAAGAACTCATATACTTATTGCAAAAATTTAGAAGTCATGAAAAATCAAGTACTACGTGCATGCTCCTAGGGGGATAGATTGGTAGGAAAAGACCATCGCTCGTCCCCGACCGCCACTCATAAGGATGCACAAGCCAGGTACACTTCATGTTTCAAATTTGTTACACAACTTTAAGCATACGTGCATGGTACGGGACTTGCTAACTTCAACACAAGCATTCTTTAAATTCATTATCACCCAACTATCATGACTTTAATATCACTACCTCCATATCTCAAAACAATTATCAAGTATCAAATTGATCATAGCATCCAATTCACTTCCTATGATAGTTTTTATTATACCCAACTTGGATGCTCATCATTCTAGGACCAATTTTGTAACCATAGCAAATACCATGCTGTTCTAAAAGACTCTCAAAATAATATAAATGAAGCATGAGAGACTAGCAAATTCTTCAAAATTAAGACACCACCGTGCTCTAAAAGATATAAGTGAAGCACTAGAGGAAAAACTATCAAGCTCAAAAGATATAAGTGAAGCACATAGAGTATTCTAGCAAATTCTAATAAAATAGGCTTCTCCAAAAAGGTGTGTACAACAAGGATGATTGTGGTAAACTAAAAAGCAAAGACTAATATAATACACGATGCTCCAAGCAAAACACATATCATGTGGCGAATAAAAATATAGCTCCAAGTAAAGTTACCAAAGAACGAAGACGAAAGAGGGGATGCCTTCCCGGGACATCCCCAAGCTTAGGATTTTGGCTATCCTTGAATATCTTGGGGTTCCATGGGCATCCCTAATCTAAGGCTTTTTCCACCCTTTATTCCATAGTCCATAAAAGCTTTACCCAAAACTTGAAAACTTCACAACACAAAACTCAACAGGAAATCTTATAAGCTTTGTTAGTGAAAGAAAACAAAACCACCACATAAATTACTGCAATGAACTCAATCTTTATTTATTTTGGTGTTAAACCTACTGTATTCCAACTTATCTATGGTTCATAAACTATTTTACTAGCCATAGATGCATCAAAATAAGCAAACAACACACGAAAAACAGAATCTGTCAGAAACAGAACAGTCTGTAGCAATATGTAACTAACGCAAACTTCTGGAACTCTAAAACTCCTACCAAAATAGGACGTACTGGACAACTTGTTTATTGATCAGAAGCAAAAAGAATCAATGCAAAATCACGTTTCTGTGATTTATTGAATTGTTTCTCATGAGTGCAAGGTTTCTGTTTTTCAGCAGAATCGAATCAACTATCATCATAGTTTATCCTATAGGTTCTACTTGGCACAAACACTAATTAAAAGATAAAACACATCTACAAAGAGAGTAGAAGCAGGATTTATTATTAAACAGGAGCAAAAAAAACACAAAGAAAAATTGGGTTGTCTCCCAACTAGCGCTATCGTTTAACGCCCCTAGCTAGGCATAAAAGCAAAGATAGATCTAATAAGTGCCATCTTTGGCACTTGATTCATAAGTAGCACCCATGATAGATTCATAAGGTAATTTGACTTTCTTTCTTGGAAAGTGCTCCATGCCTTTGTTTAAGGGAAATTGGAATCTAATATTCCCTTCCTTCATATCAAGAATCGCACCAATCGTTCTAAGGAAAGGTCTACCAAGAATAATAGGGCAAGAAAGATTGCAATCTATATCAAGAACGATAAATTCTACGGGCACCAAATTTATATTTGAAACAATAAGAACATCATTGATACTTCCCATAGGTTTTTTAATGGTGGAATCCGCAAGGTGCAAATTTAACGAGCAATCATCAAGATCATGGAAATCTAGAATATCACATAAAGTTTTCGGAATTGTGGAAACACTAGCACCCAAGTCACACAAAGCAAAACACTCATAATCTTTAATTCTAATCTTTATAGTAGGTTCTCAATCATCATTAAGTTTTCTAGGAGTATAAACTTCCAAATTAAGTTTTTCATCAGGAGATTGCATCAAGGCATCAACGGAGAATTAAGGTGTTTGGTAAAAGCTTTGTTTGGTAAAAGCTTTGCATCAAGGCATTAACTTCCAAATTAAGGTGTTTGGTAAAAGCTTTGTTTTGACTATAAGCATGCGGAGAATTAATAACGGATTGCAACAAGGAAATACAACCTTTTAAAGAAAAATTGTCATAATCAAATTCCTTGAAATCCGAGATAGTAGGTTAATGTTATTAGAAGTTTTGACCTTTCCAATCTCACTTTTACCAAATTTAGCATTAAGATCTAAAGATTCCAAATTCTTGGGACGCCTTCTAGGCAAAGTTGATTCATCATCAGTCCCATAATCATCAAAATTCATATTGCAAAACATAGATCTAATAGGAGACGCATCAATAACTTTAAGATCTTCATCATTACTTTCATGTAACTTTTCTGGTTTAGCGGCCATCTTATTGACTAACGTGGCTTGATTATCAGAAATTTTGGCTATAGCATTTTCAAGATGGGTAATTTGAGCATTAACACCATAAAATTCTTTATTCATATCATCAAGCTCTTTGTTCATAAACCCCAAAAAACCTTTTTGTTCCTTAAGCTCTTTTCTAAAGAAATTATTATGCTCAAATTGCAAATTCGTAAAGCTTCTAATATTTGATTCAATCTCTTCCATCCTTCTGAGAAGGTGGTCAGGACCCTTAGGCAAAGCCATAAGGACAAACGGGCACACAAGTAAACACACGGGCAACGGAAAAAGGCAAGGAAAAAAGAGAGGAGGAGATTGGGAAAGAGAGGGCGAATAAAACGGCAAGGGCGAAGTGGGGGAGAGCAAAACAAGAGGAAAATGGCAAATAATGTAAATGCAAGGGAGATGGGTTTGTGATGGGTACTTGGTATGTCTTGACTTGAGCGAAGACCTCCCCGGCAACGGCGCCAGAAATCCTTCTTGCTACTTCTTGAGCTTGCGTTGGTTTTCCTCGAAGAGCAGAGGGTGATGCAGCAAGTGTAGCGTAAGTATTTCCCTCAGTTTTTGAGAACCAAGGTATCAATCCAGTAGGAGGCTCCTCAAAAGTCCCACGCACCTACACAAACAATCTGAGAACTCGCAACCAACGCAATAAAGGGGTTGTCAATCCCTTCACGGCCACTTGCGAAAGTGAGATCTGATAGAGATAGTATGATAAGATAAATATATTTTTGGTATTTTATAATATAGATGAAAAAAGTAAAGATGCAAATAAAAGTAGATTGAAAGCAAATATGATAAGAGATAGACCCGGGGGCCATAGGTTTCACTAGAGGCTTCTCTCGAGATAGCATAAGTATTATGATGCGTGAACAAATTACTGTCGAGCAATTGATAGAAAAGCAAATAATTATGAGATTATCTAGGCATGATCATGTATATTGGCATCACATCCAAAACAAGTAGACCGACTCCTGCCTGCATCTACTACTATTACTCCACACATCGACCGACTCCTCCCCGCATCTAGAGTATTAAGTTCACAAATAAAAGAGTAATGCATTAAGCAAGATGACATGATGTAGAGGGATAAACTCATGCAATATGATATAAACCCCATCTTGTTATCCTTGATGGCAACAATACAATACGTGTCTTGCAACCCTTTCTGTCACTGGGTAAGAACACCGCAAGATTGAACCCAAAGCTAAGCGCTTCTCCCATGGCAAGAAAGATCAATCTAGTAGGCCAAACCAAACCGATAATTCGAAGAGACTTGCAAAGATAGCCCAATCATACATAAAGGAATTCAGAGAAGATTCAAATATTATTCATAGATAAACTTGATCATAAACCCACAATTCATCGGATCTCGACAAACACACCGCAAAAAGAGATTACATCCAATAGATCTCCACAAGAGAGGGGGAGAACATTGTATTGAGATCCAAAAAGAGAGAATAAGCCATCTAGCTAATAACTATGGACCCGTAGGTCTGTGGTAAACTACTCACAACTCATCAGAGGGGCAAGGATGTTGATGTAGAGGCCCTCCGTGGTAGATTCCCCCTCTGGCAGAGTGCCGTCAAAGGCTCCAAGATGGGATCTCGTGGATACAAAAGGTTACGGCGGTGCAAATTGTGTTTCGTGGTGCTCCTGGATGTTTTCGGGGTACGTAGGTATATATAGGAGGAAGAAGTACGTCGGTGGTCGCCCGAGGGGCCCACGAGACAGGGGGTGCGCCCTACAGGGGGGGCGTCCTCCTATCTTGTGGCCGCCTCGGCTGCTTCTTGGCTTGCACTCCAAGTCCTCGGGATCACGTTCGTTCCAAAAATCACGCTCCCAAAGGTTTCATTCCGTTTGGACTCCGTTTGATATTCCTTTTCTTCAAAATACTGAAATAGGCAAAAAAAATAGCAATACGGGCTGGGCCTCCGGTTAGTAGGTTAGTCCCAAAAATGATATAAATGTGTAAAATAAAGCCCATAAACATCCAAAAGGGGTAATATAATAGCATGGAACAATCAAAAATTATAGATACGTTGTAGACGTAACAACCGGTGTGAGGGCCCCTATGCCACCACGACTCGATCTGGTGAACCTGCAACTCCACTCGGATGAGGTCAACCTACAGCTCGATGATTCAATTCATGCACCTTTTTCTGCAGTTCACCTGAAATGAAGCAAAGATTGCATTATTCAACTAGCAAGAAGTACTTGCTCTCGTGAGCTGGCATGTTCTTCTTTAGTAGTTGCACTAAAATTGAGCAACATTAAGGTTGGATGTCCTGCTCTTGTAAGGTGCAACTATAATTTGCTTATCCTTTTGTATAGTTCCACTAAAATAAAGTGCCATTGTGGTGACAGTGACGACTCATCTTGCAAAGGCTAATAAAATGTTGCACGAGATTACCAACAGAATTTGACGGAGATTTTGGGAACTCCAGTCACCATTTTGTGCAGTTCCACCAGAATTGACAGATGTTGCCCACGTGACATTTTAGTTGAACTGCACAAGACACTCATTCCAGAAAAAGTGTTTTGTGCAGTTCACCAAAAGGTCACAATAGCAACAAGGTGAAATGGATCCCTATCTGCACAAAAAGATAGAAAGTAAACAGTTGCTAGTCAATAAGAATATACGAAACATACACGAAATGAAAAGAAGCATCTTAATTATGTTCATGGCAATCTCACAAGGACACTAGAATTTTTCAAATGTCAGCAATGCTGCATGTTACCATAAGCATTACGATCAACTATGACATCCGTCAAATATTGGTTTACTTTAATGTTGGCATTGCTTGTTTACCAGATACAGTAAATCAACAATAGCTAAAGAGTTGGTTTAAGGGCATGGGACCGTGGGGACACCAGGTCACTCGGTAGCGTAATGAAGCAACTTACTTATCATAATGGTGAAAATAGCAGGAGTCCCATTTGTTAATACAGTTGAATTGCATCATACCACTGGAGGCATTAGATTAATAATAACACTGGTTAGACATGTCCTTAAGGTAATAGTGTGATTGCTTCATTTTACATGCACCCTTACATTAACAAGAACAAAAGGTTGGTATAAGGACATGCGACAGTGGACGCATCAGCACAATGTACCTACAAGGAGGCATAAAGTGCTGATGCCGAGTTTGCTAATGCTTTTGTGAGGGTAGCAAATCTAATCCTGGAGAACTTTTACTATGTGAGGGCAGCAAATCTAAACTTGGAGACCTTTTACTATGTGAGGGCAGCAAATCTAATCCTGGAGACCTTTTACTATGTGAGGGCAGCAAATCTAATCCGGGAGACCTTTTACTATGTGAGGGCAACAAATCTAATCCTGGAGACCTTTTACTATGTGAGGGCAGCAAATCTAATCCTGGACATACTCTGTTGACTTGTCCACCAGCCGCCACTTTCTATCCTTTTTTCAACCAATAATAGATCTATTCCTTATCCAGTTTGTACTGAGTTTTCCCATTATTTCCCTTTTCAACCAAGAGACCGGTTGGGTATCCGGTCTCTACTACTTTTCCCCTGTCAATTCCTCTTTGAATCAAGTCCTAGATTCATGCTACGACTTTCCCCCCTTTCTTCGTTGTTTGAACCAAGTCCTAGATTCGAATGCATAACACGGCAGCCCAGTGAACCAGCAGTGTGAACCACGGCAGCCTAGTGAACTAGCAGTAGAAAACAATGTGGTGATATGGCCATAAAAACAATGTGCTACGGTCCAGACTGTAGCATGTACAATACTACTCCTCTTTGTTTGGATCCCTGAGTTAGAGCTAGTTTGGGTTGAAATAGCCTCAAATTATCAAAACAGGAGGGGTTAGTTTGAGCTAGTTTGCTCTAACCCAGCTAAAAAAACTAGCCCGATGGAGAGGTTCTAATTGGGTTAGTTATCCTTGGGCCCACTAAAAGAGAACTAAAAAAATATCCCCTGCCTGCACCAGATCGCTCCCCCTTCACCGGTCGTTTTTTTCTCCCTGTGTCATGCGCAGCGGCGGTGCATCTACCAAGGAGGTCACGAGAGGGGTGAGTTTGTTCATTCCTTCTCTGTCTCACAGCCATATCATTGATCTTGCTCGCTCTAGCGCTAATTCTGATTTGGAAAAGTAGATCCTGATGAAACTTGGTATAGATTTGTGGTGCACGCTTGGAATTATTTGATGCTGCTTGAGGAGGTAATAAATCTTCCTAGAGGCCCAAAGATTCAGCTCACCTTTCTAGGTATTTCAGTTTTAGGCTTGCATTATTTCTAGAGGCCCAAAGATTCAGTTCACCTTTCTAGGTATTTCAGTTTCAGGCTTGCATTATTTCTAGAGGCCCAAACATTCAGTTCACCTTTCTAGGTATTTCAGTTTCAGGCTTGCATTATTTCTAGAGGCCCAAAGATTCACTTCACCTTTCTATGTATTTTAGTTTCAGGCTTTCATTATTTCTAGAGGCCCAAAGATTCAATTCACCTTTCTAGGTATTTCAGTTTCAGGCTTGCATTATTTAAAGAGGCCCAAAGATTCAGTTCACCTTTCTAGGTATTTCAGTTTCAGGCTTGCATTATTTCTATAGGCCCAAAGATTCATTTCACCTTTCTAGGTATTTCAGTTTCAGGCTTGCATTATTTCTAGAGGCCCAGAGATTCAGTTCACCTTTCTAGGTATTTCAGTTTCAGGCTTGCATAATTTCTAGAGGCCCAGAGATTCAGTTCACCTTTCTAGGTATTTCAGTTTCGGGCTTGCATTATTTCTAGAGGCCCAAAGATTAAGTTCGCAGTCATCGGCAAGCGGCCCTGCTACCCATGCCGGTGTCGACCTCAACTCGCAAGCGCCGGAGTCGGAGGGGTTCCCGGGGCTTGGGCTCTACAGAGCCTTCCTCCAGAGCAATCATGACGAGCTCCTCCCTCGGTGCATGAGGGGCTCCAGGCTCTCTGCCTAACGTGAATGACTTCGGTGATGAGTTAGCTCATGCTTTGTTTCATGGAGTGTATTTTTTTGTGAATCTTGATTGATGACTTGTATGTTTAAGTGGGATATCTCATTTGTATGGACAAAGTAAAATTTATCATGTTTTGCATGCTTTATTTGTAAAGATGGTTCATTTATGTCAATTGTGAGCAGGAGGAGGCCACACAAGAGCTGGCCACACCAAATCCGGCAAGAAATAAGGTCCAATGTAGTCAAATGATTGAGAAAGAGCATTTATTGTCAACCTAACCCTGCCATCCATACACCTCTTTGGTTTAGAGTTAGCTCAGGGCTAGAATCTAACTCAAACCTCTAACTGAGTTAGAGTTCTCCTCATCTCGGTTCATCGCCATCATACTTTACCCATTCTCGTGTTTTCAGTATCCTGCGAATCAAAGAGGCCCTTTTTTGCGGGAAAAAACAAAGAGGCCCTTAGACTGGTTTAGGTCCGGTCATTTTTTATAAACATGTTATGTCCAAAATTTAATGAATGTGCTCTGGTTTCATGTAGTAATTCATTTATTTATTTATTCTTCCGCGGGGGGTTTGCATGTAATTCATGAGGTCTGGAATGTAAAGTACCCCGGCATATGCTCCGAGTCGTGCTTGCACTATGACCCAGATGCTCTATGTCCCACATGTCGGCGAAAGGGAGCATGTGGAAATAGCCTAGGAGTACATATAGGAGGATAAATGCGTGAAAAAATATGTACTGTGAAGCGTAGCTGCGGTTCGAAAAGGAGACCTAAAGTGATGACAGCTATAGGTCGCACACACCCAACTAGTGGTACTAGACATACGACTATTTTCCCCCTAAAAAAATAGGTACGAGTGCTCAGTACTCCTATTATATCAACACGAGTCCCATCTTACAACAGCGTCCGTGCTAATGCTAGCTCTTCTCCCTCGTTTCTCTCTTCTAATTCTAAACTCAGCCGATGATGTCTACTACACAACCTTCTTCTTGTAGACGTTGTTGGGCCTGCAAGTGCACAGGTTTGTAGGACAGTAGCAAATTTCCCTCAAGTGGATGACCTAAGGTTTATCAATCCGTAGGAGGCATAGGATGAAGATGGTCTCTCTCAAACAACCCTGCAACAAAATAACAAAGAGTCTCTTGTGTCCCCAACACACCCAATACAATGGTAAATTGTATAGGTGCACTAGTTTGGCGAAGAGATGGTGATACAAGTGCAAAATAGATAGTAGATAAAGGTAATTGTAATCTGAAATTATAAAAACAGCAAGGTAGCGAGCGATAAAAGTGAGCGTAAACGGTATTGCAATGATAGGAAACAAGGCCTAGGGTTCATCCTTTCACTAGTGCAAGTTCTTTCAACAATAATAACATAGATAGATCACATAACAAGCCCTCAACATGCAACAAAGAGTCACTCCAAAGCCACTAATAGCGGAGAACAAACGTAGAGATTATGGTAGGGTACGAAACCACCTCAAAGTTATCCTTTCTATTCTATCTATTCAAGAGTTCATAGTAAAATAACATAAAGCTATTCTTTCCACTCAATCCATCACAGAGTTCATACTAGAATAACACCTTAAGACACAAATCAACAAAAACCCTAATGTCACCTAGATACTCCATTGTCACCTCAAGTATCCGTGGGCATGATTATACGATATGCGTCACACAATCTCAGATTCATCCAACCAACATAAAAGTACTTCAAAGAGTTCCCCAAAGCTACTACCGGAGAGTCAAGAACGTGTGCCAACCCCTATGCATAGGTTCCCAATGTCACGAAACCCGCAAGTTGATCACCAAAACATACATCAAGTGGCACATGATATCCCATTGTCACCATGGATAATCATGGCAAGACATATATCAAGTGTTCTCATAAAAGACTCAATACGATAAGATAACTTCAAAGGGGGAACTCAATTCATCACAAGAGAGTAGAGGGGCAGAAACATCATAAGATCCAACTACAATAGCAAAGCTCGGGATACATCAAGATCGTGCCATAGAGGGAACACGAGAGAGAACACGAGAGAGAGAGAGAGATCAAACACATAGCTACTGGTACATACCCTCAGCCCCGAGGGTGAACTACTCCCTCCTCGTCATGGATAGCATCGGGATGATGAAGATGGCCACCGGTGATGGGTTCCCCCTCCGGCAGGGTGCCAGAACGGGATCCCGAGAGGTTTTTGGTGGCTACAAAGGCTTGCGGCAGCGGAACTCCCGATCTATCTTCTGGTCTGGAAGTTTTGGGGTACGTAGGTATATATGGGTGCAAGGGGTACGTCGGTGGACCTCCGGGGTGCTCACAAGGCAGGGGGCGCGCCCAGGGGGGCGCCCCCCACCCTCGTGGGCAGCCCGGGACTCCCCTGACGTGCACTGCAAGTCCATCAGGTTGGTTTCCTTCAAAAATTAACTTCTCTAGTTGATTT
The DNA here is from genome assembly GCF_018294505.1 of Triticum aestivum. Classification (NCBI taxonomy): domain Eukaryota; kingdom Viridiplantae; phylum Streptophyta; class Magnoliopsida; order Poales; family Poaceae; genus Triticum; species Triticum aestivum. Next base: position 288,953,975 of record NC_057813.1, on the reverse strand, counting down.
CGTTCCGTTTTGACTCCATCTGATATTCCTTTTTCCTCGAAACACTAAAATAGGCATAAAACAGCAAATCTGGGCTGGGCCTCCGGTTAATAGGTTAGTCCCAAAAATAATATAAAAGTGGATAATAAAGCCCAATATTGCCTAAAACAGTAGATAAAGTAGCATGGAGCAATCAAAAATTATAGATACGTTGGAGACGTATCAGCCGACGCCCAGTGGGCGGGGTGGGGATTTGCTGATGGTCGTTTTTATCAACTACGACCCCACCTCACAGTGAAAACATTACGACTGGAATAAAGATGCCATATACTCCCTCCCTTCCTAAATATAAGCCTTTTTAGATACTATTTCAAATGGAATACAACATACGGATGTATGTGCACATATTTTAGAGTGCAGATTCACTCATTTTGCTCCGTATGTAGTCACTTGCTGGAATCTCTAGAAAGACTTATACTTGGGAACGGAAGGAGTACTATACTAATGAAACATTAAGGCCACGAGGTGATGCAGTGCTGGTTACCGGAGGCAAGAAGAAGAGATGCATCCATCAACGACGTCCACCTCCTCGACTCAGGGTGCCGGCCCACCGAACGGCGGCTAAGTAGCAGCTTTCGTGGCCAGGTCGACATGCTTCTGAACAATGGCGTCCAAAGATTCCAGCCGTTGGAAGAAGGCCAACGTCTTTCTGTCCTCGCTTGCCTTGTAGTGGCCTATGTAGACGATTTCCTCGTAGACGTGGATGTGCAGGTCGACGGTTTCTTGCATGGAGAGACATTGCATGGAGAGCGCCTCCTCGAGGTGCACATTCTTCGTTGCGACCTCCGGCACCTGCAGGGCCACCAGGGCTTGAAAGAGTTTGGCGGGATGGAGCAGTACGGCAAGGTCGTCCACGCGCTTCTTGACGGTGGTGAACTTGCGGATGGAGTTGACCATAATGTCGTCCATGCGAGAGGCGAAGCCGGTGTTAGCGAGGGCTACGACGCCGGCGGTTGCCAGCACCGTTTGGAAACGCTACGCGGTGCTGGGCCACAGGCTGGCGCATTGGATGATTTGGCACAGCCGACTGCCGGTCATGTCATTAGATTAAGGGATCCACAAACCCTTGAGAGGTTCGAACTCTGGGGTGCGTGCAGAGATCTCAACCTACCCAGCCTACCTACTCGCGAACCTCCTAAGCCTAGTGCGTCAAGCTCAAAGAGACAAAGAGACACAGAAGTTTATCCTGGTTTGGGCTACCTTGCGGTGTAATACCCTACTCCAGCGTTTTGGTGGATTGCCTCGGAGGGCTGAGGATGAACTAGTATAGTGGATGAACTGGCCTCAGGAGGTGAGGTGTTCTTGATCTCAAGGGAGCTGGTGTGGTGTGAGCTAGTTTGACTTGTCCTACCTCTATGGTGGTGGCTAGTCCTATTTATAGTGGCCTTGGTCCTCTTCCTAAATGTTGGCGGGAAGGGATCCCACAACGGCCGGATTGGAAAGGGGACAAGTAGTACAGCTTATCCTGACAAAAGTAGTCTTTTCCTGCGAAAAGCCTCTTATCGTGACGCTGCGGTGGGCTCGTCAATGACCTCCGTCCTGTCATCCTGGCGGTCTTGGTCTCATTGCACCAGAATGGAAACCTTTGGCTGATTCCTCGGGGCTCCACGCCTGTGGCTTGCCTGCTTTGCATCGAAGAGGAAACCTGCGCTCTGCGCCCGCCTGGCCTTGGTCGTGATGGCTCATGGTAGTTGAGCCTCATGATGTAAATCTTGCATAGAACTCTCCGCCCCTCGAGAGCCAGCCTGGGGAGGCCGATCCCCTCAGTGGTCTTGACGTCGTCCGCCTAGCGAGGCTTGGCCCCTCGTGAGGGTCTTGAGTTGTTGATGTTGAAGCTAGGCCATACCAGGCCGTCGATGGAGCCACGTGGTGGGCCGCTTGCAGGCAGGGCTAGATACCCCCATATCGAGGACGCTAACAGTAGCCCCCATGTTGAAGGCACACTCGGATTTGGCTTCTAGGTGAAGCCAAAGGGCAAGTGCGGAGCGCCGTAGTCCTTAACCGCCTACGGCCTTGATGACGCATGGTGATTGATGGGACGTGGGCGTCTCCACTTCCCCACGCTGGCTTGATATCTGGCAAGCCCAGTAGTCGCCCGTTGCCAGTGCAGCTCGCCCTTCGCATATTACCGTTCTCAGCCCTTGTTCCCTCCATTCCAACCTTGCCACTCCGTGCATAGATCCGGCGCCGGCGCCTCGCCCTTCCCTTGGCGTTTGTCATGGCCCCCAAGCCGAGGAAGAAGAAGGGGAAGCCACTCACCCCGGCCGGTCCTCCGCCGGCCCTGGAGCCAGCCCTTGAGTAGTCGACGTGATCAATCAAGAGGGGTTGGACAAGGTTCGCCATGCGCTTGCTGCCGATTCCAATAAGTGGAGGGCAACGGCCGTCCGCCCTGCATCTTGGCGGGTGGATGAGATGAGGGCCACCGAGATCCCCATCTATCTCAATGCTCTTCTCGCGGGGGCTGATTCCTCCCTTCTCTCCCTTCTTCAATGTTGTGATATCGCATTATCAGATCCACCTGCTGCATCTGGACCCCTGCTCTGTTATCCTCCTTGCCGTCTTCGCCTTCCTCTGCGAGGCCATGGTTGGCATTACTCCTTCCGTGGCCCTGTTTCGCCATTTCTTCTTGCTTCAATTGGACGACGCCCACCAATGCTCTAGGTGCGGGACCTCTGAAGTTGTGGTTGCAACTGCCAGTTCTAGAATCGACTTCGAGCTCTCGCATGCTGCGAAGGGATTCCGGAAGCAGTGGCTGCTCATGGATGCCAGTGCATTCAGCCCCCTGCTCTTGACTCCCGCGGCGCCGGCCTTGCCTAGCTCCGGTTGGTGCCAAGAGAAGCTCTCCGACCGGCGCCTTGCTTTTGTACGGAAGAGGTTGGCGAGGTTGCATGAACTGGAAGTGACGGCGCCGATGGTGGTGAAGGAATTCGTCAGGCAGCGCATCGCTCCCCTCCAGCGCCATTCTCGCACAATGTGGGACCTTGTAGGCATTGAAGATCCGATGAGGCTGCAGAGGCCATCACTGGCTGTTGGGACCTTGAGCATGGTGCTCAGACTCCTGACGGACGAGCCCGAGCCTACTGACCTTCCGGGGGGTGGCTACCTTCTCTATATGTGCTCGAACAAGGCGGCCTTCGCTGGGAAGATGCCTCTGTTCGACATGTGGGGGCTGCTTTCAGAGGGCCTTGAGGAGCCCCACGCGAACCCCATCTTCGTGGCTCTTCTCCTAACCGACTCTGTCGCGCGCGCCTCCAGCAGCTACCAAGGGCTCCTTCGGAGGCCCGGCACCGATAGTGGCCCAGGAGGTCGAGGCTCCTTGGGCCCTGGAACGAGTTGCCGCAGAGCTGACGCGACCCCAAGCTCGGGAGGAAGAGGCCCCTGATGCCCAGGGTGGTGGCTCCAGAGTGGCTGCTGACGGCGAGGATCCCACCAATGGCTCTGGAGCCATAAGCCAGAAGATCTCACCTGGCGTCGATGCTCCCGGGGTCCCTACCCCGGCAGCCCCGCCAAGCGCTCCTCCTCCCAAGGATCGCCCGTCAGGGTCCGGTCGGCCCCGCCCGTGCCTTGAGTCGCTCCTGAAGAGGAAGAGGTCCCCGTGCCACAGCGATGGCACGCGTCGGTCGCTGAAGCCGAGGAGATACGTGGCTGCCGATGAGTAAGTATCTTTGCTCTTGATTCCTAGCGTGCCGTGTTTTCTAATGACTGGGGTCTTATAGGGCTCCCATGAAGGTGAAGCCTCTGGAAGCGGGCGCCCCCACGGATTCCAACTTGACGCCCGCGCACAGCCCCTAGCGCCCTGATCCTGCGCAAGGCGTGGGGCCAACTCCCATCACCGTGACGTCGCGAGGGTGCCCCGGAACCAGGTTCCCTGCTCCCTCTCCCCGCGACTCAGCCCGTGAGATGGGGGATGCACCGGCGGTCCTTCCTCCTATCATTTCCGGCAGGGGGTGCCCCCTAGGCGGCCTTCATCTTCAAGTTGTGGGGCTACACCGGCCAGCCCCCGGCCGACGGCTGGCGGGGCGCCCAGCGCCTCCCGGGCAGCCTCTGGGGCCGACAAAGGTCTTGTCTACGAGCTTGGGCTCGCTCGTGGGAGCAGTGTCATGCGCTTCGGGCTCTTCGGTGAAGCGATGCCTGTGATGATCCACCTTGGAGGGGAGCTCATCAGTGTTGACACCAGGCTCGAGGCAGAAAACCGTCGCCTGCAGAATGAGTGGCAGCGGCTGAAGATTGCCATTAACCTTGGGAGACTTTAGCGTGACGAAGCCGAAGCACGCGCGGCGGCCTCGCTCGCGACTTCTCGCGAGGCTTCCGCCCGTACCATGGAAGAGGCCGAGGCAGCCAACCTCCGTCACGAGGCGGCCGAGGAGCGGGAGCGAGAGCTTCTGTCTTCAAATGCGGCCCTTGAGCATGAAGTTGAGGAGCACCGCGCCCTTCTGGCCTTTTCACCCGGTGAGGCGGCCTTCGCCTAGGCAAAGCTCCTGAGGCGCCACGAAGACTTGACGTTGGAGGCCGTGGAGCACAACATGACGTCGGAGAGGCTGGAGGTGAGGGAGCGCCAGGCTTCCATGGCTGAGGACGCCGTCGCTGCTCAAGAGGCCCGGGTCCAGCTGGAGGTGGAGGAGAGGGTGGAAAAGGTGCGTGCTGAGTTGGCTGAGAGGCGTCTCCTGGATCTGGCGCTGCTCGAGGATGAGCTCTAGGCCCGGACTTCTGCCCTGAAGGCTAAGCTACAGTCTGTGGAGCAGCGTGAGAGCGCTGCCCGAGGAGCCCTGACTTCATGCGAATCTGCCTTGAATTCTGCCCGGGCCGACATATCCTCTCTCCAAAAGCAAGTCGAAGACACTGCCTCCCTCCTGAAGAAGGCTTCAAGTGAAAAGAGCCGCCGCCTGACATTGGAACGCGAGCACGGCTCCATGCTCCAAGGCCTGCGCGTTAGAGCCAACAATGCCTTGGGTGCTAGTTGTGACGAGAGTGCTCCTCACCCACACGAGAGCGACACGCCAGCCATCTCAACTTCTTCACCGATATTGTGACCCGCCTGGAAGACCAGGCCGCGACAGCTCGTCAGCTTGTTGAGGAGAGGAGTCGGGGCCTCCTCGGGCGTGCACTCTCGCACATCTTCAGCAACCTCCTGAACCTTGATTCCCACTTTGATTTCAGCACCGTACTAGCCCCCATGCCAGTGGCCACCCAAGACAAGATTGCCAAGTGGGTGGATGGCCATGTGGACGCCTTGGTGAAGGAGCTGACTCCTGAGGACGACATGGTCGTGCTCATGGCCAAAGAAGTTGGCGCGGGTGGCAATGACGAGGAGGACGGCAGCTGCGACGCAAGCAGCGCGGATGGAAGTGACGAGGAGGGTGCGACCAGCTAGGCCCGTGTTTCTTTTTGCTTTAACCTGTATGACAAAAACATGAATGCATTCTTGTGAGAGCATTTTGAAAAGGTGGTGCCCCTTATGATGTGTGAGATTGTGAAATGCTTTTGAAGTAGCGTCTGGAGCGGGACCTCGCAGGGCTGCGGGTCGCTGAGCGAGGTAGTTGTTTATGACTTATCTTTGGTTTCATGGGTCCTCGAGTGAGGCCTGGTGTCGCGGCGGCGCTCCTTCTCCGGAGGCAAGCCTGCCGTGAGCTCACGAGGCCCTGTGCCTCCCGAGGGGCCTGCTGGCCTGTCGTAGAGTGCCTCATGAGGAACCAGCTGCCAGACCGTGGCGAGGTGGGTGCGCGGGGCGGCCACACCTTTGTGCCTCAAGGGGGAGCGATTGGCACCAACGCATGCACCGTACTCAGCCCCCGCTCTCGAGGCGCTTGAGGGCGGGGCAACAGTCACGAGCTCCAAAAAGAACGCAAGAACTGAAGGAAAGAGAACGACACGAAACGAGAAAACTCCCCCCATTTTTATGAACGCACGAAAAACAAACTGCTTCAAGAAGTCGATGAGCAAGTGCAAAAAGGAAGCAAAAGCAAATGGCCGCGTCAGTCGTCTAGCTAGTCTTCAAGTCTTCTCACCAACACGGAGCTAAGTGTTTCCACTGGTTGGGCATAGTCATTGGGGACAGTGTCGACGGCCAACGCGGAGCATGGTGCTTCCACTAGGACGTGGGAGGGAGCCCCCGTGAGGCCCCAGGGCGGCACTCATGAGACTCCAGGGTGTGTATAGCCCCACTCATTATTACGTGAGAGTGTCATGAGAGGAGACCTTCCTAGGACGGAGCCTTGCTTCATGCCGCCCGACGAGGACCCCGCCGTGCGCCACCCCTGACCACCGTTGGGGAGACCAGAAACTAGGACAGGACCAAGAGGCCAGGGGGACGCTGGCGGCGTCCTCGGCGACCGCAGGCCCCCCATTGGGAAGAAGGTCTCTCCGGCGCCTTCCCTGACGGGGAACCTACCTCCAGGCAGGGCCCTGCTCTATGCAGCGCGAGGAGGGCCATGCCGCTGGGCTTCCCCCGTGCTTCTTCCAACGTCCTTCATGCTCCTGCGGGGGATCCGTCGTCCTTAGAGACCTGGTGGCAGCTGCACCCTGGTTCACCTGCGATCCATGGTAAGCGTAAGCATGCTCCTATGTTGTTAGCTGTACCCAGAGGCTATCACCGTTGGAGATGTTGGCGGGCTTGGTGGCGGCTCAAAGGAAAGCTCGGCCTCTTGTATATCCAGCGCCCAGCCTGGTGTGGGGATCGGCTGGGGCCCTCTCCCAGCGCGTGCCTTGGATCCATCAAGATGGCGACGTAGGCTTCCGGGCTGGCCGCACCAGAAGCGCTGCCTGGCTGCCTCACATTCCTGCCTTCTTTAGTTGCCCTTTGGTCCTGTCGGCCAGGGGCCGATACTATAGGGCGGGCCCTGGTGATGTCGCCTGGAGCAACCCTGCACCGTGGTAGGATGTTCGGAGGGGTGTGGCTGCTCCGCAGGGCTGGTCAGTGCTGAGAGGCTCTCCAGGGGCCCTGGGAGTGCGCGCGCGGTTGTGTCGGGGATGAGCGCGCGCCCCCACCACCGCCTGCGACATGGGCAGGGTGGAGAACAGCGCCGCCCCCCTGCATGCCGCATCCAGCATCTCGGCGAGCCGTTCCAGCAGAGCGTCGTGGCCACTTTCCAGCATCCTGCATCGTAAGAGCTCTCAGGCCATGATGACCGCTACCCACATGTTTTCTTGTTCCCGGCGCGTGTGTGGAACGGTTGCTGCAACATAGTTCGCAGATGGTGCGGCGATGCGGTTGCGGTGCGGCGCCAGTGGAGAAGGTCGCGCTGCGCGCCCCCCACGGCCGGTCGCCCCGGCGGAGCGCGGGCCGCGAGCAGAGTGGAGTGGAGGTCTTCCTCGTTGGCGGGTGCTTCCAAGGAGGCCTGGACGACCCAGTGCTCGACGTGCGTCCTTGGGGCATCGGCCATGGCGTTGGTGGAGCGGCGGTGGACTGGTGACGGAAGAGAAGATCCAATGCACCCCTACCTGGCGCGCCAAATGTCGGATTAAGGGATCCGCAAACCCTTGAGAGGTTCGAACTCTAGGGTGCGTGCGGAGATCTCAACCTACCCAGCCTGCCTACTCACGATCCTCCTAAGCCTAGTGCATCAAGCTCAAAGAGACAAAGAGACACAGAAGTTTAACCTGGTTCGGGCCACCTTGCGGTGTAATAGCCTACTCCAGCGTTTTTGGTGGATTGCCTCGGAGGGCTGAGGATGAACTAGTACAGTGGATGAACTACCCTCAGGAGGTGAGGTGTTCTTGAGCTCAAGGGAGCTGGTGTGGTGTGAGCTAGTTCGACTTGTCCTGCCTCTATGGTGGTGGCTAGTCCTATTTATAGTGGCCTTGGTCCTCTTCCCAAATGTTGGCGGGAAGGGATCCCACAACGGCCGGATTTGAAAGGGGACAAGTAGTATAGCTTATCCTGACAAAAGTAGTCTTCGCCTGCGAAAAGCCTCTAGTTGTGACACTGCGGTGGGCTCGTCGATGACATCCGTCCTGCCATCCTGGCGGTCCTGGTCTCGTTGCACCAGAATGGAAACCTTTGGCTGATTCCTCGGAGCTCTGCGCCTATGGCTTGCCTCCTTTGCATCAAAGAGGAAACATGTGTTCTGCGCCCGCCTGGAGCCTGCCTAGCCTTGGTCGTCATGGATCATGTCAGCTGAGTCTCATGAGGTAAACCTTGCATAGAACTCTCCGCCCCTCGGGAGCCAGCCTAAGGAGGCCGATCCCCTCGAGGGTCTTCACGTTGTTCGCCTCGCGAGGCTTGGCCCCTCATGAGAGTCTTGAGTTTTTGATGCTAAAGCTGGGCCATACCAGGCCGTCGATGGAGCCATGTGGTGGGCCGCAGGCAGGCAGGGCTGGATACCCCCATATCCAGAATGCCGACACGCATCGATCGCCTCCATAGGTGCTTGTGGCTTCTAGTCACTTTGTCTTGGATTGGAGTGAGTAGTGTTGCGCAGAGACTAGGAGTAGATGGATTGGAGTGGTGGGGCGCCTTTATATGAGAGTCCAAACTCTATTGCATTCACATCATGCTGGCTCTATTCTGCTTCTCTAATTAATTCCCTCTGCATGTAATTGAGGATGCATCATTGATAGTTCAACGTCTCAGGAACCGCTACCCTCTCCCTCCTTGGCATTCAATCACCTATGGAGGCGACTGCCACTCGCGTCTATCGCGTGTTAGGAGACGTTGCAGTCGACGACGAGGTGCCTATGGTGACTTCGTAAATTTCAAGATTATAGTGCCGGATCAGTCTTTCGGAGGTGCTCATAGAGGTAGGGTGTGTGTGTGTGTGCATTCATAGGGGTGAGTGTAAGCGTGTGTATATGAGAGCTTGCGTCTGTACTATGTTAAAAAAACGTAAATGCATGTCAAAAAGAGACTAGTCAGTATACTCAATATTGTGCACAATGACCAAGGCAGAGAGGAAAACGAGAGAACTACATATTTATTTACGGTGCACATTCACTCATTTTTATCCATATGTACTCCATCTCGGTGTAGTCTAGTCACTTGTTGAAATCTCTATAAAGGCAAATACTCCTTTCTGGTTTACAGGGCTATACTAGCAAGTACTATAATAGTGGGCTCACATAGCAATTTTGTGTCATGCAAGAGCCTAGCTCTATGCGTGCTCCAAGGTTCACAACTGCCACGTGCGGGTTGTGCTTGGCTCTTCGCCTCTTCGAGAAGACGAACAATGATTTTACTACTACTACTTATACAGTATCGAATCCACTGCTGCATGTCGTCCACTGCGAGCGGGAGAGATAGCTTGTTGTAGTACTATAAGCAAAAGCATGTCCTCGTCTGCGAGCCACCGCACGCATGGGCGAGGGAGAAGGCGTGTAGTAGTAAAATCAAGCTTCTCCTTTTTGTATGAGTTGACGCGACACATCATAGCACTACCCCACATGCTTGCCTCTAAACTTGGCTGAAAGACCCGCAATGCACAATATATTTGCTGCAACCTCTAACATTTACCCCACCACAAATTAAAATACATATTCCTATCTTGACCAGATGAGCGTGCAAACTACAATCACCAGGATGAGAGGTAGGGCCAAAAGATTATTTTACTAGTAAAAAAGCTTCGAGATGGCCACATAGCATGGAGCCGACCCCAATGATTTTAAGCTTCACTACAAAAAAAAGACACATCCGTGACATTTTGGGCCGAACGGATTTTTTTCTGTCATACTTATGACACTTCTATGACGATAATTGTGACAAACCCCGGTATCATCATAGATGCGGTGGGCTCCTACTTCTATGAAAGAAAATCATGACAGAAAATGGGCTTTTTGTCCTGGGTGGGCCAGAGACGCAGCTGCATGACATTCTTTGGGCCGTGTATGACGGAAAAAACCATGGTAGAAGTGAGGGCGAGGAAAATATCGGGGAGTTCCTAGTTATGGTCGGTGGTCGGGGGCCGAGCGATGCGCATTTCTCTCGTAGACGTACGCACATGGGTGCGAGGTGTTGAGCTCTAACTGAACCTGAGCGAGGCGTCGCCCAACTGAACCCGAGCGGTTGTACTGCAGGCTACGCGTTACTGAACCCGAATGATCGAGTGATCCTTTGCTACTGCTGCTAACTGAAGCCGATCGATGCTGCCTCTGGATGAACAGTGACCATTGCTGGGGGGTTTTGGATGAACAATTTCCCAATGGGGGTTGGATGAATAGGACCCCGTGGTGTTGCCGCTGGATGAACAGGACCCCGATCGATCGAGCCGGTTGGGCATTGATGGACAGGACCCCATGGAGGGCTGGATGAACAGGACCCCATGGAGGGAAGGTTGAACAGTAGCCGGTGGAGGGCTGGTTGAACAGTAGCCCGTGCAGGGCTGGATGAATAGTAGCCCGTGGAGGGGTGGTTGAGCACGACCCCGTGGAGAGGGCTGGTTGAACAGTAGCCGGTGGAGGGCTGGATGAATAGTAGCCTATGGAGGGGTGGTTGAACAGGACCCCGTGGAGAGGGCTGGTTGAACAGTAGCCGGTGGAGGAGCGCACGGTGGAGGCTGGATGAACAACAGCCCGTGGATGAATAGTCGCAGGTGGAGGCTGGAGGAGGTCGATGGTTGATGAATAGTACCCCGTGGAGGTTGGAGGATGTCGACGGTGGAGATGAACAGTATCCCGTGGAGTCCCGTTTTGCGGTACGCTACATCCCTCCCGATGAACAGGACCCCCGTTTCGATCATAGCGCTCCAACACAAGTCTGTTTCCTCCGTTTTGCGGTATGCCACACCCCTCCCGATCAACAGGATCCCGTTTCAACCGTAGGAGGTCCAACAGAAGTTCATTTCCTCCGTTTTGCGGTACACCAGACCCATCCCGAGGAACAGGATCCCATTTCGACCATGGTCGGTCGAACACAAGGCTGTTTCGTCCGTTCTGCAGTACGCTAGGCCCCGTTTCCATCGGCTGTTCCGTCCAAGCCCTCCCGATGAACACGGCAATGCATTCCGTTTCGACCCAGCCAGTTGGCTCCCCATGATCACGACGACGACGCATTTTCTCCATTCCAACCCAGCCATGTACACAAGCCTTGGCCGTACATATGCGCGAGTAGGCGTTCGAGACCCTGCCCATATGTACGTATGTGGTCGTATTTACTTTCTTGCACCCTGGCTGCTGTAGGTACGTGTACATGCTATGTGCGCGCCTCTACTATGACACGTGCGCGCCTCTACATCAACCAGTATGTACATACACATTCACGACCAGAGTGACAACGGTATGTACGCTTCGACCAGGTGGGTCTTGACTGTTAGGCACTTCCTTGCGTGCGAAGATGTAGGTGGTGGGTCCCAGCACGGAGGGGCAAATCGTTTTTTTGCCCATAATATGGACGCACTTCCTTGCGTGCGAAGATGTAGCTGGTGGGTCCCAGCAGTCAGGAGGAAAACGTTTTTTTCATGAAATACGATGACCCGTCCGGTGGGTCCCTGCTGTCAGGTGGAGGAATAATTATTTTGCACGTCATAAGGAGGCACTTCCTTGCGGTTGTCGTGGACCCGGCTGTCAGCCTCTCCACGTACAGTACTCTTCTGATAGAAGTCGTTCCTTGACCATGTTGACCACGCCGCGTCGAGAGCACCAGGGCGGTGGACGACAGCGAGGCCTAGGAAGGGGACGACACGGAGCCACGGAAGACGTGGCCTTGGAGGCCCACACGGAGAGGAGTACGAGGGTTCACTGGTTCGGCTGCGGTGTGAGTCTGCCGTCGCCGCAGAATAACAGGGGGTGTGGGTGACTAGAGGGATGGCCTAGCTAGTGGTGGGAGTAGTAGGGGCGGTGAGGCCTCCATGACATCACAGCCGGCCACGGGAGGCAGGAGCACGTGGCACGACCGGCTGCTTTGGGTGGCTGGAACAAGAAGACCAGAGGTTGAAGAAGCACTACGGCCATTGGATGGACATCGTACGGTCACTGCAGCTAGAATCATTTATATTCACTAAGTTGACAAAGCCCTTGGTACACGTCAACTTAGTAGGCCCATAGGCCAGCCTCCGAAATGGTGTGCCCCAGATATCAGGGGGGGAATCATTTTTTGGGCGGCTGAAGCAAGAGTATCCGAGATTGAAGAAGAAGCACGACATCTGTTGGATGGACATCCAACGGCCACTGCTGCTAGAACCATGTGTTGACTATAAGTTGACAAAGCCTTGCATACGCGTCAACTTAGTTTTTTTAGGGGACGCGTCAACTGAGAAGGCCCACAAGTGTGTGGCAGAGAGCATATAGCCCATTTGCGATTTGTAAGAATGTACAACCCATTTTTGAATTCTAATGGAATTTACTACAGCCCATTTACAGTTTGTTAAAAAAACAACCCATTTTGTAGCTAGGACAACGATTAATAATTTCAACCAACCGCTCAAAACGGAATTCAAAAAAAATTCCCACATTTTGATGGGATCCGTAATATTTTTATCCGAAATTTCTATTCTGATTAAACATAATTTCAAAATAAATTTGTATTACATAAAAATCCAAAGAAATATTGCGCGCGCAGCAAGTAATGAAATTAAAATGTTCAAATTCCAAAAATAATAAAAAAATTGAACTAATTACGCGTTTGGTGCATTTTTTATAGTTACTGCACAGTTATTATAATTACATCCCATTTATTATTTCTTAAAGTCCATTTTCTTGTTAAGCCTAATGCAAACCTCATAGGAAAGTTTGCAGCCCAGCGGGGCGGAGAATAACAAGTTGACCTGGATATTGTGTACAACTGTTGGCCGAGTTTCATTGTTGATGTTGAAAAAAGGCCTGTGTAGTACAGTACAACCTATCATGGCTACTCAGCCCACATTCAGTGACGCCGGGAAGGCCCAAACAAGGCTTCTGTACAACTTTTTGAAGTCACTAAGCTCAATTAGTAACTTAAGAAAAAATTTAGAGTACAGTGGAACCTAATTAAAACCTGACACGAGCAAAGAAATAATACAACGGGTCCCACGTGTGCGTGTGTGCACGTGCGTGTGTGTTTGTGTGTGTGTGTGTGTGTGTGTGTGTGAGAGAGAGAGAGAGAGAGAGGGGGGGAGGGAGATACCCATCGGTCGATGCTCATAAATACATCTTTCAGCCATATGCATTGTTGATGCTTAGTAAAAACTTATATAATTGACACAATCTTTCAGCCATATACAAAAATTTCATGCAGGCGGCACAATCAGGATGGAAGCAGTGGATCTCTACGGGTAGGGCTATGTTGAAACCAACGAAATCGTACATAATGGTTCATCGTCTTTATCAATGACGGGGAAATATCTTGAATGTTGTGCAAAGAAAACAGACAGACAGCACAATAAGTTCTGCTAGCACATTAAGTTGACATACAGCCCTTTCTAAAAAAAGTTCAGGTACAAAATTAGAATAGGTCACAATCAAATGTACTGGAACATCCGTGCTTCACACCCATAGCTTGGATTTAATGTCGTGGTGGGCGCACGACAGATACCATGAGATGACTGAAGAGAAGAGGAGGCTCGAGGGCATTGGTGGGCTCTAGAGGCAAGGATGGCATGAGCGAGCGCGGGACGCAAGACGTACCCAGGTTCGGAGCTCTCTGGAGAGATAACACACCTAGTCCTATTGAGTGTGGGTTATATGCAACAGTACAGAGTTGCTCCTTGAGGTGTATCCGGATCCGGTAGAAGAGAGCCATGTGCTCATCTACTAGTACATGTGTGTGTGGTGTGAGTATGCTAGCCAGGGAGTGTGAACATGTATGCTCTTGTGGCTTGTGGCCAAGTGAGCCCGTGAGCATGTATGCATGCGTGGGTGACTCCAGGATGCATGGATGAATGTTGACTTTGTAGTGTGGCTTGCTACCTTGGTCAAGTATGTGCCTTCTTGGCCAAGGGAGTGACCTCTTCCCCAAGAAAGTGCCTCCCCTAGGTCACTTTATACAATAGTGCCCAGGGACAAGTAGCACTGTACATGATGTCACGTATGACGAGTGAATAGTGTATGCTTTATCAGCAATAGTGGTCGCGGTATGGCCGTCTTGTCAGTGTCGCGTCAGATGTGATGTCACGGCTGACTTCGTGTAGTAGGCCAGCTGGAGCAGCCGGACAGGGACCCAGCCGGGTGGTCGGGATGGTGAGTTCGGCTGGGTCGAGGGACTTGACCGGGTTGAGCAACCTAGCCAAGTGCGGGCTGGATTGAGGGGTGTTGCTCGCCCCGATGTTTTTGAAGCTTTGTTTCGCTGTCTTGGGCATACCCGTGGGTCATCCCTCCAACAGTAGCCTCCGAGCCTCCGGGCAACTTGGAAAAGTTGCGCAGAGGGTTTTAGCGGGTTTCGATGTAGTAAATGGCATCGAAGATGCCAGTTGCAGCCGGCGGTGGGCGTGCAATAGGCGTGGCGTGTTATGAGTGGGGGAGCGCCAGTGCACCCACTTGGTGTAGCCTCCGATCCTCTAGGCAACTTGGAAAAGTTAGGCAGAGGGTCTTGTTGTTGATGATGAAGCCGACGGTGACGTCGAGGGTGCAGGGCACAAACACGGAGTACGCCGACTGAGTGGGGGCGCGCGACCGCACCCACTGGGTCTAGCCTTCGAGCCTCCAAGCAACTTTGGAAAAGTTGGGCGGATGGTCTTGCTGGTGTTGATGAAGCCGACGGTGATGTCGAAGGTGCCGGGCGTGGACACGGAGTCCGCTGGCTGGAGGGCGCGGGGCCCTGCCGGACGTGGACGCGGAGTCAGGGGACACAATGTTTACCTAGGTTCGGGCCCTCTTAATGGAGGTAATACCCTACTTCCTGCTTGATTGACTATGATGAATATAGGGGTTACAAGAGTTGATCTACCTTGAGATTGTAATGGCAAAACCCTAGATGTTTGGCCTGTATGATAGTGATTGGCCCTATAGACTAAAACCCTCCGGTTTATATGGGCACCAGAGGGGACTAGGGGTGTACAAAACCGGTTTACAGAGGAAGGAAACTATTCATCTGGACGCCAAGCTTTCCATCCACGCAAAGGAGAGTCCCATTCGGACATGAGAGGAGGCCTTCTGTTCTTGCATCTTCACGGCCTGTTAGTCTGGCCCATGTCACATAGGCCGGTCTCCCGAGGAACCCATAATCCATGCAAGGAATGGGAATGAATTAGAATCGTATCAGCGTCCTAACTCGTCCTCAAACATTGGGAATCTCGATTTTAAATCCCTGTAAATCCAAAACTTACCAGAAAATCATGAAAGTTGGCATGGTGTCACGTCATGGCACATGTATGCCATGGTAAAAAAATTGTCCAATTTGGGCCCTCTCGCAAGAACCCTCATGGTTTCGATAGGGAAACGTGGCCCCCTTGTGGACGAAACAATAATCGCTCCCTCTTCTCGCCTTGTATTTTCTTCTACATGCAACATGGAACAACCACTACAAAAAAATACACTTACGTGATGATACGTGTTTGTCACAGTAGGTCATGTTTTCTGTCATGCATGTACATCCATGACGATTTTATGACAGAATCAAGACAGTCATACCTGTGCTGTCGTAGAACTGTTCCATGACATTACCAAAATTATCATCACGGAAGTGTCCACTTCCACGAGGATAAATCGTGTGTCATAGAAGTGCTTTCGTCAAGGGTGACCGACACGTGGCATCCACCATAACGGCTCGCTGTTAAGCTATCGGGTCCGTTTTTGGATCCGATAACCCGTTAACAACCCTGACCAATGGGGATTTTCCACGTGTAAAATCATCATTGGCCGGAGGAAACACGTGTCGGCTCACCGTTGGGACAGATGTCATCCACTCATTGGACCGAAGGCGCCGATGATACATTGACACGTGACACGGCCCAACAGAGGCCCATTCCTGTGAAAAGGCCGGCCCGTTTGACTTGGTCAAAAGGTGGCAGACCGGCCCATGGAAAGCCTGTTAATGGCCTGTTCAGATATAGCCCATTTACAACCCGCTAACCCAGGGCCCGTTATGACCTATCCAAATTAGGCCTAGTAGCATCACCTGGGCCGTCCAATATGATTCCAGTCCGTTTTAACATCCGACCCATGTATGGCCCATGACGTCTTTCGGCCCATATGAGGACCTTTGTAACTCTTGGCCCATTAACGGCCCGTGGTGAAACTGGCCCGTAATGAACAGTGTATCACATTATACCCATTAACGGCCCACTATTCCATTGGGTCATTTCCAGCCCATGTTATCTTTCGGCCTTCTCAGAGCCCGTTTATTCTTGGGTTCATTTCCAGCATTCATTTACTTACGACCCCTTACTGTAATTTTCTGCTTGTGGGCCAAATTCAACCCATGGTTATAGTCGGCCCGTTTGTGGCTGTTAATACGTTGGGCCGTTTTCATAGCATTATCAAATACGCCGATTAATGACCACCCGTTATGGTCGGCCCATGAATGGACGATTCCAACTCTAGCCCGTTTACGGCTATAATGCAGTCTGTTATTGGCCCATGTTTGGCCAATCAATCATATGGCCCGTATAAGGCCCATTGATGATACGGCCCGTAGAAGGCCCATTGTGTCTACGGCCCATAGAAGGCCCATTGTTTCTATGGCCTGTAGAAGGCCCATTGTTTCTATAGCCCGTAGGAGACCCAGTGTCACTATAGTAAATTTGTAGCCCATGGTTATTGTGGCCTAGTTTTAAAAAATAGGTTATTGCGGCCACTAGCAAACCACAGAAAAAGAATTGCACTGACTACAAGCAAACGAATAAACAAGACAACAAGGAAAGAAATAAGCAAGCAACTTACGCTAGGCTTTCACGGCTATTACACATATTACATCCACTGGGCATCAAAGTTCGCCACCAATGCAAATATAGGGAACAAAGCAATATATAAACGCCGCAGCAAAACAAGTCCAGAACTGAAACCACTTCAGAAGAGCTCAAGAAATAATATCCTGGGTACCCATAATGCTGGCAAGATGCTTAGCAAGCTTATTAACTTTCTCTCGTTTGGCGCTTAAATCCTCCAGCGCTTGCTGTTGCACAAGAAAGTATGCATCTGAATTCTGCAGGGACTTCCGCAGTCCTTCGGCTTCTTGCCACAGCATAGCTGACCGATGCCTTTCAGCTTGTAGCTGAGACTGAAGAAGCCGAAGTGATTCAGACAGCGAGTTTGAAGAGCTTGTGCTAGCGGTACTGGCCAGTAACTCGAACACTACATCAACGCAGGACTGTGGGGTTTTCTCACTGTCTACAAGATCATTTTTATCACCTTTCTTGGAGACCAACAGGGTTGTCTCACTATCCTGAACCTTATCTGCATTACTTTCTCTAACATTGCATAGTGGGGGTGCTCTTCTCCAACACTCTGTTCGCATACTACAAGAGAAACAAGCAGACACATCACAGATCTAGCATGTAGTATATGAAACTCATTTTGGTAAACTGGTTCAGTAGTAAGGTGGACAGGATAACAGCATGAAACAAACATATATCTATGTACTATGGTCACTGTATTATCCATATCATTCTAGTTTATGTTGCCTAATCAAGATAGAGACACAATTCAACTCATATATTTCTAAGACACAGTAGCATAGACAGAATATAAGTTTGAGAAACTACACAACATTGGCAACACTTGTAATGTGCATCACATGAGAACATAATTGTTTATACAACTGAAACTGAAATCAACATAGAGCAAGAAGTTAGAATAGCAATCTAGTTAAAGAAATAGGTTTAAAACATACCTGTTGCGCCATTGGAGTTTCAATTCAATCCTTCAAATTCGAAAGTAGTTGGTATGAGTAAATGCAGTGATGCAACAACAAAGGAGTATGGACCATAGCTACGGAATCTAACATGAGAACAGTTGCTCTTCTGCTTTAAACGTGGAGTTTGGGTTCGCTGTGGTGGTCTTCGTGCTTTGGGCACTGCAGTTGCTTTAGAAACTGCTCATGTGGGGGTACTCTATGGTGGACATGGTTCTTTGTCAACTAGAAGTGGGTTACTATCCACTAGGGTTGTGGTTAGATGGGTTGTAGCTGGTTCTCTTCCCAACAGTGTAAGTGTGCAATGTGGAAGAGTCTCGATTATGTGTGGTGGGGCTAGTTTGTGGGCCAGTACAACCATGGTTCTATCTGCATCAACAGGTAGCACTGTCTTTTGTGAAGAATGGGTTTTTTCTCCCTTAGATACTGCCATAACCCCCTCCGATTGAAATGGCTGATAAACAAGAAAAGAAATTGAACGTACAGACATTGTATGATAGATAGATGTGGTAATTCACATATATGTTGTCTAACCAAACAGGACAGCATGACACAATTTCACATATATAATGCCTAACTAAACGGGATAACATGACACAGTTTCAGATATATGATGGATAACTTAACAGGATATAATGGCATACTTCAACATATGATGGGTATCTAAACAGGATGGCATGACAAAACTATATGATGTCTTTCTAAAATAGGTTGGGATGAAATAATTCACATACATGTTGTCTAAGTATACATGATGGCATGATATAATTGACATAATTGATTCATATACTAAGCAGCTGGCACTAGCATGTATGATCTCTAAACTAAGCAGATGGAATTCAATATTGTGCATATGATGTCTAAACTAAGCAATGCAAGACACCATATGCATGATATGAGAAATATAAACATTGCAACTTAGAGCATACACCTTAGGTGAGATATAGGACTGGTCATCTGTCTTTGAATCCTCCTCTAAGGAGCTCCCTGTAATCGTCGAGATATATGCTTCAACAGGTACCATTGCGTGCTCTGAAGACCTTGTTTTCACTCCAGATTTTTCCTTAACCGGCTCAAATGGCTGGTACACATGAAGAGTAGTTCAATATACACAGATTGTCAACAAATGGAATACGTAATGAAAAAAAAGATGGCATGAGATAATTCACATATATCATGCCTGGCTACATGGTGGTGCATAATTCACATATAGGATAACTGGCTGAAAAACATGGCATTGCATAATTCACATATCTGATATAGAAAGCAAACAGGATGTATTCACACAAAGCTTGTCTAATCTAAGCAGATGGCATGGCAATGCAAGACACCATATGCATGATATGAGCAATATAACCCTGCCAAGTTAGAGCATGCCCCTCGGGAGGGGGGGGGATACGACTGGTCATCTGTCTCGGAATCCTCCTCTGAGGATCTATTTGTAACCAGCAAGAAATCTGCATCGACGGGTAGCACTGACTGCTCAGAAGACCTTGTTTTCACTCCAGATTTTCCCATGACCGACTCAAATGGCTGATGCACAGGAATAGTAGATGAATGTATAAACATTGTTGACAAATGGAATACATTATGAAAAAAATATGGCACGATACAATTCACATATACAATGATTGGCTAAACAGGATGGCATTGCATGATTCACGTATATGATGCCTGGCTAAAGAAGATGGCATTGCATAATTCCCATATACTCCCTCCGTTCCTAAATATTTGTCTTTTTAGAGATTTCAAATGGACTACCACATACGTATGTATATAGACATATTTTAGAGTGTAGATTCACTCATTTTGCTCCGTATGTAGTCACTTTTGAAATCTCTAAAAAGAAAAATATTTAGGAACTGTGGGAGTACGATATAGAAACCAAACAGGTGGCATTCACACAAAGCGAATCTAAACTAAGCTGATGACATATAAGATGTATAATGTAAGCAATGCGAGGCGCCATATGCATGATATGACCAACATCAGCATGCCATGCTAGAGCAAACACCTCAGGTGGTAAATAGGAGTGATTGGCTCCCTCTGAATCCCCATCTGAACAGTTATCTTCCTCTAGAATACAATCTGGAATGGTGGGAGTGGGGGCACTTCGCCCACCATGGAGCGGTGTCTGCATGACATTATATTCCCACGCAACGGTCTTCTCTTTTTCTCTACATGTTCAATATGATTGTGTACAATAATTGACATGCATAATAAAAAAATAGTTAGATTTTGTAAGGCCTAAGGGGTGCATGCAAAAATCAAGACTGATGGTAGCAAACGAGTGGATAGATCCAAAACTAATGATAGCAGGTAGATTATAGCTTCAGTTTAAAAATATAGACAATGGATCATCTACTATTTGTTGCCCACTCAACATGATCCACATAGAAGACCCCAGATGAACCAGATAGTAGACAGATACTATTCATTGCTGCCTCGATATGAGACCCACAGGCATTTTAAAACTCAAGTTTGAATGATAAAGTAGCAGGTAATAATAACCGATGTATAACATAAGCAAACACGAAAGACTGCGACCTCTCTTCCGGAACTGTGTAGTCCTCAGTTTCATCTGCTCAGTCGATGATGGTAATGCAGTTGGCGTGGCTTCCGGAAATGGGGAAGATGATCTGAGGTGGCGAAAGAAAGTCTGCAGGGGGAATCTCTGTTGTAGTGAACACTTCTGTCGATGGTGCACTTCAGGTGGGCTGGATGACGGCACGGTAGGAGCAGGACATAACACACCGAGTTTTCTTTGACGCCTATCTAAAAATGAAGTAAATCTGTAAGGGTTCCTTAGAATTGGAGGATTCTATAAATGCAGGGACAGGAAAAACACAGGAATAGGATAGGAATGCACGTGCAAAATAGAGCATTTGGAAACATAGGATTTCTGTCAACCCGGGTGTTTGGTTCACATGAATTGGAAGAACACAGGAATGGAGAAACATGGTCAAATTAAAGTCAAACCACGTGAAAATGAAAAAATAACAATCTTATTATGCCAGTAATGCAATTAGTTCTGTTCTTCATGCATATTAGTTTGAAAAGGACGTCCAAGTGAATATTAAAATTCCTATGTTTTTTCTTTGAAAGAGACACCAAAGGAAAAAAAATCCTCCAGTTTTGCTTTGCTCCACTCCTTCTAACCAAATGCACGAATATTAGTACCATAGTAGTTCCATAGCAAAGGATCCCTGAGGGATCGACATGAAAGCAGAGTAACAAAGTGATGCGACGAGTGTACAACCTCTTTGGCGTAGCCTTATGGACCCCAACATCATTGGGTTAGATGTGGAGGATGGTGATGCTAGTGTGACTGTCGGAGGCGGGGAAGAAGATCTGAGGCCTCTAGAAACAGTGCCGAGGGTACTGCTCTGCTGTGATGGACGGTTCCGTTGTTGGAGCAGCTCCGATGAGGTGTACGGTGGCGAGGCTGAAGCAGGACAAGACATACAACGTTAATCTGAAGTGGGACTCTAATATCACCTACAATAGATGATGTAAAATACATCACCAAAAAGTGCTAGATGTAAAACGAATCAGCCGCGCCATGGCCGCTCCGGCAGATGCTGTAAGTACTGTTCACTCTGAACTTAACTGAAGAAACTGAACTTTATAGTTGAAACTGAATTTTACTGTCGAAACTGATTGAACTAGTAGCAGAGCATTGCAATAGATGTTTAGGGCACTCGAGCACTAGTAGCAGAGAAGTAGTGATCTAAATCAGCAGACGCTCGAGCAGGGAATGCACTAGTAGAGAGCAAATCGTGCAGCAGCACCACGAGGGAGTGCTAAAGCAACAACTCATGTAGCTGCTAGAGGTCGTGCAACAGCAGCAGCAGCGTGAGAGAGAGCAAGAGCAGAGCAGCCACACGAACGAGAGCAAGAGCGGAGCAACAGCGCGATCGATAGTAATACTAGAGCAGAGCAGTAGCATGAACGAAAGCAAGAGCAGTGCAGTAGCATGACCGACAGCAAGAACAGAGCTAGAGTAGCAGCACCGCGAGCGAGAGCCGGAGTAGCTGCAGCTAGTGACGGTGTGGAAGTCGCCGCTGAGGAAGCAACGACATGGGGGAGAGACATCATGGATGAAGTGGCCGACGACGGTGCCGTTGATGGAGACCCGCCATGGCTGCTCAGTATCGGGCACCGACAACCCGGTGGTATCGAATAAAAGATCCAATGCGGCAGTGAGTGCAGAACCTCCTTGGTGGCGCCGAGTTGGCCTCGGCTTCATTGGAGGAATTGGTGAGGGTGATGTGGTTCTGGTGGGGCAGGTCAAGACGGTGCTGTGGAGATGGAGGTGGCACGATAGACGAGGCAAACATCGAGGCAACTCCTTGGAGGTGGAGGACGGGGCGGCTGATCCTCATCTGATGCGGTGGATGAGGGACGGCGAGCTGTTGCGGTGGACGACATAGTCGAGGAAGAGTCTCCGGCTGGGCAGTGGTCGGGAGGCCAACGGAGGAGCGTGGGGTTTCGCGGGTTTTGGAGGCCTCTGTGTATGAATGGGGGGAACGAAGGGGAAGGTGGTGGTGGGAGGGGGAGCCATTGCTTAGGGATGCGCTTGTCCGAAATGTAGGGTAAGTTACGGGACGTTGAGCCGCTATTTCCGGCTGAGGGGTAGAAGGAGGATTTTGGGTGTCTAGGCTACGGGACCGATTTCGGATGAGGAGGGAGTTTTCGCACGCGTCAAATTTCAGGATAATAAGGCGCGACACAGGTTCAAGAGGCGGGAGTTTCAAAGTAGGTGAGACAGAAGATACTCAAGCTTAAAAATTTCGGGATAACAAGGTGCGGAGTCCTTGTTTGGCAGAACAAACTTAATGTGTACAAAAAAATTCATACAAGACGCAAGAGAGTCATGTCCCCTTTTACTATATTGCTATAAATGCCATTGAAAAAAACTACAAGAAAAATGGAAAAAATTAGGAGAACAAGATTACCCTGTACAGTACCAAATCGATTCACACTTCCCTCAATAACAACACAAAACAGATCAATTCCCACCAAAAGAAAGAGTAATTTCCCTTTTTTTATATGATTACAAATGCCACGATCTCGAATTTCAAATTTTGAATCCACGCTATGTTGAATTTGAATATATCGTTAGGTGACCTTGCGGTTTATAATTGGTGTAGCCATACATTTTCATCTTCCATCATATATGAACATTTTACTCCACCCTATGAACATATATATTGTCGTCTACCATATGGACTAAATTTGAATCAATTTTTCTTATTTGAATACAATTTTTGTCAAGTTATACAATCGTTTAAATATTATCTTGATAACAAAAAACATGCATATAGCAGTAATCATATTTCACTATGAACTACATGTACCATACGATCTCCAATTCAAATATTTGTATCCATTTTATGTTGAATTCAAATCATAGTACATTGGTCTAGGTAGAGAGATGTTCAGGCTAATCTAAACCATGTTTTCATATGTATAATTTTGGCTGAATTGGGACAAGTTTTGGTATAAGCTTCTTGCAAAACCAAAGATTCTCTTAGCAAGCCTCTTGGTTCCGAGAGGGAACATGTCACCTTTGTGTGCGAAACGTTATACGCTGCCTCCCCCCTGATTTTCTTTACAGAGGCAACATAGAAATATATGAGTGCCTTGTTAAATTTTGGAATTATTCCGGGTTCGTTCAGCCTTTTTATACATTAATTGAGTTTCTGGACATTTAATGTGCATTATCCAAATTTGAACTGCAAGCACTTTCTCCGATGCACCAAAGTTGGTTGAAAATTCACATGTTTGTCCTTGGTTGAATTTCTAGGTCCCATGAAAGAAATGAGAATGAAATTCAAACATCTGGGCGTCGTGACTCGGCCGAGAACATCGAGAAACTTGGATTTTAAATTCATGTAAATCCAAAACTCGCCTGGAAATCATGAAACTTGGCATGGTGTCATGACATGGCACTAACATGTTGTGGTAAAAACTTGGGCCGATTTGGAACAAGTTTTGGTATAAGCTTCTTGCAAACCGGAGCTTCTCTCAAGAAGGCTCATGGTTCTGAGAGGGAATGTGCCACCTTTGAGTGTGAAATGATATACTCTGCCCCCCCTTGAGTTTCTTTACAGAGGCAACATAGAACTACATGAGTGCCCTGTTAAATTTTGGAATTATTCCGGGTTCGTTTGGCCTTTTTTATACATTAATTGAGCTTTTGGTCATTTAATGTGCATAATTCAAATTTGAACTACAAGCACATGCTCCCGTGCACCAAAGTTGGTTGAAAAATCACATGTGTGTCCTCGGGTGGATTTCTAGGTCCCATGCAAGAAATGGGAATGAAATTCAAACAGCTGGGCATCGTGGCTTGGCCGAGAACATTGAGAAACTTGGTTCTAAAATTCTTATAAATCCAAAACATGCCTGAAAATCATGAAACTTGGCATGGTGTCATGTCATGGTACTACCATGTTGTGGTAAAAAAAATTGGCCGAATAGGAACAAATTTTGGTATAAGCTTCTTGCAAACCAGAGCTTCTCTCAAGAAGGCTCGTGGTTCTGAGAGGGAACGTGTCACATTTGTGTGCATAATTCAAATTTGAAATACAAGCACTTGCTCCAATGCACCAAAGTTGGTTGAAAAATCACATGTGTGTCCTCGGGTAAATTTCTAGGTTCCATGCAAGATATGGGAATGAAATTCAAAATTCTAGGCATTGTGGCTCGGCTGAAAACATTGAGAAACTTGGTTTCTTAATTCCTATAAATCCAAAACACGCATGAAAATCATGAAACTTGGCTTGGTACCATGACATTTCACCAAAATGTTGTGGTAATTTTGCTATCCGATTTGCGAAGGTGCACACCTTAATAATCAACAAAGTCATTTTGAAACAAGTGCGATCATGTTACAATCAGGAACACAAGTATTATTAAAACCGTGGGTGTTCTATTTACCATTTACGTGCCGCCACACGTCCCTCTTTTTATTATCTAGGAGGCGCCATGCAGGATAGCTATTTGAGCACGAGAGGCGTGCTATCAGACCCCTGCGCGTGCTTATCGGGAGGAGAGCCGTTTGACCTCCATCTGCCGTCCACCTCTCTCCCAAAGTCTCCATTAATGGCGCCTGAGCCTCTGTTTAATGGCGTGGATATGTCTCACTGGACTAAGATTTAAGAGATAAAAAAGAAAATCTGAAAAGAAAATTTTGCACGGATCTTGATGTAAGATTCGACGGACCTATATATCATCTACTGCGACTTATAGCAAGACTGATGAATATATAAAGATGACGACAGTGGATAATAATTGTCTTACATAATTAGAACAATAATTAAAAAGCCACATGCGGCAACACCCAAAATACACAAGGGCAAAAGAACAAGAAAGACAACGATCTGGCTCGCTGATCTCTACTTTCTTGATGCGTTGCTGCAGGCCGCGGGAACTAGTCTCCGCGGCGAGCGGTGATGAGCTCTTTCGTGTCCTCAAGATGCTGCTTGAGAGCATCCACGGATTCCTCCACCAGCCTTTCGCGCTCGACGCGAAGCATGTCATTCTCGTCCATAAGTTTCTTAACGATGATGCCTATCCTCTTCAACAAGGCACTAGTCTCCTCCTGCTGGTCTGCACTTCAGACGATCTTCGCCCTCAGCAGGTTGCACTCGTCCTGGAGCCTCACATTGCCCTCCCTTAGTTGCCAGATGACGGCGGTATCATGTTCAAACAATGCTTTCATGTCGTCCTACAACCTCACCCAACCAGAGATCTGATCCATTTGACTATGGACGATCGCATGCATGCGCCTGTAAGAGTCGTCCGCGAGACATTTTCCCAGGCCACCGCAGTGCGGCAGGATATCTCTGCTGCATTCGTGGCGTGGCATCACATATCTGCTGCTTCCGCGGCACGGCCGGACCAATCTGCTGCATTGACGGCGTGGCGGGACCTCCGTGCTACTTAGGCGGCGCGGCAGGACCTCTGTGCTGCTACTTCCGCACGGTGGGACATGTCAACGGCTTTTGCAGCGAGGCGGGACATCTCTCGTGCTTCCGCTTCCATGCTCTCCTCTCCCTGGTGGTAATTTCTCGACCCAGAACTCACGCTAGCCATGGCAGACGCAAGGGAAGGATGCTGAATGACTTGTTCATTTTTGTGGATGAGGAGTTGAGGAGGAATGTGCAGTCATCTTGGCATAGTAGTATTTATAACCGAGTACTAATATGCTCCTAAGTGGGAAACCGTTTAGGTTGTGATCGGTGAGAACAGGTTTGCAATTAAATATAGCATGGTAGTAGTAGTAATTTGGAATGTGACGATTCGCAAGTTCAAAATTTATTGACTGTTCTAGTTTCAAAGTGCGACACTATTCCCTGATGGCGTAACGTGGGCACGTGTTGTCGGCCGTGGTGTAGCAAATGCCATGGTACTTCTTTTTCTACTGTTGTGTACGTGCAATAATTGGGGCGTTCGACAGGTATAGCCTCGTGGCGAGCTATAGACTAGTCTTTTTTTCAAATGCATTACACCTATCTCCCAGGACTTCTCGCACGCACCATCTCTAGCTCCCTAGGTCGATGCCACCCACATACACTTGTACTACTCGCTCCGTTCCTAAATGTAGGGTGTATAGTTTTTGGCACGAAAATTAAAAAACGCACGTGAAGGCAAAATTTCACAAGTTCTGGGCAAGTTTACACCTGACTAATTGACATGAGAAAATATAGGAGCTTGATAATATAAGGAAATGTAATCAAATCCTAAAAAAAATTATCCAAATGAGTGTTGCAACACAATACACCTTATATTTTGGAATTTTTTTCAAAAATCTATACACCTTATATCAAGGAATGGAGGGAGTATTAGTTTAGTACGTTATACAGGAAGAGAAGAGGTGCACGCACGCACGCGTCCTCTCTCACACACGCATCCATAGCTACGAATTTTAGTGTTCTCAACCATCCGATTGGCTCTATCATAGGTTTCACATTGCTCCTTGGCCTTGAGTTTGAGAAGTTTAAAATGCGGAGGCTAAGATGGACGCGCGAGGTTTTGGTTAATATGCGGGCCGCACACGACACCAACACGACACGAGCTTCGTCTGCCTGGTGCGCAGTCGGGTGAGTTGTTCAACACAACCAGGCCCTACATGGTATCTTTGCCTCGACTTATGCACAGAGAAATTAGGATTGGAGGGAGTACTAGTAGTAGTACTACTACTTTGATGTGTCGTGTCAACTCGCACAAGTATGAAACACTGCGTGAACAAACAAGCATATAATCTCCCTCCATCCAAAAATACATGTCATCAAAATGGATAAAAAGGGACGTATCTAGAACTAAAATACATCTAGATACATCTCCTTTAATCCATTTTGATGACAAGTAGTACTTCTTACCCAAAGGAA
Source organism: Triticum aestivum (assembly GCF_018294505.1). Classification (NCBI taxonomy): domain Eukaryota; kingdom Viridiplantae; phylum Streptophyta; class Magnoliopsida; order Poales; family Poaceae; genus Triticum; species Triticum aestivum. The sequence continues at coordinate 288,926,849 of NC_057813.1, read as the reverse complement.
CTTCATATCCAACAGACACAAAATATTCCTTCGACTATAGGAAATTACTGATCTGATGTCGAAGTAATTGTTGCATCGCCACCAAAACCCACCATCTCCTAAGATAAAGTAGATCGAGCTAATCCCTATACTAGCATATTACTAAGATAAACAGAAGGCACTATAGAAACATTTAGGACGTGAGCTTGTCAATCTGAATGTGGAGGGACACCAGCTTAGCCCCAGCCAGCAGCTTGGGCGAAACTGCGAAGAAGGCCAGCTCCTGCACGGTGACATCGTGAGGTTCCTTGCTGCTTGTCACCTCCATTTCTACCTTGACGGTGTTGGTCCTGCCTTTGGGCTCCCCCGGCGGGCCGTTCACCCACAGCTTGCCAACGTAGTGCGGCAGTGGGGACGCCCCCGCTCTGTTGTAGACGACTGACATGGTGATAGGCGCGCTGATGTCGAGCACGCCGCCGACCAAGAAAAACGCGCAGCCATCCTCCTCCGCGAACAGCAAATATCGTGGCTCCGATAGTGGCACTTGCAGCTGGAGCACCTTGCCATACTGGATCCTGTGCACAGGCATGGGATGCCTAGTGCTGATGTGGTGGGAGAGTGTCGACGGCGGGCATTCATAGCTGCAGACAGGAATGGGGCATTTGTAGGGCACGAAGGACACACACTCTGGTGATCGACGATCTTGTGGTAAGTGACGTAGAGCCCACAGCCTTCGTGCGGGCACTCCACCCTCACCGACGAGAGGACGGTGTCCACCACCGTGTTTCACACATCGAAGCCACCGTTGTTCCCGCACTTCTGGCACTGCCGCTGGTTCCCAGGGAGCTCGACACGATAGTCCGCGCAGGCCAGGTGCCTTCCCTTGCCCTGCACAAATCAATCGAACAACACATCAATCAAGAAACTTGCACCTTGCTCGATCAGCCGAACGGACGAGGTGTATTCAAACCTCATACACTGGAGGTTTCAAGGGGCGGAGGCACAAGTGGCAGTGGAGCAAGGTGAGGTCCATCGAGACCATAGAGAGCTCCATCATCGGGTCCTATTCCGTCTACATGATCTCACACTCCTCGTGCACAACCATCTCTCGCTTTAGGGCCGGGGCATTACGAAGCTTTACCATCACATATTCATACTACTTCAACATGCATTAAATCAACGCATGCAAGTATCAAAAGGGGAGTCACGACATGCATGCCTGCATTGTAGTTAATGCATCGGTAAATGCAAATTATTGAAATATATCGAGTGCAGTGCTTTGATGTGTCACGTCAACTCGTACAACAACAAGAAGTTTGATCATCCTCTCCCTCGCGGACTAAGCTCCGGTGCCTTAACTGCACCTGCCTTTGGCTCTTTGATAGGTGGGCCACCCACCTGTTAGGCCCACCTGTCATACACGCAAAGGCAGGAGTGATACGTCTCCAACGTATCTATAATTTTTGATTGTTCCATGCTATTATATTACCCGTTTTGGATGTTTATGGGCTTTACTTTACACTTTTATATCATTTTTGGGACTAACCTACTAACCGAAGGCCCAACCTGAATTGATGTTTTCCCCCTATTTCAGTGTTTCGAAGAAAAGGAATATCAAACAGAGTCCAAACAGAATGAAACCTTCGGGAGCGATCTTTTTGGAACAAAGGTGATCCAGGGGACTTGGAGTGGACGTCAAGAAATAGAGGAGGCGGCCACGAGGATGCCCGGCGTGCCCCTGATACGTCTCCAACGTATCTACTTTTCCAAACACTTTTGCCCTTGTTTTGGACTCTAACTTGCATGATTTGAATGAAACTAACCCGGACTGACGTTGTTTTCAGCAGAACTGCCATGATGTTGTTTTATGTGTAGAAAAGAAAAGTTCTCGGAATGTCCTAAAAATCCACGGAGGCACTTTTTGGAATTTTTTATAAGAATTTCTAGGCGAAAGAAATACACCAGGGGGCCCAGGGCCTATCCACGAGACAGGGGGGCGCACCCCCCTGTAGGGCGCGTCCCCCTATCTCGTGGGCCCCCTGGACCTCCACCAACCTCAACTCCAACTCCATATATTCCGTATCGCGGAGAAAAGAATCAGAGAGAAAGTTGCATCGTGTTTTACGATACGGAGCCGCCGCCAAGCCCTAATCTCTCTTAGGAGGGCTGATCTGGAGTCCGTTTGGGGCTCCGGAGAGGGGGATTCATCGCCGTCGTCGTCATCAACCATCCTCCATCACCAATTTCATGATGCTCACCGACGTGTGTGAGTAATTCCATCGTAGGCTTGTTGGACGGTGATGGGTTGGATGAGATTTACCATGTAATCAAGTTAGTTTTGTTAGGGTTTGATCCCTAGTATCCACTATGTTCTGAGATTGATGTTGCTATGACTTTGCTATGCTTAATGATTGTCACTAGGGCCCGAGTGCCATGATTTCAGATCTGAACCTATTATGTTTTCATGAATATATGTGTGTTCTTGATCCTATCTTGCAAGTCTATAGTCACCTATTATGTGTTATGATCCGACAACCCCGAAGTGACAATAATCGGGATACTTCTCGGTGATGACCGTAGTTTGAGGAGTTCATGTATTCACTATTTGTTAATGCTTTGTTCAGGTTCTCTATTAAAAGGAGTCCTTAATATCCCTTAGTTTCCGCTAGGACCCCGCTGCCACGGGAGGGTAGGACAAAAGATGTCATGGAAGTTCTTTTCCATAAGCATGTATGACTATTTACGGAATACATGCCTACATTACATTGATGAACTGGAGCTAGTTCTGTGTCACCCTATGTTATAGCTATTACATGAGGAATCGCATCCGGCATAATTATCCATCACCGATCCATTGCCTACGAGCTTTTCACATATTGTTCTTCGCTTATTTACTTTTCCGTTGCTACTGTTACTAGTACTACAAAAACCCAAAACATTTATCTTTACTGTTGTTACTGGTACCATTATTATCATACCACTTTTGCTAGTAAATACTTTACTGCAGATACTAAGTTATCCAGGTGTGGTTGAATTGACAACTCAACTGCTAATACTCAAGAATATTCTTTGGCTCCCCTTGTGTCGAATCAATAAATTTGGGTTGTACTTCACCATCGAAAGCTGTTGCGATCCCCTACACTTGTGGGTTATCAAGACTAATTTCTGGCGCCGTTGCCGGGGAGCATAGCTCTATTCTCTGAGTCACTTGGGATTTATATCTGTTGATCACTATGAAGAACTTGAAAGACGCTAAAACCAAGATTTTTCCCTCAACTACGAGGGGAGGTAAGGAACTGCCCTCTTGCTCTGCACTAGATTCTCCTTCTGTTATTAGTAGGCTTGCGACACCTAAACCTGCTACTGCTATGAATTCTGATATGTCGCATGTTATTGATGATGCCACTTCTCCTATGCATGATGAAACTACTTCTGTGCGTGATACTACTTTGCCATTAGGTGAATTTATTGATGAACAACTTGCTAGAGTTAGGGGGAATGAAAATATTGAAGATGCTATTATTGATGATAGTGATGATGAAGGTTCTCCCAATGATTGTGTATTGCCTGTTGTTCCTAAGGGTTATGTTATGAATGAAGGAGCTGCTAGGGAAATCTTTGCTTGGAATGATAGATCTGATCTTAAGAAATTATTTGCTAAATGGAAGCAGCAGTCTCTTAATGCTAGAATGAAACCCGACCCTGCTTTTGCTACTTCACCTATCTGTGTTACTGATAAGGATTATGAATTCTCTGTTGATCCTGAAACTATTACTTTAGTTGAATCTGACCGACGCCGGTCACGACTTCCTCAAGTGCCTCGACCAAGAAGGGAAGCAGCTGGGCGGGGCCGTCCTTGGCCCCAGCCAGCGGCTTCTCCAGGCCAGCATCGTAGAGCGTCTTCAGCGCCTTGCGAGATCTCTCCTCAAGATCCATGAAGGCCACGCGGTCCTCAGCCAGGACCTTCGCCTTGGCGTCCAGCTCGGCCCTCTCCGTCTTCAGCTTCTGCTCCAGCGTCTTCAGCTGGCCGCGTTCAGCCGACAGCTCGGCGTCGTGGTCCCCGATGGTGTCCTCCCAAGCCTTCATCTCCTCCTCCTTCGCCTGGCGGTCGTGAGCTTCCTTGCTGGGCTCATCGCCTAGACCCTACAGCTCGGCCTCCATCGCCTTGCAACCGTCCTGGGCGATCGTGGCATCATTCAGCGACGCATCGCGGGCCGCTGCGGCCTGAGTGGCGGCTTGCTTCTTCTCCTCAGAAGCTGCCGTAGCCTGGCTTAGAGCCGCTCGGACAGAGGCATCAGAGTGAACCCAGCCAGAGACCAGCTCCAGGCGCCCGGCTACCAGGTGGGAGTTGGCGCCCTGTAGGTCTTCTCGCAGCTGGCCCAGCTTGACAAGGGCGCGATCTAAGATGGCGGAGGAGGCAGAGGAGTCCGGAACCAGCGTCGCATGAGGAGGAGGCGACATCGTGACCACGGCTTGGGAGACTAGGGGCTCCTGAGCCCTGGGCACCTCAGCGGTAACATCAGGCACCAGCACCTCCAGAGTCAGCGGGGCCACGGGGGCTGGCACCCCGCCAGGGTGCTCCTCCTGGCCTCGCGAGGATGATCGGACAGGGGAAGTGCGAACTTCACCACCCCCTTCCCACGGGCGAAGGCGCGGCCACAATAGATGAGCCTGCCCCAGGCGGAGCTACCGTGTCCCCCTTCAGCTTCTTCGCCCCAAGCGGCGGCCTAACCAAGTGATTGAAGACGTCAAGCCCCGACAGCAAAAACAAGAACAAGACGGAGTTTGAGCACTTACTGGTCAATCGCGGCATAGGCCGGCGGCCTCTTGCCAAGCTTAAAGCCTGTAAGCCTCTTGGTCCGGGGCGCAGCCTCGAGAGGTCCAGAAGCAGAAGAGGGCACACCAGAAGGGCTGGAGGCGGCATCGGGCGGTACCTGGGTAGGAGTAGCCCCTCGGGAGATCAGCCCCGACCTGTCTTTCTTCGGGATGACGGGCGGGTCCTCTTCCTCTCGCCTGGCATCGGCCTCATCGTCGCCCGGCAGGGTGCGGAGGATGCTGGCCCTGCACCGGGGAGAAGTCTCCCCCGTCCCCTCAGCAGTCGCCCCCAGTCGCACTCCTCTTCTTCTTCGTCCTCCTTCCCTCCCCCGCAGGAATCATCAGAAGACACTTCCACTGGCGTCGTCGCCCCCTAGCCCTCAGGAGGCACTACAGGCACTAGACTGCACCCATCAAAGGTGGGCATGGCATCCACCACATATTCCCAGTTGTCGCGAAGGAACAGGGGGGGCAGGAGCGCCCTCCAAACCTTCCACGTCCTCTCCAACCAAGAGGTGGAGAGCTGCGACCAGATCCTCGTCAGCCAAGGCCGCCGAATTCAGGCAGAGATCATCATCCGCACCCCCAAGCCTCCACAACGGGCGGGAGTGCGCCTGAAGTGGAGCCACCCGGTGCGTCAGCAACTCCCTCAGGAGCGTGGCCTCTGTCAGCTTCGCCACCTTCATGTTGCCTAGCCTCAGGTCGGCGTTCATCTTCTCCAGCACCAACTTTTCTCGGCCTCAGGTCGGTGTTCATCTTCTCTAGCACCAACTTCGCACGAGACCACACCTCATCGGGCTAGGGCTCCTCCGCTGGCAACACCAACTGAGATTGGATGCATCCGGCATCCATCATGACCCACTTGATTCGGAAGCCATCGACCCTCTTCCCGGTCTTCGAGATCGCGTTGACCTTGGAGTACGCGACGAAGCCAGCGCACGCTGAGGTATGACCGCCGGTGATTCGGTGGGAGAAGAAGTGGTGCAGCAAAGCCACAGACGGCAATATAGGCAGAGTTGGTGATGATGGTGTGCGTGCCATCCTGCAATATAGGCTGTTCAATCTATATCCGACGGATAGGAAGGAAACTATGACAGTTGACCCGCACTCCTCTCCACATTTGCAGATAAGGCGTTCCCACGTTCATCCTTTTCTCCCACAAGATCTTGATGTTCCGTGCAACGCACGCGCATCTTGCTAGTCTTATAAAAAACAAAGTTGGTGATGATGGTGTGCCTGCCATCCTACAATACAGGTCATCCGATTTATATCTGATGGATAGCAAGAAAACTATGGCAATTTTGCAAAAAGATACATACACCCCTCTCCACATTTGCAAATAAGGCCTTCCCTCGTTCATCCTTTTCTCTCAGAAGTACTCATACAAATGCATCTTGATGTTCCGTGCAACGCTCGAGGATGTTTTCTTGGGGGTCCCTCCAGCGCGGCGTGGTCGTTGTTGCAAGTTCACGCCCCTTGAGATGCTGACGTTGAGGGGCACTCGGATTTCCTCTGATGAGCAGGTAAGATGAGTTTGATCACATAGTAAATGCATTCTAAAGACTACTTCCGTATCCATTTCATAATTCTCCCCCTGCCCACACAGGTTAGGCTCGGTGCGAGTGGAGATTGGCTTGCATGTGTACGGGAGGGTACCAACATCAATTTGCACAACATTTACAATGGTGACACCATTCTCGTAGAACCTTTGTCCAACATTGGGATTGCAATGGGACGCTGCCTGAATTGGTACGATGGAACCACAGTGAGATTGAAGTATAGAACGAACCTTGCACATGGCGGTCAAAGGTGGACCATGCTGTCTGCGGCTGATTTGTTGTCGTACAAGTACGAAGACGTTGTGCTCCTTTCTAACTGCATCTTCGCGGTGACAAACCAGGGGCCTTGTTTCGTATGGGACACGTCCTACGGTATACTCCCTCTCTCCCAGTTTATTTGTTTTGAATTTTTTTCATTTTATAGGTTTCAAATTCAAATTTAGAGCTTCCCATGACATGTTGAGATTACAATGTCCATTAAATCATTGCGTGCATGTATGGTAAAGAAACAAATCTCAAGTTTGGCACTAGTTCGTGCAGCGGTAGAACCACAAGGCCTGGCGCAAGACTTACATTTCCCTCTTAGGGCCCTCGGGACTGAGCACCAACACATTACTACACCTGCCTTTTAGTCAATAACATGTGGACCCGATAGGTGGCTTGTGAGGGAGTCCATGGGACCTAAGCATGCACCCAACGAGACATGTATGATTTTTCTAGCCATTTTGGTGCACTGGAGTATGTATTTGTAGTTCAGATTTGAAATATGTACATTAAATGACTAGGAAGCTCAATTAATGTATAAAGTGGACAAATGAACCATGAATAATTTTAAATTTTAGCATAGATATCCTGTCGTTCACGTATAGAAAAAATACAAGGCGAAAAGAGGCATCGATTATCGTTTCACCCACAAGGGGGACACGTTTCGCTATCGGAACCACGAGGCTTCTTGAGAGAAGCTTTGGTTTGTAAGAGGTTTGTAATAAAGCTTTAGACAAATTGGACAATTTTTTTACCACGTCGTGTGATACGTCTCCAACGTATCTATAATTTTTGATTGTTCCATGCTATTATATTACCTATTTTGAATGTTTATGGGCTTTATTATACACTTTTATATTATTTTTGGGACTAACCTATTAACAGGAGGCCCAACCCATATTGTTGTTTTCTTGCCTATTTCAGTGTTTCGAAGAAAATGAATATCAAACAGAGTCCAAATGGAACAAAACCTTCGGGAGCGTTATTTTTGGAACGGATGCAATCCAGGGGACTTGGAGTGCAAGTCAGGGAAGCTTTGAGGAGGCCACGAGGCAGGGGGGCGCGCCCACCCCCTGGGCGCGCCCTCCACCCTCGTGGGCCCCTCGAGGCTCCCCCGACGGACTTCTTTTGCCTATATATTCCCATATACCCTAAAAACATCAAAGAACACAATAGATCGGGAGTTCCGCCGCTGCAAGCCTCTGTAGACACCAAAAACCTCTCAGGAGCCCGTTCTGGCACCCTGCCGGAGGGGGAATCCCTCACCGGTGGCCATCTTCATCGTCCCGGCGCTCTCCATAACGAGGAGGGAGTAGTTCACCCTCGAGGCTGCGGGTATGTACCAGTAGCTATGTGTTTGATCTCTCTGTCTCTCTCGTGCTCTCTCTATGGCATGATCTTGATGTATCGCGAGCTTTGCTATTATAGTTGGATCTTATGATGTTTCTCCCCCTCTACTCTCTTGTGATGGATTAAGTTTTCCCTTTGAAGTTGTCTTGTCGGATTGAGTCTTTAAGGATTTGAGAGAACTTGATGTATGTCTTGTCGTGCTTATCTGTGGTGACAATAGGATATTCACTTGATCTACTTGATGTATGTTTTGGTGATCAACTTGCGGGTTCGGCCCATGAACCTATGCATAGGGGTTGGCACACGTTTTCGTCTTGACTCTCTGGTAGAAACTTTGGGGCGCTCTTTGAATTACTTTGTGTTGGTTGAATAGATGAATCTGAGATTATGTGATGCATATCGTATAATCATGCCCACGGATACTTGAGGTGACAATGGAGTATCTAGGTGACATTAGGGTTTTGGTTTATTTGTGTCTTAAGGTGTTATTCTAGTATGAACTGTATGATAGATTGAACGGAAAGAATAGCTTCATGTTATTTTACTACGGACTCTTGAATAGATAGAACAGAAAGGATAACTTCGAGGTGGTTTCGTACCCTACCATAATCTCTTCGTTTATTCTCCGCTATTAGTGGCTTTGGAGTGACTCTTTGTTGCATGTTGAGGGATAGTTATATGATCCGGCTATGTTATTTTTGCTGAGAGAACTTGCACTAGTAAAAGTATGAACCTTAGGCCTTGTTTCCTAGCATTGCAATACCGTTTACGCTCACTTTTATCACTTGTTACCTTGCTGTTTATATATTTTCAGATTACAAATACTCATATCTACCATCCATATTGCACTTGTATCACCATCTCTTCGCCAAACTAGTGCACCTATACAATTTACCATTGTATTGGGTGTGTTGAGGACACAGGAGACTCTTTGTTATTTGGTTGCAGGGTTGTTTGAGAGAGACCATCTTCATCCTATGCTTCCCACGGATTGATAAACCTTAGGTCATCCACTTGAGGGAAATTTATTACTGTCCTACAAACCTCTGCACTCGGAGGCCCAACAATGTCTACAAGGAGAAGGTTGCGTAGTAGACATCAAGCTCTTTTCTGGCGCCATTGCCGGGGAGGTGAGTGCTTGAAGGTATATCTTTAGATCTTGCAATCGAATCTTTTTGTTTCTTGTTTTATCACTAGTTTAGTTTATAAAAGAAAATTAAAAAAATGTAATTGAATTTGCCTCATACGCTTCATCTTTTTAGTATCTTTCATGAGAATGATGGAAAGGAAAATTGTGCTCAATTGCTAGAAGAAGAATGCATTAAAAAGCTTGGCACTAAATATTTGAATGATGAGCATGATTGCAATGTTGTTAGTATGAACTCTTTGAATATCCATAGTACTAACGATGATTGCACTAGTTATGATGAAAATGTCTCCTATAAGCATGTCGATTTTTGTGGAGAGCATTGGGTTTGGATGGACACACCAAATAGAGAAGATAGATATTATAAGAGGCATAAGAATGTAGAAACTAAATTGTTGCAAGAAAGGCTAAGGGTGAGTGATGAAGAATTATATTTCATTTGCCGTACTTGTGAACTTTGCAATGAAAGTGGTCATTTACATCTCCGATGCAAAATTGTTTCATGATCGAATCGTGTCCAAAAATTGTGATGATTTGATTTCCCTTGCACATTATAATGAACTTAGTTTTCTTATGGGTTATGAAGAAATGAAACGTTTAATTAAGCACCTTCCAGAATTTGCCCGTTATAAACTTCTTGATTTTGATCTAGAGACGATTTATATGTTTTTTGTGGTGAATTGCATTGAAAATCCTTATATTGCCAATTACATAAAGAAAAGAAAGCAAATAGAAGATGAAGAGAATACTAATGAAAGGGAAGAGACTTCCCATTATCCTCCTATTATTTCTTATGATGAATCAGGTAACGAGGAGGAGCTTTCTATTCAACCAATCTCATCTATAAGGAGCTCAAAGAAGAAGGTTGAACCCACACATAATGTGAAGAAGAAAAAGAAAATAAGGAGCAACAAAGGTAAAAAGGTATCCCTCCCAAATGATGTTGCTCCTACTACTCATTGTGATGATGATAATTGCTATACTATTGGTGCTATCCATACTGTTAATGATGAGAGTGATTATGCTTATGATATGGAAAGGCCCAAGCTTGGGGATGCTATGTTTGATGAGAATGACTATTTGAGAATATATTTGCTGAAATTAATGTTTGTCCCAAGCTTGGGGATGCTACGTTTAATGAACATGATATTTTTAGACTCCCAAGTTTTGATATGCAAAGTTGTTATGATGATAGCATGCCTCTTACCTATGATGATTATATTCATGAAAGTGGGTTTGGAAGAGTGTCAACTTTAGGAAGTAGTGATCCCACTATTTTTGAGGATGTTGAATCTTATAATGAATATGAAAGTGGATTTGGAGAGGTCGTGACTTTATCTAGTGATGATTCCACTATTTTGGAAGAGGTTTCAATTGATTATGATGAGAACCAAGTTGCTACTTATGATGATTATTGTGATGAAACTTATGCTATAAAAGTAGTGATGATTATATTTATAAAACTTGTCATGATTATGATTACCCTGTTTCTGAACATTACTCTTTTAATGTGGAAACAATCTATAGTATTCAAGTCTCTTATGATACTCCCACTATTCCGAATGAGAAGAATTTTGCTTATGTGGAGAGTAGTAAATTTTCTATGCAAGTAGATCATGAAAAGAATGCTTTAGGTGCTGGTTATACTGTTGAATTCATTCATGATGATACTGAAAATTATTATGAGGGAGGTATATATGCTTGTAGGAGTTGCAACAATATCAAGTTTCCTCTCTATGTGCTTAATGTTTTGAAGTTATGCTTGTTTTGCCTTCCTATGCTAGTTGATTCCATTTTTCATAAGTTGTGTGCTCACAAAATCCCTAGGCATAGGAATTGGGTTAGGTTTAAATTTTCTAGTCATATTCTTCATGATGCTCTCTTTATGTTTCAATTCTTATCTTTTATGTGAGCATCATTGAAATCATCATGCCTAGCTATAAGGCTTTAAAGATAAGCACCTGTTGGGAGACAACCCAATTTTACCCTTACTGTTTTTTGTGTGTCCACATGATTAATCTACTGTAGTAATCATATTTTATAGCTTTTGTTTCAATAAAGTGCCAAGTAAGACCTTTGGGAAGACTTGGGTCAAAGTTAATGTGATTTTGCTGTAAAAACAGAAACTTTGCACTCACGGGATTAGCTGTCATTTTTTACAGAAGAGCGATTTTGAGTTTATTCTTTTTGCAGAAGATTAATAGACAAATTTGTCACTTCCAAAAATTTATTTTATAATTTTTGGAGTAGCACAAATATGGTTGTTGTCCAGATCATTACAGACTGTTCTGTTTCTGGCAAATTCTGTTTTAATTGCATAGTTTGCTTGTTTTCTAGTTTCTATGGCTTATATTGCTCAATATAAATTGTAGAAATGATATGGTACAGTAGGTATTGTGTGAGAAAAAGTATGGATCTTGTCTTTGACAGTACAAAAGTTAATGATTTACTCTTTATCATACTAACCCATCTCACGAAGTTCCGTTAAGTTTTGTGTGATTGAAGTTTTCATGTTTTGAGTGAGATATTGATATGAGGAGAAAAAGGAGTGGGAAGACCCTAAGCTTGGGGATGCCCAAGGCACCCCAAGGTAATATTCAAGGAAGACCCAAGCACCTAAGCTTGGGGATGCCCCGGAAGGCATCCCCTCTTTCGTCTTCAAAACTATCGGTATACCTTACTCGGAGCTATATTTTTATTATTCACATGATATGTGTTTTGCTTGGAGCGTATTTTCAATTTTACTAGCTGTTTGAATAAAATCATTGGATCTTCAATCTTGAATGAAAAAGAATCCTCCCATGGCTAGTTAATTATTTGACTACTCAGTGTTCTTCACTTATATCTTTTTGGAGTAGTTTGTCATTTACTCACGTGCCTCACGTATATCCTATGAGTAAATGATTGAATGAATTGAATATCATAAATATGAATTTATATATATGTTTCATATGCTTATAACATGGGGAGTAATGACTTCACACATAATAAGTATAGGTAGTAAACTTATTGAAAGTTAGCAAACGTAATATTGGTCACTTGAACAATTCATGAACGATATTAAAGGAATAGAGATTTCACATATAAATATACTATCTTGGACATCTTTGGTAATTCTGAGCACTCATTAAAATATGACATGCTAAAAAGTTGATGTTGGACAAGGAAGAGAACTTAATGGGTTATGTTTTCCTATATACAAAACGTTATATTGCCTTGGATCATCCAACATGTTGAGCTTGCCTTTCCCTCTCATGCTAGCCAAATTCTTTGCACCAAGTAGAAATACTACTTGTGCTTCCAAACATCCCCTAAACTAGTTGTCATCGATGCATGCAATAAAAATTGCTCCTTAAATATGTATGATCTATCAGTGCAAATAAAATAAGCTTTATACGAACTTGTGATAGGGAAGAAATAAAAACGACGGACTGCATAATAAAGGTCTTTATCACAAGCGGCAATATAAAGTTACGTTCTTTTGCATAAAGATTTTGTGCATCCAACCATAAAAGCGCATGACAACCTCTGCTTCCCTCTGCGAAGGGCCTATCTTTTACTTTTATCTTCTACCTTTATACAAGAGTCATGGTGATCTTCACCTTTCCTTTTTACAATTTTTCCTTTGGCAAGCACTTTGTGTTGGAGCGATCCGGACATATATATCCACCTGGATGTAGGTTTTCATAAATTATTATTTTTGACATTACCCTTGAGGTAAAAGGTTGGAAGGCGAAACTATAAGACCCTATCTTTCTCTGTGTCCGATTAAAACTTTGAACCCGTAAATATCACATGAGTGTTAGCAAATGTGAAAGATTAAATGATAGTTGAGTATGTGGAGTTTGCTAAACCAAAGCTCTTACGTAGACCCTTCCTGAAAATAAGATGAATTGCAATTGTTTGATGACTAAGAGCATGGTTTGTTAGTTTTCAAGAAAGTATATGATCTATACTTTAACATGTGAATAGCTTGTTACTTGATCATGAGAAGTTCTATGAGTTGAGCTACTGTTATGATATATAATGATGCTAGAAAAAGTGATTGAAACTATCATTGATCAAACTTATGCCCTTGCTCGCATTCACACTTCATAAATTATTTCTTTTATGATTTACCTACTCGAGGACGAGCGGGAATTAATTTTGGGGATGCTGATACATCTCCAACGTATCTATAACTTATGAAGTATTCATGCCATGTTTACAACAGTTTTATATGATTTTGGTATGATTTGATTGGAACTAACCCGGACTGACGCTATTTTCAGCAGAACTACCGTGGTGTTGTTTTTGTGCAGAAATAAAAGTTCTTGGAATGCGCTAAAAATCAACGGAGATTTTTTGGAAGATATAAAAAATACAGGAACAAAATTCTACCGAAGGGGAGTCCCGAGGGGCCCACGAGGGTGGAGGGCGCCCCCACCCCTAGGGGCGCGCCCCTGTGCCTCATGGACTCCCCGTGGGGTCCCCTGACTTATCATTGATGCCAACCTCTCCTATAAATGCCCAAACCTCTAGAAAATAACCTAGATCGGAAGTTCCACCACCGCAAGCCTCTGTAGCCACGAGAAATCAATCTAGGCCCTCTCTGGCACCCTGCTAGAGGGGCCCATCATCACCAGAGGCTGTGGGGAAGGATCTCGGAGGGGCCATCATCACCATGAAGGCAAAGGACCAGAGGGGGAATCTCTCCCCAACCAGGGGGGAGGCCATGGAGGAAGAAGCACAAGGGGGAGAACCTCTCCTCCTCTCTCTCGGTGGCGCCAGAGTGCCATCGGGAAGGGAATCATCGCCACGGTGATCGTCTTCATCAACATCACCATCATCATCACCATCCTCATCTCTTTTACGCGGTCCACTCTCCCACTCCCTGCTGTAATCCCTACTTGAACATGGTGCTTTATGCCACATATTATGATCCAATGATGTTTTGCCATCCTATGATGTTTTGAGTAGATATCCTTTGTCTTTGGGTTGATTGATGATCTAGATTGGTATGAGTTGTATGTTTTATTTGGTGTTGTCCTATTGTGCCCTCAGTGTCGCGCAAGCGTGAGGGATTCACGTTGTAGGGTGTTGCAATACGTTCATGATTCGCTTATAGTGGGTTTCTTGAGTGGTAGAAGCATAAACCCGACTAAGGGGGTTGTTGCGTATGGGATAAAGGGGACTTGATATGTTAATGCTATGGTTGGGTTTTACCTTAATGATCTTTAGTAGTTGTGGATGCTTGCTAGAGTTCTAATCATAAGTGCATATGATCCAAGAAGAGAAAGTATGTTATCTTATGCATCTCCCTCATATGAAATTGCAATAGTGATTACTGGTCTTGTTAACAATTGCCTAGGATAATTCCGCACACCGACCCATCATTATTCCACACTCGCTACTTTTAATATTTAGTAATATATTCTAACTTTATGATAACAGCACCTACTATTATATTTTAGCTCTCCGATATCATACAAAGTTATCCTCTTCATACCCACAACATAGTTTTGTTTCCCGTTTCTAGTTGGAAGCAAACGTTCGGTGTACGTGGAGTCGTATTAGTGGCAGATAGGACTTGAGAGAATATTGATCTTACCTTTAGCTCCTTGTGGGTTCGACACTCCATACTTATCATTTCCACCTTTGGGAATTGCTACGATGATTCCCTGCACTTGGGGATTATTAAGTACCCAAACATCGGTCCACCCACATACCAAATTATCAAAGTAACGAACACGAATCATATGAGCATGATGAAAACTATCTTGACGATAATTCCCATGTGTCCTCGGGAGCGCTTTGCTTTCTATAAGAGTTTTTCCAGGCTTGTCCTTTGCTACAAAAAGGATTGGGGCACCTTGCTGCACCTTGTTTACTTTTATTACTTGTTACCCATTACATATTACCTTCTCACAAAACTATCTATTACCGATAATTTCAGTGCTTGCAGAGAATACCTTACTGAAAATTGCTTGTCATTTCCTTCTGCTCCTTGTTGGGTTCGACACTCTTACTTATTGAAAGGACTACGATAGATTCCCTATACTTGTGGGTCATCAAGACTCTTTTCTGGTGCCGTTGCCGGGGAGTGAAGCGCCTTTGGTAGGTGGAATTTGGTAATGAAAATTTTATATAGTGTGCTGAAATTTACTGTCACTTGTTACTATGGACAATAATCCTTTGAGGGACTCATTCGGGGTATCTTCACCCCGACCAGAAATGCAAAGAGTTGCTCCTCAACCTACTGAACCTACTGAAAATGTTTACTTTGAAATTCCTTCGGGTATGATAGAGAAACTGCTAGCTAATCCTCTTACAGGAGATGGAACATTACATCCCGATATACACCTAATCTATGTGGATGAAGTTTGTGGATTATTTAAGCTTGCAGGTATGCCCGAGGATGTTATCAAGAAGAAGTTATACCATTTATCTTTGAAGGGAAAGGCATTGACATGTTTAGGCTATGTGATGATATTGGATCATGGAACTACAACCGATTGAAATTGTAATTTCATCAGAAGTTTTATCCTATGCATCTGGTTCATCGTGACCGTAATCTATTTATATATAAAAATTAATTGATGGGTTAACCACAAAAAAGATAAATAGATTAAAATTCCCACAATAATTAGAAAGATCTAACCATCTATTTGGTGGATTAACGATTATATAGCCATTAGATTTAAGTGATTAAAATTACCCATCATTGCCATTACATACATGGAAATTGGCCTTGGTTTAACAAAAAAAATGTATATATAAGTAATTGATGGGTTAACCACAAAAAAGAGAAATGGATTTTAATTCCCACAATAATTGGAAAGATCTAACCATCTATTTGGTGGATTAATGATTAATAGCCATTAGATTTAAGTGATTAAAATTACCCACCATTGCCATTACATACATGGAAATTGGCCTTGGTTTAACAAAAAAAATTGTACATATATTCACGTGTATATCTTGCCCTATAGGCTAGAGCCTCCTGATTACTTGTAACATCCCAAATTTTCAATTTGGAATGTTATACACTAGATCATCAATGCATATCATATTTATTTGCTTTTGGTTTGATCCTAGAAATTCTAAGCAACTCAAGGACCCTCGGAGAGAGTTGGGGATTTCATTATTTTTATATTTGAGTTTTCTCGAATTTTGAAAATAGGATCATTTGATTTTATTTATTTTATCTTCAATTATTTCAATTATAAAAATATGAGAGAGAGAATAAAATGACTTTCCCAAAATAAAGAAATATTGAGGATTTAATAAAAAAATCAAATAAGTTTTATTTTGGAGTTTTTGCTATTTTATTTGAATTTAGGAAAAATTGCATGTTTTCAAAACTGCATTTTAGGGCCAAGAAAATGTTCATCTCGTTCTAAATATTTTATTTAGACGGTGAAAATTTGTTTTGGCATTTTTAGATTTTTATTTATTTTTCTAGGATTCTCTTAGTTCGGCGGAATTACTTAAAAAATATCTCCGCGCCCGACTGGGCCGAAGGCCCAGCCGAGCCAGGCCGGCTCGCGCCAGCGCCACCGCCTCCCGCCGCCGTGTCGCCGCCAGACTCGGGGAGTCCAACCCCGAGCCGCCGCTGCCTTGCCTCTTCCCCAAGCCGGCCGAGCCCCCCCCCCCCCTCTTAAATACCCCGCCGCCGCCACCCCACCCCGCCACCCGACCCGCCCCGCCGCCGAGCTGCCGCCGCCGCCGCCTCCTGCCGCCACCGCCGCAGCCCCGCCACCTCGCGCCGTCCCGCCGGAGCTGCCGGAGCCCCCGCCGGAGCCGAGCCGGAGGTATTAACCGCCACCGCCGTCGTGGTCCGGTTTTTTTAAAAACCCGATCCGGTTTTTCTTTAGAAACCCTAGATTCGTTTTTTTAAATAGATTGGTTTTTTTTGGTTTCTTTTTTTAGCGAGCATTCGCCCGTTCGTTCGTTTTAACGAACGAATTCGCCGTTTAGTTTCAGTTAACGAACGTTCGTTCATTAATCGGTTCGTCAGTTTTTCTTTTTCTCGGATTTTCCGCGGTTATTTCTGATCGCGATTTCTGATCCAATTTTCGTTCTAGTATAACTTTTCGCTCGTTTATCGGAATCAGGCGATTCAAGCGCCTAGAGTTTCGTCTCGAAACTCTCTTTCCGTTTAACCAACTCAAACAAGTTTTTGCTACTGTAAAATTTGACCTAGATTCAAACTAGTAAATAAAGCTTGTTTCTTTCGCCGTTTGACTTTCGTTGCTTCGTTCGATTTGATCCTTTTTGCAAATCAGAGTTCTTAAGTTGAACTTTCTGGTTAGATCCCTTATTTGAGTTTTACCTGTGCATTAGATGAGTACTTATTGTATGCTTGTTTGTTTGCGATAGAGTACTCGGAGTGCACCGCTTGCTACTTTGAATCTCTAGGTTTTGCAGATCATCAGCAAGGCAAGTAACACTTTGATCATACCTCTTTACTACCCAGTTTTTATTGCATTAGATCAACCCTCAAACAATTGCATGACTAGGATCTGATTAATATGTTGGTTTTGGGAAGTAGATGAGGTAGTACCTATCACCTGTTTATTAATATGTTGGTTTTGGGAAGTAGATGTGCTAGCGCTTCTGAAAAACTATGTCTCGGTCATCCGTTTCTCAAACATCATGTAGTGCGAGAATCCCAAATAGAGGAGATCGAGTCTTGTGGGGAAAAGTGTGCAAACCACTGCAGAGTGTATAAACTAATCATGGTTAGCCGTGTCCCCGGTTATGGACATCTTGAGAATATAGTACTTGGATTATCATGTGAATCTCGTCATGTTACTTTAATTAATATTGTTGGGTTTTAATGATGATGCTTAATTGGGATTGAGAATGCTGTCAACCATTCTCAATGTTTAACAACCACATGATAGTTAAATAAAATTTATTCCTTTGCAGTAGGGAAAAATTGGCTTTATGCAAAACTGTAACCATAGAGCTTTCCACCAGCCATATTATGCATGTAGTGTAGCTTTATTCTTTCATTACTCTCTATGTGTTACATTGCCAGCATATTCCATGTGGTGACCCGTTTTCGGGCTGCAACGTTCATGTTGCAGACTTTTTAGACGACGAGTAAGGTGCCTTAGGTCGTGGTTCTATACTAAGTGATGCCGTTGGAGTTGATGGACTCACTTATCTTCCAAGCCTTCCGTTGTTATCGTTATTAGATGGCCTTAAGCCATATTTATTGTAATAAGTTCTCTTTTGAGACATTCGATGTAATAAGTGTGTGATTGCTACTCTGTTATAAATCCTTCAAGTACTGTGCGTGTGCTACATCTTGAGCTTGTATTGGTTTTCCTCGAAGACGAGAGGGTGATACAGCAAGTGTAGCGTAAGTATTTCCCTCAGTTTTTTGAGAACCAAGGTATTAATTCAGTAGGAGGCTCCTCAAAAGTCCCACGCACCTACACAAACAAACTGAGAACTCGCAACCAACACAATAAAGGGGTTGTGAATCCCTTCACGGCCACTTGCGAAAGTGAGATCTGATAGAGATAGTATGATAAGATAAATATATTTTTGGTATTTTATAATATAGATGCAAAAAGTAAAGATGCAAATAAAAGTAGATTGAAAGCAAATATGATAAGAGATAGACCCGGGGGCCATAGGTTTCACTAGAGGCTTCTCTCGAGATAGCATAAGTATTACGATGGGTGAACAAATTACTGTCGAGCAATTGATAGAAAAGCGAATAATTATGAGATTATCTAGGCATGATCATGTATATATGCATCACATCCAAAACAAGTAGACCGACTCCTGCCTGCATCTACTACTATTACTCCATACATCGACCGACTCCTGCCTGCATCTAGAGTATTAAGTTCACAAAGAACAGAGTAATGCATTAAGCAAGATGACATGATGTAGAGGGATAAACTCATGCAATATGATATAAACGCCATCTTGTTATCCTCGATGGCAACAATACAATACGTGTCTTGCAACCCTTTCTGTCACTGGGTAAGAACACAGCAAGATTGAACCCAAAGCTAAGCACTTCTCCCATGGCAAGAAAGATCAATCTAGTAGGCCAAACCAAACTGATAATTCGAAGAGACTTGCAAAGATGACTCAATCATACATAAAAGAATTCAGAGAAGATTCAAATATTATTCATAGATAAACTTGATCATAAACCCACAATTCATCGGATCTCGACAAACACACCGCAAAAAGAGATTACATCGAATAGATCTCCACAAGAGAGGGGGAGAACATTGTATTGAGATCCAAAAAGAGAGAATAAGCCATCTAGCTAATAACTATGGACCCGTAGGTCTGTGGTAAACTACTCACAACTCATCGGAGGGGCAAGGATGTTGATGTAGGGGCCCTCCGTGGTTGATTCCCCCTCCAGCAGAGTGGCGGCGAAGACTCCAAGATGGGATCTCGCATATACAGAAGGTTACGGTGGTGGAAATTCTGTTTTATGGTGCTCCTGGATGTTTTCGGGGTATGTAGGTATATATAGGAGGAAGAAGTACGTCGGTGGCCGGCCGAGGGGCCCACGAGACAGGGGGCGCGCCCTACGGGGGGGGGGGGGCTCCTATCTCGTGGACGCCTCGGCTGCTTCTTGGCTTGCACTCCAAGTCCTCCGGATCACGTTGGTTCCAAAAATCACTCTCCCGAAGGTTTCATTCCGTTTGGACACCGTTTGATATTCCTTTTCTTCGAAATACTGAAATAGGCAAAAAAACTGCAATACGGGCTGGGTCTCCGGTTAGTAGGTTAGTCCCAAAAATGATATAAATGTGTAAAATAAAGCCCATAAATATCCAAAAGGGGTAATATAATAGCATGGAACAATCAAAAATTATAGATACGTTGGAGACGTCTCAAGCATCCCCAAGCTTAATTCCTGCTCGTCCTCGAGTAGGTAAATGATAAAAAGAGAATTTTTGATGTGGAATGCTACCTAGCATAAGTTATAGTGTAAATTTATTTATTGTGGCAAGAATGTTCAGATCCAAATGATTCAAAATAAAAGTTCATATTGATAAAAGAAATAGTAACACTTCAAGCATACTAATCAAAGTAATCATGTCTTCTCAAAATAACATGGCAAAAGGAAGTTCATCCCTACAAAATCATATAGTTAGGCTATGCTTCATTTTCGTCACACAAAGATGTTCCCAACTTCTATACCCCCGATGACAAGCCAAGCAATTGTTTCATACTTAAATAATCTCAAACTTTTTCAACATTCACGCAATACATGAGCGTGAGCCATGGATATAGCACTATGGGTGGAATAGAATATGAGGATGGGGATTGTGTGGAGAAGACAAAAAAAGGAGAAAGTCTCACATTGACGAGGATAATCAACGGGCTATGGAGATGCCCATCAATTGATGTCAACATGAGGAGTAGGGATTGCCATGCAACGGATGCACTAGAGCTATAAATGAATGCTCAACAAAAGAAAACTAGTGGGTGTGCATCCAACTTGCTTGCTCACGAAGACCTAGGGCATTTGAGGAAGCCCATCATAGGAATATACAACCCAAGTTCTATAATGAAAAATTCCCACTAGTATGAAAAATACAACTTATGGGACTCACTATATAAAAACATGGTGCTACTTTGAAGCACAAAATATGGGACTCACTACATGAAGAACAAGGTGCTACTTTGAAGCACAAGTGTGGAAAAAGAGATAGTAACATTGCCCTTTTTATTTCTTTTTCTTTTTTTCTTTCTTTTTCTTTTTTTTGGGCCTTTCTTTTTTTTGGCCTTTCTTCTTTTTTTTTCTTTTTTTCTTTTTTTGGGCAATGCTCTAATAATGATGATCATCACACTTTCATTGATTACAATATATGAATTACAACTCGAAACTAGAACAAGATATGACTCTATATGAATGCCTCCGGTGGTGTACCAGGATGGTGCAATGAATCAAGAGTGACATGTATGAAAAATAATGCATGGTGGCTTTGCCACAAATACGATGTCAACTACATGATCATGCAATGGCAATATGACAAAAGTAAAGTATGTCATGATGATGATAAACGGAACGGTGGAAAGTTGCATGGCAATATATCTCGGAATGGCTATGGAAATGCCATAATAGGTAGGTATGGTGGCTGTTTTGACGAAGATATAAGGAGGTTTATGTGTGATAGAGCGTATCGTATCACGGGGTTTGGATGCACCGGTGAAGTTTGGACCAACTCTCAAGGTGAGAAAGGGCAATGCACGGTACCGAAGAGGCTAGCAATGGTGGAAAGGTAAAAGTGCGTATAATCCATGGACTCAACATTAGTCAAAAGAACTCATATACTTATTGCAAAAAAATTGAAGTCATCAAAAATCAAGTACTACGCGCATGCTCCTAGGGGGATAGATTGGTAGGAAAAGACCATCGCTCGTCCCCGACCGCCACTCATAAGGATGCACAAGCCAGGTACACTTCATGTTTCAAATTTGTTACACAACTTTAGCCATACGTGCATGCTATGGGACTTGATAACTTCAACACAAGAATTCTTTAAATTCATAATCACCCAACTAGCATGACTTTAATATCACTACCTCCATATCTCAAAAGAATTATCAAGTATCAAATTGATCATAGCATCCAGTTCACTTCCTATGATAGTTTTTATTATACCCAACTTGGATGCTCATCATTCTAGGACCAATTTTGTAACCATAGCAAATACCATGCTGTTCTAAAAGACTCTCAAAATAATATAAGTGAAGCATGAGATAGTAGCAATTTCTTCAAAATTACGACACCACCGTGCTCTAAAAGATATAAGTGAAGCACTAGAGCAAAAACTATCAAGCTCAAAAGATATAAGTGAAGCACATAGAGTATTCTAACAAAATTCTAGTCGAATAGGCTTCTCTCAAAAGGTGTGTACAGACAGGATGATTGTGGTAAACTAAAAAGCAAATACTAATATAATACACGACGCTCCAAGCAAAACACATATCATGTGGCGAATAAAAATATAGCTCCAAGTAAAGTTCCCAATGAACGAAGACAAAAGAGGGGATGCCTTCCCGGGCATCCCCAAGCTTAGGCTTTTGGCTATCCTTGAATATCTTGGGGTGCCATTGGCATCCCCAAGCTTAGGATCTTGCCACCCTTTATTCCATAGTCCATAAAAGCTTTACCCAAAACTTGAAAACTTCACAACACAAAACTCAACAGGAAATCTTATAAGCTCCGTTAGTGAAAGAAAAGAAAACCACCACATAAGGTACTGCAATGAACTCATTATTTATTTATTTTGGTGTTAAACCTACTGTATTCCAACTTCTCTATGGTTCATAAACTATTTTACTAGCCATAGATGCATCAAAATAAGCATACAACACACGAAAAACAGAATTTGTCAAAAACAGAGCAGTATGTAGCAATCTGTAACTAACGCAAACTTCTGGAACTCTAAAAATCCTACCAAAAGAGGACGCACTGGAAAATTCGTTTATTGATCATCATCAAAAATAATCAATGCAAAAGCACGTTTCTTTGATTTATTGAATTTTTTCTCGTGAGTGCAAAGTTTCTTTTTTTCAGCAGAATCAAATCAACTATCATCATAGTTTATCCTATAGGTTTTACTTGGCACAAACACTAATTAAAAGATAAAAACACATCTAAACAGAGAGTAGATGTTAAAATTTATTGAATAACAGCAAGGAAAAATATTGGTTTGCCTCCCAACAAGCGCTATCGTTTAATGCCCCTAGCTAGGCATTGATAATTTAATGATGCTCACATGGAAGACAAGAATCGAAGCACAAAGAGAGCATCATGAAACACGTGACAAACACATCTAAGTCTAACATACTTCCTATGCATAGGCATATTATAAGCAAACAAATTTCAAAGGCAAGCAAAAACTAGCATATGCAAGGAAGAAGAAAGAGACGATAGCAATCTCAACATGACGAGAGGTAATTTAATAAGATAAAAATTTCTACGACCATATTTTCCCCTCTCATAATAATTACATGTAGGATCATAGGCAAATTCAACAAAATAGCTATCACAAAACATATTCTCAAGATGATCCACATGCATGCAAAGTTGACACTCTTCCAAGATAGTGGGATTAACATTAACTAAAGTCATGACCTTTCCGAACCCACTTTTATCAAAAATATCATAAGATTGAATATACTCCAAATATGTGGGATCTAAAGTTGACACTCTTACTAACCCACTTTCAATATTATTGCAAACACTATTATCAATATCATATTCATCATGGGGCTTAAATAAATTTTCAAGGTTATAAGAAGAATCACCCCAATCATGATCATTGAAACAAGTAGTAGACATAGCAAAACTAGCATCCCCAAGCTTAGGGTTTTGCATATTATTAGCACAATTGACATCAAGAGAATTTATAGGAAAATCATTGCAATCATGCTTTTTATTCAAGGAGTTATCGTGAATCTCTTCATAAATTTCTTCATCATAATTTTCGGATTCACAAATTTTGAGCAAAGCTTCATAAAGATAATCTAGTGCACAAAACTCACTAGCAATTGGTTCATCATAATTGGATCTCTTAAAAAGATTAGCAAGCGGATGGGGATCCATAGATCTTAAGTTCTCTGTTTAGCAATAAATAAGCATCTATTCCAACCAAACGAGCAAATGAAAGGGCAAGCAAAAGAGAGGAGGGGATTGGGAAAGAGAGGGCGAATAAAACGGCAAAGGTGAAGCGGGGGAGAGCAAACGAGAGGCAAATGGCAAATAATGTAAATGCAAGGGAGATGAGTTTGTGATGGGTACTTGGTATGTCTTGACTTGAGCGAAGACCTTCCCGGCAACGGCGCCAGAAATCCTTCTTGCTCCGTCTTGAGCTTGCATTGGTTTTCCTCGAAGAGGAGAGGGTGATGCAGCAAGTGTAGCGTAAGTATTTCCCTCAGTTTTTGAGAACCAAGGTATCAATCCAGTAGGAGGCTCCTCAAAAGTCCCACACACCTACACAAACAAACCGAGAACTCGCAACCAAAGCAATAAAGGGGTTGTGAATCCCTTCACGGCCACTTGCGAAAGTGAGATCTGATAGAGATAGTATGATAAGATAAATATATTTTTGGTATTTTATAATATAGATGCAAAAAGTAAAGATGCAAATAAAAGTAGATTGAAAGCAAATATGATAAGAGATAGACCCGGGGGCCATAGATTTCACTAGAGGCTTCTCTCGAGATAGCATAAGTATTACGGTGGGTGAACAAATTACTGTCGAGCAATTGATAGAAAAGCGAATAATTATGAGATTATCTAGGCATGATCATGTATATAGGCATCACATCCAAAACAAGTAGACCGACTCCTGCCTGCATATACTACTATTACTCCACACAGCGACCGACTCCTGCCTGCATCTAGAGTATTAAGTTCACAAAGAACAGAGTAACGCATTAAGCAAGATGACATGATGTAGAGGGATAAACTCATGCAATATGATATAAACCCCATCTTGTTATCCTCGATGGCAACAATACAATACGTGTATTTTAACCCTTTCTGTCACTGGGTAAGAACACCGCAAGATTGAACCCAAAGCTAAGCACTTCTCCCATGGCAAGAAAGATCAATCTAGTAGGCCAAACCAAACCGATAATCCGAAGAGACTTGCAAAGATAACTCAATCATACATAAAAGAATTCAAAGAAGATTCAAATATTATTCATAGATAAACTTGATCATAAACCCACAATTCATCGGATCTTGACAAACACACCGCAAAAAGAGATTACATCGAATAGATCTCCACAAGAAAGGGGGAAAACATTGTATTGAGATCCAAAAAGAGAGAAGAAGTCATCTAGCTAATAACTATGCACCCGTAGGTTTGTGGTAAACTACTCACAACTCATCGGAGGGGCAAGGATATTGATGTAGAGGCCCTCCATGATCGATTACCCCTCCGGCGGAGTGCCGGCGAAGGCTCCAAGAAGGCATCTCGCGGATACAGACTGTTACGACGGTGGAAATTGTGTTTCGTTGTGCTCCTGGATGTTTTCGGGGTACGTAGGTATATATAGGAGGAAAAACTACGTCGGTGGCCGCCCGAGAGGCCTACGAGATAGGGGGGCGCCCTCCTATCTCGTGGCCGCCTCGGCTGCTTCTTGGCTTGCACTCCAAGTCCTCCGGATCACGTTCGTTCCAAAAATCACGCTCCCGAAGGTTTCATTCCGTTTGGGCTCCGTTTGATATTCCTTTTCTTCAAAATACTGAAATAGGCAAAAAAACAGCAATACGGGCTGGGCCTCCAGTTAGTAGGTTAGTCCCAAAAATGATATAAATGTGTAAAATAAAGCCCATAAACATCCAAAAGGGGTAATATAATAGCATGAAACAATCAAAAATTATAGATACGTTGGAAACATATCAGCGTGTCAGCATTACTGATCCAGGGATGACACTAAAGCACAGAGATCAGACTGTTTGAGGTCTGGTCGCTACATTACTCCCGCTGTCGCCGCTGCTTTGCTCATTTTTCATATGGATGGCAAGGATGCATGAAGACCATCTGTACACATATTCACGTATATGTCTTGCCCTAGAGGCTAGATCCGCCTAATCACTGTGGCCACCGCCACTGCTTTGTTGATGTTGTCATCTAGATGCTGAGGATGCATGAGGACCAGAAAAAACTCTCTGTATTTGTCGCTATTGTTAGGTCTTTGTTTTTCCTAAAAATCTCCTCTCTAATTGTCGATGTTATTAGGCCCCTGTTTTCCTTATGTTGTTGCCTCAACTTAGCTGCTACAGGTCCAAGATGGTGGACGTCGACGTGCTGTACTCGAGCCTATGAAAAACTGAAAAATTGTCCTTACACGCTTACCTCAGATTCCTCCTAATAGCTAGAAGAATCATCAATCATGGATGTGCGATTACATACACAAATCAATCAGCACTCCGACATGATTCACTTCTTGGAGTGAACCTTTCCGACATGATTCACTTCTTGGAGTGAACCTTTTCGGTTTAAAGACATGCAACCATACAATCAAGTGCTAACTTTATCCAATAGCTCTACTGCAACTTGCTAGGGTCACTACACCGACTATATATCTAAAGAGGGGCGAGTTAGCAAGAGAAGGTGAATAAGATAGATGGAACTGATTTTATTTTTTTAGTTTTGCTTTGTCTTACGCCTTGAACAAGTTAGATGAGAAATTAATCTTTAATCATTAGCAAAACAGAGGTTGTTTCAAATTACTCTGACTATTAGCAAAAATCTATTTTTATATTATATTTAGATCATAATGCATAGATACTGATTGCGTGTTTGTACTAATTTAGCCCTTTCTATTTACTGGATTCAGAAAAAAAATGATGCTATATCTGTTCATGCATACCACCTATTGTTAAATTGTTTACTAGAAAAGACACAGATCTACAGAGAGCTCAACAGCCTATCGCATGCCTTATGTCGGGCTCAACCACGAAGTGTGTGTCGCCTGTGTCCGGCTCGACAACAAGAGCTACAACCTTGACAAGGTCGGCTTCGCCACCAACGATCTCATGGACGCCCAGCCGAGCGTATGCTACGCCGCTCCCTGCTCATGTTCATACTACATACCTATCAAAGGAGATGGCGAAGATCATTTGGTGAAGAACACTTGGTGAAGAATGCTTTGAGAACCACTATGATGGATGATGGACCCGCACCAGTGCACAATCGCCATATTGGTCTTGGCGTCCAGTTCCACTAGGAGAACCACTAGTCAGCGCAACTGGATATTGGAGAACCACTAACCAGGGTGTTTGGATATTGGAGAACCAGACGCACTTGATGTGCATCGGTATGGATCCTCTCAGCATCATCGTCCATGTCTACAATGGTACAGCTCATAGCCCCCGGTCACACCTTCTCTGAAACACAATAGTGCATTATGAAGGTAGTCAGATTGATGCGCGAAATATAGGAACAACTTTCTGTAGCTGGAGACATCAAGTTATGGATTGTGTTTTTATAGTGGCATCATTAGTTACTTATCGGGTTCCTGTAAATTTGTTTGCAACACAACCCATCAGTATGTGGAGAAAAAGAAGTAGCGAACGGGCCACTGTGGTCTAGATAGGAAGGTCAGCATTCTTGAATGGAAGTAAGAAAACTATTGTAAGACTGAGATGCTTAATGTTTGTAGTCATCCATTAGCAGATCAGGTGTGGTTAGAAAATGTTTTAAATCTTCCACGCTTGTCTACAATGGTACAACTCATAGCCCTCGGTCACACCTTCTCTAAAACAAAATAGTGCATTATGAAGGTAGTCAGATTGATGCGCGAAATATAGGAATAGCTTACTATACTTGGAGACATCAAGTTATGGATTGTGTTTTTATAGTGGCATCATTAGTTACTTACCGGGTTCCTGTAAATTTGTTTGCAACACAACCCATCAGTATGTGGAGCAAAAAGAAGTAGCGAACGGGCCACTATGGTCTAGATAGGAAGGTCAGCATTCTTGAATGGAAGTAAGAAAACTATTGTAAGACTGAGATGCTTAATGTTTGTTGTCATCCATTAGCAGATCAGGGTGTGGTTAGAAAATGTTTTAAATCTTCCACGCTTCTGCTATTTCTAGACGTCATTGATTAATTCCAATCTGTCAATGCATAAAGCTTTAGCCCCTTGGGACATAATATATGTCATTTCGTACAATTTAGGCAATAGAATATTCGCTTAGAACAAAGATTGATCAGGTAATCTCATCAGTTTTTAATATGATGTGACAAGATGCTTGAAATCCTGAAACTTCAGTGTCTTATCTTCAGTCTGTAAAGTCAATTTTGTGTTTTCTATAACAGATGATTGTGTGTCTTCAACTTTTCAGGCAACAGTGTTATGTTTGACGACAGTGTTATCTTCAGGCATGGAGAACTTCAACGACAAGTTTGCTGAAAAGTATATGCCTAATTACCAAGGTAGGTACTCGACCATAACACTGTAGGTATATATCTCTATTTTCTTGCATGTAGTGATGGATACTACATACGAGGTACTCGACGGTATATCAGATAACAAGAGAAAATAGACTATAGATAAGCGTGTTGTGCACGCCCAGCTTGCAAATGCATTTTGCATGTATGCGTAAGTTAGTAGGTTATCAGAGTAAGTAGAGAATGGAATATATGTAAGACCATCAGTATACATGCTTCTTCTTGACTACGTATGTGGTTGTTGATGTGTACTATTCTATAAATGATTTATTTATCTTATTGCCTCCTTTTCAATAATGATTTATTTCTCTTATTGCCTCCTTTTCAAGATATTTTTTTAACCCGGGGAACAACATGGCCCTACTGTATAATTCATTTTCAAGAACTGCTTATGGTCTTAATACAAGTGCGTATCTATGTAAGCCTCGCAATTTCAGTGGTAACCTACTAATTATTTATTATTTGTCCCATATTTGTACTAGCATATACAATGTACTTTGTTTCGTTCCTTTGTAGATTAATGGTACCTTATCTCATCAACACACTGCCTGATGGCATAAGTGATACATTGAGCAACCATAGCAGATGAACATGACGTACATGTTTTAGTTCGCGGCATTTCTAAGGATGCTATAAGTCAACAAGGTAAAAATAGACAAAAAAAAGTACTCGAATGACATGCTTAAAGTTAGAAAAAAACTAAAATTTCAAAAAAATTCACTAAAGTAATTGCGATGAATTAAATCTAAATATTATTAGTAATTTATATTGACATTTAGTGGATTTCCATACTTCTTTATGTGAGCAAAGTTAGATTATATGATCCAACGTTTTGGGTTTGCAACTTTGCATTGGTATGTCTGCTCACACATATACTTACATTTTTACAATTTCACTAACTTATTACTGTAGTATCTACGTCATTCAACAATTATTGAGCACTTCAAAAGAATCACATGTTTTTCCAAAATTTGAAAGAAAAATAATGAAACATTTACCACTAATAGGTCTTTCCTTAATTACGTTATATTAGTTGAACCGCACAAACACATGAAAATGTTAAGAAAAAGGGAAAATATCAGTCAAGAAAAGGAAGAAGGGGGACCTGCAGGGCAGACTTTCAACTTTGGAGATTGTTGACGCCGTGGGGGATGACGACGACGTGCCCGACTACCTCGAGCGGGAATACAAACAATGTGTCTGCCTTGCGCACTTGGGGAAGACAATGTCGCCGGCATCCTAATACTCAAGCTGGATCCAAGCGAGGCTACAGGAGACGAAATCCACGCCCAAATCAACTGTACGGACGCCTACAATAACGGCACTTTGCAGATGAATGATCACGCCTCCTCCTTGCTGCGGCTAATCTTTCGGCCCTACTATCCATCGCCATTCAAAATCCAAGGAGACCGAGGCATATGAGGGACCATACCAGCCGCCGTCGACGGATACACTATGGAAGCACCATTTGCGGGGGTGGCTGCAGGTGAGCATGAACAACAGAGTTGATGGGAGCTATTCGGCAGCAGCAATTTTGGAGTGACCAGAGAGATTGGGGAAAGGAGAAAGGGGATCGGGCTAGAGGAACATCTCGCTGTGTGAGTGCGAAAGAAGAATTGAGAAGTCAAGAAGAGTACAGAATGGGAAAGTGAAGAAACAGCCTGGTGGGACCCATTAAACCAATGACGTTTTGTGCATGTAGTAGAGTGCACACTATGAGAGCAAACTATATAACGTGAAAATGTAAGCCACCGTTTGTACTGTTGACTGCACGTGTCTTAACTTATCTCTAATATAATCATGGAAGCAAATACCTACCAAGAAATTTTTCATGGATGTGTATATTATATAAATATAAATCATTTATGTACAAAAATCACTAAAAATAATACATCAATCTTCAACAGCATTACCAAATTTATCCATGACTACCCGGAAACAATCAAAACTATTAACCTTGTGTTTACGAAAATAAAAAAATTAAGCAACACGACAAAAACATCAAAGAAATGATAAATATAAAATTTGAACAATGCATATAAAAGTTGTTTATACACCATGAATAATTAGCGAGTAAATGACGATGGGACAACATATATATTATATAAATAAAAAACACAAATATATCAAAGACAAAATTACGATGATCGCACAAGGATTATATTTGTAAATGTTAACACAGTAGGTTCGAAAAGTTCTTTGGACAAATCAAATATTTTGTTGTCACCATTAAACTTTGTAAAATCCTAGCCCGCGCATCGAGCGGACCATTGTGCTAGTTATATATATAATTTTTGGCCTCGCAAAGGAGAAAGTATCGCTCAAGTTTGGGGGAGGCTTAAGTCAATGTTATATTCATGCCCCAATCATGAGCTCTTAAGAAAAATTATTATTCAAAAAAATTATGCTCGGCTTTCTCTCAATAATCACTCCATGCTCGATACTTCTTGTACTGATTTTTTTATGATGAAGACTATTGAATTCAAATGGGATTTATTGGAAAGAATTAAACGCAACTCTAAAGATTGGAAACTCGATGAAGGTAAGGAGTCAGGTATAACACCTAAGTTTGATTGTGTTAAATCTTTTATGGATACCGATGATTTTCGTGAATTTAGCACTAAATATGGACTTGACTTTGAGATAGTAGTTTCTTTCTATGAATCATTTGCTACTCATGTTGATCTCCCTAAGGAGAAGTGGTTTAAATATCATCCTCCCATTGAAGTAAAAGTAGTAGAACCCATTAAAGTTGAAGAAAAGACTATCACTTATAATGTTGATCATGTTGTTCCTACTGCTTATATTGAGAAACCACCTTTTCCTGTTAGAATAAAGGATCATGCTAAAACTTCAACTGTGGTTCGTAAAAGTAATGCTAGAACACCTACACCCCCTGAGCAAATTAAAGTTGAACCTAGTATTGATATGGTTAAAGATCTCTTGGTCGATAATATTGATGGGCATGTTATTTACTTCTGTGATGAAGCTGCTAGAATTGCTAGGCCCGATACTAAAAATAAACATAGACTTGTGGTTGGCATGCCTGTTGTTTCTATTAAAATAGGAGATCATTGTTATCATGGATTATGTGATATGGGTGCTAGTGCAAGTGCAATACCTCATTCCTTATACGAAGAAATTATGCATGATATCACACTTGCTGAAATAGAAGGTATTGATGGTACTATTAAACTTGCCAATAGAGATACTATTTCACCAATTGGGATTGTTAGAGATGTTGAAGTCTTGTGCGGGAAAGTTAAATATCCTACTAATTTTCATGTTCTTGGTTCCCCACAAGATGACTTTTGTCCCATTATATTTGGTAGACCCTTCTTGAATACTGTTAATACTAAGATAGACTGTGAAACGGATATTGTTACTGTTGAGTTAGGGGATATGTCTCATGATTTTAATTTTGCTAAATTTGTAGACAACCCCATGATAAAGAATTGCCTAGTAAAGATGAAATTATTGGTCTTGCTTCTATTGTCGTGCCTCCTAATGATCCTTTAGAACAACATTTGCTAGACCATAAAAATGATATGTTTATGAATGAAAGAAGGGAAATAGATGAAGTATTCTTTAAATAAGGACCTATTTTGAAACACAACTTACCTGTTGAAATCCTAGGGGATCCTCCCCCACCCAATGGTGCCCCGTGTTTGAGCTTAAACCATTACCTGATACTCTTAAATATGCTTATCTAGATGAAAAGAAGATATATCCTGTTATTATTAGTGCTAACCTTTCAGAGCATGAAGAAGAGAAATTATTGAAAACTCCGAAGAAGCACCGTGCTGCTATTGGATATACTATTGATGATCTTAAGGGCATTAGTCCCACTCTATGCCAGCACAAAACAAAATTGGAGAAAGATGTTAAGCCCGTTGTTGATCACCAACGACGGTTAAATCCTAAGATGAAAGAAGTGGTAAGAAATGAAATACTAAAGCTTTTGGATGCAGATATAATTTGTCCTATTGCTGGTAGTCAGTGGGTAAGTCATGTCCATTGTGTCCCTAAGAAGGGAGGTATTACTATTGTTCCTAATGATAAGGATGAATTGATCCCACAAAGAATAGTGACAGGTTATAGAATGGTAATTGATTTCCATAAATTAAGTAAAGCTACTAGAAAAGATCATTACCCCTTATCTTTTATTGATCAAATGCTAGAAAGATTATCCAAACATACACATTTTTGCTTTCTAGATGGTTATTTTGGTTTCTCTCAAATACATGTGTCAAAAGATGATCAGGATAAGACCACTTTTACTTGCCCTTTCGGTACCTTTGCTTATAAACGTATGCATTTTGGTTTATGTAATGCACCTGCTACCTTTCAAAGATGTATGACTGCTATATTCTCTGACTTTTGTGAAAAGATTGTTGAGGTTTTCATGGATGATTTCTACGTGTATGGAACTTGTTTTGATGATTTCTTAAGCAACCTTGATCAAGTCTTGCAGAGATGTGAAGAAACTAATCTTGTCTTGAATTGGGAGAAGTGCCACTTTATGGTTAATGAAGGTATTGTCTTGGGGCATAAAATTTTTGAAAGAGGTATTGAAATTGATAAAGCTAAAGTTGATGCTATTGAAAAGATGTCGTGTCCTAAGGACATCAAAGGTATAAGAAGTTTCCTTGGTCATGTCGGTTTTATAGGAGGTTCATTAAATTTCTAGGCCTCTGAATAATCTCTTACAAAAAAGATGTTCCTTTTGTTTTCGATGATGATTGTGTAGAAGCATTTGAAATACTTAAGAAATCCTTAATTTCTGCACCTATTATTAAGCCACCTGATTGGAATTACCCTTTGAAATTATGTGTGATGCTAGTGATTATGCTATAGGTGTTGTTCTAGGACAAAGAGTTGATAAGAAATTAAATGTTATCCAATCTGCTAGTAAAACTCTAGACAGTGCCCAGAGAAATTATGTGATGTCTACTACACAACCTTCTTGCTGTAGGACAGTAGCAAACTTCCCTCAAGTGGATGACCTAAGGTTTATCAATCCGTGGGAGGCGTAGGACGAAGATGGTCTCTCTCAAACAACCCTGCAACCAAAGAACGAAGAGTCTCTTGTGTCCCCAACACACCCAATACAATGGTAAATTGTATAGGTGCACTAGTTCAGCGAAGAGATGGTGATACAAGTGCAATATTGGTAGTAGATATAGGTTTTTGTAATATGAAAATATAAAAACAGCAAGGTAACTAATGATAAAAGTGAGCACAAACGGTATTGCAATGCTAGGAAACAAGGCCTGAGGTTCATACTTTCACTAGTGCAAGTTCTCTCAACAATAATAACATAATTGGATCATATAACTATTTGTCAACATGCAACAAAGAGTCATTCCAAAGTCACTGATAGTGGAGAACAAACGAAGAGATTATTGTAGGGTACAAAACCACCTCAAAGTTATCCTTTCTGATCGATCTATTCAAGAGTACGTAGTAAAATAACACGAAGCTATTCTCTCCGTTACATCTATCATAGAGTTCGTACTAGAATAACACCTTAAGACACAAATCAATCAAAACCTAATGTCACCTAGATACTCCAATGTCACCTCAAGTATCCGTGGGCATGATTATATGATATGCATCACACAATCTCAGATTCATCTATTCAACCAACACAAAGTACTTCAAAGAGTTCCCCAAAGTTTCTACCGAAGAGTCAAGACGAAAACGTGTGCCAACCCTTATGCATAAGTTCACAAGGTTACTGAACTTGCAAGTTGATCACCAAAACACACATCAAGTACATCACGTGATATCCCATTGTCACCACGGATAAGCACATGCAAGACATACATCAAGTGTTCTCAAATCCTTACAAACTCAATCCGATAAGATAACTTCAAAGGGAAAACTCAATACATTACAAGAGAGTAGAGGGGGAGAAACATCATAAGATCCAACTATAATAGCAAAGCTCGCGGTACATCAAGATCGTGCCAAATCAAGAACACGAGAGAGAGAGAGAGAGAGAGAGAGAGAGAGATCAAACACATAGCTACTGGTACATACCCTCAGCCCCGAGGGTGAACTACTCACTCCTCATCATGGAGAGTGCCGGGATGATGAAGATGGCCACCGGTGATAGATTCCCCCTCCGGCAGGGTGCCATAACAATCTCCCGAGAGGTTTTTGATGGCTACAGAGGCTTGCGACGGCGGAACTCCCGATCTATTGTGCTCCTCGATGTTTTTAGGGTGTATGGATATATATAGGTCAAATAAGTCGGTCAGGGGAGCCACAAGGGGCCCACGAGGGTGGGGGGCACGCCCTAGACCCTCGTGGCCACCTCAAAGCTTCCCTGACGTCTACCACTACTGGAATCAGCTAGTTTGCCATTTGCCAGTTCTTTGCCGTCCGCTAGCGGGCGGCAAAGAAGCTCTTTGCCATTAGCTTCCAAAAAGCGGACGGCAAAGAACTGGCTGATGGCAAAGACCAAGTTTGCCATCAGCCAGTTCTTTGCCGTCTGCTAGCAGACGACAAAGATTCTTGCCGTCGGCTAGCGGACGGCAAAGAGGGAGGGGCCCCACTGATGAGCTGCAAAAAAAAAGCCTAACGGGGCCCCTCTTTGCCGTCCGCTAGCGGACGGCAAAGAGCAAGAAGGCGGACGGTAAAGGGTGGCAGACGGCAAAGAGGGAGGCCCCACGTAACGTTAACGGGGCCGCGCCCCACACCCCCTCTCTCTCTCTTTCTCTCCCACCTCCACCGCCCCGTGGCACCACGCCCCGCCGCCACCCCAGCGCCCCCCCCCCCCCCCGTTGCCCCCGCCGCCCCCACCGCCCTGCTGTCTGGGCGCCGCCACGCCCCGGCGCCCCGGCACCTCCGCGCCCCGCCGCCCCGGCTGGGCCCGGCGCCGCCGCCCCAGGCCGCCCCGCCCCCTCCTCCGCCGCCCCAGGCCGCCCCGCCCCGTTCCTCCGCCGCCCCAGGCCGCACCGCCCCCCTCCTCCACCCTGCAGGTGATCTTCTTCCTTTTTTTTTCTTTTTTCTGTTTTTTTAGTTTTAGGTTTATGTTTAGTTTAGATTTAGTTTTAGTTTTAGGTTTATAGGTTTAGTTTTAGTTTAGTTTTAGGTTTAGATTAGTTTTTTCTTTTCTGTTTTTTTAGTTTTAGGTTTAGGTTTAGTTTAGTTTTAGGAAAGAAGAAAAGAGAAAAAGAGGAGATCAGGAGAAGAAGAAGAGGAGGAGGAGGAGGAGAAAAAGAAGAAGAGGAAGAAGAAGAAGAAGAAAAAAGAGGAGAGGAGGAGAAGAAGAAGAGGAAAAAGGAAAGGA
This sequence comes from Triticum aestivum, assembly GCF_018294505.1. NCBI lineage: Eukaryota > Viridiplantae > Streptophyta > Magnoliopsida > Poales > Poaceae > Triticum > Triticum aestivum. Next base: position 288,891,479 of record NC_057813.1, on the reverse strand, counting down.
GGAAGAAGAAGAAGAAAAAAGAGGAGAGGAGGAGAAGAAGAAGAGGAAAAGGGAAAGGAGGAAGAAGAAGAAGAAGAAGAAGAAGAAGGAAAAAAGGAAGAAAAGGAAAAAGAGGAAGAAGAAGAAAAGGAAAAAAACCCGACCCGACACGGTACCCTGACCCCGACCCGGCACCCCGACACGACCACCCCGACCCCGAGACCCCGACCCCGACCCCGAGACCCCGACCCCGACACCCCGACTCCGACCCCGACCCCGACCCCGACCCTGACACCCCGACCGACCCGACCCCGACCCCGACCCGACCCCGACCCCGACACCCGACCCCGACCCCGACACCCCGACCCCAAGCCTGACCCGACACCCCGACCCCGACCCGACACCCCGACCCCGACCCCGCACGTACCCAGACCCCGACCCGGCACCCTGACACGACACCCCGACCCGAGACCCGACCCCGACCCCGAGACCCCGACCTCGACACCCCGACCCCAACCCCGACCCCGACCCCCGACCCCGACACCCGACCCCGACACCCCGACCCCCCCAAGCCTGACCCGACACCCCGACCCCGACCCCGACACCCCGACCCCCCGAGCCTGACCCCGACACCCCGACCCCGAGCCTGACCCGACACCCTGACCCCGACACACACCCCGACCCCGAAACAACACCCCGACACGACACGGCACTACCCCGACATCGACACGACACCCCGACCCCCCGACCCCGAAACAGCACCCCGACCCGACACGGCACCCCGACACCGACAGGACACCCGACCACTGACACCTCCCGAAAGGTGTTCTTTGGCCTTCCAGAGGCCGACGGGGTCATATATTTGTGAATTATTAGTTAGGTCATATATTTTTCGATTTTGTTATGAAAAACATCATATATAATTGTGTTGATCGTGTAGTTTTAAATGTGCAGTTGTTTCATCGCTGCGAGGTTTGGTGTTCGACGACCTCGCCGTGCGTTTGACGAGTTCTGCCCCTTCGTTCATGGGTGAGCACAAATGACAAGTCCTCCTCCCCCATTAATTATTTGATCTATTCCGATGAAACTTTATAGCTAGCTATATATGTGTCTTGAATCATCAGTATGCGTAACCAATATGTGTCTCCCGTTCGAAAGCGTCATAGTTATAAATATGCATGTATTTGCATATTTATAACCTTGATTCTTTCGAATTGTCCAACGCTATCCATGGACAGCCCGAGTATGTGTAGATTGGGTTTGTTTTCCCATATGCTTTGCTCCGGATCCGACGCATATATTTCGTCAGTGCCTCCCCTGTTGTTCTCCAGGTACACATCCTCTCTGTTTATTGCCGAGACGTGTATCAGGAGAACAGCGGGGAGGTGCTGCCGAAATTTTGCGTCGGATCCGGAGCATAGCATGGGAAAATGAACCCAATCTACACATACACGGGTGGGATTAGGACCTATCATTACCTATTAGAGTGTAGGTTGCATGGACGTAATAAAATTGACAAAGTAGATCAACTGATGAATATATACATGGTGAATTACATATATAATTGTTGTGTGTCCAGTAGCTCTGAAAGTCAAGATGAGTGACCGTGCTTGGATGTATACCGGTCACACTGGTCAGAACAAATGGAGCGCTGAATGGTTCACAAAAACTAAGGGGTTTGTGCAAGCCGCATTTGCAAATGGCCAAAGAAAACCTGGTGCCCCTGTTTCCGGTGCGGTAATTGGGAAAAGAAGACATAGGCTGAAATGGGAAAACACCTGCAGAAGAGTGGTTTTACGCCCGATTATACGGTGTGGACATTTCATGGTGAGTCTGCCCAACGTGACAGAGCTGAGGTGGATCGTCGTTGCACCGACGAGCATGGTACCGAGATGGAAAACATGGTGCAAGGCTATGATGATGCTCGGGATTCGGACGAGGAGATGGAGGAATCTGCAAAGGCCTTCAATGAAATGTTGGAGTCTTCGAAACGTCCGCTCCACGAGCACACTGAGCTTTGTCAGTTGGATGCCATCTCACAAGTAATGGCTCTGAAGGCTCAGTTCAACTTGGGCAGAGAATGCTATGACGCAACTATGACAGTATTTGGACGCTTTCTACCCAAAGGCCATGTAATGCCTGCAAACCTGTACCAGTCGGACAAAATCCTCCGTGCACTGAAGATGCCCTATGAGAAGATACATGCCTGTGAGAAAGGATGTGCCTTATTTAGGCTTACTATGCGGACTTGAACTATTGTCCCATTTGCAAGTCTTCCAGGTATATTGTGGTAGACAACGGTATGGGTGAGAAGACACAGACCAAAATCCCCGTTAGTGTTCTTCGGTATATGCCAATCGTACCAAGACTTCAACGTCTTTTCATGGTCGAAGAGACGGCCAGACAGATGACATGGCACAAAACAGGCAAAAGAACCGAACTAGATGCAGATGGGAATCTGATGATGGTACACACATCGGATGGTGTTGCATGGAAAAAGTTTGATGAATTACATGCTGACAAAGCGGCAGATCCGAGGCATCCTCGAGTCGGCATCAGCATGGATGGGTTCAATGTGTTTGGTATGACGGCAGCCCAATACAGTTGTTGGCCCGTATTTGTCTTTCCACTCAATCTCCCCCCCCGGACAGATTATGCAAAGAAAGAACATTTTCCTGACGTTGATAATTCCAGGACCCAACTATCCGGGCAAAAATATGAATGTGTACATGCAGCCGCTTAAGGACGAATTGCAAGAAGCCTGGGATAATGGGTTCAAGACATACGACGCCTTTAGCAAATGGAACTTCATAATGCGTGTCTGGTACATGTACTCGACGCATGACTTGCCGGCGTATGTGCTATTCGTTGGCTGGTGTGTGCATGGAAGGTTCCCGTGCCCCACATGCAAGGGAGCTCTTGAGTTTCGTTGGCTTCAGGCCGGTCGCAAGTTTTCTTGCTTCGACATGCATAGACAGTTCCTGGATCCTCGCCATAAGTTCAGGAAAGACAAGAAGAACTTCATTAGGGGTAGAGTTGTCAAAAACTCTGCACCACCTGCATTGACAGGCCAACAGACCCTGGATTAGTTAAACACTCTCGAGCCAGATCCACAATGTCCAGGGTACTTCAAGGGGTATAATACTAAGCACGCGTGGACTCACAAAACATGCTTATGGGATCTGCCTTACTTCAAAGACCTCCTTTGCCCACACAACATCGACGTGATGCACACTGAGAAGAATATCGCCGAGGCACTTTTTGGTACATTGTTCGGCATAGATGGGAAGTCAAAGGATAATACTAAGGCTAGAGTCGATCTGGAGGCGCTATGTGATAGGCCGTTACAAAACATGAAAGAACCGAAAGGAAAGCAGAACTGGACGAAGCCAAAGGCATGGTTCAATCTTGGAAGGCCAGCTATGAGGGAAATTCTCTTGTGGGTGCAACAGCAGTTGATGTTCCCCGATGGGTATGCAGCGAATCTAAAGAGGGGAGCGAATCTTGATAAACTGAAGATATTTGGTCTCAAGAGTCATGATTGGCACATATGGATTGAGCGGGTAATGCCGGTGATGTTGCGTGGCTTCATCCCTGAGGATGAATGGCTAGTACTGGCAGAACTCAGCTATTTCTTCCGTGTTCTTTGTGCGAAAGAACTATCGCCTGGCGTGCTAGAAGAAATGGAAGAGTTGGCGCCGGAGTTGATCTGCAAGTTAGAGAAGATCTTTCCACCGGGCTTCTTTAATCCAATGCAGCATTTGATTTTGCATCTCCCGGCCGAGGCAAGATTGGGGGGGCCCGTGCAAAATCGTTGGTGCTACCCAACTGAGAGGATGCAGAAGACGCTTCGAGAAAAATGTAATAATAAACGTAGAATTGAAGCATCGATGGCTGAGGCATTCATCACAGAGGAGGCGGCAAACTTCGTAACAGCGCACTACGAAGCCAAAAATCGTCATTTGCATAATCCGAAGCCTCGGTACAATGCTGACGAGCCTAAAAAGGGTGGATCCAACCTCAGCCTATTCAAAGGGAATCTCGCACCAGCTATTGTTTCACATCCAGTACCTTTGGATAACGAAGAATGGCGGACCATTTCGTTGTATATCTTCAATAACCTGATAGAAGTGCGGCCGTACATCGAGTAAGTTCTCGGTACATTGTTTCGCAACTTCTATTTCCTTTGAATTACTCTTATTCCTGGATATGTCATACAGTCGATACGTCGCCATATTCTCGTATGGAGCGGAGATCCAAAAGGATTCCCTCGAAGAGTATGAGCTTCTCGCAAAGCAAGGAGGTGGCTATCCCGGTTTCATCTCTTGGTTCAAACAAACGGTAATTTCTATTAGACAATTTCATTTCATTCGCTAATTTGTGCATAATGCAACAATCCTTTCATATTAAACTTGTAGGCTAATTCAGAGTCTATGGACGCCGAACTGAGACAAGTCGCTAATGGTTTTGACTATAAGGTCCGTTCATTTGACAAGTACGACATCAACGGGTATCGCTTTCGTACCTATGGCAAAGAGCTATCTATGGCCGACCAAAAGTCAACAAATTGTTGTGTATCTGCTATCAGCGAAGGAGGTACCGAGTATTATGGGAGAGTTGAAGCAATTTATGAACTTCTGTTCTATGGTGAAAACCCACCGAATGTCGTAGTCTTCAAATGTTATTGGTTTCAGCCGAAGGAGACTAGAAGGACTCATGAACATGTAGGGCTAGTTGAAATCAACCAAAGCACTCATTTAGATGTTCCTGATGTCTATATTATGGCTCAACAGGCGACCCAAGTATTCTATCTACCGTGGGCCTGCCAAACTAATCCAAATCTGAAAGGTTGGGATGTCGTTTATGAAGTGCCGCCACGTGCTAGACTTTCTCCCCCAAAGGAAGAGGATTATGAACCTCACATTAACCCAGACACATATGAAGGAGAATTCTTCCAAGAGGCACGTCTTTCCAAAAAGCATTTCAAGAACCGCTATACTTCACCCCAAAACATTGAAGTAGACAGCGACAATGAATCTGACATCACCCCAGAGGAGGAACAAGAAGAGCCGGAACAAGAAGAGGTTACTGCTGCGGATGACCTGTCAATGCTTGACCGATTACGTCAAGGTGGCCTTGCACATGTTGATGCCAATGAACCCTATGAGCCCGTCATTGATTATAGTGATGATGATGATTATGCATTTATTGATGATACTGATCGAGATTATTAGTAGTGTCAGGTATTACATTTTTTTATGTTGTACTTGATGATGATACACTTAAGTGATACACACATTATTATTCATGTCGGTCCTTTATTAGTAGTGTCAGGTATTATTCATGTTGTAACTCCAGACAAGCATCGCACGATCCTTCTCCAGCTACCGACACGAGCCACCCCGCTCCTACAACTCCTGGATCTTGGTAAGTTTATCTAGTGTTTTGCGTAACACATGCATAAAGACCTAGACTTAGCTTTATTTCCTCCAATGCTTACCATAATGACCTAGACTTAGCTTCTTCTCCTCCAAAATGACTTAATAAGCTTACTGACCTCCAAAACCATCCATTTTACCTAAGTTAGCTCTAAAACGATCTGTACTTAGCTTACTTATGTCAAAAATTGCATAATTAGCTTAGTTAGCTCATAGACGATCCATTTTACCTAAGTTAGCTCTAAAATGACCCATTTTACCTAGGTTAGCTTATAAATGATCCAGTTCATCCAAGTTAGCTCAAAAATGACCCATTTTACCTAGATTAGCTCCTAAATGATCCATTTTACCTACGTTAGCTTTAAAATGACCCATTTCACCTAGGTTAACTCCAAAATGACCCATCTTACCTAGGTTATCTCATAAACGATCCATTTCAACTAATTTAGCTCATAAACGATCCATTTCACCAAGTTAGCTAAAAAACGATCCATTTCACCTAAATTAGCTCTTAAATGATCCATTTCACCTAAGTTAGTTCAAAAAGATCCATTTCAACTAAATTAGCTCATAAATGATCCATTTCACCTAAGTTAGCTCAAAAACGATCCATTTCAACTAAGTTAGCTCATAAATGATCCATTTCACCTAAGTTAGCTAAAAAACGATCCATTTCACCTTAGTTACCTCAAAAACGATCCATTTGACCTTAGTTAGCTCATAAACGACCCATTTCAACTAAGTTAGCTCATAAATGATCCATTTCACCTTAGCTAGCTCATAAACGACCCATTTCAACTTAGTTAGCTCATATATGATCCATTTCACGTAAGTTAGCTCATAAATGATATACTCTTCTTGTTCTAGTCTTCTTCTTGTTCTACTCTTCTTGTTCTAGTCTTCTTCTTGTTCTACTCTTCTTCTTGTTCTACTCTTCTTGTTCTAACTTTCTTATTTTTCATTTTGCAGATTTCATTCACTTGACGAAAGCATGCATAGATGGAGTGCTCCTTATCCCTTTCTCTGTTTCTTTTGTATCGTTGAACTATGCATGTATCGTTGGATGAAACTGTTGTAATATATATGGTTGGATGCCTCTATGTTGAACTTGTTATGTATGATGGAACTATGCATGTAATATATATGGTTGGATGATGAAGTTATGTGTTGGATATCTTATATGTTTGCTCTGTAATGGCCTTTTGAAATATATCTATATATGTCATATATATTTGTGATGAAAATTGTTGGATTTAATAAAAAACAGATAAAAGAGCCAATATGCAGGCTCTTTGCCGTCTGCCACCGACGGCAACGGGCTCTTTGCCGTCTGCCACGGACGGCAAAGAAGACACGTGGCATCTAGTTGTGCTTCCTGGGAGCTGACCCATTTGGTCAGTTTGCCTACAGTGGCAGACGGCAAAGACTTTGCCATCAGTGGCGGATGGCAAAGAACCTGCCATGTAGTGACGTGTAGATGACATCATACGGCGGACGGCAAAGACACTAGAAATTTTGCCGTCAGCGGCGGATGGCAAAGGCCTGCCGTTAGCCACTTAACGGACTGACAGCGCAATTATTGCCGTCCGCTCTCCTTGCCGTCCGCCACGGACGGCAAAGGGCCTTTGCCGACAGCCGCCAGGAAGCAGACGACAAAGTAGCTGTTTACCGTAGCCTACTTTGCCGGAGCCTTTTGCCATCCGCGGCTGACGGCAAAGGCATTTGCCGTCCGCCGTTCATGCCTTTGCCGTCCGCCGTGGCAGACGACAAAGTAGCTGATTCCTGTAGTGTACTCCAAGTCTCCTGGATTGCTTCCGTTTCAAAAATAACTCTCCCGAAGGTTTCATTCCGTTTGGACTCCGTTTGATATTCCTTTTCTTCGAAACACTGAAATAGGCAAGAAAACAACAATTTGGGCTGGGCCTCCGGTTAATAGGTTAGTCCCAAAAATAATATAGAAGTGTATAATAAGCCCATTAAACATCCAAAATAGATAATATAATAGCATGGAACAATCAAAAATTATAGACACGTTGGAGACGTATCAAGCATCCCCAAGCTTAACTCCTGCTCGTCCTCGAGTAGGTAAATGATAAAAACAGAATTTTTGATGTGGAATGCTACATGGCATATTTCTCAATGTATTTTTCTTTATTGTGGCATGGATGTTCAGATCCAAAAGATTCAAGATAAAAGTTCATATTGATATAAAAATAGTAATACTTCAAGCATACTAACAAGTAATCATGTCTTATCAAAATAACATAGCCAAAGAAAGCTTATCCCAACAAAATCATACAGTTAGGCTATGCTTCATCTTCATCACACAAAATACTCCCATCATGCACAACCCCAGTTTCATCCAAGCAATTGGTTCATACTTTTTCACGCGCTTTAGATTTTTTCAACTCTGACGCAATACATGAGCGTAAGCCATGGATATAGCACTATGGGTGGAATAGCATATGATGATGGAGGTTGTGTGGAGAAGACAAAAAAGGAGAAAGTCTCACATTGACGAGGCTAATCAACGGGCTATGGAGATTCCCATCAATTGATGTCAACATGAGGAGTAGGGATTACCATGCAACGAATGCGCTAGAGCTATAAACGTATGTAAGCTCAACAAAAGAAACTAAGTGGGTGTGCATCCAACTTGCTTGCTCACGAAGACCTAGGGCATTTTGAGGAAGCCCATCATTGGAATATACAAGCCAAGTTCTATAATGAAAAATTCCCACTAGTATATGAAAGTGACAACATAGGAGACTCTCTATCATGAAGATCATGGTGCTACTTTGAAGCACAAGTGTGGAAAAGGATAGTAACATTGTCCCCCTTTTTTTCTTTTTTTGGGCCTTCCTTTTTTTGGCCTTTCTCTTTTTTGGCCTTTCTTTTCAAGGGACAATGCTCTAACAATGATGATCATCACACTTCTATTTACTTACAACTCATGGGTTGCAACTTGATACTAGAACAAAATATGAATCTATATGAATACCTCCGGCGGTGTACCGGGATATGCAAGGAATCAAGAGTGACATGTATGAAAGAATTATGAAGGTGGCTCTGCCAAAAATACGATGTCAACTACATGATCATGCAAAAGAAATATGACAATGATGGAGCATGTCATAATAAACGGAACGGTGGAAAGTTGCATGGCAATATATCTCGGAATGGCTATGGAAATGCCATAATAGGTAGGTATGGTGGCTGTTTTGAGGAATATATAAGGAGGTTTATGTGTGATAGAGCGTATCGTATCATGAGGTTTGGATGCACCGGCGAAGTTTGCACCAACTCTCAAGCTGAGAAAGGGCAATGCACGGTACTGTAGAGGCTAGCAATGATGGAAGGGTAAGAGTGCGTATAATCCATGGACTCACATTAGTCATAAAGAACTCATATACTTATTGCAAAATTTTATTAGCCCTCGAAGCAAAGTACTACTATGCATGCTCCTAGGGGAAGGGTTGGTAGGAGTTAACCATCGCGCGATCCCGACCTCCACCCATAAAGAAGGCAATCAAAGGAGCACCCCATGCTACAAATTTGTTACACAACTTTTACCATACGTGCATGCTACGGGCCTTGCCAACTTTAACACACGTATTTTTCAAATTCACAACTACCCAACTAGCATGACTCTAATATCACCATCTTCATATCTCAAAACAATTACCAAGCATCAATTGATCATAGTATTCAGTTCACTTCCTATGATAGTTTTTATTATACCCAACTTGGATGCCCATCATTCTAGGACCAATTTTATAACAATAGCAAATATCATGCTGTTCTAAAAGACTCTCAAAATAATATAAGTGAAGCATGAGAGGTCAATAATTTCTAAAAAATAAAACCACCGCCGTGCTCTAAAAAGATATAAGTGAAGCACTAGAGCAAAATTGTCTTGCTCAAAAGATATAAGTGAAGCACATAGAGTATTCTAATAAATTCCGAATCATGTGTGTCTCTCCCAAAAGGTGTGTACAGCAAGGATGATTGTGGTAAACTAAAAAGCAAAGACTCATATCATACAAGACGCTCCAAGCAAAACACATATCATGTGGTGAATAAAAATGTAGCTCCAAGTAAAGTTACTGATGGACGAACACGAGAGAGGGGATGCCTTCCGGGGCATTCCCAAGCTTAGGCTTTTGGTTGTCCTTGAATTATCTTGGGGTGCCTTGGGCATCCCCAAGCTTAGGCTCTTGCCACTCCTTATTCCATAGTCCATGGAATCTTTACCCAAAACTTGAAAACTTCACAACACAAAACTCAACAGAAAACTCGTAATCTCTGTTAGTATAAGAAAATAATTCACCACTTAGGTACTGTTGTGAACTCATTCTAAATTCATATTCGTGTAATATCTACTTATTCCAACTTCTCTATGGTTCATACCCTCCAATACTACTCATAGATTCATCCAAATAAGCAAACAACACATAGAAAACAGAATCTATCAAAAACAGAACAGTCTGTAGTAATTTGTATCATTCAAATACTTCTGTACCTCCACAAATTCTACCAAATTAGGAAACCGTGTGATATCCAATGCATAGCAAAAAGAATCAGATCAAAATCACGTTTCTGGGAATTATCAAAACTAATTTACTGGGCGCAAAGTTTCTGATTTTCAGCAGGATCAACACAACTATCACCGTAAGCTATCCTAAAGGTCTTACTTGGCACTTTATTGAAACAAAAGCTATAAAACATGATTACTACAGTAGCATAATCATGTGAACAGACAAAAACAATAAAGGTAAATATTGTATTGTCTCCCAACAAGCGCTTTTCTTTAATGCCTTTTAGCTAGGAATGATGATTTCAATGATGCTCGCATAAAAGATAATAATTGAAACATAAAGAGAGCATCATGAAAAATATTACTAACACATTTAAGTCTAACCCACTTCCTATGCATAGGGATTTTGTGAGCAAACAACTTATGTAAACAATAATAAACTAGCATAGGAAGGCAAAACAAGCATAACTTTAAAACTTTAAGCACATTGAGAGGAAACTTGATATTATTGCAATTCCTACAAACATATGTTCCTCCCTCATAATAATTTTCAGTAGCATCATGAATGAATTCAACAATATAACTATCACATAAAGCATTATTTTCATGATCTACAAGCATAGAAATTTTATTACTCTCCACGAAAGCAAACTTCTTCTCATGAATAGTAGTGGGAGCAAACTCAACAAAATAACTATCATGTGAAGCATAATCCAATTAAAAATTAAAATCAAGATGAAAAGTTTCATGGTTATATTTATTCTTTATAGCATACGTGTCATCACAATACTCATCATAAATAGGAGGCATGCTTTCATCATAATAAATTTGCTCATCAAAAACTTGGGGGACAAAAAATATCATCTTCATCAAACATAGCTTCCCCAAGCTTGTGGATTTGCATATCATTTGCATCATGGATATTCAAGGAATTCATACTAACAACATTGCAATAATGCTCATCATACAAAGATCCAGTACCAAACATTTTAATGCATTCTTATTCAAGCAATTGAGCACAATTTTCCTTTCCATCATTCTCACGAAAGATATTAAAAAGATGAAGCGTATGAGGCAAACTCAATTCCATTTTTTTCTAGTTTTCTTTTATATACTAAACTAGTGATAAAACAAGAAACAAAAAGATTCAATTGCAAGATCTAAAGATATACCTTCAAGCACTCACCTCCCCGGCAACGGCGCCAGAAAAGAGCTTGATGTCTACTACACAACCTTCTTCTTGTAGACGTTGTTAGGCCTCCAAGCGCAGAGGTTTGTAGGACAGTAGCAAACTTCCCTCAAGTGGATGACCTAAGGTTTATCAATCTGTGGGAGGCATAGGATGAAGATGGTCTCTCTCAAACAACCCTGCAACCAAATAACGAAGAGTCTCTTGTGTCCCCAACACACCCAATACAATGGTAAATTGTATAGGTGCACTAGTTCGGTGAGGAGATGGTGATATAAATGCAATATTGATAGTAGATATAGGTTTTTGTAATATGAAAATATAAAAACAGCAAGGTAACTAATGTTAAAAGTGAGCACAAACGATATTGTAATGCTAGGAAACAAGGCCTAAGGTTCATACTTTCACTAGTGCAAGTTCTCTCAACAATAATAACATAATTGGATCATATAACTATCCCTAAAAATGCAACAAAGAGTCACTCCAAAGTCACAAATAGCGGAGAACAAATGAAGAGATTATTGTAGGGTACGAAACCAGGTCAAAGTTATCCTTTCTGATCGATCTATTCAAGAGTCCATAGTAAAATAACACGAAGCTATTCTTTCCGTTCGATCTATCATAGAGTTCGTACTAGAATAACACCTTAAGACACAAATCAACCAAAACCTAATGTCACCTAGATACTCCAGTGTCACCTCAAGTATCTGTGGGCATGATTATACGATATGCATCACACAATCTCAGATTCATCCATTCAACCAACACAAAGTACTTCAAAGAGTGCCCCAAAGTTTTTACCGAAGAGTCAAGACGAAAACGTGTGCCAACCCCTATGCATAAGTTCACAAGGTCACTAAACTTGCAAGTTGATCACCAAAACACACATCAAGTAGATCACGTGATATCCCATTGTCACAACGGATAAGCACATGCAAGACATACATCAAGTGTTCTCAAATCCTTAAAAACTCAATCCGATAAGATAACTTCAAAGGGAAAAGTCAATCCATTACAAGAGAGTAGAGGGGGAGAAACATCATAAGATCCAACTAGAATAGCAAAGCTCGCGGTACATCAAGATCGTGCCAAATCAAGAACACGAGAGAGAGAGAGATCAGACACATAGCTACTGGTACATACCCTCAGCCCCGAGGTTGAACTACTCCCTTCTCGTCATGGAGAGCGCCGAGATGATGAAGATGGCCACCGGTGATGGATTCCCCCTCCGGCAGGGTGCTGGAATGGGCTCCCGAGAGGTTTTTGGTGGCTACAGAGGCTTGCGGCGGCGGAACTCCCGATCTATTGTGCTCCTCGATGTTTTTAGGGTATATGGATATATATAGGCGAAATAAGTCGGTTAGGGGAGCCACGAGGGGCCCACAAGGGTGGGGGGCGTGCCCAGGGGGTATGGTGCGCCCTGGACCCTTGTGGCCACCTCAAAGCTTCCCTGACGCCTACTCCAAGTCTCCTGGATTGCTTCCGTTCCAAAAATAACTCTCCCGAAGGTTTCATTCCATTTGGACTCCGTTTGATATTCCTTTTCTTCGAAACACTGAAATAGGCAAGAAAACATCAATTTGGGTTGGGCCTCCATTTAATAGGTTAGTCCCAAAAATAATATAAAAGTGTATAATAAGCACATTAAACATCCAAAACAGATAATATAATACCATGTAACAATAAAAAATTATAGATACGTTGGAGACGTATCATTATGCTACTACTGAAAAAGAATTTTTAGTAGTTGTATTTGGTTGTGATAAGTTCAGACCTTATATTGTTGATTCCAAAGTAACTGTTCACACTGGTCATGCTATTATTAAATACCTTATGGAAAAGAAAGATGCTAAACCTAGATGTATTAGATGGGTTCTCTTGCTACAAGAATTTGATTTGCATATTATTGATAAAAAGGAAGCTGAGAACCCCGTTGCAGACAACTTGTCTAGGTTTGAAAATGTTCTTGATGACCCACTACCTATTGATGATAGCTTCCCTGATGAACAATTAGCTGTCATAAATGCTTCTCATACTGCTCCATGGTATGCTGATTATGCTAATTACATTGTTTCTAAATTTATACCGCCTAGTTTCACATACCAGCAAAACAAAAAGTTTTTCTATGATTTAAGACGTTACTTCTAGGATGACCCACACCTTTATAAAGAAGGAGTAGATGGTGTTATTAGACGTTGTGTACTTGAGCATGAACAGGAACAGATCCTATGCAAGTGTCACTCCAAGGCATATGGAGGACACCACGCTGGAGATAGAACTACACATAAGGTATTGCAATCCGGTTTTTATTGGCCTACTCTTTTCAAAGATGCCCGTAAGTTTGTCTTGTCTTGTGATGAATGTCAAAGAATTGGCATTATTAGTAGACGTCAGGAAATGCCTATGAACTATTCACTTGTTATTGAACCATTTGATGTTTGGGGCTTCGATTATATGGGACCTTTTTCTTCCTCTAATGGGTATACACATATTTTACTTGCTTTTGATTACGTTACTAAGTGGGTAGAAGCTATTCCAACTAGTAGTGCTGATCATAACACTTATATTAAGATGCTTAAAGAAGTTATTTGTCCGAGGTTTGGAGTCCCTAGATACTTAATGGCTGATGGTGGTTCACATTTTATTCCTGGTGCTTTTCGTAAAATGCTTGCTAACTATGATGTTAACCTTAGAATTGCATCTCCATACCATCTTCAGTCTAGTGGTCAAGTAGAATTTAGTAGTAGAGACGTTAAATTAATTTTGCAAAAGACTGTTAATAGATCTAGAAAGAATTGGTCCAAGAAACTTGATGATGCATTATGGGCCTATAGAACTGCGTATAAAAATCCTATGGGTATGTCTCCATATAAAATGGTTTATGGAAAAGCATGTCACTTACCTCTCGAACTAGAACATATGGCATATTGGGCCATTAAAGAGCTCAATTATTGTTTCAAACTTGTCGGTGAGAAGAGACTATTTGACATTAGCTCACTTGATGAATGGAGAACCCAGGCCTATGAGAATGCCAAATTGTTTAAAGAAAAAGTTAAAAGATGGCATGACAAAAGGATACAAAAGCATGAGTTTAATGTAGGTGATTATGTTTTCCTATACAACTCTTGTTTAAGATTTTTTGCAGGAAAACTTCTCTCTAAATGGGAAGGTCCTTACGTTATCGAGGAGGTCAACCGTTCTGGTGCCATAAAAATCAATAACTCCAAAGGCACAAATCCGAAGGTGGTGAACGATCAAAGAATCAAACATTATATCTCAAGTAGTCTCATAAATGTTGATACCAATGTTATCGACGCCATAAACCCAGAGGAGTACATAAGGGACACTTTCCAGAATGTTTCAGACTCCAAAAAGGAATAGGTATGTCGTATGGTAAGTAAACCGACTCCAAAATAGTTATAATAGCATTTTTTCTCCGTTTTGGAATATTTTAAAAAAATAGGAAAATAAGAAGTAGTCCGAAAGGGACACGAGAGATCCACGTGGGTGGAGGGACCGCCCTACCCCCTGGGCGCGCCCCCTGCCTCGTGGGCACCTCGTGTGCCCTCCGGACTCCGTTTTCTTGCATGATACTTCTTTTGGTCGGTAAAAATTCATTATATAATCTCCCGAAGGTCTTGACCACTGTACCACAACAAAAATCCTCTGCTTTTGTTTCGAGCTATTTTTCTGACAGATCTTGATCACCATGACGTCTTCAAGCGCCCCTAAGGACAAGTTTTTCGAGAAGGTCATCAACCCCTACCTCGAGGAGGTGCTGCAACACCCTCAAACCATTGAGATGCGTGAGGGGGTGCTGCACATCTGCGATGTTGAGGGGACAAGGAGGACCGGAAGCGTGGAGACAACACTCGAAGCAATGGAGCAACAAGTTTTCAAGTGCCCAGGGATGGTAGAACACGGACTCAACGCCAACCACATGATGATCGCGGAGTTCACCAACAACCACAAGCTGGATGCCAAGAACATTCGGGAGACCATCTTCAAGCTTCACGAGAAAATCGAGCACCTCCAAGCCCAGATCTATGACCTGCAAAACCAAAACTGTGAGTATGAATATAGATTCAAGAGGATGAGTTTGGCTACAGATTTGAGGATTCCGGAGACTCGATCATCCTTCTATGATGGTGAGCCTATGCCTTGGAAGATGGACGACAAGCCTACATCATCAACAACTCCTTCATCACCACCTCTGAAGAATGAGACATAAATACATGGGTATGGGCACTCCCCTTGGCAAACTGCCAAGCTTGGGGGAGGTGCCCCGGTATCGTATCACCATCACACTTCTATCTTTACCATTTTTCTTGGTTCGAACCTTTTGGTTATATCTTGATCTAGTAGAATGAAGTTTTAGTTTGATCTAGCTTTGAGTTTTGTGTTGATCCCTATCTATGTAATCGAGTCCGTGAGCTACATATAATAAAGATTAGCTTCAAGATGAGGGCATTGCTATCCTGCTATGATCTTGAGGGAATAAAAGAAAAAGGAAGAATGAAAATAAATAAAAAGATCATATTGATCTTATGGAGAGTAATGCCTTCACATGTAAAGAGTATGATGAATAAAAGTTGTTGAGAGTTGACAAACATAGTTTTGGTCATTATTTGCAATTAATAGGAAGTAATAAACAAAGAGAGGCTTTCACATATAAATATACTATCTTGGACATCTTTTGTGATTGTGCTCACTCATTAAAATATGACATGCTAAAAAGTTGATGTTGGACAAGGAAGACAACGTAATGGGTTATGTTTTCTTATATCCGAAATAAATTATATTGTCATGGATCATCCAACATGTTGAGCTTGCCATTCCCCCTCATGCTAGCCAAATTCTTTGCACCAAGTAGAGATACAACTTGTGCTTCCAAACATCCCTAAACCCGGTTTTGCCATGAGAGTCCACCATATCTGCCTATGGATTGAGTATGATCCTTCAAGTAAGTTGTCATTGTTGCAAGAAATAAAAATTGCTCCCTAAGTATGTATGATCTATTAGTGTGGAGAAAATAAGCTTTATAAGAGCTTGTGATAGGGAAGAAATAAAAGCGACGGGCTGCATAATAAAGGTACCTATCACAAGTGGCAATATAAAGTGACGTTCTTTTGCATTAAGATTTTGTGCATCCAACCATAAAAGTGCATGACAACCTCTGCTTCCCTCTACGAAGGGCCTATCTTTTATTTTTGTCCTCTACCTTATACAAGAGTCATGGTGATCTTCACCTTTCCTTTTTACACTTTATCCTTTGGCAAGTACTATGTGTTGGAAAGATCCTGATATATATATCCACTTGGATGTAGGTTTTCATAAACTATTATTGTTGACATTACCCTTAAGGTAAAAGGTTGATAGGCGAAACTATAAGCCCCTATCTTTCTCTGTGTCCGATTAAAAATTCATACCCATAAGTCTTGCGTGAGTGTTAGCAATTGTGAAAGACTAAATGATAGTTGAGCATGTGGACTTTCTGAGAAGCTCTTAAATTGACTCATTCCGATGTTATGATAAATTGCAATTGCTTCAATGACTGAGATTATAGTTTGCTAGTTTTCAATGAAGTTTATGATTCATACTTTACATTGTGAATAGATTGTTACTTTAGCATAAGAAATCATATGAAAATATATATGTTGCTATTCTAAGAATGATCATGATGCTCTCATGTTCGTATTTTATTTTATCGACACCTCTATCTCTAAACATGTGGACATATTTTTCGATTTCGGCTTTCGCTTGAGGACAAGCGAGGTCTAAGCTTGGGGGAGTTGATACATCCATTTTGCATCATGCTTTTATATCGGTATTTATTGCATTATGGTCTGTTATTACACATTATGTTACAATACTTATGTCTTTTCTCTCTTATTTTACAAGGTTTGCATGAAGATGGAGAATGCCGGCAGCTGGAATTCTGGACTAGAAAAGGAGCAAATATTAAAAATCCTGCACAACTCCAGAAGTCCTGAAACTCCACGAAAGTTAGTTTTGGAATATATTAAAAATATTGGGCGAAGAAAGCTTTCGGGACGAGATGCCACCGTCTCGAGGCGGAACCTTGGCAGAACCAATCTAGGGCTCCGTCGGAGCTGTTCTGCCGGGGAAACATCCCTCCGTGAGGGGGAAATCGTCACCATCGTCATCACCATCGATCCTCTCATCGAGAGGGGGTCAATCTACATCAACATCTTCACCAGCACGATCTCCTCTCAAAACCTAGTTAATCTCTTGTATCCAATCTTTGTCTCAAAACCTCAGATTGGTACATGTGGGTTGCTAGTAGTGTTGATTACTCCTTGTAGTTGATGCTAGTTGGTTTATTCGGTGGAATATCATATGTTCAGATCCTTTATGCATATTAACACCCCTTTGATTATGAAAATGAATATGATTTGTGAGTAGTTACGTTTGTTCGTGAGGACATGGGAGAAGTCTTATTATAAGTAGTCATGTGAATTTGGTATTCGTTCGATATTTTGATTAGATGTATGTTGTCTCTCCTCTAGTGGTGTTATGTGAACGTCGACTACATGACACTTCACCATTGTTTGGGCCTAGGGTAAGGAATTGGGAATTAATAAGTAGATGATGGGTTGCTAGAGTGACAGAAGCTTAAACCCTAGTTTACGCGTTGCTTCGTAAGGGGCTGATTTGGATCCATATGTTTCATGCTATGGTTAGGTTTACCTTAATTCTTATTTCTTATTTGCGGATGCTTGCGAGAGGGATTAATAATAAGTGGGATGCTTGTCCAAGGAAGGGCAGTACCCAAGCACCGGTCCACCTATATATCAAATTATCAAAGTAACAAACGCGAATCATATGAGCATGATGAAAACTAGCTTGACGATAATTCCCATGTGTCCTCAGCAGCGCTTTGCTTTATATAAGAGTTTTTTTAGGCTTGTCCTTTGCTACAAAAAGGATTGGGCCACCTTGCTGCACCTTGTTTACTTTTATTACTTGTTACCCATTACAAATTACCTTATCACAAAACTATATGTTACCGATAATTTCAGTGCTTGCAGAGAATATCTTACTGAAAACCGCTTGTCATTTCCTTCTGCTCCTCGTTGGGTTCGACACTCTTACTTATTGAAAGGACTAGAGAGGTCCCCTATACTTTTGGGTTATCACACACCACCCTTTTCATTCACATATATTTCAGCCACATGCTGGTGTGGCTGTCTTCTGACCCTCTCTCACGTTTTTTGTCTGCAAAGACTCGGATGATGCTCAATGGACATGGGTGTACTGGCTTAACCGTGTGTGATGCAAGTGCGCTGTGAAATCACCACGACCATGCATGCGCGAGCAAGGGTGTAGGTGGTGGATTAACCATGTGCGAGTCTAGTGCTCTATGAAATCACCACGACTGCGCAAGCGCGAGCAAGGGTGTACATAGTGGCTTAACTGTGTGAGACGCAAGTGCACTGTGAATCACCACGACAAGCGCGAGAAAGGGTGGAGGTCGTTGTCAGTGTTCTTGGTACTAGGTTACCCAGACTTGCCTACCTGCGGCCCACGGCATGGCTCACTCGACGGCCTGGTACGACCCATCTGCAAGATCGCCAAGACAAGACCCTCGCGAGGGGCCAAGCCTCATGAGGCGGACGACACCAAGACCTCCCGAGGGAGTGGACTCACCATGCTGCCTCCTAAGGAGCGGAGATTCCTATTGAAAGCACAAATTCTCCCTGGATGATTTTGGTAATTAATGTCAACATATCTCTTGTTGGACTAACATTTTCATCTAATATATTTCAGGGAGTTCAACAAAGGCGTGGCATGGACAAGAGGATGTGGAACCCTTTCAAGATGATAAGGACAAATATTGGCAAAATCTCAAGACTCTTCATTTCTATTTTACTGATCCAAGATCACATTGTGTCCATAGGAAAAGCCAATACGATTAAAAGGGGATGAGGTGTTGCTTAATGGTCTACTTGCTCAAAGTGCTTAGTGATATTGCTCCAAAACCCTCAGCCACTTTCTCAATCCCAAATATGTCCAAAGCCTAAAGTCAAACTCGGCCCTACCGATTTGATTCATCTGGCACCACCGAGTTCATTGACATAGCCACTGCTAGAAACCCTAATCAGTTTGGTCTCACCTATAGGATCTCGGTCTCACCAAGATGGCCTTGCAAACTCTTTGTTGCCTGTTGCAATTATTTCGGTCTCACCGAGATTTGCAATCGGTCAAACCGAGTTTGCCTGACCAACTCTCTGTTTTCTCATTGCCGAAATTGGTCTCACCGAGTTCATGCAATCGATCACACGGAGATGAGGTTTTGCCTTAACCCTAGCACATCGGTCCCACTGAGTTGATCACGTCAGTCCCATCGAAAATCCTAACGTTCACATTTTAAACTACATCGGTCCCATCGAGTTTCTTTATTCGGTCTGACCGAGTTTTGTAAAATGTGTGTAACGGTTAGATTTTGTGTGGTGGCTATATATACCCCTCCACCCCCTTCTCCATTTGAGAGAAAGCCATCAGAACGTGCCTACAATTCCACTACTTATTTTCTGAGAGAGAACCACCTACTCATGTGTTGAGACAAAGACATTCCAATCGAACCACAAGAATCTTGATCTCTAGCCTTCCCCAAGTTGCTTTCCACTCAAATCATCTTTCCACCATATCCAAATCCATGAGAGAGAGTTGAATGTTGGGGAGTCTATCATTTGAAGCACAAGAGCAAGGAGTTCATCATCAACACACCATCTATTACCTTTTGGAGAGTGGTGTCTCCTAGATTGGTTAGGTGTCACTTGGGAGCCTCCGTCAAGATTGTGCAGTTGAACCAAGGAGTTTGTAAGGGCAAGGAGATGGCCCACTTCGTGAAGATCTACCCTAGTGAGGAAAGTCCTTCGTGGGTGATGGCCATGGTGGTATAGACAAGGTTGCTTCTTCGTGGACCCTTCATGGGGTGGAGCCCTCCATGTACTCGTGCAACTGTTACCCTTCGTGGGTTGAAGTCTCCACCAACATGGATGTATGATAGCACCACCTATCGGAACCACGGAAAAAATCTTCGTGTCTCCAATTGCGTTTGCACACTCCAATCCTATCCCTTTACTTTCTTGAAAATTGCATGCTTTACTTTCCACTGCTCATATACTCTTGCCATGCTTGCTTGAAATGTATTGTGAATGCTTAAACTTTTGCTAAAACTCCACCTCAACTTGAAAAACTTAAAACTGCCACTTTTTGCTAGTTCAGTGTCTAATCACCCCCCCTCCTAGACACCTCTTCTCGATCATGTCAATTGGTATCAGAGCATTGGTCTCCATTGCTTTGGTTTAATAACCATTGGAGGAAGATGGATGAGTCTATGATGGGGAGTTTTAGACATAGAGTGTCCATGCTTGATGGAGAGTTCTATAATGCTTGGAAAAATGAGATGCTTGAGATGTTCAATGAATATCAATTGAACAAGTACATTACTAGCCCTTGTGCGCACCCTATTGATCCATTGCATCCTACCCCTGATGAGTCTCTTGACACGATTCGCAATCTTAGAACTATCAATCTTATCATTATAGGATTGCCTAGAAATTTGATTGTATGCTTGCCTACTCTTGAATGTGCTTACACCATATGGAGATATCTTCAGGAACGCTTTCCAGACTACTCCTTCAAAAATTTAGATGAGATTCTTCAAAAGTCCATTGCTTTAAAGAAGATGAATCCTAATGATCCTAAGTTTGGTGATTGTCTATTTGAGCTTCGTGACCTTATGCGTGCCAAAGGAGATGTTGGAATCATTAGTAATATCATCTCAGAAGTCATTAGAATTCATAAAGGTGCACACTGTTCAGATCATAAATCTAATGAATCACTCTCTCTAGGTGATGATAAATCACAAGATGATATTGAACATGGATACTATGATGAGTATGATGATAGTGACTTTGATCTCGATGAGTCTATGAGACACTTTGGTCTTATGGCTAACCTTCGCGGCTACATGGCTGGGGGAAAGGAATAGGTTATTGATAGTGGATGTACCAATCACATGACCGGAGACAAGGACATGTTTCGTGAGCTTGCTAAAAACGACAGCCCTCGAAAGTATGTCACTTTTGGCGATAACTCAAAGGGTAAGGTGGTTGGCCGTGGTAAGGTGGTCATCTCACATGATAGCTCCATACAAAATGTTATGCTCATTTAATATCTTGGCTATAATTTACATTCCGTATCTAGACTAGCCGATTTCAGTTTCAATGTTCTATTTACTGAAGTAGACTGCCAAGTGTTTAGAAGAGATAATCATAATATGGTCTTTACCGGTATAGGTAGAGGTGATGTATACATTGTTGATATCACTAAAAAGGCTCAACCTAGAACTTGGTTCATTGCTAAATCTTCTAAATACTGGTTGTGGGCATAGAAGGTTAGGTCATGTGGGCATGCGAAATCTTGATAAGCTTATTAAAGGTGATCATATCCTTGGAGTCAAAGATGTTGTATTTGACAAGGATGGACTTTGAAGTGCTTTTGAAGCAGGAAAGCAAGTTGGAGGAAGTCATCCTATGAAGAACATCATGACCACGAGAAGACCACTCGAGTTGCTTCATATGGATCTTTTTGGTCCCAACACCTACAAGAGTCTCGGTGGTAACTCATTCGGATTGGTCATTGTTGATGATTTTTCAAGATTTACATAGGTGTTCTTTATTGATGATCGCGAGTCCAAAAGATCTTCAAGAACATTGCTAGGAAGGCCCAAAATCAATTTGAAGTGAAGATTAAGAAGGTTCACATCAACAATGAAACGGAGTCCAAGAACACCAATGTGAACACCTTTCTTGACGAAGAAGGTATTTCACATGAGTTCTCGGCTACGTATACACCTTAACAAAATGGAGTTGTTGAGAGGAAGAACCGCACTCTTATTGAGATGGCGAGAATGATGCTTGATGAGTACAAGACGCTGAAACACTTTTGGCGGAAGGGGTGTAGATAGCTTGCCATGCAACAAATCGTCTATATCTTCACAAGCTACTCGGCAAGACGGCATACGAGCTTCTCATCAGTAACAAACCCCAAGTTGGATACTTTAGAGTATTCGGCTCAAAGTTCTATATTCTTGATAAGCATCATAATTCGAAATTTGCTCCTAAATCTCACAAAGGTTTCCTACTCGGTTATGGCTCAAACACTGACACTTACCGTGTCTACAACAATTTCACCTGAAAGGTTGAAGAGACGGTAGATGTGAAGTTTGATGAATCTAACAGCTCGCAAGTAGAGCAATTGCCAGTTGATGTAGGTGACAAAGATCCTTCGGAAGTAGTACAAGACTTGTCTATTGGCAAGATTTGCCAAACGGAGGTGAAGGAGAGCACCTCATCCATCCAAGTGGAAGCCTCAACTTCACGCCAAGGTGAACCACAAGTTGACTTGGAAGCATCCACAAGTGGAACACATCAAGATAATGGAAACGAGGATGTACAACAAGATGAACCTCATCAACCTCCTTCTCCACCTCCACAAGAGAATAACAATGCCAACGGCAATGAAGAAAGATAAGAGGAAGAACAAGACAATGAAGAGGATGTTCCACCCCGACCCAAACAAAATCTCTCACGAGTTCGAGCAAGAGTCTCAAGAGATCATCCCATCGAACAAATCTTCGATGATATCAAGCCAGGAGAATTACTCGCTCTAAAACTCCTTTGGCTAACTTTTGTGAACATTACTCATTCATTTCTAGTTGTGAACCTATGAAGGTTGAAGAAGCTCTTGATGATCCGGATTGGGTGAATGCTATGCATGAAGAGCTACACAATTTCAAGAGGAATCAAGTATGGACGTTGGTTGACAAGCCCGATGAGAAGCACAATGTCATTGGAACCAAATGGGTGTGTCAGAATAAGCAAGATGAAGATGGACAAGTTGTACGCAACAAGGCTTGTCTTGTTGCCCAAGGCTACACTCAAGTCAAAGGTATGGATTATGTGAGACATATGCCCTGTTGCTAGACTTGAATCCATTCGCGTCTTACTTGCTTATGTCAATCACCATGGTATCACATTATATCAAATGGACATTAAAAGTGCTTTTCTAAATGGTGAAATTGAGGAGGAAGTTTATGTTAAACAACCTCTTGGCCTTGTTAATCCCAAGAAACCCAATCATGTTTACAAACTTCACAAAGCTCTTTATGGTAAACAAGCTCCTAGAGCGTGGTATAAACGCTTGACTAAGTTCCTTATTGAATAAGGCTTTGAAATGGGAAAATTGGTTCTACACTTTTTACTAAAAGGGTGTAACATCCCAATTTTCAATTTGGATGTTATACATAGGTCATTCATATGCATTTCATATTTTATTGCATTTTGGTTGTGATCCAAGAAATCTTAAGAAACTCAAGGACCCAAGCAGAGAGTTGGAGGTTTCATAAAATTTTCATTTTTGAATTTATTTCAAATTTGAAAAGTGGACCAATATGATTTTCATAATTTCTTCCCAATTATTTCAATTCAGTAAAATAAATGAGAGAAGATAAAATGACTTCTTCAAAACAGAGGAGAAATATTGGAGAAGGAATTTTGAAATCAAATTATTATTTTAGTTTAATTTGAATTAGAGAAAAAACATGCATTTTTAAAAATTGTATTTTTTAGTCCAGAAAAATGTTCATTTTGTCCCAAATATTAGGTAGGGACGATGAAAATTGTTTCTGGAATTTTTTAGATTTTTATTTTTATTTATTAGGATTTTCTTCGCGGAAATCGTTTTGAAAAAAGTTCCTGGGCCGGCCCAGCCGCAGCCGGGCCACGGGCCAGCAAGCCACCACCGCTCTAGGGGAGTCCGAGCTCTAGGGGAGTCCGAGCTCGCCTATGAGGGAGTCCGAGCTCGCCCCATGCTGCCCGACTTCCTCCTCAAGTCAGACGCCTCCAACGCCTCTCCTCCCCTGCTCTTTAAAAGGCCAGGACCCGACCCCCTCCTCTCCTCAAACCGCCCCGCCGCCAGGCGCATCCACCACCGCTGCCACCCGCTCGGCCGCCTGCTAGTGCCGCCACCCGATGCGCGCCGCCACCAACCGCCCACGCCGCCTCGCTTCACCGTTGCCCCACGCCAAAGCTGCCAGGAGCCGCCGCCGCCGCCGCCGAACCTCGCCGTTGACCTCGCCGCCCCGGTTGACCGGTATTAACCGTTCGGTTTTCTCCGGTCTTTTCTCGGTTTAGTTTCCGTTTATCAGGTTTAGATCTTTTTTTTGTTTAGCTAGCGAATGTTCACCTATTAGTTTATTTTAATGAATGAATTCGTTCGTTATGTCCTGTTAGCGGATGGTCGTCCGATAGATTTTTCTTTTTAGTTTCATTTTCGGCCAGGGACCTATCTGCAAATAGTTTATCCCCCGATTTTGCCCCTGATCTTAAAACTAGCGTAACTTTTTGCTCGTTCATCCAAATTAGGTGAAACCAATGCCTAATTCTTCGTTACGATCTTTTCTTTCCAGTAAGACCCTTGAACATGATTTTGACAATTTAAAATTTGAGTTTAGATCTGATTAGTATTCGATCTTGTTCCTTTGTATCTTGAGTTTCGAAACTCCGTTTGAGTTGTTTCTTTTCGCAAATCATAGCTAATCACACGTACCTACTGTTAAGATCTAATTCACATTAAAATAATGCTATTAGGTTTTGTTTCTGTT
Source organism: Triticum aestivum (assembly GCF_018294505.1). Lineage (NCBI taxonomy): Eukaryota > Viridiplantae > Streptophyta > Magnoliopsida > Poales > Poaceae > Triticum > Triticum aestivum. The sequence goes on along the minus strand of NC_057813.1, from coordinate 288,866,640 downwards.
TAGTTTAGTTGTTTGCTTGCTTTTTGAGTTTTATTTGGATCTTTTCTCGATTTCTCTTTGTTTTGTTTGAGTGATTGCTTACGTATGCTACGGTTTATCTACCGTAGATTACCCGGAGTGCGAAGATTGTTACTACAAATCTCTAGAGTTTTCCGATCATCAGCAAGCCAAGTTACACTTTGATCATACTCTTCTATACCCAGTTTTTACTATACATTAGTGTTGCCTCTCAAATATTTGCATGAGTAGGATTGGGAACATGTGGTTTGGTTGTAGTACTCTAGGTAGGAACCTAATACCTTTTGATCACCCCGGGAATATACGTTATGCTCTATTATTGCTTAGCCATGCTCGTAGACGGGGATTGGATCGTGATACACATGGAAGTTGTGAGAGTTATTAATTTTGGATAACATTAAGGTGGAAACTTTAATACACATCTGGGTGTATTGGTTGGGGCACCTGGAGAATCCAGTGTTTGTCCATTTGGGAAATCCCGGAGTACCCGTGTGATTTTCCTCGGTTCGCCACCTAGGCTCAAAGGGATCATAGGATATTTCACGCATAGAAACTTCCGTGTGTAGCCACAAGCCATTATGGGCTCTGTCATAGTTGAGTAAGTTGTATGAGCTCTCGAAGAGGTGGACTAGCAGATGTAGGGGAAAGTAGGTGTACCAGTCTGCCCGGAGTAGAGAGTTAATGCTTCAAAAAGACTATGTCTCGATCTTCCGATCATGGATACGGTCGAGTCTTGTGGGGAAAAGTGCACAACCTCTGCAGAGTGTATAAACTAATCATGGTTATTTGTGTCCCCGGTTATGGACATTTTGAGTATCCGGAATGGGATATTATTGTTGATCTCATCACTCTTTAATTAACTAAATTGGGTTTAATGATGATACTTGTTTAATTGGGATTTGAGTTGGAGGAACCTTCTCAAATATTGGTACAACTTGGGAGTAGTAAAATAAATTTATTCCTTTGTTGTAGGGAAAAACTAGCTTTATGCAAAATCTTAAAGTTAGAGCCTCCACCAGCCAAATATTGCATGTAGATATAGTTTTTGCATTCATTTCTTTACAGTGTAACTCTGCCAGCATATTCAATGTGCTGACCTACATGGCTGCAACGTCTCATGTTGCAGACATCTCAGACGATGAATAAGGTGCGATAGGTCGTTGTCGTGCACTCAGTTATGCCGTTGGAGTTGATGGACTCATTTACAGTTATTTAGTTTAGATGCCCTTCAGCCATATTATTTGTGTAATCATACTCTTTTGAGGTCCTCGATGTAATAAGTGTGTGATTGAACTCTGTTATAATTCCTCGAGTACTGTGTGTGTCAGCTTTACCGATCCAGGGATGACACTTAAGCACAGAGACCTCGGTCCACTGGGATCGTGGTCGCTACAAGATGGTATCAGAGCAGATGTTGTCTATAGGACGCGACCACTAGGAAAAGCCATAGGATCACTCTTCTTTGCTCATTTCTAATTCTCCTCTATTTATACTATATAGATGGCGGACCCCAGGAACAAGTTCACTCAGCCGAATGACGACACCCCTTTCGGACGACACTTGAAGGAAGTCACTAAGTACTTGAACATCTGATTACCAAGCTTCACTAGGACTTTCTCTTCAACTTTACCGGAATAGGAGCGCTGGAAGATCAAAGTTTGGGTACCTGGGAGGACGTTTGCACCAACAATGGAGCCTATTGATTTCTACCTGGATGCACCAAGTTGGAGTTTGGGAAAGAGCATGGCAGCCCACATCACTTTTGGACGCATATGTGAAGTGTATCACAAGGAGCTTGAAAACACCATCTATCAAATATGTGGACGCCGAGAGGAGGATTGTGAGATGATTCATACCAGGAAGGATTGATCAATTGCAACTTACATTCAGGAGATGGGTGATCACATTCGCCAATACGAGAATCAGCTGTGCTTTAACATGAAGAAGACCAAGAAGCTTATGAAGAAGAATATTGAGCTAGAAGAGGAACTCAAGTCAATGCGCGATGGATATGAGGAAGAAATTGTTGTACTACTGGAGAAACATTAAGACCTAAAGAGGAAGCTAGGACTACCCGTGAAGAGCCGTAAGCGAGAACCTGAAAAGGAGATCCGTTCGGAGGACTACATCATCTTGGACGACACTGACACGGACAGTGATGCAAATGAAGATAGTGATGACGACTACATAGACGAAGCTGGAGCAGATATCATGGAGTCTTCCACCGATCAAAATTTCTAGACGACCACCATGTTACTAGTAGTATTTCTTCCAAGTAGTTAGCATTGATCGTTTTGTAATCGTAGTTAGATCGTTTGTGTGAACCTTGTTTGATATTGAATGAAGTGAATTGATTGTATTTCCCTCACGTGCATATGGGTAGTGACATCGCTCTTAGACCTTATTCTATTTTGTTTTCTCACCCCTTCTAACACATCAGATGCCTCCGAGACATCACACCGGATTCGTGTTCCCACCGGAGCTTACTCAATTCATCCAGCAGCAGAATGCCTTGATGTAGATGCTAGTTCAGAACCAGAACCAAGACAACAACAACAACAACAACAACAACAACAACAACAACAACCCACCGCCACCACCCCCTGTTGACAACCTAGCCCGTTTTCTGAGGTTGAATCTATCGGTGTTCTCTAGCAGCACCGAGCCAATTGTTGCAGATGATTGGCTCCGCAAGATTGGAAGAGAGTTGAGTACTGCAGGATGCACAGATGCAGAGAGGGTGTGCTTTGCCGCACATCAGCTTTATGGACCCGCATCATCTTGGTGCGAGAACTTCACCACCACTTACCCCATTGATACAGTTACATGGGATCTGTTTCAGCAGGCTTTCCGCACCGCTCATGTTTCAGCTGGAGCTATGAGCATGAAGAAGAGCGAGTTTCACAATTTGCGCCAAGGGAGTCGTACAGTGGGACAGTACATGGATGAGTTCAGCAAGTTAGCTCACTATGCCCCAGATGATGTGGCCACAGATGTCGCAAAGTGGGAGAAGTTTCTTGAGGGACTCAATGATGAGCTAAGCATGTAGTTGATGGTGGCAACCTTCAATAACTATCAGGAATTGGTAGATAGGGACCTCATGATAGAAGGAAAGGAGCAAGAGATTGACAACCGCAAGAGGAAGTATGGACATGGGAGGTACACTTCTGGAGCTCAGCAGAAGCCCCGCTAGTCCCCGTACTCGGGAGGACATACCCAAAACCATGGAGGCCATAAACCATGGAGGAAATACACACAATGGAGGAAGTTCACACAATCACAGTGGCCCAAAGAAGGCAATGGGAATGGAGGAAGCAACAGTCAGAACCATTCCAACCTCGCAACACCAGCCAAGAGGGATTTGAGTCACATTACGTGTTTCATATGCGGGAAGACTGGACATTATGCCACGGAATGTCCTGAAGCAAAGAATGGAAATGGCAATGGAAGTTCTGCAAAGAAGCCCAACCCCTTCACCAAAGGTCAGGTGAACCACGTCAATGTGGAGGAGATTGAGGAGTAGCCTGACACAGTTGTCGATAAGTTTTTGATTAATGCACTTACATCACTTGTTCTTTTCGATACTGGTGCATCTCATTCATTCATATCAAGAGGATTTGTGGTTAAGTATAAGTTGCCAACAGTAGCCCTTAAGTCACCTATGTTAGTAAGTTCCCCAGGAGCAGAGTATATGGCTAGTAGGGGATGCTATCAGTTGCCGGTAACCATAGGTAGACATGTTTTCCCCACTGACTTGATCATCCTGGAGTCACAAGGATTGGATGTGATACTAGGCATGGATTAGCTATCCAAATATCAGGGAAACATTGATTGCGCCAGTAAATCAATTCTTCTCACCACCCTAGAAGGAAAGAGGATCAAGTATGTGTCTAGGCATGCGCCGAGGAGGACTCAGGTTAATTCCTTATCAGGAGTTGTTCAGGAGGAAGTACCAGTGGTGAAGGATTATCCCGATGTATTTCCAGAAGAGTTACCAGGCATGCCACCAGATCAAGATATTGAGATTTTGATTGACTTATTGAGAGGCACCGGACCAATATCAAAGAGACCGTATCGGATGCCCGCAAATGATCTGGAGGAAATTAAGAAGCAGATTAAGGAATTACTAGAGAAAGGTTATATCCGACCAAGTTCATCACCTTGGGGAGGCCCAATGCTTCTAGTCGAGAAGAAGGATGGATCTTTGAGGATGGTTGTTGATTATCGTGCGCTGAATGAGGTGATAGTCAAGAACAAATACCCTCTACCAATGATCAATGATTTGTTTGACCAGCCGTAAGGAGCTAAGATTTTCTCCAAGATAGATATTCGATCAGGTTATCACCAGTTGAAGATCTGAGAGCAGGATATACCTAAGACAGCTTTTACCACGAGGTATGGGCTATATGAATATACAGTTATGTCATTTGGTTTGACTAATGCCCCTGCCTATTTCATGAGTATGATGAACAAGTTGTTCATGGAGTTTTTGGATAAGTTCGTCATAGTGTTCATTGATGACATATTGGTCTACTCAAAGAATGAAGAAGAGCATAAGGAACATTTGCATTTGGTTCTCGAGAAGCTGAGGGAACATCAGTTGTATGCCAAGTTCAGCAAATGTGAGTTTTGGTTGAAGGAATTTGGATTTCTCGGACATGTTATATCCGGAGAGGGAATAACAGTAGACCCTACCAAGGTTGCTTCTGTCACTAAATGGTTGGCACCCACCTCAGTGGGAGAGATCAAAAGTTTTCTTGGACTCACAGGTTATTATCGAAGATTTATTGAGATTTTTTCTAAGATTGCAAAGCCCATGACGGAGTTATTGAAGAATGACACCAAGTTTAAGGGGACTGAGGATTTTGAGGCCAGTTTTCAGGAGTTGAAGAAACGTTTGGTTATAGCCCCAGTGCCGATTCTCCCAGACATACACAAGGATTTCCAAGTGTATTGCGACGCTTCAGTCGAGGACTTGGAGGTGTGCTTATGTAGGATGGAAGAGTTGTTTCGTATGCCTCACGACATCTTTGACCTCATGAGTTGAATTATGCTATGCATGATTTGGAGTGAGCAGTCGTAGTGCATGCGCTTAATACATGGAGACACTTTCTCATTGGAAACCATGGTGATGTTTACACGGATCATAAGAGTTTGAAGTACATCTTCACGCAGAAGGAGTTAAAACTCAGGCAAAGGAGATGGTTGGGGCTCATAGAGGATTATGACATGAGATTGCATTGTCATCCCGGAAAGGCCAATGTCGTAGCAGATGCGTTGAGCCGCAAGAGTTATGTTAACACGCTCATAACTTGAGAATTACCTAAGGAGCTAGCCGACGACCTTCGAGAGCTATGCTTGGAGATAGTTCTGAGAGGTTATGTTGCAGCATTGGAAATTTAGTCCACTTTGTTGGGAAAAATCAGAGAAGCCTAGAAGACGGACAAGAGACTGCTGAGATAAAGGAAAGGATGAGTAAAAGAAAGACTAAAGGATTTCATGAGGATGAGCATGACACTTTATGGTTTGAGGATCGTATTTATGTGCCTAATGACCCTGAGATCAAGAAGTTGATTCTTCAAGAGGCTCATGATTCGCCTTACTCGATTCACCAAGGAAACACCAAGATGTATCTGGATTTGAAGGAAAGTTTCTGGTTGACAGGAATGAAGAAGGATATTGCAGAATATGTAGCAGTATGGGATGTATGTCAGTGAGCTAAGGTAGAGCATCAGAAACCAGCAGGGTTATTACAGCCATTGCCGATACCCGAATGGAAGTGGGATAAACTTGGCATGGATTTTATCACTGGATTACCCAGGACTCGTTCAGGCCATGACTCTATTTGGGTTGTAGTTGATCGCTTGACGAAAGTAGCCCATTTCGTCCCTGTGAAGACAACTTATATGAGTGCTAAGTTGGCGAAGATATACATGACCAGGATCATATGTCTGCATGGAGTTCCGAGGACAATTGTATCAGATAGAGGAACACATTTTACTTCAAAGTTTTGGAATCAGTTGCATGAAACTTTGGGTACCAGGCTAGAGTTCAGTATAGCCTTTCATCCACAGACAGATGGACAGACCGAGAGAGTCAATCAGATTCTGGAGGACATGTTGAGAGCTTGTGCGCTAGATTATGGATTTAGTTGGGATGACAATTTGCCCTATGCAGAGTTCTCCTATAACAATACTTATCAAGCCAGTTTCAAGATGGCCCCTTTCGAATCTTTGTAGGGAAGGAGGTGCAGGACACCATTATCATGGGATGAAGTTGGAGATCGACAGTTGTTCGGACTAGACTTAATCAGAGATTCTGAGGAGAAGGTTAAGATGATTCGAGACAGACTCAAGGTAGCCCAGTCCAGGCAGAAGAGTTATGCGGATACTAAATGCAAGGAAGTAGCCTATGACGTCGGAGACAGAGCATATCTTCGTGTGTCCCCACTTCGAGGAGTTAAATGTTTTGAGTCAAGGGAAAGCTAGCACCATGTTTTGTGGGACCATACAGAGTTTTGGAATGCATGGGAGAAGTTGTGTACAAGTTGGAATTGCCCGAAGAATTGTCAGGAGTTCATGATGTGTTTCAGGTTTCCCAGTTGAAGAAGTACCACACAGAGATGGTCAACATTCCTCTGAGAGATACAGTGCCACTTGACACAATTTAGTTGGATAGTGATCTGACCTATGAAGAAAAGCCAGTCAAGATTCTCGAGTTTTCCAGTCGAGTTACTCGCAGCAAGGTTATCAGGTTTTGCAAAGTTCAGTGGAGCCACCATACCGAGGAGGAAGCCACCTGGGAGCGAGAAGAAGACCTCCGCAAGGACCACCCACACCTTTTTGCTGACCAACCTGAATCTCGAGGGCGAGATTCATCTTAAGGGGGGTAGGTTTATAACATCCCAATTTTCAGTTTGGATGTTATACATAGGTCATTCCTATGCATTTCATATTTTATTGCATTTTGTTTGTGATCCAAGAAATCTTAAGCAACTCAAGGACCCAAGGAGAGAGTTGGAAGTTTCATAAAATTTTCATTTTTGAATTTATTTCAAATTTGAAAAAAGGATCAATTCGATTTTAATAATTTCTTTCCAATTATTTCAATTCAATAAAATAAAGTAGAGAAGATAAAATGACTTCTTCAAAACAGAGGAGAAATATTGGAGAAGGAATTTTGAAATCAAATTATTATTTTATTTGGATTTTATTTGTAGTTTTATTTGAATTAGAGAAAAAACATGCATTCTTAAAAATTGCATTTTAGTACAGAAAAATGTTCATTTTGTCCCAAATATTAGGTAGGGACGATGAAAATTGTTTGTGGAATTATTTAGATTCTTATTTTTATTTATTAGGATTTTCTTCACGGAATCGTTTTAAAAAAAAAGTTCAGGTGCCGGTGCAGCCGCAGCCAGGCCACGGCCCAGCAAGCCGCCACCGCCTTCCTCACGCACCGCCGTGCCGCCGCCGGACTCCGCGCCGCCCGACTCCCTTCACAAGTAGGATGCCTCGACCGCCTGTCCTCCCTCCTCTTCAAAAGGACAGGACCCGACCCCCTCCTCTCCTCAAACCGCACCGCTGCCAGCTGCATCCACCGTCGCCGAGCACCGCCGCCGCTGGCACCCGCGTCGCCGCCTGCTAGCGCCGCAGCCCGCTGTCGCGCTGCCTCTCGTCACCGTCGCCCCGCGCCGAAACTGCCAGTAGACGCCGCTACTGACGCCGAACCTTGTCGTTGACCTCGCCGCTTCGGTTGACCAGCATAAACCATTCGGTTTTCTGTGGTCTTTTCTTAATTGAGTTTCGGTTTATTAGGTTTAGATCAGGTTTTTTTAGTTAATGAACGTTCACCCGTTAGTTTATTTTAATGAACGAATTCATTCGTTATGTTCTGTTAGCGAATGTTCGTCCGATAGATTTTTCTTTTTTCTTTTATTTTCCGCAAGGACCTGTCCGTGAATAGTTTTCTCGCGATTTAGCCCCTGATCTTAAAACTAGCGTAACTTTTTGCTCATTTATCCAAATTATGTGAAACCAACGCATAATTCTTTGTTACGATCTTTTCTTTCCAGTAAGCCAACTTGAACATGATTTTGACAATTTAAAATCTGAGTTTAGATCAGATTAGTATTTGATCTTGTTTCGTTTGTATCTTGAGTTTTGAAACTCTGTTTGAGTTGTTTCTTTGCGCAAATCGTAGCTAATCACATCTACCTACTGTTAAGATCTAATTCATATTAAAATAATGTTGTTAGGTTTTGTTTCTGTTTAGTTTAGTCGTTTTTCTTATTTTTTAGTTTTATTTGAATCTTTTCTCGATTTCTCTTAGTTTCGTTTGAGTGATTGCTTATGCATGCTACAGTTTGTCTACACTAGATTACCGAGAGTGCGAACCTTGTAACTACGAATCTCTAGAGTTTCCGATCGTCAGCAAGGCAAGTTACACTTTGATCATACTCTTCTATACCAAGTTTTTACTATGCATTAGTGTTGCCTCTCAAATATTTGCATGAGTAGGATTGGGAACATGTGGTTTGGTTATAGTACTTGAGGTAGGAACCTAATACCTTTTGATCACCCCGGGAATATATGTTATGCTCTATTATTGCTTAGCCATGATCGTAGACGGGGATTGGATCGTGATACACATGGAAGTTGTGAGAGTTATTAATTTTGGATAACATTAAGGTGGCAACTTTAATACACATATGGGTGGATTGGTTGGGGCACCTAGAGAATCCAGTCTTTGTCCATTTGGGAAATCCCGAAGTACCTATGTGATTTTTCATTGGTTCGCCACCTAGGCTCAAAGGGATCATATGATATTTCATGCCTAGAAACTTCCGTGTGCAGCCACAAGCCATTATGGGCTCTGGCATAGTTGAGTAACATGTATGAGCTCTTGAAGAGGTGGACGAGCAGATGTAGGGGAAAGTAGGTGTACCGGTCTGCCCGGAGTAGAGAGTTAATGCTTCAGAAATACTATGTCTCGATCTTCCGATCATGGATGCGGTTGAGTCTTGTGGGGAAAAGTGCGCAACCTCTATAGAGTGTATAAACTAATCATGGTTAGCCGTGTCCCCGGTAATGGACATCTTGAGTATCTGGAGTTGGATATTATTGTTGATCTCATCACTCTTTAGTTAATTGAATTGGGTTTAATGACGATACCTGTTTAATTGGGGTTTGAGTTGGAGGAACCTTCTCAAATGTTGGTACAACTTGGGAGTAGTAAAATAAATTTATTCCTTTGTTGTAGGGAAAAACTAGCTTTATGCAAAATCGTAAAGTTAGAGCCTCCACTAGCCAAATATTGCATGTAGATATAGTTTTTGCATTCATTGCTTTACAGTGTAACTCTGCCAGCATATTCAATGTGCTGACCTACACTGCTGCAACGTCTCATGTTGCAGACTGCTCAGACGATGAATAAGGTGCGATAGGTCGTTGTCGTGCAGTCAGCTATGCTATTGGAGTTGATGGACTCATTTACCTTTGAAGCTTACACACTTATTTAGTTTAGATGACCTTAAGCCATATTATTTGTGTAATCATACTCTTTTGAGGACCTCGATGTAATAAGTGTGTGATTGAACTCTGTTATAATTCCTCGAGTACTTTATGTGTCAGCATTACCGATCCAGGGACACCACTTAAGCACAGACCTCGGTCCATTGGGATCATGATCTCTACAAAAGGTTGATAATGATTTATTTGTGTGCCAAATCTATGTGGATGATATCATATTTGGTTCAACTAACCCTCATTTTAGTGAAAAGTTCGGAAGGCTAATGTCGGAGAAGTTTGAGATGTCTATGATGTGTGAACTCAAGTTCTTTCTTGGTTTGCAAATCAAACAAACTAAGGAAGGTACATTTGTTTCCGAAACAAATTATACCAAGGACTTATTCAAGAAGTTCAACATGCAAGAAAGTAAAGGTATGAAAACACCCATGCCTACTAGTGGACATATTGACTTGACTAAGGATGGCAAACCGGTTGGCCAAAAGGTTTACCGCTCTATGATTGGTTCATTGTTATATCTATGTGCCTCCCATCCTGATATTATGCTAAGTGTGTGCATGTGTGCACGATATCAAGCGGCCCCCAAAGAATGTCATCTTAAGGCTATGAAAAGGATAGTGAGATACTTAATTCATACACCAAATTGTGGCATTTGGTACCCTAAGAGGTCTTCTTTTGATCTTGTTGGCTACTCCGGTTCGGACTATGCCGGTGACAAGGTTGATTGAAAGTTCACTTCGAGTACTTGTCAATTTCTTTGTAGATCTCTTGTGTCTTGGTCCTCCAAGAAACAAAACTTGGTATCCTTATCTACCGCCGAAGCGGAATACATTGTCGTCGGTTCATGTTGTGCTCAATTACTTTGTATGACCCAAACTGTTAAAGATTATGGGATACATGTGAAACATGTTCCATTGCTTTGTGACAATGAGAGTGCTATTAAGATTGTGCATAATCCCGTGCAACATTCTTAGACTAATCATATTGAAGTTCGTCATCATTTCATTTGAGATCATGTTGCTAAAGGTGACATCAATCTTAAGAATGTTCATACCGATAAGCAATTGGCGGATATTTTCACCAAACCGCTTGATGAGAGTGTTTTGTCATTTGAGAGGTGAATTGAACATCATTGATGCTTCAAACTTGGAGTAGAAACTCCATTTGGATTCATGCAAGGCATGAGGCATTCTATGACTAATCCTTGATATTTCTCTTAAGATGATGATCATATATCTTGGATCCATATTTGTACACTTGCATGTTATCTAACCCTTATAGGTACTTGGATAAGTCCAAATCTATGAGATTGCACGTCACTCACATCTTGAGCAATCTCTATATCATCGAGTATCTACAATATGGTGGTTTAAGACAAGGAAGCATGAATCCTTTCAACATATCCTTTGACAATTTCTATATATCAAATCTCATTTAATATCAAATTTCATGATTGTCATTTTGGATACACAAGTGTTCTTCCTTGCAAAACTAACCCATGTAGGTAGGTGAACTCAAACTACAAGCAGTGATCCCAACTCTTGATGAACTAAATCAACCTTGAGCATCCTACACAAGTTCAACTACAAGAGCAAGATCAACACCACCACCAAGGTATGTCATTCCATCTTACAGAAGCTTTGACCAAACTTATGAGTTAAAGCAACTCGACAAGATGTGAATACATCAAAATGCTTAAATGAAAAATGGCAACTCCGTTTTGAGCTTAAACGATGAGTATGACCTATGATCAAGTGACTTCACCTGACTCCTAAGTCAATATACTCTAACATATGTGACTTTGTCGCTGACCAATTCTAGATGAGGTTCTCTAGTGTTTCTTTGTGTTCCTGCATTTGTCTCTTGCTTGCTTGATCCCCTTTCAAAAAATACTTCATCTAGATTTCATTTCTTTTGTCTGTTATTTTCTGCATTCCCTGCATCTAATTCATTGAAAATCCTTTAGTCAATTCCTTCCAAATCTTTGCGAGATCTTATTTGCCAAGTGAGTTGAGATGACAAAATATTTCCTCTGTATTGAAATCGGCCTCTCCGATTTCTGCCTATCGGCTATACCGAACTATAATATTACATTATAGAATGTTCATCGACACAACCGACAAGGACGAACCCGGTCTGACCAATATGCATCATCTCTAACATTGCCAACTCGGTGTCACTGATGAAAAAGAATCGAGGTTACCAATGTCACTGCTGAGAAATTTTGTTGCCATTGCAATTGCCATTTCTTTTCCAGCTCCACTCGATGATTCTTATCCTCTACTCGCATCTTAAACTATATGTTGCTTTTTCATGTGACTCAAGGACCAAACCTGTTTGACTCATGCTCCAGATGATCCCTTCATGGAAATTGATGTCAAAGGGGGGATAGAGAGAGAGAGCACATCAAAACCTATCACATAAGAGAGAAAGCATACTTTAAGCTTCTCCAGATGCCTACTATCCATAGAGGAGAGAAGCCACATGTCTTTAAGAGGGGAAAGACATGTTAGCAGATGTTACTTTGCTCTGTCTTTGCTCTGATTTTCTCTTACCCTATCTTCTCCCATTATCCAACATCATATTCAGGGGGAGAAAGAGTTCATACCTAAGGGAAGAAAATCTTTGGAATTCATTGCATATCTTTAATCTTTGGGGACATGTCTATATCCAAACAGAGTACTAAGTGATCACTCACTACATGTCATCCCAGTCTTGGTACTCCTGTGGTTTCCTGAACTTTCTTTGATTAGTAGGTGTTCTTGTGTTATCTAACCCTGTTTTCTCAAGTTCATCTTTCCCAAAGTCAGCTCAAGACCACAAGGTAAGTATATGCATCACATTCATGTGCATGATGATCTCTTGTTGATGTACATATTGTTTGCAAGGACTCATGAACATGAAGGTACATCTTCTGTATTTACATCATTTCCTCTGATGCATATAGCCAAGATACATGTAGCTCATTGCTTGCTCTGACATGCTTATGCATTCACATGCCTTCATAGTCTATCTTCACATGTTTGCATACATGTAGGGGGAGCCAATGCATGTTACATGTCTTTCCAAAGCTTTACTTGTTACTCTTCATATCTTTATGTAAAGCTTTGATGTATGTTGTCGTAAATTACAAAAAAGGGGAGACTGAAAGCACAAGTGCTCCCTGGGTGATTTTGGTAACTAATGTCAACATATCTCTTGTTGAACTAACATTTTCATCTAGTATATTTCAGAGAGTTCAACAAAGGTGTGGCATGGACAAGAGGATGTGGAACCCTTTCAAGATGCTAAGGACCAATATTGGCAAAAGCTCAAGACTCTTCATTTCTATTTTAGTGATCAAAGATCACATTGAGTCCATAGGAAAAGCCAATACTATTAAAAGGGGATGAGGTGTTGCTTAATGGTCTACTTGCTCAAAGTCCTTAGTGATATTGCTCCAAAACCCTCAGCCACTTTCTCAATTCCAAATATGTCCAAAACCTAAAGTCAAACCCGGCCCCGCCGATTTGATTCATCCAGCGCCACCGAGTTCATTGACATAGTCACTGCTAGAAACCCTACTCAGTTCAATCTCACCGAGATGGCCTTGCAAACTCTCTATTGCCTGTTGCAATTATTTCGGTCTCACCGAGATGTGCAATCGGCCACACCGAGTTTGCCTGACCAATTCTCTATTTGCTCATTGTTGAAATCGGTCTCACCGAGTTCATGCAATCAGTCACACTGAGATGAGGTTTTGCCATAACCCTAGCACATCGGTCCCATCGAGTTGATCATGTCGGTCCCACCGAAAATCCTAACGTTCAAATTTTGAACTAAATTGGTCCCACCGAGTTTCTTTATTTGGTCTAACCGAGTTTTGTAAAATGTGTGTAACGGCTAGATTTCGTGTGGAGGCTATATATACTCCTCCACCCCATCTCCACTAGAGAGAGAGCCATCAGATCGTGCCTACACTTCCACTACTTATTTTCTGAGAGAGAATCACCTACTCATGTGTTGAGACCAAGAAATTCCAATCCAACCACAATACTCTTGATCTCTAGCCTTCCCCAAGTTACTTTCCTCTCAAATCATCTTTCCACCACATCCAAATCTGGCAGAGAGAGTTGAGTGTTTGGGAGACTATTATTTGACGCACAAGAGCAAGGAGTTCATCATCAACACATCATCTATTACCTTTTAGAGAGTGGTGTCTCCTAGATTGGTTAGGTGTCACTTGGGAGCCTCCATCAAGATTGTGGAGTTGAACTAAGGAGTTTGTAAGGGCAAGGAGATCGCCTACTTTGTGAAGATCTACCCTAGTGAGGCAAGTCCTTCGTGGGCGATGGCTGGGATAGACAAGGTTGCTTCTTCGTGGACCCTTCATGGGTGGAGCCCTTTGTGGACTCGCGCAACTGTTACCCTTCATGGGATGAAGTCTCCATTAACATGGATGTACGATAGCACCACCTATCGGAACCATGCCAAAAATCTTCATGTCTCCAATTGCGTTTGCACACTGCAATCCTATCCCTTTACTTTTTTGGAAATTGCATGCTTTACTTTCCGTTGCTCATATACTCTTCCCATGCTTGCTTGAAATGTATCGTGAATGCTTAAACTTGTGTTAAAACTCCACCTCAACTTGAAGAATTTAAAAACTGCCACTTTTGCTAGTTGAGTGTTTAATCACCCCCCTCTAGACACCTCTTCTCAATTCTTTCACCTATGCAGATACCCAGCCTCATCAGGCTACGATGATGTGAGCCATGACGACCAAGGCCAGGCGGGCGCTAGCGGGCGCAGAGGAGGCAGTTTCCTCTTTGGTGCTAAGGAAGCAAGGACTGGCATGGGTTCCTGAGGAATCCCCCAAAGGTTTCCATTCTAGTTCTACAAGACCAAGACCACAGGCTCGGCAAGGCGGAGGTCAACACCGAGCCCACCGCCGCGTCATGACGAGAAGCTTTGCAGGTGAAGACCACCTTTCGTCAGGATTAGATGTACTACTTGTCCCCTTTCAAATTGGCCGTTGTGGGATCCATTCCCACCTAAGTTTTGGCGGAAGAGGACCAAGGCTACTATAAATATATGTTAGCCACCACCGTAGGGGGGATCGAATCCTACCCTTTCCACCCTCATGAGAGTAGCCCTCGCGAGGTTGTTCATCCACTGTATTAGTTCGTCATCAGCCTCTCGTGAGGCCGATCCACCACAAATCAGGAGTAGGGTCTTACATCGCAAGATGACACAAACCTGGGTAAACTGCTGTGTTCATCTTCTTCCTTGCTCACGCGAATCCGGCTAGGCCAGGCTGTGGGATGACGAGCTCTGAGCTTGAGAAGTTGAGACCTTCGCACACGCCCCAGAGTTCGAACCTTCTTGGGACTGTGGAGCCCTGAATCCAATAGTAGTGGCTTAACCGTGTGCAATGCAAGTGCGTTGTGGAATAACCACAAGTGCGCAAGCGCGAGCAAGGGTGGTACTGGCTTAACCGTGTGCGATGCAAGTGCGCTGTGAATCACCACAACTGCGTAAGCGCGGGCAAGGGTGGCACTGGCTTAACCGTGTGCGATGCTACTGCGTTGTAAAATCACCACCTGCGCAAGCTAAAGGTGGTAGTTTATTTAGGATGAATTCCACGTCTATGTCTGAAAATTAGGACGAACCATGTGCGATAGACCAGCTAGCTAGAAAAATAAAAACAAACTACCTGCCTTGAGCGATGCAAAAATTGGCGGTTCCGCCGCTTTTCCATATTATCATACACGCATATTCTTATTGGACCGTGTGTTATCTTGGGTGCTCCCACCCCACATCAACTCTTCAACACAATTTTAGTAGCCGCGGTGTTTCAAATGTTGCCCCCACTCCTCCACCACCGACCTTATAGTAAAATTCCAGTAGCCGACGCATTTAAACCGCCGCCCTCCCTCGTCCACCACCATCTCCACACCATTACTAAAATCTTCAGTAGCCGCGGCGTATCCTCAAACACCAGCCCCCCTCAACAATCCCCCCCACCCGCCCCCTCCCCCTCGAACCATAGCTTGCCGCCGCCAACCGACACCGGTCTGCCCATGCCTCCTAGCTTAGATAATAAAGTTCAGGTTACCTAGCGATTCCCATACCGTCGCTCCCCCCTGAGTTTTCTGATGAGGCCTGCAGTGTCCCTCCCCGCCAGATCCACATCCCCTGCTCTAGAGAGTCGCAGCCTAAGCCCGACCACATATCCTGGGGAGCCCGATGAGCGTTCGGCCAAAAAGAGGTTTATAATGGCCTCTCTGGCGGACATTGGCAAGGTGGCCGCCGCTTGTCCCGACCTGTCAATCTCGGAGCAACACCTCGCCGTGGAAGCTGGTGAGGACGTTGACTACATTGCCATTCCAAAGGCTTTACATCAACGGGCTAGCATATTACTGTATCTCGTGAAAGTTGGCTACGACATCATGCTCGTCGACAGTGATGGCTTCACGCGAGCCATGTCATAGGTTAAGTGGTCCATCCCCAACCCCTCTGGCTAAACTATCATCTGTCTCTTCAATAGCCCATCCACTGATCTCCTCCACCACGCGGTCAAGGACTTGCGATCCTTGTATGCCATCGTGCCCATTTTGTCATTTCTGAAGGACACGTTCTATCGCGGCGGCTTGGGATCCTTGATAACCCACAAGTGTAGGGGATCGCAACAGTTTTCGATAAGTAAGAGTGTCGAACCCAACAAGGAGCTAAAGGTACAATAAATATTCCCGCAAGTTCTATCGACCACTGATACAACTCTACGCACGCTTGATGTTCGCTTTACCTAGAACAAGTATGAAACTAGAAGTACTTTGTAGGTGTGATAGGATAGGTTTGCAAGATAATAAAGAGCACGTAAACGTAAACTAGGTGCTGTTTAGATAAAGATGCAATAAAGTAAATATAGCGAGTGTGGAAAAGTGGTGGTAGGAGTTGTGAAATTTCCCCTAAGTAATTAACTATGTTACTAGACCGGTAATCACTATTGCAATTCTATTTGACGGAGAGGCAGAAGCTAACATACTTTCTCTACTTGGATCATATGCACTTATGATTGGAACTCTAGCAAGCATCTGCAACTACTAAAGACTCACTAAGGTAAAACCCAACCATAGCATTAAAGTATCAAGTCCCCTTTATCCCATACGCAACAATCCCCTTACTCGGGTTTGTGTTTCAGTCACTCACGCAACCCACTATAAGCGAATCATAAACGCATTGCAACACCCTACAGAGGGAATCCCTCACCTTGAGCGACAAGGAGGGCACAATAGGACAGCACCAATAATAAAACATGCAACTCAAACCAATCATAGCATTTCATCAATCACCGATAGGACAACGAAAATCTACTCAGACATCATAGGATGGCAACACATCATTGGAAAATAATATGAAGCATAAAGCACCATGTTCAAGTAGAGGGTACAGCGGGTTGCGGGAGAGTGGACCGCTGTAGATAGAGGGGGCAGGTGATGGAGATGTTGGTGAAGATGGCGGAGGTGTTGGTGAAGATCGTGGTGATGATGATGGCCCCGGTAGCGTTCCGGCACCACCGACAACAAAGGGTAGAGAGGCCCCCTTCTTCTTATTCTTCCTTGACCTCCTCCCTAGATGGGAGAAGGGTTTCCCCTATGATCCTTGGCTCCCATGGCTTGGGAGGGGCGAGAGCCCCTCTGAGATTGGATCTATCTCTCTGTTTCTGCGTTCTCTGTTTCTTCCCCTTCACCGTTTCCTTTATATCTGGAGATCCGTAACTCCGATTGGGGTGAATCTTTCACCCAGTTTTTTCTCATAAAATTAGCTTTCTTGTGCCAAAAGAAGAGAGTCAACTACCTTACAGGGGGCCCAGGAGAGTCCAGGGCGCGCCTACCTCCCTAGGGCGCGCCCCCTATATCCTGGCCCCCTCGGGCACCGTCTCGCATTGATTTTACTTCCCAAAAATCATAAATATTCCATAATAATTCTCCGTCCATTTTTATCCCGTTTGGACTCCGTTTGATATGGGTCTTCTGCGAAACATAAAACATGCAACAAACAGGAACTGGCACTAGGCACTAGATCAATATGTTAGTCCCAAAAAATAGTATAGAAGGTTGCCAAAAGTATATGAAAGTTGTCGAATATTGGCATGGAACAATCAAAAATTATAGATACGATGGAGACGCATCAGCATCCCCAAGCTTAATTCCTGCTCGTCCTCGAGTAGGTAAATGATAAAAAAATAATTTTTGATGTGGAATGCTACCTAGCATAATCTTGATCATATGTCTAATCATGGCATGAATATTGAGACACGAGTGATTCAAAGCAATAGTCTATCATTTGACACAAAAAACAATAATACTTCAAGCGTACTAATAAAGCAATCATGTCTTTTCAAAACAACAAGGCCAAAGCAAGCTTATCCCTACAAAATCATATAGTTTGGTCATGCTTCATTTTCGTCACACAAAATGCTCCCATCATGCACAACCCCGATGACGAGCCGAGCAATTGGTTCATACTTTTTAACGCGCTTCAGCTTTTTCAACCCTCACACAATACATGAGCGCAAGCCATGGATATAGCACTATAGGTGGAATAGAATATAATGATGGAGGTTATATGGAGAAGACAAAAAGGGAGAAAGTCTCACATCGACGCGGCTAATCAACGGGCTATGGAGATGCCCATCAATTGATGTCAATGCGAGGAGTAGGGATTGCCATGCAACGGATGCACTAAGAGCTATAAATGTATGAAAGCTCAACAAAAGAAACTAAGTGGGTGTGCATCCAACTTGTTTGCTCATGAAGACCTAGGGCATTTGAGGAACCCCATCGTTGGAATATACAAGCCAAGTTCTATAATGAAAATTCCAACTAGTATATGAAAGTGACAACATAATAGACTCTCTATATGAAGAACATGGTGCTACTTTGAAGCACAAGTGTGGAAAAAGGATAGTAAAATTGCCCCTTTTTTCTTTTTTTCTTTTTGGGTGGGCTTTCTTTGGCCCCCTTTTTTATTTAGGCTTCTTTGGCCTTTCCTTTTTTATTTCTTTTTTCTTTTTTTTTTCATGGGGCAATGCTCTATAATGATGATCATCACACTTTTATTTACTTACAACTCGATATTACAACTCGATACTAGAACAAAGATACGACTCTATATGAATGCTTCCGGTGGTGTACCGGGATGTGCAATGATCTAGCGTAGCAATGACATCAAAAAATGGACAAGCCATGAAAACATCATGCTAGCTATCTTACGATCATGCAAAGCAATATGACAATAAATGTTCAAGTCATGTACATGATGATGATGAAAGTTGCATGGAAATATATCTCGGAATGGCTATTTAAATGCCATAATAGGTAGGTATGGTGGCTGTTTTGAGGAAGATATAATGAGGCTTATGTGTGATAGAGCGTATCGTATCACGGGGTTTGGATGCACCGGCGAAGTTTGTGCCAACTCTCGAGGTGAGAAAGGGCAATGCACGGTACGGAAGAGGCTAGCAATGATGGAAAGGTAAAAGTGCGTATAATCCATGCACTCACATTAGTCATAAAGAACTCATATACTTATTGCAAAAGTTTATTAGCCCTCGAAGCAAAGTACTACTATACATGCCGCTAGGGGGATATATTGGTAGGAAAAGACCATCGCTCGTCCCCGACTGCCACTCATAAGGAAGACAATCAAAGAAAACACCCATGCTTCAAATTTGTCACACAACGGTTACCATATGTGCATGCTACGGGACTTGCAAACCTCAACACAAGTGTCTCTACAATCCACAACCACCCACTAGCATGAATCTAATATCACCATCTTTATATCGCAAAACTATTGCAAGGAATCAAACATATCATATTCAGCGATCTACAAGTTTATGTAGGATTTTATGACTAACCATGTGAATGACCAGTTCCTATCATCTCTCTAAATAGATATAAGTGAAGCAAGAGAATTTAATTCTTTCTACAAAAGATATGCCCATGCTCTAACAAATATAAGTGAAGCAAAAGAGCATTCTACAAATGGCGGTTTCTATGTGAAGAGAAACAGGCAATCCAAACTTCAAATGATATAAGTGAAGCACATGAAGCATTCTATAAAGCCATACTCAAAAGATTTAAGTGAAGTGCAAAGAGCATTCTATAAATCAACCAAGGACTATCTCATACCAGCATGGTGCAAAAGACGCTCCAAGGTGGCACATATCACATGAACGAAACGAATCCGAAAACATACCGATACTTGTTGAAGAAAGAGGGGATGCCTTCCGGGGCATCCCCAAGCTTAGACGCTTGAGTCTCCTTGAATATTTACTTGGAGTGCCTCGGGCATCCCCAAGCTTGAGCTCTTGCCTCTCTTCCTTTTCCTCATATCGAGACATCCTCGATTAGACACTTCATCCACACAAAACTTCAACAGAAAACTCAGTAAGATCCGTTAGTATAATAAAGCAAATCACCACTCTAAGTACTGTAGCAAACCACTTCATATTTTGTTTTCGCATTGTGTCTACTTTAATATAACTTTTCCATGGCTTAATTCACTTATATAAATTGATAGATTCATCAAAACAAGCAAACTATGCATCAAAAACAGAATCTGTCAAAAACAGAACAGTCTGTAGCAATCTGAACATCCACCATACTTCTGGTACCCCAAAATTTATACCCAAATTAGGAAAAATAAACAAGTTTTATAGCAAGACAGTGCAAAAGGAATAATAACCAATTGACGTTCCAGATAAAAATGTAAAATCGCGCACTACAGCCAAAGTTTCTGTCCTGCACCGTATAAACCAACAAGCATTGTAAACATCCTAAAGGCAAACCTTGGCACATTATTTTTATAATACAATGGAATTGTACAAGGGGATAATTATTTTTGATGAAAAGTTTTTGTAATAAAGATTCACAAAGTTTCCGTGAGCATGAACAAAGTTCAAGGAGCTCCCCCACTTCAACAATGCTTGTCTCTCTCACTTTCACTTTCCTTTTTGAAAAGTTTTAGGTTCCCCTCTTTATTTTTTGTTTTCAAACTATATAAAAGCACTCAACAGAAATAAATGACTCTCTAAAACTTCCAGGTTGTCTCCCTGGCAGCGCTTTCTTTAAAGCCATTAAGCTAGGCATTTAGTGCTCAAGTAATGAATCCACCAGGATCCCAAGGTATATCAAAGCTAATTTTAATTAACAATGATTTGTAATTTAGTAGTGAGCACAAATTAACATATATCATGCAACAACGTAGTCTAACTCTCTTCCTATGCATCGGCATGTCATAAAAGAACAATTCATGCACACAAAGTAAAGGCCAATGCATAGTATAAGCAGATTCTTGCAATTCTAACATATTGGAAACATAAAGAGGCGGAGATAGATTTCCTCTCTCATAATAATTGCAAGTAGGAGCAGCAAGCACATGCATATTATATTCATCGAAATCATCATGTGCAATGGTAAAAGGCAACCCATCAATATAATCCTTAATAAGCACAAACTTCTCCGATATAGTGTAGTTTGGAGAATTCAAAAATATAATAGGACTATCATGCGTGGGTGCAATAGCAACAATTTTATGTTTAACATAAGGAACTATAGCAAGTTCATCTCCATAAGCATAACTCATATTGGAATCTTGGCCACAAGCATAGCAAGCATCATCAAAAAGGGATATTTCAAGAGAATCAACGGGATCATAGCAATCATCATAACAATCATCATAGTAATCATCATGGCAATCATCCTTCGGTAAGCACGAAGGGAAATTAAACAATGTATGAGTTGAAGAGTTACTCTCATTAGAAGGTGGGCACGTGTAGCTAATTCTCTCTTCCTCCTTTTGTTCTTCGCTCTCCTCATCATCTTTTTCATCCAATGAGCTCACAGTTTCATCAATTTCTTCTTTAGCTTCCTGCAAAATATTAGTCTCTTCTTGGACAGCGAAGACTTTCTTCATAAAAGCATTAATATAGTAATTGTATTCATAATTTTCATAGCAATATCTAAGTATAGCAAGATTTTCATACCTATAACCATCATCATCAAAAGCTTCATACTCTTCAAACAAAGCTTCAATTTCATAATCGGCCTTAAAAGCAACAAATTCTTCTATTTGTTCCACATCATAGTAATCATATATACCATTAGCATAAGAAGCTAAGGTTTCATTATCATTAAATTTGCATGAAAAGGGAAGGTGTGGAGCCTCCATCCTAGAGCAACAAGTAATATCATATCTCAAGCATAGATTCCAGGCATACCAACGCAACATAATAAATTGATCCCATAATAGTTCTCTTTGTGTCGAGCGATAATCCCTAAAGTATTCACGTTGATCCAACGTGTCTCCCATTATAAAGTTGAATAGGGTTTTCTCAGGATTATCAAAGTAGTACATAATATATCTCACATAATGAGAGTCGGGGGTTTTAGGAGTTACCCCATCTACATGAGTAGCAAGTACATCTAATTTTTTTTGGTATTTTGTGTTCCATATCCATAACTAAAGATAGAGAACAACTTAGAACAGCAAATAAAAATTACTTAGTGATAAAGCAAACAAGCACACACGAGAATATTCAACCCACGCTATGACTCCCCGGCAACGGCGCCAGAAAAAGGTCTTGATAACCCACAAGTGTAGGGGGTCGCAATAGTTTTTGATAAGTAAGAGTGTCAAACCCAACGAGGAGCTAAAGGTAGAATAAATATTCCCTCAAGTTCTATCGACCACCGATACAACTCTACGCATGCTTGATGTTCGCTTTACCTAGAACAAGTATGAAACTAGAAGTACTTTGTAGGTGTGATCGGATAGGTTTGCAAGATAATAAAGAGCACGTAAACATAAACTAGGGGCTGTTTAGATAAAGATGCAATAAAGTAAATATAGCGAGTGTGGAAAAGTGGTGGTAGGACTTGTAAAATTGCCCCTAAGAAATTGACTATGTTACTAGACCGGTAATCACTATTGCAATTCTATTTGAGGGAGAGGCATAAGCTAACAAACTTTCTCTACTTGGATCATATGCACTTATGATTGGAACTCTAGCAAGCACCCGCAACTACTAAAGATTCATTAAGGTAAAACCCAACCATAGCATTAAAGTATCAAGTTCCCCTTTATCCCATACGCAACAATCCCCTTACTTGGGTTTGTGTTTCAGTCACTCACGCAACCCACTATAAGCAAATCATAAACGCATTGCAACACCCTACAGCGGGAATCCCTCATGCTTGTGCGACACGGAGGGCACAATAGGACAACACCAATAATAAAACATGCAACTCAAACCAATCATAGCAATTCATCAATCACCGATAGGACAATGAAAATCTACTCAGACATCATAGGATGGCAACACATCATTGGAAAATAATATGAAGCATAAAGCACCATGTTCAAGTAGAGGGTACAGCGGGTTGCGGGAGAGTGGACCGCTGTAGATAGAGGGGGTGAGGTGATGGAGATGGTGGTGAAGATGGCGGAGGTGTTGGTGAAGATCGCGGTGATGATGATGGCCCCCGTCAGCGTTCCGGCGCCACCGGAAGCAAGGGCGAGAGAGGCCCCCTTCTTCTTCTTCTTCTTCCTTGACCTCCTCCCTAGATGGGAGAAGGGTTTCCCCTCTGGTACTTGGCTCCCATGGCTTGGGAGGGGCGAGATCCCCTCCGAGATTGGACCTATCTCTCTGTTTCTGCGTTCTCTGTTTCTTCCCCTTCACCGTTTCCTTTATATCTGGAGATCCGTAACTCCGATTGGGGTGAATCTTTCACCCAGTTTTTTCTTATAAAATTAGCTTTCTTGCGCCAAAGGAAGAGCATCAACCGCCTTACGGGGGCCCCAGGAGAGTCCAGGGCGCGCCTGCCTCCCTGGGGCGCCATCCCCTATCTCCTGGCCCCCTCGGGCACCGTCTCACATTGATTTTACTTCCCAAAAATCATAAATATTCCAAAATAATTCTCCGTACGTTTTTATCCCGTTTGGACTCTGTTTGTTATGGGTTTTCTGCGAAACATAAAACATGCAACAAACAGGAACTGGCACTCGGCACTGGATCAATATGTTAGTCCCAAAAAATAGGATAAAAAATTGCCAAAAGTATATAAAAATTGTAGAATATTGGCATGGAACAATAAAAAATTATAGATACGACGGAGACGTATCAATCCTCAATTGCCAAGTCAGATCTGGATGACCACGACCATGTGGAGGGCACCCACAAAGGTTTTTCCAAGGTGAAATAGCGCATCTGCGACATCAGAGAGCGCACCATGGGTCTGTGCTCTTCCAACTAGAAGGTTCCTGTCCATGACATGTGAGGCAACATCCTATCAGCAAATCTTACCTTTTCTAGCTAGCCAACCCGTACCCTTTGTTGTAGTAGTTTTTGCCATGCAGTGTTTTAACTGTGTTGTGTTTAATCATTTCAGTTATGCAAAAAATGTAATGTTCAATAGGGCCATGTGATGTTTAAGTATGAATTGTCCACTTCAGTTTCATGAATGGCTACATTTGGTAGTTTATAGTGAGTAGATGCCTTGTTTATCTGTATTTGGTTGTTAGGTTGGTTGCAATGAGCATTTGTCCAGTTATCAAGCATATGCCTTGTTTATTTGTATTTGGTTGTTAGGTTGGTTGAAGTGAGCATTTGTCAAGTTTTCAAGCAGATGCCTTGGTTATATGTATTCACTTGTTAGGTTGGTTGTAGTGAGCATTTGCCCAGTTTTCAAGCATATGCCATGTTTATCTGTATTTCCCTGTTAGGTTAGTTGTAGTGAGACTCTGCCCAGTTTTCAATGGCTATATTTGGTTGTTATACTGATCATTTATGCCTTGTTTATTTTATTCATTCACAACATGATGTTCATTTTGTGCAAGTCGGAACTGTGCCGCTCAATTTCATCAATACCAGTTTGAACGGCTATATTTGGTTCCAGTTACGCCTGTTGTAGTTGACACATGCACTTTATTTCAGTTTCACACATTTATCTAGTGTGATGTTTAAGCCTGAGCTACGTTCTATTCATTTTCAACAATACCAGTTTGAATTGCAATATTTGGTGGCTGTTGTTGTAGGTAACATTCCCTTCCATTTTATATCCACTTTAACAGCATGATGAAACCAACACATTCAAGCTATCATTTGGAGATGATGTTGTTTACCTTGGCTATATTTGTTTGATGTTAAGGTTGTTGTACTTATCATGCCTTTCCACTACTTATGCAGGACACAACGGGAGTGGCCAGCATTTTTCGCCGAGGTTAGTTTCATATGTCTACTTGTACTTCCCCCGTCGTTCCATAATGTGGTGCATATAGATCTAGGCCTGGACACTTCTTAGCTTCTAATATTGACTTGTTGCTTGTAGGTACATATGCCCTTGGCAAAGATCCATGCATCAACCATTTTTGCGTATGTGGCAATGAGATATTCATGGACAAGCATCAAGTGAGGAAAGTGATAAGGGTTATTAGCAAAAATATACGAACGGTGGCAAGCAAATTATATGTTTAAGCTCTATCCAACACAATAGTGAGCCGTAGGATGGTAACTGCAAACTCTGCAGCCTTCTCTTTTACTGCCCATAATGAGTTGTTAGGCAACAATGTCTGAATCTTTTTCGTTTGCAGTGGTTCCCAAAGTAGTTTACTCGAGATTACCTCGCAAAGTACATGACTGGTGCACACGCAATGAAGGTTAAAGTATTTCATCGAGACTATAATGAGCATCAAGAAGTCCTAATGAAGATAGTGAAGGATGGGCGGGCGGCCATCACAAGGGGGTTGGCCTAGAGTAGTGCGCGCATTACGCATGGGGGAGGGCACAATATGGGAATTCTGCTTGACCTTCTCCAACAACTAGAATGTCTTTCGCCTCTCTCTTTACAGTCTTTAGTACAACTGTGGTTCATCATTCTTTACTTGGTGCTTCTGTAGTTCTTCAGTATATGTACCTGTGCATCAAATTGTAATAAACATGGTTCAATATGAAATAAGTGATTGCCTACTTTCAAATACAAAATCTATGATTTTTAAATGTAGGGATTAAATTAGGGATTACACTACACACGGTTTGTGTCGGTGTACTAGAATAGGGGTACTCTAGTATCCCGAACT
This sequence comes from Triticum aestivum, assembly GCF_018294505.1. NCBI lineage: Eukaryota > Viridiplantae > Streptophyta > Magnoliopsida > Poales > Poaceae > Triticum > Triticum aestivum. The sequence goes on along the minus strand of NC_057813.1, from coordinate 288,840,970 downwards.
TGTGCACGGGCAGTTGCAGCACCCCGCGTCAAGGCTTGCCGGGCGACCGCCAAGATCCTCCGTGGTTCCTTTGGAGCCATTCAAGAACAAAGTATTCAAGCCAAGGAGACAAGGCCCAGGCAAGAGGAGCTTGCCGGGAAGGCCAACCAAGGCATCCCAAGGAACTTGCCGCGACGCGCCACGCGTCCCGGCAAGGCAACAAGGCCCCGGCAAGAGGAGCTTGCCGGGAAGACCAACCAAGGCATCTCGAGGCCTGGTGAGCGACAAGCTTCCGGGCGCGACAAGACGACGACCGCGGCAAGGCGCTTGCCGCGGCAAGTAACCACTCTGTACCCACGCTCCAGCACATCCGCCAACGTGTCGCTCTGGGGGCCTTTCCAGGCGCGCGTGGCGTGAGGCTGTGCAGCCAGCGGTGCGCGGTTGCATGCGACGCTGACAAGATCGCCATCGTGGTGAACGATGGCGTCCCTGACGGTCCCTTTCTCCACTGTTTGCGCGACACATACGGGCATTTAATGCCTTTGTCCCCTGCCGTCAGGGTTAGGTAGGATACAGTGTGCAAGTAGGTGTACCAACCGCACACTTTTTACGCTTTTACCCTTCTCTGCGTTGCCACCTGTCGGTGACCCCTTGAGCATATAAAAGGAGGCCCGTGGGCAACGTAAGGGGGGTTCGGCTCATTCGGAAGCTAGAAAAACACTTAGCTCTCCCGAGCAAGAGCATAATACAATCAGACAAGCAGCAGTAGGAGTATTATCTCTCGGAGAGCTCCGAAGCTGGGTAAACTGCTCATGTGCTTCACCTCGATCCGCTCTTCGTGCGATCTCCACCCCCCGCCGAACCGAAAGGGGCCCGGTCCGCCGGCCCCATAGGAGTACCCGAGCTCCTCCATCCCCAGCTGCGCCAGCTCCCCGTCGATGGCGGCGGCAATATTCACCAGACCCTCAGTCCAGTGCTCCACAGTCTCCCTGAAGGCGTCATGGGCGGCAGCAGCATTCGCCAGCAGCGCCTCGTCGGCCTTGATCTTCTCCGACAAGGCCACCTCCCGCTCCCTGGCGCCGTCCAGCGTCTGAGTCAAAGTGACCAGCTTCAACTCGAGGTCCGCGTTGGAGTCCTTGGCGGCGCTGAGCTCCTTGCTCCTCTCTGCGAGAAGGCCCTGCAGTTCACCATGAGCGGCAGCATCCTTCTCGCGCTCACACTTGAGAGCGGCAAGCTCCTCGCCACTCGCCCTGAGATCAGCCTCCGGCTACGCTACCTTTGTCTCCAGCTCCTTCTTGGCGGCCTCGTCAGCTGTGGCAGCATCCTTTGCCTCCTTGAGAGCCCCGCCAATTGCTTGCTCCCGCGCGGCAAGTTCCTCCTCATGGCTGTCAAGGTTCACCTTGTGCTGCGCTAACTCTCCTTCCTGCGCGAATAAGTTTTCGGCGACAAGCCGTTGCTTCTCTTCAGCTTCAGCCTTCTCGAGGAGGAAGGCTTTTCGCTCCTCGAGAAGTTGCTCCCGCTCCTCCGCCAAGGACCGGAGAGCTTCCTGCCTGAGGCCTCGGAGCTCCTCCGCGCGCTTCTCAATATCAACCCCCACCTTCGCGACAAGCGCCTCTCGGGACGCCAGTTTGGCTTGGTGGGCGCGGTAAAGCGACGTCAGCTTCCGCAGCAGCCGCTCCTCCTCAGGCTCGTCGCTGCTGCTGCTTGGCGTGTCGACCACCATCAGCCCAGTAGAGGCGAGCACTTCTCCGTCCAGGATTTCTCCCTCGACCGGCGCCCTGGAGCTTGACGCCCAGGGGAGCTTGATGAAGATACCGTTGCCGGCCTTCAAGTAGGCGCCGGGCTGGGGCTCTTCGGAGCCTGGCGCTGCAGCGTCGGCAGAGGGATCGGCGGTCGGCGCAGCGCCTGGCACTCCTGTGGCCTCGGGGCCGTCAGTGCGATCGCCGGATCCCTCGCCCGCTTCTGCGGCGGCAGCCTTGGCGGCCTCTTCGCCGGCGGGATCATCAGCACCAGCCTCTTCTTCGGTGGTGGCGGCGTCGTCGTTGTTGCCGCGCGCGTCATCCTCACCGGCGGCCTCTGTCTCCATCGGCTCTGTGGCGGGTGGATCTGACGACCGAAGAGGGGAGAAAGGTCAAGTAAGTGTTCAAGAAGAAAATCAGAAGAAGAAGAACCCAAGGGGAGTTTTTCAGGCAAAAGGGTTACCTGTGCTTGGATCTGCAGTCGTGGTCTCTACCACCGAAGGATCGCTAGCACTGTCCCTTGCCGGAGGACTGCCCCTTGCCGGAGAGTTCTCCCTTGCCGGAGAGTTCTCCCTTGCCGGAGAGCGCTCCCTTGCCGGGGACTCCTCCCTTGGCGGCGTAGTCGAAGCAGATGGCACTTCGGGAGCAGCTTCCGGGCATTCCTGATGAGGCTGTTCTGCTCCTACACAAATCCAACAGACAAGATATCAGTAGAGAAAAGAGCACCCATGCGCACCTGACGGTAGGAAGTAAACTATAAACTTACGCTGGGGGCTGCGCTGGGGGCTGCTTTGGGGAGTAGTTGCCGGGTCCGTCAAGGTGGTCTCAGACACACCCCCTGCTGACACGGTGAGATCATCTTCGATGACAATCACCAGGGCCTTGGCTCTCTTCGCCGCTCTCTGGGCCAGCGTCCTGAAAAGGAATGGATTCAGATCGAAGCAAGTCAGATACAAGACGAAAGCAACAAGATAAAAAGATTGAAGAACTACGAGGACAGCAAAGGGATCTTACTCTTCTTCTTCGTCATCGGAGCTGAGCGCGGAGAGATCGAAGTCCGGCTCGCCTCCGGTGCGGCGAGGCGGAGGAGTAGGCTCCCTCGCCCGCTTGGCAGGAGCAGTGGCGGTGGACCGGGAAGACCCCGCTCCAGTTGCCGCAGCGGCGTGAGGCGCTCCCGCGGCAACAGTGCTTGCCGCGGTAGAGCGTGTCGCACGGCCCGGCGGCTGCTGACCCGTCTGCCGCCCTGCTACATCCGCGGCCTTGCGGAGGCGCCTCCTTGCCGGAGCCGGGGCTCCGCCTGCGGCAAGCTGTCTGAAGGTTCGGGCTCTTCCTCGCCGGGCTCGCTCGGCTCAGCTTCAGGGCCGGCAAGATCTTATTCGCCGGCAAACTCCTCGCGCTCGGCAAGGCTTGCCGCCTCTGCTGCCTCTGCCTCCTCCACGGTGAACCCGAACACGCCCGCGGCAGCAGCTGCTGCCGCCTCTTCCAGCCTGGTGGCGATGCGCTGCATCTCCGCATCGGTGGTGTCGCGGGTGAGGCTCTTCTGCTCATCAGCGCGGACCGGCACTTCTACCAAGTCATCGAAGAACGCTCGCACGACGTCATCCGCAGGTTCTTGCCAAGTTGGGGCGATTCCGTGAGAGTCACACAATGGCATCATCGCGCGGATGCGGTCAAGTGAAGAATTGTTGCACAGCGGAACGACATTCCGCGGCAACACAAATGGGTGCTGGGGGGCGCGCTTGAACAGCTCCAGAAGCATCGCGTCCAATTCCAAGACCGTGAAGTTAAAATTGAGGCACGGGCGCAGCCTCATGATATGCGCCGAGTTCTTGAACTCCCAGGCGGGTCTCCCCCTCTCCTGCAGGGGGGCGATACGGCGGCGAAGGAAATCTGCGCCTACAGCGCCTACAGTGATCCCGGCAAGCCTGAGGCGAAGGATGCGGGTGACGGCAATCTTCAGCCTGTCATCTTCCGGGGCCACGTTGCTCCAACCATTGTCGCGTACTATTGGGGCTTGGCGCACGACAGTGAATGGCTACGGCTCCTCCTCGACGATCCAGCACCACTCAGCTCTCCACTCCTCCCATTTTCTGCGGAGCTCTCCCTCCAGATAGGCTTCCTTCTTGCCGACCCTCGAGATCCAAGCGATCCCTCCGGCAAGGGGCTCTCCTCTCTCGACTCGAGGCATGAAGAAGTGGCGGAAAAGGGCTATGTTTGGGTGGACTCCGACAAAGTTTTCGCACAGATGTGCGAAAACTGCCATGGTCAGAATGGCGTTGGGGGTGAAGTCAAGGAGGCGGAACCCGTAGGTGTTCATGATGTCGCAAAAGAATTCAGAGAAAGGCGGGCAGAGCCCGCAGTAGAAGAACAACGCGAAAAAGTGGTACCCGTTCGGAGCCAGTCTCGAAGCAGTGGCCGGGAGTATCCTCGTGTGCGGATGCGCTCGCGTCTCCGTCGACCAGAAGAGGTAGTAGTACTCCCTCAGCTCCTTCGCACCGAGCTGAGGGGAGAAGAGGGCCCGCTCCTTCCGCAGCGCCGCGAGCCGCTGCGCCTCGGCTGACTTCACACCCTTCCCCTTGTCGGCTTTTGGAGCCATGGCAGAGGTGGTGGAGGAAGTTGGTGGCAATGGGGGGCGGAGCGCTGCTCTCCTTCGGCTTCGGGAAGAAGGGGGAGCGGCGGAGATTTGTGAGAATGGAGTAGCAACCGGCGAAGTGGATGAACTGCCCCTGTTTCCCCTGCTTATAAAGAGGGAGGGGACGGACGTTTCGCCCTTCCGAATAAAGAAACCACCCACGATCTCTCCCACGATGCCGCAATCAACGCGTGCCGTTCGGGGAGGGCGTGGTGGATGCAGAGCAAGATTCGGCGTAAGCCAGGCCGCGTGTGCCCGTGCCCTGTTTTGGGCCTGGCCCAACAGCGCTCGGCACCGTGTGTGGCCCAGGCCCGGGGGCTCCTGTCGGTGTACTAGAATAGGGGTACTCTAGTATCCCGAACTTGTGCACGGGAAGTTGCAGCACCCCGCGGCAAGGCTTCCGGGCGACCGCCAAGATCCTCCGTGGTTCCTTTGGAGCCATTCAAGAACAAAGTATTCAAGCCAAGGAGACAAGGCCCTAGCAAGAGGAGCTTGCCGGGAAGGCCAACCAAGGCATCCCAAGGAACTTGCCGCGATGCGCCACGCGTCCCGGCAAGGCAACAAGGCCCCGGCAAGAGGAGCTTGCCGGGAAGACCAACCAAGGCATCTCGAGGCCTGGTGAGCGACAAGCTTCCGGGCGCGACAAGACGACCACCGCGGCAAGGCGCTTGCCGCGGCAAGTAACCACTCTGTACCCACGCTCCAGCACATCCGCCAACGTGTCGCTCTAGGGGCCTTTCCAGGCGCGCGTGGCGTGAGGCTGTGCAGCCAGCGGTGCGCGGTGGCATGCGACGCTGACAAGATCGCCATCGTGGCGAACGATGACGTCCCTAACGGTCCCTTTCTGCACTGTTTGGGCGACACAGACGGGCATTTAATGCCTTTGTCCCCTGCCGTCAGGGTTAGGTAGGATACACTGTGCAAGTAGGTGTACCAACCGCACACTTTTTACGCTTTTACCCTTCTCTGCGTTGTCACCTGTCGGTGACCCCTTGAGCATATAAAAGGAGGCCCGTGGGCAACGTAAGGGGGGTTCGGCTCATTCGGAAGCCAGAAAAACACTTAGATCTCCCGAGCAAGAGCATAATACAATCAGACAAGCAGCCGTAGGAGTATTATCTCTCCGGAGAGCTCCGAAGCTGGGTAAACAGCTCGTGTGCTTCACCTCGATCCGCTCTTCCTGCGATCTCCGCCCCCCGCCGAACCGAAAGGGGCCCGGTCCGCCGGCCCCATAGGTGTTCGTGGATCAGCTTCCCCGACAGTTTGCGAAACCAAAATGTCTGCGATAAACATGGAGATCAAACACGATTCTCGGATCCGCTACGTGTGCGATCAATCTCTACTGCACACACGATCATCCAGGAAAATAAGTGTGAGATTAACAACAACATCACACATAGTTCCTTCTTATTAAATGTTTCCGAAAGTCACCTTAGCACACACGCTTGGCAATTATGGACTGTTTATGATGTCATGCACATTGCAAATGTTTGCTCAAAGAAGAACGCGTGCGATAGGTCTTCATCCGATGCGGGTATGACGGATGAATCGTGTGGGATATATTAAGCTTCGCATACAGTTTTGTAGGGACAACTGTGTGCACTCTTACATCGAATCGCATACAGTCGAGGAAAAGTAAATGTGTGTGACTGTGTGCTTACCGTACACATTCTATAATCGTGAACTGTTTGTGATGGGTCGCGCATCGTAAACATAGCACCACAGAATACCCACTGCGATGGTAATGCGAGCACAAACGAGTAGCAAGGATGGATCATTTGGGATATCTGAGATATCAGAAACAGTTTTATAGGGACAACTGTATGCACCATGGCTCCCTATCCCCGATGGTTTCTCGGTCGTGTGGGAAGGACCCCCTATCGCCCACACTCGCTTGACGACGGTTTAAAATACCGTCACGGAAAGGGGTTAAAAACCGTTTGTATAGTACCTCGTTGTACTAGTGACTGCATGGATTACAAGCTCATTGGCTTGTTTGATGGGTGATTACTCTATCTGGAATCCGGTCACCATACATGGTTATGGCTCATCATCAATCATGTTTACCCTCCATTTCCGTCTGATGCTACAGTGCATGATGGCATCGATTACGCGGTCGACGCACAGATTGGCTGCATATACTGGTGGAATATATCATCATGTAATTGTTCTATCTCATCTCATCTCATCTTTACCTTATGAATACAATTGCCTGTTGATTGTTAGAAATTTAGACTAGATAGTATGACTATAACCACATTATTGCTATATGTTCCTCTCATTCCCTAGATTTTTATGACCACACATGTTATTCTTAGAGTTGATATGAGAACAATTGGCATCTCATGATTATTAGAATAGATATTATGAGTATAAACTCATGATTGCTCTATGTTACTCTCATTTCCAAGATTTTTATAACCACACATTTTATTGTTAGAGTGGATATGAAAACAAACAGTAGTAACTGCTATGGTAGAATATGAATAGGCCCTGGCATAGCTGGTTTCCTCTCATTTTTGCATTATGTTTGAACCATGACATATTGCTAGAATATGGAAGCCATTGGCTTATTTTTATAATTGTAGTATGATTATGACCACGGCATTACAATTCTATGCCTATGACCCGTGTCACTGTTGTGATAATCATAATTCTACACATACTATGAACATGATTGTATATTTTTGTCCTTTTGGTCTCCCATTTGATTTCTTGCAGCAGACGCAAATGCGTTGGCATTCATAATTCCGGGACCTGGAAACATCCAAGTCAATAGGTGGTGGTTTATCACTCATTCAACTAAACGGTGGGAATTTGATGCTCATTCGCATGTACCAAATTGACCAAACTATTTCATCAAACCACATGCAATACAATGCCTGGGGCGTCCGCGACTGTGATGGCTATGGCTGCTTCGTGTTTGAGAAAGATCACAACTCTGTTGGGCCAGGCGTATTCAACTGGAGGCGGTTGTACAGCCTCGGCAACCACTCCATGTTCCTCGGGCTCAATGATCCGATCATCCAACCAATCATCGATCATATCACCAGCAATGATTACAGTGTTATGCAACTTCCATTCGCCAGGGGGGCTGTGTTTACACATCGTACCATGGGTTTCATGAATCACCATATCTAGAGATTCGTCGACACAACTTGTTGCCAGATGATCTTCAGTGTGGGAAAGGCATCAAGCTTCCAAGCGATGAATGGCTTTTGCAAACTGACATGCGGTGATGTGGTTCATGCCAACAGCAAATAATGCACAACTTGATAGACTTAGCTATGTATCTTGCTGCTATAGCATGACCCTCTTTTGCTGGATATCATGTACTGTAGTTAGTTTGAAGGATAGATACCTTTCTGGGATCAAGTGCATCCTAACTCACCTGCATAGCATGTACTGATAACGATGATGGAGATGTTGTGCAGAAGCCATATATATCAATTAGGCTTCAAGTACGTACTTGTTGGTGAAAGTGTTGTCCAATGGGAATTATATTTTGTATTACTCATGTAGCCTACAAAGTCTATTGCACAGCCTCGTAACCTTGTAGGCACCTATTTTTAAGCTCATTCTAAACACTCTTGCATAATGCGCTTAAAACTAAGCCTTTAGCAATACCCCTCTAATATTATTTAACGCAATATGGAAGCAACCTGGAGATTGGATGAATGTACTCCATTTCTAAATTTGTAGTACTAGTAGTCATGTATGCCGTATATTGCGCTACTCGTACTAGTAAGTACTACTTCCATCCTGGTTTATTGGCCCCCTTCGTATTTAGTGTCAAATTTTGACCATTGATTTAACTAATAAAATGTCAATGCATGTCACCAAAAATTATGCCATTGGAAACTATGTTCAAACACGAATCCAGCGATATAATTTTTAGTGACATGCAATAACATTTTGTTAGTTAAATTTATGATCAAAATTTGAAACAAAATACGAAGAAGTCCAATAAACCAGGATGGAGGTAGTAGTACTTGTATGACTAGTAAATAGTACAGTAGTACTAGTATACGTCAGTCGAATTATTCATCATGTCCTCACATTGAATTAACGTGACAACATGCTGCATGTGAGGTGACACAAGAGTCCCTACAACATGTTTAGTTCACCAAAGTGATCCTCACACCTCTATTAGTACAACAACACTCTCCCATTCTCTACAAAATCACTCTCCCATTCTCTCCCGGTCTCCCGCCTCCCAGTCGTCGCCTTGTTCTGATCCAGTTGTTACAATGAGCGATAAGGTACTTGAGTTGCTATACTTCATTACAAGTAGTAAAAAGGAAGATGCTGAAAAAACTGAGCTAAACAAGGATGCTCTTCAAGCTAGCCGCGTGAAGGAAGGAACTAATGAGCCCGCTCCTATGAGTATTTTTCCCGTCGCCCTGTATGATGATTTCAATAATTATGGGGTTTTTCAAGTCTTTAGAGTATTCATGTAGTAATGAAGTCGAGATCCCAGTTTGTTCGGGTATTGTGGACTTCAGATTTGGAGTAGCACTTATCTGTTGAAATGTTTCATCATTTACTTAAATAGTTGATTGATCATACATTGAGTACCATTTAAATGGAATTAACCAATTCAAGTCCAAGAAGGACTGGCCGGTGCTGTCGGCTGGAGTGAAGTTCGATCCCACGGATCAGGAGCTGATCGAGCACCTTGAGGCCAAAGTGAGTTTTGACAGCATGAAATCTCACCCTCTCAACGATTTGTTCATACCGGCCATCGACAGCGAGCACGGCATATGCTACACCCATCCTGAGAAACTTCCAGTTGAGACACCGATTGGCCGTCTACTTGCACAAAATATATTCCTTTGTTTATACCTCTATTTTCTTTTTGGACATAGACTTAGTGAAGCAATTACAATTTGATAGTAAATAAAAAGTGAAGCAAGTGACAGCAACATGCCAAAGATGTTATAAAAATGCCAACTACCCTAAAACTTGTATTCACCAATACTGTAGGTATCACACTAAGTGGTCTAAGCAAGCATTTCTTCCAGCGCAACTCCAGGGCATTCAAAAGGGGCACGCGGACGCGTCACAAGATACAGTCAGAGTGTGGCATGGATGCAATGTGGCAGAAGACCGGCAATACCATGCCGGTGATGGTCAACGACCGACAAACATACAACAAAAAGGTTCTGGTGTTGCACACCAACAAGAACTTCGCCCAACAGAGTACCAACTGGGTTATGCACCAGTACCACCTCGGGGACCTGGAGCAAGATAAGGAGCGGGAGCTGGTCATCTACAAGATTTTCTACCAAATGAACACTAGGGCCAGGACTAAAAAGATTATAAGTTAGTTTGGTATTAGTACTTGTACTACCTGATCGTATGCAAGTTGGTATTGTTGTGAAGGATCTTTCAGTATGAACTTCACATTTGCTTCCAGCCATCATGTCGAGCATCGACGTGGATATAAAGCTGAATCATTTGTTGCGAAACAAATTTTCAGGCACCTGATCTTTTATGGGTAGCTGAAAGTCCAACTAATCCTCGCGTGGTTTTGGTAATTCATAGCAACATATAGCTCATTGAACTAATATCCATTCAAGATAAATATTTCAGGATGTTCAATGATTGGCATGGAATGTGATAGAGATGTGGACCCCTCAAAATGCTAAGGACAAAGATTGGCAAAAGCTCAAGACTCTTCATTTCTATTTTAGTGATCCAAGATCACATTGAGTCCATAGGAAATCCAATACTATTAAAAGTGGATGAGGTGATGCTTAATGGTCTACCTGCTCAAGTGCTTAGTGATAATGCTCCAAAACCCTTAGCCACTTACTCCATCCAAATATGTCAAAACCCTAAACTCCAACTCGGCCCCACAGATATTTCCTACCCGGAGAGTTCATATGACATAGCCACAACCAAAAACCCTAACAATTTGGTCACACCGATCCGGATCTCGGTCTCACCGAGATGGCCTTGCCAACTCTCTGTTGCCTGTTTTGGACCCACCTAGTTGTTCTAGTTGGTCCCACTGATATTCCTAACGTTCACATTTTTGAACTAATCGGTGCCACCGAGTTTAACCATTCGGTCCCACCGAGATGAGTCAAATGTGTGTAATGATTGGATTTTGTGTGGAGGCTATATATACCCCTCGACCCCCTTCTCCATTTGTGAGAGAGCCATCAGAACGTGCCTGCACTTCCACCATTCATTTTCTAAGAGAGAAGCACCTACTCATGTGTTGAGATCAAGAGATTCCATTCCTACCATTTGAACCTTGATTTCTAGCCTTCCCCCAGTTGCTTTCCACTCAAACCTTTCTTCCACTATAGCCAAATCAGATAGAGAAAGAGATAGAGAAAGAGAGAGAGAGAAAGAGAGAGTTGAGTGTTGGCGGGACTTTCATTTGAAGCACAAGAGCAAGGAGTTCATCATCAACACACCATCTATTACCTTTTGGAGAGTGTCTCCTAGATTGGTTAGGTGTCACTTGAGAGCCTCTGTCAAGATGTGGAGTTGAACCAAGAAGTTTGTAATGGCAAGGAGATCGCCTACTTCATGAAGATCTACTCGAGTGAGGCAAGTCCTTCATGGGGGATGGCCATGGTGGGATAGACAAGGTTGCTTCTTCGTGGACCCTTCATGGGTGGAGCCCTTCATGGACTCATGATAATCCCTAAGTGCAGGGAATCATTGTAGCAATTCCCAAAGGTGGAAGTGATAAGTATGGAGTGTTGAACCCACAAGGAGCTAAAGGTAATATCAATATTCTCTCAAGCCCTATCTGCCACTGATACGACTCTACATGCACCGAACGTTTGCTTCCAACTAGAAACGAGAAATAAAACTGTGTTGTGGGTATAAAGAGGATAGCTTTGTATGATATCGGAGAACTAAAATATAAAAGTAGGTGCTGTTATCATAAAGTTAGAATATATTACTAAATAATATAAATAGCGAGTGTGGAATAACGGTGGATTGGTGTGCGGAATTTTCCTAAGCGATTGTTAACAAGATCGATAGTCGTCATTGCAATTTCATATGAGGGAGAGGCATAAGCTAACATACTTTTCCATACTTGGATCATATGCACTTATGGTTGGAACTCTAGCAAGCGTCCGCAACTACTAAAGATCATTAAGGTAAAACCCAACCATAGCATTAAAGCAACAAGTCCCCTTTTATCCCATATGCAACAACCCCCTTACTCGGGTTTGTGTTTCAGTCACTCACGCAACCCACTATAAGTAGATCATGCACGTATTGCAACACCCTACATCGGGAATCCCTCACGCTTGCGCGACACGGAGGGCTCCATAGGACAGAACCAAAATAAAACATACAACTCGTACCAATCTAGATCACCAATCAACCCAAGGACAAAATATATCTACTCAAAACATCATAGGATGGCAACACATCATTCGATCATAATATGTAGCATAAAGCACCATGTTCAAGTAGGGATTACAGCGGGGTATGGGAGAGTGGACCGCGTAAAAGAGTTGAGGATGGTGATGATGATGGTGATGTTGATGAAGATGATCACCGCGGCGATGATTCCCCTCCTGATGGCACTCCGGTGCCACTGGGAGAGAGGAGGAGAGGTTCTCCCCCTTATGCTTCCTCCTCCATGGCTTTCCCTCTCTGGTCCTTGGCCTTCATGGCGATGATGGCCCCTCCGAGATCCTCCTACATGGCCTCCGGTGATGATGGCCCCCTCCGATAGGGTGCCGGAGAGGGCCTAGATTGATTTCTCATGGCTACAGAGGCTTGCGGCGGCGGAACTTCCGATCTAGGTTAATTCCCGAAGGTTTCTGTATTTATAGGAATTTTTGGCGTTGATTTCACGTCAGGGGGGTCTCCGGGCTGTCCACGAGATAGGGGGCGCGCCCTAGGGGGGCGCCCCCCACTCTCATGGGCAGCCCGGGACTCTTCTGGCCCAACTCCAATGCTCCGTGGTCTTCTTTTGGTCCATAAAAAATCCTCAAAATTGGCACGTCATTTGGACTCCATTGGGTATCCCTTTTCTGTAAAACACAGAAACAAGGAGAAAACATAAAGTGGCACCGGGCTCTAGGTTAATAGGTTAGACCCAAAAATCATATAAAATGATATATAAATGCATATAAAACATCATAGATGGATAATATAATAGCATGAATACTTCATAAATTATAGATACGTTGGAGACGTATCAGCATCCCCAAGCTTAATTCCTTCTCGTCCTCGAGTAGGTAAATGATAAAAGAAATAATTTATGAAGTGTGAATGCTAGTAGGTGCACAAGTTTGATCAATGATAATTTCAATCACCTTTTCTAGCATCAATATGTGTCATAATAGTAGCTTATCTCATAAAACTTTTCATGATCAAGTAACAATCTATTCGCAATGTCAAGTATGGTTCAGAAACTTCATTGAGAACTAACAAACTATAATCTCAGTCATTGAAGAAATTGCAATTTATCATAACATCAGAAAGAGTCAAAGAATAGAGCTTTTCAGCAAGTCCACATACTCAACTATCATATAGTATTCTACAATTGCTAATCACTCACGCAATACTTATGGTTATGGAGTTTCGGCCGGACACTGAGAAAGATAGGGGCTTACTGTGTTGCCTCCCAACATATTCACCTTTAGGTGATGTCAACAATAATAGCCCATGCTAACTTACATCCAATTGGATATATATATCATGATCTTTCAAACAAGAGGAGCTTGCCAAAGGATAAAATGAAAAAGGGAAAGGTGAGGATCACCTTGACTCAAGCATAAAGTAAAAACATAAAGTAAAAGATAGGCCCTTCGCAGAGGGAAGCAGATGTTGTCATGCGCGTTTAGGGTTGATGCACAAAATCTTAATGCAAAAGAACGTCACTTTATATTGCCCCTTGTATGTGGACCTTTATTATGCAGTCCGTCGCTTTTATTACTTCCACAAGAAGATCGTACAAAGCTTTTTTTCTCTGCACTAATAAGTCATACATATTTAGAGAGAAAGTTTTATTGGTTGCACCGATGACAACTTACTTGAAGGATCTTACTCAATCCATAGGCAGGTATGGTGGACTCTCATGGCAAAACTGGGTTTACGGGTATTTGCAATCACAAGTAGTATCTCTACTTAGTGCAAGGAATTTGGCAAGCATGAGGGAGAAAGCCAAACTCAACATGTTTGGAAGGTTAATGACAATATACTTTAACTAAGATGTCAGAAAACATAAACCATTACGTTGTCTTCCTTGTCCAACGTCAACTCTTTTAGCATGTCATACTTAATGAGTGCTTCACAATCATAAAAGATGTCCAAGATAATATATTTGTATGTGAACCTCTCTTTCCTTATTACTTCCTATTAACTGCAACGATGACCAAAACTACGTTTGCCAACTCTCAACAACTTTTATGCCTCATACTTTCTATGTGTGAAGTCATCACTAACCATGTTATAAGCATATGAAACATATAAAAATTCAGATTTATGACATTCAAATCATTCCCCCATTTACTCAAAAGATATACATGAAGCACATGAGTAAATGACAAACTACTCTAAAAGATATGAATGAAGGACACTAAGTAGTCAAATAATTAACTAGCCATGGGAGGGTTCCCTTTTTTTATTCCATAATTCAATCCAATGATTTTATTCAAACAGCAAGTAAAATTGAAAATACGCTCCAAGCAAAACACATATCATGTGACGAATAAAAATATAGCTCCGAGTAAGATGTACCGATTGTTTTGAAGACGAAAGAGGGGATGCCTTCCGGGGCATCCCCAAGCTTAGGCGCTTGAGTCTTCCTTGAATATTACCTTGGGGTGCCTTGGGCATCCCCAAGCTTAGGGTCTTCCCACTCCTTATTCTCCTTCTATCGATATCTCACCCAAAACTTGAAAACATCAACCACACAAAACTTAATGGAACTTCGTGAGATAGGTTAGTATGATAAAGAGTAAACCATTCACTTTGGTACTGTAAAAGACAAGGTTCATATTTGTTTTCACATAATGCCTACTGTACCATATCATTTCTACAATTTATATTGAGAAATATAAGCCATAGAAACTAGAAAACAAGCAAACTATGCAATGAAAACAGAATCTGTCAGAAACAGACCAGTCTGTAATGATCTGAACAATAACCATACTTCTGCTACTCCAAAAATTATGAAATAAATTGGTGGACGTAAGGAATTTGTATATTAATCTTCTTAAAAAATAATTAACTCAAAAGTACTCTTCTGTAAAACATGACAGCTAATCTCGTGAGCGCAAAGTTTCTGTTTTTTACAGCAAGATCACATTAACTTTCACCCAAGTCTTCCCAAAGGTCTTACTTGGCACTTTATTGAAACAAAAGATATAAAACATGATCACTACAGTAAATTAATCATGTAGACACACAAAAACAGTAAGGATAAATATTGGGTTGTCTCCCAACAAGCACTTTTCTTTAATGCCTTTGAGCTAGGCATGATGATTTCAATGATGCTCGCATAAAAGAAAAGAGTTGAAACACAAAGAGAGCATCATGAAGAATATTACTAGAACATTTAAATCTAACTCACTTCCTATGACTAGGGATTTTGTGAGCACACAATTTATAGGAACAAAAGTCAACTAGCATAGGAAGGCAAAACAAGTATAACTTCAAAACTTTTAAGCACATATAGAGGAAACTTGATATTATTGCAACTCCTACAAGCACATATTCCTCCCTCATAATAATTTTCAGTAGCATCATGGATAACAGCTTTCTTCTCATACTCAATTGGAACCTCTTCAGAAACAGTGGAATACTAACTAAAGTTGACACTCTTCCAAATCCACTTTCATAAATATCGTACAGAGATTCAACACCCTCCAAGATAGTGGGATCACTAATTCCTAAAGTTGACACTCTTCCAAACCCACTTTAAACTATAGTATTATTCATACTCCAAAAGATATAAGTGAAGTTCCTGGAGCATTATACAACTAATATAGACTAGCCAACATACAAGCTCAAAATATATAAGTGAAGCGTATGAAGCATTCTATAAAACCATACTCAAACGATTTAAGTGAAGCACAAAGAGCAATTCTAGAAGATTATACTTAAAAGATATAAGTGAAGCACATGAAGTATTTATAAAACCAATGAAGAGCTATCTCATACTAGCATGGAAAGAAAAATAAAAACACAAAGGACACAAATCATGTGAACAAAACAAAAACCGAGGGATACCGATATTTGTTGAAGAAGAAAGATGGGATGCCAACCGGGGCATCCCCAAGCTTAGATGCTTGAGTATCCTTTGAAATATTTACTTGGGGTGCCTTGGGCATCCCCAAGCTTGAACTCTTGTCTCTCTTTATTCTACTCACATCGGTAACTCCTCGTTCTTCAAACGCTTCATTCACAAAAACTTAAACAAAAACTTGTGAGATCCGTTAGTGTAATAAAGCAAACTACCACTTTAAGGTACTGTAATTAACTCATTATTTGTTTATATTGGTGTTAAACCTACTGTATTACAACTTCTCTATGGTTCATACCTACATACTAACCATAGATGCATCAAAATAAGCAAACAACACACGAAAAACAGAATTTGTCAAGAACATGACAATCTGTAGTAATCTGGAAGTTTAGTAAATTTCTGTAACCCCAAAAATTATGAAATAAATTTGAAAAATTGAAAAATTTGTACAGAAGTAAAGTGCAAAACGTTTCAGACCCATTTGACTTTCCTGTAAAAAATGTAAATTCCTGCACTCTAGCCAAAGTTTCTGTTTTTGTTCTGCACATAGTAAACAAGCAATCTTATCATACTAAAACCAAAGCTTGGAACAATATTTTTATAATACAATGGTTATATACAAGGGAATAATTATTTACAGACAAAATTCCATGAAAAATTCTACATTGTTTCCATGAGCATGAACACAAGTGCTCAAGGTCGACCCTCACTTCTTCAATGCATAACTTTCCAATCACTTCTCTTTTTGAAAAACCTTTTTAGGCATGAGAGGCAAGTAATTCTTTTTTGGTATTTTCATTCTTTTTAATTTTTTTGTATGTTTCACCCAAAACTAAAGATAAACAATAAGGAAAAACAAAATCTAGTAAGTGAAGAAAGCAAACAAGCACACACGAAAATATCGACCCCACGCTATTGCTCCCCGGCAACGGCGCCAGAAAAGAGCTTGATAATCCCCAAATGCAGGGAATCATTGTAGCAATTCCCAAAGGTGGAAGTGATAAGTATGGAGTGTTGAACCCACAAGGAGCTAAAGGTAAGATCAATATTCTCTCAAGCCCTATCTGCCACTGATACGACTCTACGTGCACCGAATGTTTGCTTCCAACTAGAAACGAGAAATAAAACTGTGTTGTGGGTATAAAGAGGATAGCTTTGTATGATATCGGAGAGCTAAAATATAAAAGTAGGTGTTGTTATCATAAAGTTAGAATATATTACTAAATAATATAAATAGCGAGTGTGGAATAATGGTGGATCGGTGTGCGGAATTGTCCTAAGCGATTGTTAACGAGATCGATAGTCGTCATTGCAATTTCATATGAGGGAGAGGCATAAGCTAACATACTTTTCCATACTTGGATCATATGCACTTATGATTGGAACTCTAGCAAGCATCCGCAACTACTAAAGATCATTAAGTTAAAACCCAACCACAACATTAAAGCAACAAGTCCCCTTTTATCCCATACGCAACAACCCCCTTACTCGGGTTTGTGATTCAGTCACTCAGGCAACCCACTATAAGTAGATCATGCACGTATTGCAACACCCTACAGCGGGAATCCCGCACGCCTGCACGACACGGAGGGCACCATAGGACAGCACCAAAATAAAACATACAACTCGTACCAATCTAGATCACCAATCAACCCAAGGACAAAAGATATCTACTCAAAACATCATAGGATGGCAACACATCATTGGATCATAATATGTAGCATAAACCACCATGTTCAAGTAGGGATTACAGCGGGGTATGGGAGAGTGGACCGCATAAAAGAGATGAGGATGGATGATGATGGTGATGTTGATGAAGACGATCACCGCGGCGATGATTCCCCTCCCGATGGCACTCCGGTGCCACCGGATGAGAGGAGGAGAGCTTCTCCCCCTTGTGCTTCCTCCTCCATGGCTTTCCCCCTCTGGTCCTTGACCTTCATGGCGATGATGGCCCCTCCGAGATCCTCCTCCATGGCCTCCAGTGATGATAGCCCCCTCCGGCAGGGTGCCGGAGAGGGCCTAGATTGATTTCTCGTGGCTACAGAGGCTTGCGGCGGTGGAACTTCCGATCTAGGTTAATTCCTGAAGGTTTCTGTATTTATAGGAATTTTTGGTGTTGATTTCATGTCAGGGGGGGTCTCCGGGCTGCGCCCCCACTCTCATGGGCAGCCCAGGACTCTTCTGGCCCAACTCCGATGCTCCTTGGTCTTCTTTTGGTCCATAAAAATCCTCAAAAATTGGCATGTCATTTGGACTCCGTTGAGTATCCCTTTTCTGTAAAACACAAAAACAAGGAGAAAACAGAAACTGGCACTGGACTCTAGGTTAATAGGTTAGTCCCAAAAATCATATAATATGATATATAAATGCATATAAAACATCATAGATGGATAAT
Source organism: Triticum aestivum (assembly GCF_018294505.1). NCBI lineage: Eukaryota > Viridiplantae > Streptophyta > Magnoliopsida > Poales > Poaceae > Triticum > Triticum aestivum. The sequence goes on along the minus strand of NC_057813.1, from coordinate 288,822,983 downwards.
ATAATAGCATGAATACTTCATAAATTATAGATACGTTGGAGACGTATCAACTCACGCAACTGTTACCCTTCGTGGGATGAAGTCTCCATCAAAGTGGACGTACGATAGCACCACCTATCGGAACCACGCCAAAAATCTCCATTTATCCATTGCATTTGCCTTCTCCAAACCCTCCCCTTTACCTTCATATGCAATGTTTTACTTTCCGCTGCTACACTCTTAGAATTGCATGTGTAGGTTGATTGCTTGACTTGTGCTAATTGCTAAAATCTTCCCACAACTAAAATTGGGAAAATGATAGATTTTTATTCGGTCAAGTAGTCTAATCACACCCCTCTAGACATACTTTCGATCCTAGAACTGGTATCCGAGCTTTTGTCTCCATTTGCCTTGATTTCCATAGCTTTGGTGATCATAGCCATGGTTTCACAACCTAGGAGAGTATGGCGTCTAGTGAGGGAAATTACCACTATAGAGGTCCTTACTTTGATGGTATGAATTTTGCTAGTTGGAAACATAAGATGAAAATGCATATTCTTGGTCATAACCCCACCGTTTGGGCTACTGTGTGTATTGGCTTGCATGGTGATTTCTTCGAGCATGGAAAAGAACCAGATCGTGAAGCATTAGCAGAAGAAATGAAGATGTTGCAATACAATGCTCAAGCTTGCGATATTCTCTTCAATGGATTGTGCCCCAAAGAATTCAAAAAAAATCAGCCGCCTTGAGAATGCAAAGGAAATTTGGGATACTTTGGTTGATATGCACGAAGGTACCGAGTCCATCAAGGAATCCATGTTGGATGTGCTTCAAAGTCAACTTGACAAGTTCAAGATGACAGATGGTGAAGGAGTCGCTGAAATGTACTCTAGGCTTGCTCTCATCACAAATGAGATTGCCAGCTTAGGAACTGAAGAGATGATCGACAAATTCATCATCAAAAAGATCCTTAGAGTTTTGGATGGAAAATATGATATTGTGTGAAATTTGATCCAAATGATGCCCAATTACAAAGATCTCAAGCCCATGGAAGTCATTGGTAGAATTGTTTCTCATAAGATGTCACTCTAGGATAAGGAGGAGCTCCACACCAAGTCAAGTGATGCTTACAAAGCTTCAAGTGATGCTCCTACAACATCAAGTGAGAAGCAAGTCTCTAATGAAGAATTGAGCTTAATGGTGAAGAAATTCAAAAAGTTCTACATGAATAGAAGCAAAGAGAGATGCTCCAAGTCAAGGTCATACAATGACAAAAGATCTTCTAGTCATGATCGTAATTGCTACATTTGTGGAAGACCCGGACACTACTCCAATGAGTGTACAACTCCTTACAAGAAAAGAGAAGATCCACCAAAAAGGAGGAGTAGAAGAGATGAATCACCTCCAAAAGAGAGAAGGAGTAGAGATGATCGTTATGAACAAAGACCTCTCGTAGAAGCAAGGATTCGGAAAGGAAGGACAAGTCATCAAAGACATACACAAGACGAAGACATCAAGCTCATGTTGGTGAATGGGTATCTGGTTCTGACTTCGACAACTACTCCGAGAGAAGCAATCACTCCGAATCTGACTATACTCAATATGAAGGTATTGCCGGTCTTGCACTAGTGTCATCCAACTCCTACGACATATTTGACTCACCAGATGAAGGAATTGGAAGATACTTCATGGCTAAAGTCCCAAGGTATCACACCCCGAGTATGTTGATTTTAATAGTGATGAGGATGATTTGCTAGGTGATGATGATTTACTTGTTGACAACACTAGTGATGATGATTTACTTGTTGACAACACTAGTGATGAGAACTTCAATGAACTTGCTAGTAATCATGCTAATCAAGATGAAACAATTGACAATGATAAGGAGATTGTTCAACTAACTAAAGAACTAAACACTCTTAAGTTAGCTCATGAAACAACTCAAGAGGATCATAGAGAGGTCTTAAGGACTCATTAGAAGCTACGCTTTGAGAAGCAAATTTAGAGCAAGAACATGAGTTTCTAAAAGCTATCAATGATGATCTTCGAAACAAGGCTTCTTCTTACATTGCCAAATGTCTCCTCTTGTCTACTTATATACCACAAGTAAAATCTAGCAACAAGAGCAAGAATGATTCTTCCTCTAGTAGTAACAATAATCATGCTAAATCCAATATTGTTGCTTCTAGTAGTTCTCTTGATTCCACTAATGATTCTCTTAGCCAAGTTATACTTGAAAATAATATAGCTTATTGAAGGGAATTATAAAGAAAGGAGTTTACAAGAGCCTTCTGGGAAGTAAGCAATTTGAGGAAATTGTATGCAAGCAAGGAAGGCACCGGAAGAATCAAGGTGTTGGTTTTGAATGAAAGTTCAATGCTAATGGAGTTGAGTGGGAAGAAGATCAATACCCTAATACGAAGTTTGTTCATCAACAAGAGAAGTATGACCCCACTTCTTTCAAGGGAACACAAGCTCAAGATGATCTTACACCACAAGACCACAAGCTAAAAGGCAAGAACAAGCTTCAAGAAGAGATTGACTCCTTTCAAGAAGCTCCTAAGGGCATGGTCAAGTGGGTTCCCAAGACTACGTCAAGATCTACATCATCAAGTTCAACTACAACTCCAAGGATTCCCATCAAGTTGATGTGGATCCCAAAGAAGAAGAACTAGAGCGTTCTTGAGGGTGACTCCACCAACATACTTCACTCATGCTCATTTTGGCAAGGAGTTGTGCAATCAACTTCCATATCTTGCACTACTTCATGGAGTCACAAACCCTCTTGTTGGTAAGACAAGGGACAAGGTAACCTAATACTTTCATGGACATCATCATATGTGTAATTCACTCTATGTCTATGGATATCCTTGTATGTTCCTTGTGTGACTAACCTGTAACACCCCAGACACACCTGCCGGTGGTTGTTACTCCTGGCGGGTAGTCTTTTCTGTGCACTTTGTCCTCACTCGTGCGCACCCGGGAGAAACTTCCCAGTCGGTCACCCATCCTGAAACTACTCCAAGTTGAGCATGCTTAACTCTGGAGTTCTTTCCAAATGGGCTCCCGGAAAAGAAGGAATTCCATATTGATATGAGTAGTCTAACATCCCTAATAAGCCAGGCTATCACATACACCCCCACTCAGAGGAACCGACGTCCTCGTCGGGCTATGATACGTCTCCAACGTATCTATAATTTTTGATTGTTCCATGCTATTATATTATCTGTTTTGGATGTTTGATGGGCTTTATTATACAGTTTTATATTATTTTTGTGACTAACCTATTAACCGGAGGCCTAGTCCAAATTGTTGTTTTTTTGCCTATTTCAGTATTTCGCATAAAAGGAATATCAAACGTAGTCCAAATGGAATGAAACCTTCGGGAGAGTTATATTTGGAACAAACGCAATCCAAGAGACTTGGAGTGGACGTCAAGAAAGAAACGACGAGGCCACGAGGCATGAGGGCGCGACCAGGGGGTAGGCGCGCCCCCCACCCTCGTGGGCCCCTCGTGGCTCCCCTGATCGACTTCTTTCGCCTATATATACTCATATACCCTAAAATCATCCAAGAGCACCATGAAACCCTATTTCCACCGCCGAAACCTTCTGTACCCGTGAGATCCCATCTTGGGGCCTTTTCCGGCGTTCCGCCGGAGGGGGAATCGATCATGGAGGGCTTCTACATCAACACCATAGCCTCTCCAATGAAGTGTGAGTAGTTTATCTTAGACCTTCAGATCCATAGTTATTAGCAAGATGGCTTCTTCTCTCTCTTTGGATCTCAATACAAAGTTCTCCTCGATCTTCTTGGAGATCTATTCGATGTAATACTTTCTGCGGTGTGTTTGTTGAGATCCGATGAATTGTGGGTTTATGATCAAGATTATCTATGAACAATATTTGAATCTCCTCTGAATTCTTTTATGTAAGATTTATTATCTTTGCAAGTCTCTTTGAATTATCAGTTTGGTCTGGCCTACTAGATTGATATTTCTTTAAATGGGAAAAGTGCTTAGCTTTGGGTTCAATCTTGCGTTGTCCTTTCCCAATGACAGCAGGGGCAGCAAGGCATGTATTGTATTGTTTCCATCGAGGATAAAAAGATGGGGTTTATATCATATCGCTTGAGTTTATCCCTCTACATCATGTCATCTTGCTTAATGCGTTATTCCGTTCTTATGAACTTAATACTATAGATGCATGATGGATAGCGGTTGATGTGTGGAGTAATAGTAGTAGATGCAGAATCGTTTCGATCTACTTGTCACGGACGTGATGCCTATATACATGATCATGCCTAGATATTCTCATAACTATGCGCTTTTCTATCAATTGCTCGACAGTAATTTGTTCATCGACCGCAATACTTATGCTATCTTGAGAGAAGCCACTAGTGAAACCTATGGCCCCTAGGTCTATGTTCCATCATATAAGTTTCCTATCTATTTTATTTTGAAATCTTTACTTTCCAATCTATATCATAAAAATACCAAAAATATTTATCTTATTATCTCTATCAGATGTCACTTTTCCAAGTGGCCGTGAAGGGATTGACAACCCCTTTATTGCGTTGGTTGCAAGGTTCTTATTTGTTTGTGCAGGTACGAGGGATTTGAGTGTAGCCTCCTACTGGATTGATACCTTGGTTCTCAAAAACTGAGGGAAATACTTATGCTACTTTGCTACATCACCCTTTCCTCTTCAAGGGAAAACCAACACATGCTCAAGAGGTAGCAAGAAGGATTTCTGGCGCTGTTGCCGGGGAGTCTACGCACAAGTCAATATATACCAAGTACCCATCACAAACTCTTATCCCTCGCATTACATTATTTTCCATTTGCCTCTCGTTTTCCTCTCCCCCACTTCACCCTTACCGTTTTATTCGCCCTCATTTTCCTGATCGCCTCTTTTTCACTTGCTCCTTTTGTCATCGTTCGTTGTCATGGCTAGTCCTTCTATCATTGTTAGTACTCCCGATCATGAAGTTCTTAATTTTAAACAAAGGAAGGGAGAAAATCTAAAAGATGCTTGGCATAGAATTTGCAGTGCTCAGAATAGATATACTAGGAAGCAATCTACTTCCGTTCTTCTTCGCAATTTTTAGGTAGGCATTACTCCTTGGAACAGATATATTCTTGATACCATTACCGAAGGGAATTTCTTGGGTAGCCATACTTTTGATTCTTATAATGCTATGATAGATTTGTTTGCTCCACCACCTCTTTTGTTTAATGGAACTGTTTTAACTTTGGAACATGTGATGCAAAGGCTTGAAATTATTGAAAATAAAGTTGCCACTTTAGAGTTAACTGAAAATTTGGATAAAAAGATCCACAACCAATTACCCAATATGGATCTAAGGTTGGAGTTACTCTGATTTTTTTTAAGAAAAGGAACCTATAGTTAAGGAAAGAATAGATCAAGATTCCAGAAGAATCGGTAAACTTGAGGATATTATTACCAACTTAGGGTCTGCCTTTTCATCCGTGAAAAATACATCAAATCCTCCTACTACCAAAATTGCCAAATTAATGTATGTTCCTAAAAATAAAGGTGAATCTTCTAGTAAGGAAAATGCGGATCTCAAATCAATAAGTGTTCACCCCAGTTTTTTGGCTATCATTAAGGAACCTTTTGCTACAAATGAATTTCTTGATTTCTTGCCAAGGAGTTTAATCATTAGTAAAAAGAGGGAAACTCCGAAGGGTTATAAGTGTTCTATTGAAGAATTAAATACCAAACACGGCAATACATAGATCTATTCTCGCTTTTATGCCTAGCTAGGGGCGTTAAACGGTAGCGCTTGTTGGGAGGCAACCAATTTTATTTTTTGTTCTTTGCTTTTTGTTCCTGTTTAGTAATAAATAATTCACCTGGCCTCTGCATAGATGTGGTTTTATCTTTTAATTAGTGTTTGTGCCAAGTAAAACCTTTAGGATAACCTACGGTGATAGTTAATTTGATCTTGCTGAAAAACTGAAACTTTTGCGCGCACGAGAATAATTTTCATAAATCACAGAAACGTGATTTTCAGTTGATTCTTTTTGAAGAATATTAATAAAAAAATCTAGGACTTCCTAATTTGGTAGAAGTTTTAGGGTTCCATAAGTATTCGAAAGTTACAGATTACTATAGACTATTCTGTTTTTGATAGATTCTGTTTTTCGTGTGTTGTTTGCTTATTTTGATGAATCTATGGCTAGTATCGGGGGGTATGAACCATAGAGAAGTTGCAATACAGTAGGTTTAACACCAATATAAAAAAAGAATGAGTTCATTATAGTACCTTAAAGTGGTGGTTTGTTTTATTTTGCTAATGGAGCTCATGAGATTTTCTTTTGAGTTTTGTGTTGTGAAGTTTTCAAGTTTTTGGGTAAAGCTTTGATGGATTATGGAATAAGGAGTGGCAAGAGCCTAAGCTTGGGGATTCCAAGGCACCCCAAGGTAAAATTCAAGGACAACCAAAAGCCTAAGCTCGGGGATGCCCTGGAAGGCATCCCCTCTTTCGTCTTCGTCCATCGGTAACTTTACTTGATGCTATATTTTTATTCACCACATGATATGTGTTTTGCTTGGTGCGTCTTGTATGATTTGAGTCTTTGCTTTCTAGTTTACCAGAATCATCCTTGCTGTACACAACTTTTAGGAGAGACACACATGAATCAGAATTTATTAGAATACTCTATGTGCTTCACTTATATCTTTTGAGCTAGATAATTTTGCTCTAGTTGCTTCACCTATACCTTTTTAGAGCACGGTGGTGGTTTTATTTTTTAGAAATTATTGATATCTCATGCTTCACTTATATTATTTTGAGAGTATTTTAGAACATCATGGTAATTTTCTTGGGTTATAAAATTAGTCCTAATATGATGGGCATCCAAGTTGGGTAAAATAAAAACTTTCATATAGAGTGCATTAAACACTATGATAAATTTGATACTTGGTAATTGTTTTGAGATATAAAGGTGGTAATGTTAGAGTCATGCTAGTTGGGTAATTATGAAATTGAGAAATACTCGTGTTAAAGTTGGCAAGTCCCGTAGCATGCACGTATGGTGAATGTTGTGTGATAAATTTGAAGCATGGGGTGTTCTTTGATTGCCTTCCTTATGAGTGGAGGTCGGGATCGCGCGATGGTTAATTCCTACCAACCCTTCCCCTAGGAGCATGCGTAGTAGTACTTTTCTTCGAGGGCTAATAAACTTTTGCAATAAGTATATGACTTCTTTATGACTAATGTGAGTCTATGGATTATACGCACTCTTACCCTTCCGCAATTTGCTAGCCTCTATGGTACCGTGCATTGCCCTTTCTCACCTTGAGAGTTGGTGCAAACTTCGTCGGTGCATCCAAACCACGTGATACGATATGCTCTATCACACATAAACCTCCTTATATCTTCCTCAAAACAACCACCGTACCTACCTATTATGGCATTCCCATAGCCATTCTGAGATATATTGCCATGCAACTTTCCACCATTCCATTTATTATGACACGCTCCATCATTGTCATATTGCTTTGCATGATCATGTAGTTGACATCGTATTTGTGGCAAAGCCACCTTTATAACTTTTTCATACATATCGCTCTTGATTCATTGCATATCCCGGTACACCGCCGGAGGCATTCACATAGAGTCATATTTTGTCCTAAGTATTGAGTTGTAAATAAATAGAAGTGTGATGATTTCCATTATTAGAGCATTGTCCCATGTGAGGAAAGGATGATGGAGACTATGATTCCCCCACAAGTCAGGATGAGACTTCGGACTTTATGAAAAATAAAAGAGGCCAAAGAAGCCCACCAAAAAAAGAGGCCAAAGAAGCCCAAATAAAAAAATGAGAGAAAAAGAGAGAAGGGACAATGTTACTATCCTTTTTCCACACTTGTGCTTCAAAATAGCACCATGATCTTCATGATAGAGAGTTTCTTATTTTGTCACTTTCACATACTAGTGGGAATTTTTCATTGTAGAACTTGGCTTGTATATTCCAATGATGGGCTTCCTCAAAATGCCCTAGGTCTTCGTGAGCAGGAAAGTTGGATGCACGCCCACTTAGTCTCTTTTTGATGAGATTTCATACATTTATAGCTCTAGTGCATCCGTTGCATGGCAATCCCTACTCCTCATATTGACATCAATTGATGGGCATCTCCATAGCCCGTTGATTAGCTGCATCAATGTGAAACTTTCTCCTTTTTTGTTTTCTCACATAATCCCTATCATCATACTCTACTCCACCCATAGTGTTATGTCCATGGCTTACGCTCATGTATTGCGTGAGGGTTGAAAAGGCTGAAGCGCATTACAAAGTATGAACTAATTGCTTTGCTGAAACCGGGGTTGTGCATGATGGGAGCATTTTTTCTGACGAAAATGAAGCATGGCCAAATTATATGATTTTGTAGGGATAAGCTTTCTTTGGCTGTGTTATTTTGATAAGACATAAACTGCTTGGTTAGCATGCTTGAAATATTACTATTTTTATGTCAATATTATAATTTTATCTTGAATCTTTTGGATCTGAACATTCATGCCACAATAGAGAGAATTACATTGAGAATTATGTTAGGTAGCATTCCACATCAAAAATTCTGTTTTTATCATTTACCTACTCGAGGACGAACATGAATTAAGCTTGGGGATGCTTCATTTTTTATTGTTCAATGCTATTATATAATTTGTTTTGGATTTTAATGGGCTTTATTATACACTTTTATATTATTTTTGGGACTAACCTATTAACCGGAGGCCCAGTCCAAATTGCTATTTTATTTGCCTATTTCAGTGTTTCGTAGAAAAGGAATATAAAATGGAGTCCAAATGGAATGAAACCTTCAGGGGAGTTATTTTTGGAACAAACGCAATCCAGGAGATTTGGAGTGGACGTCAAGAAATAGACAAGGAGGCCACGAGGGAGGATGGCACGCCCAGGAGGGGTAGGCACGCCCCCCCACCCTCGTGGGCCCCTCATGGCTCCACTGACCGACTTCTTTTGCCTATATATACTCATTACCCTGAAAACATCCGAGAGCACTAGAAACCCTATTTCCACTGCTGCAACCTTCTGTACCCGTGATATCCTATCTTGGGGCCTTTTCCGACGCTCTGCCGGAGGGGGAATCGATCACGGAAGGCTTCTACATCAACACCATGGCCTCTCCGATGAAGTGTGAGTAGTTTATCTCAGACCTTCGGGTCCATAGTTATTAGCTGGATGGCTTGTTCTCTCTCTTTGGATCTCAATACAAAGTTCTCCTCGATCTTCTTGGAGATCTATTTGATGTAATACTTTTTGTGTTATGTTTGTCGAGATCCGATGAATTGTGGGTTTATGATCAAGATTATCTACGAACAATATTTGAATCTCCTCTGGATTCTTTTATGTATGATTTGTTATCTTTGCAAGTTTCTTCGAATTATCATTTTGGTTTGGCCTACTAGATTGATCTTTCTTGCAATGGGAGAAGTGCTTAGCTTTGAGCTCAATCTTGCGGTGTCCTTTCCCAGTGACAACAAGTGCAGCAAGGCACGTATTGTATTGTTGCCATCGAGGATAAAAAGATGGGGTTTATATCTTATTGCTTGAGTTTATCCCTCTACATCATGTCATCTTGCTTAATGCGTTACTCCGTTCTTATGAACTCAATACTCTAGATGCATGCTGGATAGCGGTTGATGTGTGGAGTAATAGTAGTAGATGCAAAATCATTTCGATCTACTTGTCGCGGAGGTGATGCCTATATACATGATCATGCCTAGATATTCTCATAACTATGCACTTTTCTATCAATTGCTCGATAGTAATTTGTTCACCCACCGTAATACTTATGCTATCTTGAGAGAAGCCACTAGTGAAACCTATGGCCCCCGGGTCTATTTTCCATCATATAAGTTTCCGATCTATTTTATTTTTCAATCTTTACTTTCCAATCTATATCATAAAAATATCCAAAATATTTATCTTATTATCTCTATCAGATCTCACTTTTGCAAGTGGCCATGAAGGGATTGACAACCCTGTTATCGCATTGGTTGCAAGGTTCTTATTTGTTTGTGCAGGTACGAGGGATTTGAGTGTAGCCTCCTACTGGATTGATACCTTGGTTCTCAAAAACTGAGGGAAATACTTACGCTACTTTGTTGCATCACCCTTTCCTCTTCAAGGGAAAACCAACACGTGCTCAACAGGTAGCAGGCTACAGGAACGTTCCCTCTTGGCATATACATCTGTGCATCCAGTCCGGTACATGTGCACCTGTGGTCGTTACTCCTGGCGGGATCTAGACTGGCCCCATGGATCAATACTATTCTTTTCTGCGCACTTTATCCTCACTCGTGCGCACCCGGGAGAAACTTCCCAGTCGGTTACCCATCCTAAAACTACTCCAAGTTGAGCATGCTTAACTTTGGAGTTCTTTCCGAATGGGATCCTAGAAAATAAGGAATTCCTTATTGATATGAGTAGTCTAACATCCCTAATAAGCCAGGCTATAACATAACCCATGCAGGTATTGAAAGTGAAACACTCCAATGGATTGATGCAAATGATCTACATCAACATTGAGCATCCACATCTTCACTATCTACATGAAGTCATCATAGACAAAACCCAAGGTTAGTTCATCCCTCTTAGGGCGATATCACATCTAGGGGGAGCTTTGCTCGAAAAATTGAGCTAAAGAAACTCTAATGGTGTGAACACATTGATGCTTTCTGTAAAAGTGGTAACCCCACTTGTGCTTAAATGATGAGTATGACCTCGATCAAATGTTCTCATTTGACTCCTAAGTCAATATACTCATATATAGATGACCTAGCCATCGCCAATAGCTTGATAGATGATAGAATTGTTTGTCCATGCTTTGACACATGTTTCATTTGCTATCTTATTGTGTGAGCATGTTGGTTGCATATTTATTCCATTTTTTGTTTTGATCGTCTTGGATTTTATTGGCCAAATGGATGGACAAGAATGCCTAAGAACCTTCTCTGTCTATCTATGCTCTTCTTGTCTCAAACACTATTCATGCTACATCACAAAAAAACAACAAGTCTTTTTCAGACACTCCCAGTGACGAGCACTCGGAGCCACCAATCCGTCAAGGGCTGCTTGCTACCTCTTGAGCACTGCGTTGGTTTTCCCTTGAAGAGGAAAGGGTGATGCAGCAAAGTAGCGTAAGTATTTCCCTCAGTTTTTAGAAACAAGGTATCAATCCAGTAGGAGGCTCCACGCAAGTCCCTCGTACCTACACAAACAAACAAGAACCTCGCAACCAACACGATAAAGAGGTTGTCAATCCCTTCACGACCACTTGCAAAAGTGAGATCTGATAGAGATAATAAGATAAGATAAACATTTTTGGTATTTTTATGATATAGATTGGAAAGTAAAGATTGCAAAATAAAGTAGATTGGAAATTTATATGATGGAAGATAGACCCGGGGGCCATAGGTTTCACTAGTGGCTTCTCTCAAGATAGCATAAGTATTACGGTGGGTGAACAAATTACTATCGAGCAATTGATAGAAAAGTGCATAGTTATGAGAATATCTAGGCATGATCATGTATATAGGCATCACGTCCGCAACAAGTAGACCGACTCCTACTTGCATCTACTACTATTACTCCACACATCGACCGTTATCCAGCATGCATCTAGAGTATTAAGCTCATAAGAATAGAGTAACGCATTAGGCAAGATGACATGATGCAGAGGGATAAACTCAAACAATATGATATAAACCCCATCTTTTTATCCTCGATGGCAACAATACAATACGTGCCTTGCTGCCCATGCTGTAACTGGGAAAGGACACCGCAAGATTGAACCCAAAGCTAAGCTTCTCCCACTGCAAGAAAGATCAATCTAGTAGGCCAAACCAAACTGATAATTCGAAGAGACTTGCAAAGATAACCAATCATACATAAAAGAATTCAGAGGAGATTCAAATATTTCTCATAGATAAAATTGATCATAAACCCACAATTCATCGGATCTTGAGAAACACACCGCAAAAAGAGTTACATCAAATAGATCTCCAAGAAGATCGAGGAGAACTTTGTATTGAGATTCAAAGAGATAGAAAAGCCATCTAGCTAATAACTATGGACCCGAAGGTCTATGGTAAACTACTCACAACTCATCGGAGAGGCCTTGGCGATGATGTAGAAGCCCTCCATGATCGATTCCCCCTCCGGCGGAGCGCCGAAAAAGGCTCCAAGATGCGATCTCATGGGTACAGAAGGTTGCGGCGGTGGAAATAGTGTTTTGTGGTGCTCCTGGATGTTTTCGGGGTACGTAGATATATATAGGAGGAAGAAGTAGGTCGGTGGAGCCACAAGGGGCCCACCAGGGTGGGGGCACACCCACCCACCTAGGGCACGCCCTCCTGCCTCGTGGCCGCCTTGGCTGCTTCTTGACGTCCACTCCAAGTCTCCTGGATTGCGTTTGTTCCAAAAAGATCGCTCCCGAAGGTTTCATTCCGTTTGGACTCCGTTTGATATTCCTTTTCTTCGAAACACTGAAATAGGCAAAAAAATAGCAATTCGGGATGGTCCCAAAAATGATATAAAAGTGTAAAGTAAAGCCCATAAACATCCAAAACGGATAATATAATAGCATGGAACAATCAAAAATTATAGATAAGTTGGAGACATATCAAGCATCCCCAAGCTTAATTCCTGCTCGTCCTCGAGTAGGTAAATGATAAAAACAGAATTTTTGATATCGAATGCTACCTATGGCACCCCGGCTCAGAGAAACCGGAACGCCCCATATTCTAGCACAGAGATCAAGGAGAAGTCTCTAGAATACGGCACTGCTTGACATAGAACAAATCGGCTCTTATTACAAGAATAATAATACACGAGTCTAATGTTACAAAGAATCACATTAGCACGGCGACACTACGCCTGCAATACTACACTTGCTCTATGCTAGCAGCAGAACAACTCGAAGTAGCGGAAATCTTCTAGCAGCGGAACAACGACGAAGGTGGTGAACTCCACTCTGTAGGGACTCTGGCTGGGACACGATCTAGCTCGCACGAACTGAAACCACGACAAGTAATCAAGCAACCACGACATCACCCGCAATTTGGCATGACACGCCAAGTCAGTACATTGAATGTACTTGCAAGCTCACAACAACCAAAAACATCAAGGCAAGACAACAACATAGCATTAAGCAGGTTAATTAAATTAACAACTACCATGATACAACAACAACTACTAAGCATGATATGAAACTACTACAATACTGATAAATCACCATCTCAGATCTCCATAACCATATCTCTCTTGGCTAACCGGCCAAGAAATATACCATCTCGATCACCTCATGATCAAAACCAATCGGTGATCATTCACGGATCACAAACGGAACAACCTCATGGTATTTATTGGGTTACCTTGTACCCAAACGGTGATCTTTCTGGCGGTCACAACCATGACCAACACTTGGTCTCAAACGGTGATCTTTCCGGCGATCACTACCATGACCAACACTTGGTCCCAATATCATCATCAACATCCTACCAATCTGTACTGCTCAAAATATCAACATATAAATCACCTATAAGTCATTCCATCATGTGAGTGTTGATCGAATGGTGTGACCTAGTACAAACCCAAGCCCATGACTGAGGACGTGGCTATCGATAGTTTAAACAAACACACTCTGCAGAGGTAGTGCATTGTACCCACACCACGGAACCCATGGCCTCGCACTCCCATTCGGGTGGACCAACGATGTTCCGACAAAACCGATCTACTGCCATGACACTCTCCCGGCCACTCCGACTAACTCCCCATTGGGCTAAGTCATGGGTGGCCCCGTGTCTACCAAAGACACCAACTGCCACCATCGTGGCAAAACAAAACGGTCCCAAACGGGGACAAGAAATCTCAATACCAACTACGGGCACAAGGTTATGTCTGCTTACTGGGCCATGGTACCGCACGCCCATAACCTTCCCTCGTTGGAGGCACCAGCGAGAGGCACGACAATAGCATCGCATTAGGGCCTTCCCATAAAAGGCAAATGTGGTTGCACTAGAAAAGCCCGGTTCGGTGGAACCCGACCAACTTAATGATGAAATTTAACCCCAAAAATATAACTGTGGTAACTGATACTCCGATATCAACTATCAAACTATAACCAAGTCATAGCAATATCCAACAAATAATCCAAGCATAATATCATCATCTCAAAATACTCCAAGGGTAGCACAATACTGCTATCATGATGAATCCAATAACAATAATCCTACTACTCCAATAACAAGAATAAAGCTATCCAGCTAAGATCCATATGTAAGTGTCGTCTCCGAAAATAATACTCCAAGCAACAGAACATCAACTAGCATCATGAAAATAATCATACTAACCACTAAAAATCCAAAGGCAGCATGACATCCAAAGTAATTCTCCAAAATATAATAACAGATATCATCATGAAAACAATCATAATATCAACTACTAATACTCCAATGGAAACATGATACTCATCAACTACAGACATAACTCCTAGTAATCAAAACAATAGCATGGCATCAAGAAGATCAAAAAAATACTCCGAGAAAATGCCATGCACAGATCACAAGTAGCTAAAACAATATTTTAAGCAAGTTTAAATAAATTAAACCATGTCCTGCATTACAGTGATGCAAATGGAGGGTGTGGCTTGCCTGGGGTGGAAGAAATCACTGGGAAAAAGTGCGAGAAACGCGCAGAACGAATCGCCGGAAATCATACTCTCTCAAAGGGGGCTTAATAAGGGCAAGGGCATAATGGTCATTTTCAGAATGCTAAAAGATGGTGAAAATTGTTCCATTAGAACGGGCTTGACGAAACAAAGAAATGGGCTTTGGAATCACCTGATTTGGAGCTACGAGTGAAAAGTTATGGAGGGTTGAAGTTCATGGACTTTTCTGCAAAAATATCATCACAAACATGTCCTTGAGTGGATAAGGTAGAAACGCATATAAGGAAATACGTTTTCAGAAGTTGAAAATGCACACGCCCAAAATGTGTCTCCACTTGCCACGTCATCAGAGGCGGGGTCGGGCGCGTGTGACGCTGACGTGCGGGTCCCACGGGCTGTGGGGCCCGACACTTATCCAGCTGGACTAGGCGGGGTCAACTCTGTGAGGCTTACATGTGGGGCCCACGGCTGACTCCACTCCTCCCTCCTGCTTCCTTCTTGTTCCCCGCGATGGGAAGAGGCAGAAGTGAGACCGTGCGGCGCTGGCGCTGGCCCCGCCGTTCCCGGCGACCTCCGGCCGAGCTGCGGGCACCGACAAGTATGGGAAGAAAAGCTGCTCCCGCCTGGAGCAGAAGCAGGCGCCGGGGAGGGGTGTGGCCGCGGCACCGCGTGGTGGTAGAAGCTACAGGCGGCGACGGCTGATCGAGGGGCACGACCCTAGAGGGGCTCCGGCGACGAGGGGATGGGCAGGGGAGACTCACCAGAGTGAGGGGCTTCTGGTGGTGGTGGCTATGAGGAGAGGGAAGGCTCGGCTTGCCCGAATCGACAAGGGGCAGAGGCGGCGGCCATGGCGGGATTGGCGGGCTTGGGAGCTCTTGGAGCTCAGGGGAGTGGTCGGGGAGGTTGCTGGGAGGGAGAGGGAGCTGCTAGAGCGCTCGGACTACGCGGGGAGGGGCTTAAATAGCCGCGGGGAGGAGCTGCAGCACTGGCGTCGCCGTGGACGCGTGGCCGGTGTCGCAGACGCGTGCTCGCGCACTGGAGCTCGAGAAGGCGACGGGGAGACGCGGAGAGGAGCCCACAGGGCAGAGGGAGCCCACGAGCACGAGGAGGAAGAAGACGAGGACGAATAGAGCCAAATGGCCACTGTTCGCCCGTGGTCATGTGGCGGCGAGCATTTGTGAGGAAGCGGATGGAGGGGGAGAGGGGTCCAGGGGAACGGCGACGACGCGGGCTTGCTGCTGGACACGCTCACGAGCGCGAAGACGGCAAGAGTGGGAGGGGGCCGAGCAAGAAGCCACCCAGCTCGCATCCATGGCATGACAGAGAGGCGGTCACCGCGTGCACTGGTGCACACAGCGCCACAGGCGAGGCCAAATGATGTCTGGGGGTTAGTCCTTCCTGGGTAGGTCTCAACTGCGATGGTGACTTCGTGAAAACTGCTCTGGTTAAATGGTAAGTGAGCTCTGAAGTTAACTCCAGTAAACTTGATCAACTAAGTGTGATCAATAAAGAGATTCTATGGGTCTAATATTATGTCTGGGGTGTTTAGGCTAGGAAGGACTACAGTCCTGGGGAGTTTGGGAAGAAATGGACCAAGATTTAATGCAGTTGTTTCACAACTGACTAAAATGGTCTAGAAACTAGATCAACAAGATGCACTCACCTGGAGAAGCAACTTGGGCTAATATTGGGCAAAGCTTGATTATTTGGGCATATGAAGATGCTGTAAAAAGCTCATACCAAATGGACAAGTCAAAATGGCACTTGCTTCATAAACATCATTTCTGTCCAGAAACTTGGAATAATTTTGGTGATCAAATGGATCAATGAAATAATGCCAAATTGGGTGGAGAGAGGTTTTATGGGTATACGAATGATTTGGTAATTTATCAGGATTTTTAAAGCAATATAAAATACACTTGCTTTACAACCTGAAAATATTGCCAGAACAAAGATTTGCTCCTGTGCGCACATAGATGATTGGATGGGGATGCAAATGGGTGGAGGGGGTTAATATGAGCACATTAAGAAGTGTGCAAAAGTTCAACTCATTTGGATACTCCTAGCTAGTACTTCCTTCACAAAGCCTTCTATCTGACAGAAATTTGAAAATTCACTGAGGAAGATTGGCTAGGCAAATAAAGTTCAACTTTTGCATGAGGCAATTATTTGGACATATAGACATGGCCAAAAAGGTTGGGAGCCACTTGGAAAAATATAAATGACACTTCCTTCACAAAATGCCATTCAGGGCAGAAATGAAGAATAATTATTGGGGGATTAATTTTGAACTGGTCAAGGAAATGTTTGGGCATATTTGAGCTATATATGACCCAAAGAAATTATGAGAAATATTTGGGGATTTTTGGATAGACAGAAATATAGGTTGCTTCACAACCTAGGGTAGATAGGGTTATTCCTTTAATGAAAAAGGAATTTTCTCTAGAAAAGAACTTTAGGGTTTGGTCAAGGAGTGAAGTGACATGATCTTGGCAAGGTTTTGAGAATGATGAGACACTTGGGAGGGGGAATGAGGATGGTTTCCCAGGTGGCAAGGCCACAGAACTACTCCAAAAAGAAAAACAGAGCAAAAACCAAAGAAGGCAAAGGAAAAAGAACAGGGCCAAAAAACCAGGCTCTTACAAACCTACACCCCTTAAAGAAATCTCGTCCTCCAGATTTGGTTGCTCATGGAACAAGTATGACTTGAGGACACCGTTTCCAACTCGGGTATCCCTTTTCCTTTATTTACTGTTCGCACAAGAATTTCAGATGATCAACTTACCTTGCTTTGGGGTGGTTTGCTTCACCTTTCCCAAATTCTGACATGTCTTTGCTCATATACAAAATCTTTTTGTTGACGTGAATTTTCTCATATCTACGGTGATATCCAATGGACCTGAGCATAAATATTTCCTTTGGTTATGAAAACTTTTTTACTTCTGCCATGCGGTTGCTTCAAATAAATGCAGGCCTTCTGGTTTCAATAAATGCTGAGAATTATCATGGCCATCTTCTGACGGGATCTGACTGCTCATAGGTGGCACTAATTTATCTTGATTTATTTCTTTGGCTCGAGCATGAGATATGTACCAAAGATTTGACTGCCTTCTGTCGTGAGCAATATAATGGTGCATGGAGTTATAGCTGTGTCATACCTCAAATATTTACATCTTGAGACTGGCCCGACAGGGGATGATGGACAAATGATTTTCCTGACAGACTGATCGTGTACTTGATTCCGTCAGTGAGTATACCAGGTCGGAGCTGATTGTTCAACTTTTGATTTTCTCATGTTGTTGATATGCCCATCTGTGGTAATAGGCTGTGATTTGCTTTCATGCTGCTGCTAAAGTCAAACTATGGAGCTTGCAAAGAAATCTTGGTTCTGACAGAACAGACTTGGATATTCCCCACTAACCATGTCAGGCGGGTCAGCGGGATATGAAAATCCTTGTAAATAGAGTAGACCCTTGAGAGTATGCCTTTGGGGATCCATATGGAATAATGGCCTCCAACTGATTTGGGTATCCGGATCCTGATGGTCGTGCAATAACCATCATACCTTTGCTGCTAGTCTCATCCTTTTTACGGTCATGATTTCGTTTGTCAGGATACCTTACTGAAATAACTTGGCCACACATGTCCTTGATTCTCCGTATGACCATGGACGTGATTATTGCAATATTTTTGACATTATTCCTTGCGCTTGTTTTCTGACCTGTGTCCGCACACGTACGACGTATATGTTCGGGATTTGTAGTTGTACGGAGCTCATTGTTGAGGCCAATCATACAAGAAGGTGACAAGGTTTTATGATATCTCCTTGTCAATTGCGGGAATAATGACCTCGATGACCATTGCCAAGATTGTTGATTTTGCGTTGTCATCTCTAGATATTGTCGATCCTTGTAATTCATGAGATGTATCTATTCTTATTTTCCTTTGCCTGACTCGAGAGGTTGTGGGGTCCTTACTTTTCTTAGGTATATCTGTTGGATCACTGTCGCATCTCGTATGAGTGATTGATATGAATGGCGATGCATGCTCACCATGTATAAGAAGGATATGCCACCGAACACTCGATCCTTCCGGTAGGCATATGTTTTGACTGAATTTTACCTCTAACAAAATTATTGCAAGTCTAGTCCTTGAACTGTACTTCCATACATTGGCAACTCATCATATAATCTTTGAGGATGGTGCAATATTGTGGTACTGACGCAGACTGAGTGGCTTACGAGAGAAGCCATCCGAGTAGCTTGCTGAGGAGGACTTGTTAACTTCTGCTCAAATATTTTGTCTGGGTATCGTGCAGAAGAAGGCTCTATAGCTTACACACGAAGCTTATCCTGAGTACTGTGCTAGAGAAGCCTGAGTTTCGTACTTGAGAAGCTTCTCCTCGGGTTTGCTTGGTGAGAAAAATTCATTTCTGTCTGTCAGAAGCTTTTACCAAGGTGTCTTGCTGTGAAAGACTGGGTATCGTGGGCCGGAAATTGTTCACATATCATACTAAGGAAAATTGAGGAGCCTTGCATCATAAATTTCTTCCGATAGCGTGTGGAAGAAGACTGAGTTTCTTACATCCAAAGCTTCATACTGATAGGCAGACTAAAATCCATACACACGCCCATAGTATTCTAAGGCTGATTATTTGCATGAGAAAAATAGTTTGAATGTCTTCCTTGAGCATCTCACATTCTGAATTTATTTCGGATAGTAACATATTTCAAGCATCATGCATTGCTGAGCCAAAATTTAGTATATGATCCATACCTCTGTCTGAAAATATACCGTTGATCTTGTACCTGACTTGTCTTGTTGCTGGCTGGAATATAACTACTATGAGGATTTTGTACTGATGTAGACTTGATGCTGATAGTCAATCCAATACACCATTGGTATTCTGAACAGATAGTAATGCTATAATGCGGTTGACTGGGTAGACCCAAAATGTTTAGCTGACCTTCTTCCAAATATTAGAAATCCTTATTACTTCTTCGAGTCCGGTGTCGGTGGATGAGCAACTCTTTAAAGGGGTAAAATAATGTAACACCGGGGCCCAAAAAGAAAGAAGCAAAAGAAAACTCAAGTAAACAAAAGAACACAACAACAATCAATTCACACACAATAAATGTCACATCTTACTGCTAGTCACACAATATGCATGCCTACTTAAGCACACAAATCTTGCGGGATCTTCGGGTCTACGATTTAGCATGCTGTGACGATGTGGACAAGGACGAATAAATGTGTGGAAGAATTGGTGTAACCAGTGCTACACCAAGTGCTAGCTTAGCCAGGTAGCAGCCTGGACTAGCTCAGAAGCGAGGACATACTCAGTAATCATGTAGTGGGACACGAAGGTCGCAACCACATTATTATCAAGCGGACAGAAAAAGATTTGTACTCGTCCAAGAAATAGGATAGCGGGGAAAAACTGAGGCTTCTGACATTGCCCTTTCTTGATAACTAAGATCATTAAGGGTCGCCAACACGACAAAATAAAAGGACGATCAAGGATAGAAGCATGTCGATCACCGAAACGATAGGCAGGGCTGAAAGAAGAATATCAGCGCGATACCTGAGCACCATTTTTGCAAACAGTCTTGGGATCACTTGTCATCACTCTGCTGGGACAGAAATGACACCAAACACCGAAAGAAAAAAAAGAACTGGAGAAATGCAGAGGCTGAGCTGTAGTGGATCCAAACCGATGCCAGCTACACTCACCAGATAATCCGTTAGTAACAAATAATAAGGCTATATGCATGTTATGCAACAAACAAATGTAGCAACCAAATGCAACAAACAAGCTAGACTCTATACTACCGATTTCTACCGGTTTCTACCGCTCGCGCTGACTAGGGCGTCCTACAGCCAGACCTGCTCTAATACCAAGCCTGTGGCACCCCAGCTTAGAGAAACCGGAACGCCCCGTATTCCATCCCAGAGATCAAGGAGAAGTCTTCAAGGAGAAGTCTCTGGAATACGACACTGCTTGACATAGAAGAAATCAGCTCTTATTACAAGAATAATAATACACGGGTCTGATGTTACAAAGAATCACAGCAGCACGATGACACAATGCCTGTGATACTACACTTTCCCTATGCTAGCAGCGGAACAACTTGAAGCAGCGGAAATCTTCTAGCAGCGGAACAACGACGAAGGTGGTGAACTCCACTCCACAGGTACTCTGGCTGGGACTCGATCTAGCTCGCATGAACGGAAACCACAACAAGCAATCAAGCAACCACGACATCACCTGCAATCGGGCATGACACGCCAGGTCAGTACATTGAATGTACTTGCAAGATCACAACAACCAAAAACATCAAGGCAAGACAACAACATAGCATTAAGCAGGTTAATTAAATTAACAGCTACCATGATACAACATCAACTACTAAGCATGATATGAAACTACTACAATACTGATAAATCACCATCTTAGATCTCCATAACCATATCTCTCTTGGCTATCCGGCCAAGCAATATACCATCTCGATCACCTCGTGATCAAAACCAATCGGTGATCATTCACGGATCACAAACGGACCAACCTCGTGGTCTTGGATCGGGTTATCTTGTAACCAAATGGTGATCTTTCCGGCGATCACAACCATGACCAACACTTGGTCTCAAACGGTGATCTTTTCGGCGATCACTACCATGACCAACACTTGGTCCCAATATCATCATCAACATCCTGCCAATCTGTTCTACTCAAAATATCAACATATAAATCACCTATAAGTCATTCCATCATGTGAGTGTTCATCGAACGGTGTGACCTAGTACGAACCCAAGCCCATGACCGGGGACGCGGCTATCGATAGTTTAAGCAAACACACTCTGCAGAGGTAGTGCATTGTACCCACACCACGGAACCCATGGCCTCGCACTCCCATTCGGGTGGACCAACGACATTCCGACAAAACCGATCTACTGCCATGACACTCTCCCGACCACTCCGACTAACTCCCCGCTGGGCTAAGTCATGGGTGGCCCCGTGTCTACCAAAGACACCAACAGCCACCGTCAGGGAAAAACAAAACGGTCCCAAACGGGGACAAGAGATCTCAATACCAACTACGGGCACACAAGGTTATGTCTGCTTACCAGGCCAGGGTACCGCACGCCCATAACATTACCTCGTTGGAGGCACTGGCGAGAGGCACGGCAATAGCATCGCATTAGGGCCTTCCCATTAAAGGCAAATGTGGTTGCACTGGAAAAGCCCGGTTCGGTGGCACCCGACCAACTTAATGATGGAATTTAACCCCAAAAATAAAAGTGTGATAACTGATACTCCGATATCAACTATCAAACTATAACCAAGTCATAGCAATATCCATGAAATAATCCAAACATAATATCATCATCTCAAAATACTCCAAGGGTAGCACAATACTGCTATCATGATGCATCCGAAAACAATAATCCTACTACTCCAATAACAAGAATAAAGCTATCCACCTAAGATCCATATGTAAACGGAATCTCCGAAAATAATACTCCAAGCAACAGAACATCAACTAGCATCATGAAAATAATCATACTAACCACTAATAATCCGAAGGCAGCATGACATCCAAAGTAATTCTCCAAAATATAAGAACATATATCATCATGAAAACAATCATAATATCAACCACTAATACTCCAATGGCAACATGATACTCATCAACTACAAACATAATTCCTAGTAATCCAAACAATAGCATGGCATGAACAAGATCAAAATAATACTCTGAGAAAATGCCATGCACAGATCACAAGTAGCTAAAACAATATTTTAAGCAAGTTTAAATAAATTAAACCATGTCACTGCATTACAGTGATGCAAATGGAGGGCGCGGCTTTCCTGGGGTGGAAGAAATCACCGGGAGAAAGTGCGAGAAACTCACGGAACGAATCGCCGGAAATCATACTCTCTCGGAGGGGGCTGAATAAGGGCAAGGGAATAATGGTCATTTTCAGAATGTTAAAACATGGTGAAAACGGTTCCATTAGAACGGGCTCGACAAAATGAAGAAGTGAGCTTTGGAATCACCTGATTTGGAGCTACGGTGAAAAGTTATGCAGGGTTGAAGTTCAGGGACTTTTCTGCAAACATATCATCACAAACAAGTCCGTGAGTGGATAAGGTAGAAACGCATATAAGGAAATACGTTTTCAGAACTTGAAAACGCACACGCCCAAAATGCATCTCCACTTGCCACGTCATCACAAGCGGGGCCGGGCGCGTGTGACACTGACGTGCGGGTCCCACGGGTGGTGGGGCCCGTCACATAACCAGCTGGACCGGGCAGGGTCAAGGCCGTGAGGCTTATAGGTGTGGCCCACAGCTAACTCCCCTCCTCCCTCCTGCTTCCTTCTTCTTCCCCGCGACGGGCAGAGGCAGAAGCGAGGCCGCGCGGCGCCAGCACTGGCCCCGCTGTTCCCGGCCACCTCCGGCTGAGCTGCAGGCACCAGCAAGTGCGGGAAGAGAAGCTGCTCCCGCCTAGAGCAGAAGCAGGCGCCGGGGTGGGGTGTAGCCGTGGCACTCCGTGGTGGCAGAAGCTACAGGCGGCGGCGGCTGATCGAGGGGCACAGCCCTAGAGGGGCTCCGGCGATGAGGGGATGGGCAGGGGAGACTCGCCGGAGTGAGGGGCTTCTGGTGGTGCCGGCTATGAGGAGAGGGAAGGTTCGGCTTTCCCAAATCGAGTAGGGGCAGAGGCAGCGGCCATGGCGGGATTGGCGGGCTTGGGAGCTCTTGGAGCTTAGGGGAGTGGTCTGGGAGGTTGCTCGGAGGGAGAGGGACCTGCTGGAGCGCTCGGACTGCGCGGGGAGGGGCTTAAATAGCCACTGGGAGGAGATGATGCGCTAGCGTCGCCGTGGACGCGTGGCCGGCACCGCGGACGCATGCTCGCGTGCCCGATCTCGGGGGAAGGCGATGGGGAGACGCAGAGAGGAGCCCACGGGGCAGAGGGAGCCCACGGAGCATGGGAAGGAAGAAGACGACGACAGACAGAGCCAAATGGCCACTGTTCGCCCATGGTCACGCGGCGGTGAGCGTCGGTGAGGAAGCGGACGGAGGGGGAGAGGGGTCCAGGGGAACGGCGATGACGCGGGCTTGCTGTTGGACACGCTCACGAGCGCGAGCGGCGAGAGTGGAGGGGGCCGAGCAAGAAGCCACCCAGCTCGCATCCATGGCATGGCAGAGAGGCGGTCACCGTGCGCACTGGTGCACACAGCGCCACAGGCGAGGCCAAACGATGTCTGGGGGTTAGTCCTTCCCGGGTAGGTCTCAACTGCGATGGTGACTTGGTGAAAACTGCTCTGGTTAAATGGTAAGTGAGCTCTGAAGTTAACTGCAGTAAACTTGATCAACTAAGTGTGATCAACAGAGAGATTCTATGGGTCAAATGTTATGTCTGGGGTGTTTAGGCTAGGAAGGACTACAGTCCTGGGGAGTTTGGGAAGAAACGGACCAAGATTTAATGCAGTTGTTTCACAACTGACCAAAATGGTCCAGAAACTAGATCAACAAGATGCACTCACCTGGAGAAGCAACTTGGGCCAAGATTGGGCAAAGCTTGATTATTTGGGCATATGAAGATGCTGTAAAAAGCTCATGCCAAATGGACAAGCCAAAATGGCACTTGCTTCATAAACATCATTTCTGTCCAGAAACTTGGAATAATTTTGGTGATCAAATGTATCAATGAAATAATGCCAAATTGGGTGGAGAGAGGTTTTATGGGTATACGAATGATTTGGTAATTTATTAGGATTTTTAAAGCAATATAAAATACACTTGCTTCACAACCTGGAAATATTGCCAGAACAAAGATTTTCTCCTGTGCTCACATAGATGATTGGATGGGGATGCAAATGGGTGGAGGTGGTTAATATGAGCACATTAAGAAGTGTGCAAAAGTTCAACTCATTTGGATACTCCTAGCTAGTACTTCCTTCACAAAGCCTTCTATCTGACAGAAATTTGAAAATTCACTGAGGAAGATTGGCTAGGAAAATAAAGTTCAACTTTTGCATGAGGCAATTATTTGGACATATAAACATGGCCAAAATGGTTGGGAGCCACTTGGAAAAATATAAATGACACTTCCTTCACAAAGTGCCATTCAGGGTAGAAATGAAGAATAATTATTGGGGGGTTATATTTGAACTGGACAAGGAAATGTTTGGGCATATTTGAGCTATATATGACCCAAAGGAATTATGAGAATTATTTGGGTATTTTTGGATGGACAAAAATATAGGTTGCTTCACAACATAGGGCAGATAGGGTTATTCCTTTAATGAAAAAGGAATTTTCCCAAGAAAAGAACTTTAGGGTTTGGTCAATGAGTGAAGTGACATGATCTTGGCAAGGTTTTGAGAATGATGAGCCACTTGGGAGTGGGAATGAGGATGATTTCCCAGGTGGCAAGGCCACAGAACTACTCCAAAAAGAAAAACAGAGCAAAAACCAAATAAATCAAAAGAAAAAATGGCCAAAAAACCAGGCTATTACACTACCTAGCATATTTCTCAATGTAATTTTCTTTATTGTGGCATGAATGTTCAGATCCAAATGATTCAAGATAAAAGTTCATATTGACATGAAAAGAATAATACTTCAAGCATACTAACAAAGCAATCATGTCTTCTCAAAATAACATGGCTAAAGAAAGCTATCACTACAAAATCATATAGTCTGGTTATGCTCTATCTTCATCACACAAAGTATTTAATCATGCACAACCCCGATGACAAGCCAAGCAATTGTTTCATACTTTTATGTTCTCAAGCCTTTTCAACTTTCATGCAATACATGAGCGTGAGCCATGGACATATCACTATATGTGGAATAGAATGGTGGTTGTGGAGAAGACAAAAAGGGAGAAGGTAGTCTCACATCAACTAGGCGTATCAACGGGCCATGGAGATTCCCATTAATAGATATCAATGTGAGTGAGTAGGGATTGCCATGCAACGGATGCACTAGAGCTATAAGTGTATGAAAGCTCAACAAAAGAAACTAAGTGGGTGTGCATCCAACTGGCTTGCTCACGAAGACCTAGGGCATTTTGAGGAAGCCCATCATTGTAATATACAAGACAAGTTCTATAATGTAAAATTCCCACTAGTATATGAAAGTGACAACATAGGAGACTCTCTATCATGAAGATCATGGTGCTACTTTGAAGCACAAGTGTGGTAAAACGATAGTAACATTGTCCCTTCTCTCTTTTTCTATCATTTTTTATGGCCTTTCTCTTTTTTTTTAAAGTCCGGAGTCTCATCCCGACTTGTGGGGGAATCATAGTCTACATCATCCTTTCCTGACTTGGGACAATGCTCTAATAATTAAGATCATCACAATTTTATTTACTTACAAGTCAAGAATTACAACTCAATACTTAGAACAAAATATGACTCTATGTGGATGCCTCCGGCGGTGTACCGGGATATGCAATGAATCAAGAGTGACATGTATGAAAGAAATATTAAAGTGGCTTTGCTACAAATACGATGTCAACTACGTGATCATGCAAAAGCAATATGACAATGATGGAGCATGTCATAATAAATGGAACAGTGGAAAGTTGCATGGCAATATATCTCGGAATGGCTATGTAAATGCCACAATATGTAGTTATGGTGGCTATTTTGAGGAAGGTATATGGTGGGTGTATGGTACCGGCGAAAGTTGCGTGGCACAAGAGAGGCTAGCAATGGTGGAAGGGTGAGAGTGCGTATAATCCATGGACTCAACATTAGTCATAAAGAACTCATATACTTATTGCAAAAATCTACAAGTTATTGAAACAAAGTACTACGCGCATGCTCCTAGGGGGATAGATTGGTAGGAAAAGACCATCGCTCGTCCCCGACCGCCACTCATAAGGAAGACAATCAATAAATAAATCATGCTCCAACTTTATCACATAACGGTTCACCATACGTGCATGCTACGTGAATCACAAACTTTAACACATGTATTCCTCAAATTCACAACAACTCAACTAGCATGACTCTAATATCACCATCCTCATATCTCAAAACAATTATCAAGTATCAAACTTCTCATAGTATTCAATGCACTTTCTATGATAGTTTTTATTATACCCAACTTGGATGCCCATCATATTAGGATTAATTTTATAACCATAGCAAATACCATGTTGTTCTAAAAGACTCTCAAAATAATATAAGTGAATCATGAGAGATCAATAATTTCTCCAAAATAAAACCACCGCCGTGCTCTAAAAAGATATAAGTGAAGCACTAGAGCAAAATTGTCTAGCTCAAAAGATATAAGTGAAGCACATAGAGTATTCTAATAAATTCTGAATCATGTGTGTCTCTACCAAAAGGTGTGTAAAGCAAGGATGAATGTGGTAAACTAAAAATCAAAGACTCATATCATACAAGACTCTCCAAGCAAAACACATATCATGTGGTGAATAAAAATATAGCTCCAAGTAAAGTTACCGATAGACGAAGACAAAAGAGGGGATGCCTTCCAGGGAATCCCCAAGCTTAGGCTTTTGGTTGTCCTTGAATTATCTTGGGATGCCATGGGCATCCCCAATATTAGGCTCTTGCCACTCCTTATTCCATAGTCCATCAAATTTTTACCCAAAACTTGAAAACTTCAAAACACAAAACTCAATAAAAAATCTCATAAGCTCCGTTAGTTCAAGAAAGAAAAACCACCACTTAAGGTACTGTAATGAACTCATTATTTATTTATATTGGTGTTTAACCTACTTTATTCCAACTTCTCTATGGTTCATACCCCCCGATACTAGCCATAGATTCATCAAAATAAGCAAACAACACACGAAAAAACAGAATCTGTCAAAAATAGAACAGTCTGTAGCAATCTGTAACTTTCGAATACTTATGGAACTCTAAAAATCCTACCAAAATAGAACGTCCTAGGCAATTTGTCTATTGATCTACTTAAAAAAGAATCAACTAAAAATCACGTTTCTGTGATTTACTAAAATTATTCTCGTGCGTGCAGAAGTTTCTATTATTCAGCAAGATCAAATTAACTACCACCGTAGGTTATCCTATAGGTTCTACTTGGCACAAACACTAATTGAAACATAAAACCACATCTAAACAGAGGCTAGATGATTTATTTAGTACTAAATAGGAACAAAAATCAAGGAACAAAAATAAAATTGGGTTGCCTCCCAACAAGCGCTATCGTTTAACGCCCCTAGCTAGGCATAAAAGCGAGAATAGATCTAAGTATTCCCATGTTTGATATTCAATTCATAAGTGGCTCCCATAATAGATTCATAAAGTAATTTTATTTTCTTTCTAGGAAAGTGTTCCATGCCTTTCCTTAATGGAAATTGGAATCTAATATTTCCTTTCTTCATATCAATAATTGCACCAATCGTTCTAAGAAAAGGTCTACCAAGAATAATAGGACATGAAAAATTGCAATCTATATCAAGAACAATAAAATCTATGGGTACATAATTCCTATTTGCAACAATAAGAACATCATTAATCCTTCCCATAGGTATCTTAATGGTGGAATCCGCAAGGTGCATGTTTAAAGAGCAATCATCAAATTCACGGAAACCTAGCACATCACATAAAGTTTTTGGAATCGTGGAAACACTAGCACCCAAATCACACAAAGCATAACATTCATGATCTTTAATCTTAATTTTAACAGTAGGTTCCCACTCATCATAAAGTTTTCTAGGGATAGAAACTTCCAATTCAAGTTTTTATTCATAAGATTGCATCAAAGCATCAACGATATGTTTGGTAAAAGCTTTATTTTGACTATAAGCATGAGGAGAATTCAACAAGGATTACAACAAGGAAATACAATCTATTAAAGAACAATTATCATATTTAAATTTCTTGAAATCCAAGATAGTAGGTTCATTGCTATTTAAAGTTTTGATCTCTCCAATCCCACTTTTACCAATTTAAGCATCAAGATCTATTTGCATAAATGAGAACATCATTGATCCTTCCCATTGGCTTTTTAATGGTGGAATCCGCAAGGTGAAAATTTAAAGAGCAATCATCAAGATCATGGAAACCTAGAATATCACATAAAGTTTTCGGAATCGTGGAAACACTAGCACCCAAAATCACACAAAGCAAAACACTCATGATCTTTAATTCTAATCTTTATAATAGGTTCCCACTCATCATTAAGCTTTCTTGGTATAGAAACTTCCAAATTAAGTTTTTCATCATAAGATTGCTTCAAGACATCAATGATATGTTTATCAAGATTGAGGGGAATTAACAACGGATTGCAACAAGGATATACAACCTTCTAAAGAACAATTATCATATTCAAATTCCTTGAAATCCGAGATAGTGGGTTCAATGCTATTTAAAGTCATGACCTCTCCAATCCCACTTTTACCAAATTTAGCATCAAGATCTAAAAACTCCGAATTTTTGGGATGCCTTCTAACTAAAGTTGACTCATCTCCAGTCCCATTATTATCAAGATTCATATTGCAAAACAAAGATTTAATAGGAGACATATCAATCACTTTTAGATCTTCATCATTATTTCCATCTAACCCTTCTGGTTTGGCGGCTATCTTATTAACTAAGGTGGCTTGTATATCAGAGATTCGGGCTATTGATTTTTCAAGACGAGCGATCTGAGAATTCAAACCATAAAATTCCTTAGACATACCATCAAGTTCTTTATTCATGAATTCCATAAAGCTTTTTTGTTCTTTAGCTCGCTTCTAAAGAAATTATTATGCTCAAATTGTAAAGTCATAAAGCTTCTAATGTTGCTTTCAATCTCTTCCATCCTTCTAAGGTGAAGATCAACATTTTCAGGCAAGGCCATTATGGCAAACAGGCACACAAGAGGCAAGCAAAAGAGAGAGGCGAACGGAAAAGAGAGGGCGAATAAAACGGCAAGGGTGAAGTGGGGGAGAGGAAAACGAGAGGCAAATGGCAAATAATGTAATGCGAGGGAGATGAGTTTGTGATGGGTGTCGGTGTCAAAACCGGCGGATCTCGGGTAGGGGGTCCCGAACTGTGTGTCTAAGGCTAATGGTAATAGGAGGCGGGGGACACGATGTTTACCCAGGTTCGGGCCCTCTCGATGGAGGTAATACCCTACTTCCCGCTTGATTGATCTTGATGATATGAGTACTACAAGAGTTGATCTACCACGAGATCGTAGAGGCTAAACCCTAGAAGCTAGCCTATGATTATGATTGTTGTTGTCCTACAGACTAAACACTCCATTTATATAGACACCGGAGGGGGCTAGGGTTACACAGAGTCGGTTACAGAGAAGGAGATCTACATATCCGAATTGCCAAGCTTGCCTTCCACGCAAAGGAGAGTCCTACCCGGACACGGGACGATGTCTTTAATCTTGTATCTTCATAATCCAACAGTCCGGCCAAAGTATATAGTCCGGCCGTCCGAGGACCCCCTAATCCTGGACTCCCTTAGTAGCCCCTGAAACAGGCTTCAATGACGATGAGTCCGGCGCGCAGATTGTCTTCGACATTGCAAGGCGGGTTCCTTGTCCAAATACTCCATAGAAGATTTTGAACACAAGGATCGTGTCTGGCTCTGCAAAACAAATTCCACATATCACCGTAGAGAGCACAATATTCCACAAATCTAATATGCTAACAACTTTTCATAGCGTGACATCACGCCACGACCCGATCATTATTCAAATCGTTTTTCTCAACTAGCTACTGCACATATTGCGATGCGGTTTCCTTGGCACGTCTTGCCGAAGTAGAGATCGTGTCCCCTTATCACGGGATCCTCATCAATACGGGTGTGGGTAACCCAACCGCACCATCAATCGTGGCGCTTGGGGAATAAGCGATTTTAATGGGCAAGTGGGGAGGCACACATTTTCTACCGCTTTATAAAGAGATAGGGATTCCCCCTTTTCACCCACGCCTTTTTCTTCCTTCGCTCATCCATTCTCGCACGCTCGAGCTCCAACGCCCAAGTTCTCACCTTCTCCGTAAAGCCATTCCAAACATGTCCGGAGTGGGAGGCAAGTGGATGGCCTCCTCCATTATGGAGGAGGACATCGCGAAGCTTCGGGAGGCCGGATACTTGGCTGCAGACATCGTGCACCGGCTCCTGGACGCAGGGCAGATCGTCCCTACTTCGGAACCCCACGAGAGGGTTGTGTTTCTTGCCCACTTCGTCCGCGGACTAGGATTTCCTCTCCACCCATTTGTCCGTGGGCTGATGTTTTACTATGGGCTAGATTTTCATGATCTGGCCCCCAATTTCATCCTCAACATCTCGGCGTGTATCGTCGTGTGCGAGGCCTTCCTCCGCATCAAGCCCCATTTCGGCCTGTGGCTGAAGATCATCAACGTGAAGCTGAAGATAGTGGTCGGCCATCAAGCGGAGTGCGGAGGCGCCATGGTGGGCAAGATTCCCAACGTCACCTGGCTCGAAGGCTCCCATGTGGAGACCGTGAAGGGGTGGCAATCGGGGTGGTTCTATATCACCGAGCCACGTGACCCCAACTGGGTGGCGGCCCCCGAATTTCGATCTGGCATCCCCATGCGGCTTACCTCCTGGAAAAGGAAGGGTTTAGCCTGGGGCAAGCCAGCGGAGCTGACCGGACTCCAGAACTGTGTCAAGAATATGATAAGCAAGAGAATCAAGCTTGTCAACGTGGTCTGGGTCATGCTCTTCCGCCGGATCCTCCCGTGTCAAAGACGGGCATTCAATATGTGGGAGTTCGACCCAGCCGAACACCAGACGCTGCGAGAGCTCTTTGACATGACGCAGAAAGACGTCTGGAAGGTGCTGTTCAAGGCTGCCGAGGTGCCTCCTCCGCTTACAGAGGATCGCGGACTCAGCGCAAAGCGCCGCGCCAATCCGGTAAGCTATCTGTATTTCACAAGGTGCGCTTTTCCCAGTATGTTCGTGGGAGGAATCTAAGCCTGTATGTCGATTTAACAGGACTGGGTAGCGATAGCGGAGTGGATCGATTGTCCAGCTCCACTACCTGAGGATACAACAACATCTCTCTTAATGGAGATGCTGTTTCCGGCACCCTACGAGGTGCCGGAGAACAAGGCCAAGAAGAAGGCGACGGGGACCAGGAAAGGTCTCTAGCGCAAGGTGGTGTCGGACTCACCTTCTGAAGACACTGAGGCGCCCTCCTCCAATGAAAATGAGGAGGAGGAAGAGGAAACCACCCCCCCAAACCGAGGGGGAGAAGAAAAGGAAGGCCGCCTTGTCTGGGGAGGCCGAAGGGTCCAAGAAGGGAAGGATCCTCCCTCCGGACCACTCCACGACTGCCTCCTACAGGGACTAGGAGTGGCTACCCAGGGACAAGCCCCTGGTGAAGTTGTAAGTATCCGGATACCATAATGCTTCCGGCATGTTTTGCTTTATTGCTTCTTATCATGTTAAATATGATCGTGCAGTCTGTCCAAAGCCCGCATCGACTTAACCTCCTTGGAGGAGTCTTTGAGCGCGTCGGCAATGAACAGCGATTCGCTCCCGACAGCCACCCCCCCTGGCCCACAGACAACACCGAGGTGTTGTCTCAGAGGATACCGGGCCAGGGAGACAGTTCTGGAGGCGCCCAGGGCGAAATCCCTGACGCTGGGCACATGGGGGGGAAGACCCCCATGGATTCTGATGAGGAGGGCCGCAACAAGTTTGGCCCCCAACCGGATACTGCGCTGGAACCTCCAGTGGTTCCGGATTTAGGCAGGCAGACCCTCACTAAGCGGGGCGAGCCGTCTGTGCCGATGACCTCTGTCCATCCAGAGGCATCGGAAAACTTGCTGGAAGCACTTCAGGGCGCTTCCATTCATGAAGAACACCATACTCTTATGAGTACGGTGATCGCGAAGGTTTGGTCCACCAAAAGCAGATTGACCAAAGCCTGCGCCAGCCTCCTAATAGGCTTTGAGGTAAGTAATTAAATTATGAGAGAGTATCCCAACATAGACAATAGCTGTCGGTGTTCTGGGAATGGGGGTCCCCAGACTTGCCTGCTTGCGGCCTGCGGCGTGGCTCGAGTGGTGGCCCAGTGCGGCCCATCTTCATCAGCGCAAGACTCAAGACCCTCGCGGGGCGGACGACACAAGGCTTCCTCAGGAGCGGCCTCGCCAGGAAGGCTCGCGAGGAGGCGGAGAGATCAAGGCAGGGGCACCTCGCGAGGTACTCATGACACAAGCCGTGATGATCAAGACCAAGCGGGCGCCAGGCGGGCGCCGGCCTGCGCAGTGTCCTTGTTTCCTCTTTGGCGCAAAGGGGGCAGGCACAGGCGTGGAGTACCGAGGCATCAGGAAAAGGTTACCATTTCAGTGCAATGAAACCAAGACCAGCAGAGTGGCAGGATGGAGGTCACCGTGGAGCCCAAGACGACGTCATCGCCAGTGACTTTGGCAGCCGAAGAACAAATTTAGTTAGGATAACTTGACCATATGTTCCCCTTCAAAATGGCCGTTGTTGGCGCCCTTCCCGCTCAATATTTGGGAAGAGGACCAGGGCCCCTATAAATAGGGCTAGTCACCGCAGTAGAAGGCATACAGAAC
Organism: Triticum aestivum; assembly: GCF_018294505.1. Lineage (NCBI taxonomy): Eukaryota > Viridiplantae > Streptophyta > Magnoliopsida > Poales > Poaceae > Triticum > Triticum aestivum. The sequence continues at coordinate 288,789,718 of NC_057813.1, read as the reverse complement.
ATCACCTAGAGGCAGGGAAATCCAACCCAAGTAGAACACCACATCAGCTCAAGAACACCTCTTGCAAGGCAGTTCTTCCTTGTACTGTTCATCATCCGCCCCTGAGGCAATCCACCACACCACACACTGGAGTAGGGTATTACACCCCAACTGTGGCCCGAACCAGTATAAATCTTGTGTCCCTCGTGTTGTTCATCGTTTAGCTTAGATTCTCGCGAGGCGATCAGACGCGGATTGGTAGGGGAAGATCTTCAAGCGCACCCCAGATTTCGAACCTTAAGGGTCTGCCGGAACCCAACATACGACATCTGGCCTGCCAGGTAGGGGTGCGTCGGAATATTTCTTCCGTTGTTCCGTGTTCGATCTCCCGTCATGTCCATGGCTCACGCTCGCCGGGCTCGCGCCGAGCGTCGGGCTGCTCTCGCCGCCCGCGTCGCCCAGACGGCTCCCGTCGGTGGGTCTCCCCGTCGTTCCCCGTCGCCTACCACCAACGCTGCCACCGGCCCGGCGGGGAACGAGCAGCAGGCCTCGTTGCTGCATCCTTTGATGCGGCAGGAAGGCCGCACTGCCACCCCGTCGCTGACTCCATCTGGTTCGTCATTCCACGCCCGTCGCGCCCCCACGAACGCGCACACCGCGTTGCTCCTGGCACGTGAGCTCCTGCACTACCGTCTCGTCGACGACCTCTACAAGGAGTGGCTCGCTCGCATCACCAAGCTCGTCAGCGCGGCACGGGGCTCCCCTGTGCCGTCCCTCTCGCAACCTCACCCTCTGTCCTGTGCGGGTGGTGCAGCCCAGGAGGTGCCTCCGCCACCTCCTCCCCAAGAAGGCGCCCTGGCTCCAAGGCACGCGGCCCTAGGACGAGATCCACTGTGTTCGGCGCCCGCACGACAAGAAGGGAGCTTCCAAGACATCCCTCGTCCCCAAGAAGGTGCTCGCGTGCTCCTGGCACCGGCACGCCATGACCGCATCCCTGTGCCGGCATGTCAAGACCCCGCGCTGTTCCAGGCAGCGGTGCGCGGGAATCCCCAGGAGCAAGCTCCACATCAGCAGAGGGCTCCAGTGGCCACCGCAGGCTGCCGCGCCTTCACCACCGAGCTACGCAGTGTCGCCTGGCCGGGCAAGTTCAAACCTGACCTGCCCCCTCGCTATGACTGCATTGCCGACCCCGCGGAGTTCCTACAGCTCTACGAGTTGGGCATCGAAGCCGCCAACAGGGACGAAAAGGTCATGGCAAACTAGTTTCCCATGGCACTCAAGGACGGTGCCCGCACCTGGCTCCTGAACCTGCCCCCTGGCACGATCTCCTCCTGGGACGAGATGCACACTCGCTTCATTGCTAACTTTCAGGGCACTCGCGACCATCCTTCGGCCGTGGGTGACCTGCGCTGCATCAAGCAGCAACCCGGAGAGACCTTGCAGAAGTACATCCAGCGCTTCAACAACGCTCGCCTCAAGATTCCCAAGGTGACCGAGGAGGCCACCATCTCGGCGTTCTTTGACGGTGTCCGCGACATCAAGATGAAGGAGGAACTGGCAATCCACGAAGATCTGTGCACGTCTCTGGAGTTGTTCAACCTGGCAACCAAGTGCACAAGGCCTAAGGAGGGACGCCTCTCCCTTCTTGAGCTCCCAGCTGCAGACCTAGAAGAGAAGAAAGCCAAGGCCAAGGATGTGAAGTGCAAGGGAGCAACTGTGCTCGTAGCAGAGCCGGACATGAAGAACGGCAGGGACCAGCCGGAGTCGTCCAAAGGCAGCCGGTACTGTGTGTACCATGATCTCCACACCCACAGGACCAACGAATGCCAAGAGCTCAGGGCCGTGTGAGAAGGCCGTGTCGGTCGACACCCCGAGCGTAACGATCGGGGCTACGGCCGAGGCGGAGGAAGAGGTGGAGGACGATGGGACAATCGGGGCCCTCGCCAAGGGTGGCGAGACCTGCCTCGCGAGGACTGCTGGCAGGACCAGCCTCGTGAGGGGGCTTGGAGGGATCAACCTCGTGAGGATCGCCCACAAGGCAATGCAGGACTTCCTCCTCTGCCACCGCCACCAAGAAGGAATGACGACCATCATCAGGATGAGGGGGCTGGGGGCTTCCAGGAGCCGCGTGCAATCGCTTGCATCTTGGGCGGTGCCCAGGCCCCAGCCTCTCGGTGCATCTTCAAGCAGTTTGCTCGCGAGGTGAATGTAGTCCTCCCCAAGCTTGAGGCCACGCGCCCCTTCAGGTGGTCTGCATGCGCCATCACGTTCAGATTAGCAGATCAGCTCAAGTGCGCGGCAACGGCCGGTGTCCTCCCGATGCTCTGTTCCCCAGTCATCAGCAATGTGCAAGTTATCAGGACCCTCATCGACGGCGGAGCAGGGCTCAATGTCCTGTCCGTCGAGACATTCAACAATCTCCAAATGCCATACGATTAGCTTCAACCAACCAAGCCTTCCTCAGGAGTCACTGATGGTTCCACTGTCCCGATAGGGCACGTCCGCCTCCCTGTCACTTTTGGGCAGTGCAAGAACTACCGTACCGAGCTCATCGACTGTGACATCGCCCACATTCGCCTGCCATACAATGCCATCCTCGGATATCCTGCTCTGGCCAAGTTTATGGCAGTGACTCACCATGGCTACAACATCCTCAAGATGCCAGGAAGTGGCGGAGTCATCACGGTCCCCTGTGAAGAGAAGGATGCGATGTGCTCTCTTGAGCGTGCCTTCCAGGCCACGTCGATCAGGGACCCAGATAGCAAGAGTGGAAACCTTCCTGAAGCAGCTCCCAAGATGAAGTAGACATCGCTTGGTTAAAGGCCTCAGGAGGCAGGCACCTCCGGAGGCGCCACATCCGGACCTGCGTCCATCCAAGGGGCGCGACCCTCGGTCGCATAGGAAGGCGCGCCCGGCGCCCTCCTCGGGCAAGGCCTGGGGGCTCTCTCCTGGGGAGCAGCTGACTTTGCCAAGATCACGAGGGAGGCGCTCGGACACCACTTGGAGGCGTGCTTCGCGACACGTTTCCCTCAGGAAAGCATAAGACAAGGAGGGCCCAACCCTCAGGAGTTCATCACCAAGGTCGCTCAGGAGTTGCAGGAATCGAGAGTCATGCGCAGCAACCGCCGCCTTCCCAGCGTAGCTCCCCATCCAGGCGAGGATGGCGGGCCGTGTGTCTGCATCGACTACCCAGGGCTCAATCGAGTCGCGTCTCAGGAGTGCTTCTAGCCTTCGCGCATGGGGCGTTGCGAGGGCCACCACACAGCTACGTTCGCATGCCCTTCGGCTTGCCGAACGTGGCTGCTGCTCGCCAGTGCCTAATGAAGAGCGTCCTGGAAGATCAGGTGGCCAAGCACCATGCACTCCTAGAGGAAATGGAGATGGACCTCACCGAGCCGCCCAGACCTCCCGAGCCTCCCGAGGCTCGGAGCTCCGGAGGCACATGAGGATTGGCTTCTTCACCATGCATCGTCAGCTACTCCGACGCTCGCCCTGCAATGGTATCAGGTGACTTCTCTCAAGTTTCATTTCAGCTGGGAGCACCCTCAGGGATGCATCATTCCCAGGTCGCGTGGGTCCGTCCCTATGGCATGTATCCGTTTTGCTTATGTCTTTACCTTACCTTGTTGGGGGCACCCCTCGGGCTGCATCATCCCCAAGCAGCTTGGGCCTGACCCAGTGGCGTGTACCCTTCTCCACATCTATCTAAATTGATTTTCTTCTTCGTGCTTAACCTGCCTATGATTATCGTCCACCGCCTACCACGAGCCTATCCTGCCTCATGCAAATTGCTTGCACGTTAAAAGGGGGGCGCCTAAGAATCGCAACTCAGAAGCTCTTACTGGCTCTCCAGCCCTCACTCACTCGCCTTGTCCACGGCATCGCGACCTAGCATACCAGCGGTGGCTGAGCTCGCTCGAGGGTCGGGACCTGAGGATGTAGAGCATTTGCATTTTAACCATCTTGCAGGAACGTACCACCGACAAAGGCCCAGAGCCAGGCGCAAAACGCCTCGAGGTAGGGCCTCGTGAGTCCTGTGCTGGCTCACGGGTGCCTAGATACACCTCTCATAGCCCTACCATGCCGGCCACGTGTCAGGGTGGGGCTGTACACACCCCGGGGGATCCTCTCGGAGGGGAGCCCCCCTCCCACGTACCAGTGGAAGCAACATGCTCCGCGCTGGCTGACGACACTGCTGAGGAGCGGCTATGCCCGTACACATACGGAAGCGCTATGCTCCACGCTGGTGATAAACAACTGAGGGCAGCCTACGGCTGTATCAACCTCAAGGAGCCTAGAGCTTAGTGTCTGGCCTCATTGCAATGCCTCCCCTCGGGAGTGCCACGCGAGGGGGCTGGGCACGGGGGCTGCACCCGGGCCACGCCCGAGCACACGCCACCCAGCCAGGTCCCTCAGACCTAGTCGTCGCACGCCCCTCCCCGAGCGGAGCCAACGTACAAAGACCCGTTCGAGCGTCAATGGGGACTCCTGAGCATCGCGACTCTGGAGCCTAACTGGTCACGTAGCCCCTCACTCGTTAGTTCCGAAAGGCTAACAACAGTCGAGGTATGAGCGGTGGCGGGCCTTGCCGACGTAGAATGACAAATCCTCCCTTCCACGCCCTCCCTATTTGTTGTTTGTGCGTCAAGGGGGACTCCTGAGCATCGCGACTCAAGAGCCTAACATGCCATGTAGCCCCTCACTCTTTAGTCCCATCCTGGTGATCCGGTCGGGTCTAATGGCGGCTGAGGTATGCGCGGGGCCGGGCCCTGCCGACGTAGAACACAAGCAAATAGGAAGGAAATCGCAAAATCTAGCAAATCCAGAAGCAAATATTACAGACCATAGATTGTTCTCACAATACCAAACACAAATTTAAACACTTCCACGAGGCACGGTGCATGTTGCAGGAATCGAAGCAGGAAAGAGGCCGCGAGAAGATCACCCCTGGGCCGCGCCACCGCTCGTGGTTGGGTCACGCCTGTCAGCACCACCCCCTGAGGCCGCGGAGCCCGCAGCGCCTCGCTTGGGCGCGGTGTTTAAGACGCGGAAATTCGCCAGCAAGGCCTCCGCTCGACCCTTTACGGCCTTGGCAGCAGTGGCAGAGCGCTTGGCGTCCACGGGTTCCAGCAGGTTGTCAAGATTGGTGTCGGGGTTTCGGAGGTAGACGTGGCGAGGATCCGCGTCAGCGCTGCGGAGGAAAGGACGCGAGCCTCAACTTCGGCCATGGGGCCGATGCCAATCACGACCTCCTCAAGCGCCTCGACGAGGAAGGAAACCAGCTTGGTGGGGCCTTCCTTGGTTCCGGCCAGCGGTTTCTCCAGGCCCCCTTCATAAAGCGTTTTCAGCGCCGTGCGAGCCCTCTCCTCATAGCGCGTGAAGTCCGCACGGTCCTCGGCCAAGACCTCCGCCTTGGCGTCCAGCTCAACCCTCTTCATTTTTAGCGCCTGCTCCAGAGTCTTCAGCCAGCCGCGGTTGGCCAAGAGTTCGGCATCGCGGTCCTTGACGGCAGCCTCCCGAGCCTTCATCTCTTCCTCCTTCGCCTAGAGGTCGCGAATCTTCTTGGCGAGATCATCACGCAGCCCTGGCAACTCGCCCTCCAGCGTTTTGCAGCGGCCCTCGGTAGTGGAAGCATCCCTTAACGCCGCGTCGCTTGCGGCTATGGCCTGGGAGGTGACTTGCTTCCCCTCCTCGAAAGCCGTCACAGCCTGGCTCAGTGCTGCTCGGACGGAGGCGTTAGAGCGAACCCAGCCAGAGACCAACTCCAGGCGCCTGGCCACCAGGCGGGGGTCCGCGCCCCGGAGATCCTCCCGCAGCTGACTTAGCTCGTCGGTGCCATGGTCCAAGGCGACGAAGGAGTCAGAGGAGACGGGAGCAGGCGGAGTAGGAGGAGAAGATGGCAGCGTGATCACAGCTTGGGAGGCAGGGACCTCGTGAGCCTTGGCAACTTCGGCGACAGCATCAAGCACAGGCGCCTCCAAAGTCAGCGGGGTCACAGGGACTGACTCCTCGCCGGAGCATCCCTACTGGCCTCGCGAGGATGATCGGGCAGGGGAAGTGCGGGCCCCGCTGCCTCCCTTCCCCGCAAGTGAAGATGCGGCCACGGCCTATAAGCCCGTTCCAAGTGGGGTCGCCGCATCTCCCTTCAGCCTCTTCGCCGCAGGTAGCATCCTACCCAAGAAAAAGATGTCAGGCCTCGACGGCAAAAGACAGGAGCAAGGCGGAGTTTGAGTACTTACTGGTTGGCTACCGCGGGATCCCACGGACTCCAGCCAAGCTTGAAGCCCAAAAGCCTCTTGCGGGGCTCAGCCTCGGGAGGCCCAGCCGCGGAGGAAGGCACACCCGAAGGGCTAGAGCTAGCTTCGGCCGGCGTGAGGGCTGGGGTAGACCCTCGGGAGATCAGCCCGGACCTGTCCTTCTTCGGGATCAAGGGCGGGTCCTTCCCCCCTCGCCTGGCGTTGGCTTCTTCATCATCAGGCATGGAGCGGAGGGCGCTGGACCTGCGCCCGGGGGAAGTTTCCCCCGTCCCCTCGAAGGTCGCCTCTGAGTCATGCTCCTCATCCTCGTTGTCATCTTCTTCCTCTCCCTTGTCGGAGTCACCAGAGGACAAGTCCACCGTCGCTGTCGCAGCCTGGCCCTCAGGGGCCTCCGCTGGCACCAGACCGATCCCGTCGAAGGTGGGCATGGTGTCCAGCGCCCGTTCCCAGTCATGGCGAAGGAACAAGGGGACCGGAGCATCCTCCGGGCCTGCCACGTCCTCTCCGACCAAGAAGTGGAGGGCTGCGGCTAGATCCTCGTCATTTAGGGCATCCAAGCTCAGGCGGAGGACGACATCCGCTTCTTCGAGCCTCCATAGTGGGTGCGAGTGCGCCTGAAGAGGGGCCACCCGGTGCGACAAGAACTCCCTCAAGAGCGTGGCCCCGGTCAACTTCGCCGCCCTCAGGTTGCCCGGCCTCATGTTGGCGTTCATCTTATCCAACACCAGCTTCGCCCGCTGGTCGTTGAGCTTCACACGGGACCACGCCTCGATGGCCTCGGCCTGTTCTGTGGGTAGCTCCAGTAGGGGGGTTGTTGCACCTGGCGTCCACCATGACCCACTTGCTCCGGAAGCCGTCGGCCCTCTTCCCGGCCTTCGAGATGGCGTTGGCCTTGGAGTACGTGACAAAGCTCGCACACGCCGAGATATTAGCGTCAGTGACCCGGAGGGAGAAGAAGTGGTGCAGCAGGGCCATGGAGGGCATCACCCCGACGTGCGCCTCACAGTAGTAGGCGAAGATCGACAGAAGGAGAGCGGAGTTGGGGTGGAGATGCAAATCATGCAACTGATATTGGCAAAGGACGGCAAGGAAGAACTCAGAGAAAGGAGGCACCAAACCAGCAATGATGGTGCTCATTAGAGGGGGTAGAAAGTGCTCCCTTTGTCCTTCGGCCGGGCGGAGCCAAGCCGGAGCGCGTTCTCTCCCATCTCGTTGCTCTACGCCGCCACCATTTGGCGCGTCAGGGCGAGATTCTTCTCTGTTACATTGGGGGAATCCAGAGCCGGCGAGTACCAGGCCGGTGGAGCCCTGGCCGCGGTCTTGCGGGGCGCCATTGCTCGCTAGAGATGAAAGGCAGCAGCAAATCTGGAGATTTCGGAAGCAGAAGGGCGAAGAGCAAGAAAGAAGATCTGAAGTAAGGCGGACGAGATTAATGAAAGTAAGGCTAACCCCGGGCCAGCCTTTTTGTCAGTCGACCAGTTGCCAAGGCAGCATGGGGAAGCGGAGATGCCCACGTCCAATCAACCGCCACGCGGCGCCCAAGGCTGCAGGCTGATGGGGCCCGCGGTGCTCCGCACTTGCCCCTTCGCTTCTCTCCTAAGCCAAGTTCGAGCGCACCTTGGGACCGGGGGCTACTGTCGGCGTTCTGGGAATGGGGGTCCCCAGACTTGCCTGCCTGCAGCCTGCAGCGTGGCTCGAGTGGTGGCCCAGTGCGACCCATCTTCATCAGCGCAAGACTTAAGACCCTCGCGAGGGGCCAAGCCTCGCGGGGCGGACGACACAAGTCTTCCTCAGGAGCGGCCTCACTAGGCAGGCTTGCGAGGAGGCAGAGAGATCAAGGTAGGGGCACCTTGCGAGGTGCTCGTGACGCAAGCCGTGTCGATCGAGACCAGGCGAGCGCCGGCCTATGCAGTGTCATTGTTTCCTCTTTGGTGCAAAGGGGGCAGGCACAGGCGCGGAGTATCGAGCCAACAGGCAAAGGTTACCATTTCAGTGCAATGAGACCAAGACCAGCAGAGCGGCAAGATGGAGATCACCATGGAGCCCAAGACGACGTCATCGCCAGTGCCTTTGGAAGCCGAAGACCGACTTTAGTCAGGATAACTTGTACCGGATGTTCCCCTTCAAAATGGCCGTTGTTGGCGCCCTTCCCGCTCAATATTTGGGAAGAGGACCAGGGACCCTATAAATAGGGCTAGTCACCGCAGTAGAAGGCATCCAGAACATCACCTAGAGGCAGGGAGATCCACCCCAAGTAGAACACCGCATCAACTCAAGAACACCTCTCGCCAGGTAGTTCTTCCTTGTACTGTTCATCATTTGCCCCTGAGGCAATCCACGACACCACACACTGGAGTAGGGTATTACACCACAACGGGGGCCCGAACTAGTATAAATCTTGTGTCCCTCGTGTTGTTCATCGTTTAGCTTAGATTCTTGCAAGGCGATCAGACACGGATTGGCAGGGGGAAGATCTTCGCGCGCACCCCAGAGTTTGAACCTTAAGGGTCTGCCGGAACCCAGCATGCGACAGTAGCCCCTGATGCTCTGTTTGGTGTTCGGAACGAAAAGCCGAACAAAGGATCAAATAACATACATAGGAGTCTAATCATATTATGTCTATGAGAATAAGCAGGCGTCGCTGCTGGCCGCTGCCGCCCATACAACGGAGGTCTCCGAACTGAAGCGGGACCTGGGGCGGACCGAGGAAGAGCTCGGCCTTGTGAAGAGGTAGCTCGAAGAGAACAAAGGTAAGTGATACCCCGTATGTATGTCATATAAAGGAAGAATTGTGGATGCTAAGAGAAGCATCATGAATTTAATAGGGGCCCCGACCAAAGTGGCGGCCCTTAAGAAGGCGTTGTCCGAGGCCGAAGACAAGGCGGCCAAGGAGCGCACCGAGCGCGAGAAACTAGAGGCTCGGGTTGATGAGGTCTAGCAAGAGCTCCAGGACTTCGTCAAAAAAATCGAGTCCTTGGAGCGTGACTCCAAGACGCAAGAGTCCGAGCTTGCGAAGGCCCGCCAGAGTGCACAGGATGCCAAAGTTGAAGCCCAAAAGGCCCTCCAAGAGGTTCAAGCGGCCAAGAAGATTGTGGCGGGTAAGACATTCAATATGCAGAGCAAGCATGTGAAGGAGAATTTCTTTTTACTTACCCAAATTTGGAGCTCTCCAGGAGCATTCGCAGATCTGCCGCACAACATCTCTGATGCGGCAGAGTTCTACCAAGCTGAGGAAGGGAGATCAATGGATAAGTTGTTCTGGTCCCAGTATATTGGGGCCGAACATTCGATGCCCTTGAGCGACCAGTTGAAGCAACTGGTCGAACTTCACAAGGCGGTCGAACTAGCCATGAAGGACCTCATAGTCCGGCTGTGGCCTGGCGAGCCCCTGCCCGACAGCTACTTCGGCCTTGTAAAGTGGATGGTAAATGCATGTCCGCGGATTGAAGTCATTAAGCGGTCCGTCTGCATTAAAGGTGCGTGCAGGGCCTTCGCCCGTGTGAATGTGCACTGGGCGAAGATGGATGCCGAGAAGCTGGTGACGGAGGGGCCGCCGAAGGGCAAGGAGCATCGCCACCCCGAACAGTACTATGACAATGTCCTGAAGGGTGCCCTCCTTGTGGCGGATGAATGTGCTAAGGATGTAATATTTGAATGAATGTACTCATGTCATCCTGTAATATGAAAACGAGTTCATGTGCACTATATAGCGCTTGTTGATTTAAAATATTACCTTTTGTGCGGCCGTTTATAAAATTTTGAGAGTTGGCCAGTCGTCGGCTTCTGCCCCCATGTAACTAGTACTAGGGTGTTCGGGATAAATATAAACACTCTTTATCCAATTTTTTGGTCATTTTAAGGAGGTGTTTAGCATAGCGAACAAGGCAATCAGACTATACAACTTTATCACTCTCACTTAGCCATAGAAGTCTACAATTTTAAATTTTGGCGTAGCCCCTAGTATTCGAAAGACCGAACTTGGGGCGCTATGCACGCCTAAATTGGACAAGGCCGATTCCTCCCCTGAAGCGGAAAAAATCTTTAAGGATCTGAGACCTCTCGAACAGCGACCAGCTCTCGCCTCATCATGATAGTCAGTTTTCGGCTTTCTCTACTGAGGTGCTCGTCCGGAAGAACCGGGACACAATCGCAGTAGTTCTCCCTATGCGGAACATAAGGTACCAAAACATGGGAGCCGGGTAAACCCAACTATTGACCCAAGACATGATTCAGAGGTGATGCATATAATGTTATAAGTTTGGGGTGCCGCAATCTTGAAAGTGTTCGGACTTTTCTTGCCGTGTTATGCGGTACACTAAAGCCCCTAGCGAGCCGGACATACCAAAATGTACGGGTGCAATTTTCAATAAATAAGCAGTAAAGGAAAAGGATAAAGAAATGTAATAGTAAGCTGACTCTATACATTACTTTCCCATGTTATTTAAATAATACGTCAAAGCGTATGTATACAAGTAGTGCGATAAGCAAAATAGGACTATTTGACATGTCCTGGCCAAGGGTTAGCTGCATGTGGGTATGTAAAACAGGTATTACGATCGTTATCAGAGACCACCTGGGGATTCTTTTATATGCCAAAGCTTCTTGCCTCCTTGGTGTCTCCGTCCCACTATGGGTCCGATAGTCAGGCTCTCCCGGAGATAGGGACCTGATAAGAAAAAAGGTGTAAAGGTACACGGATCCTGGGGCGATTGAGCCGCATTGCGGACCGTGTCATAGTCGTGCCTCCGCCTATGCCCATGGTATTTTGAGTGTGTACTTATGTACGCACGGCACAAATTTCGCTGCTTGACTTGGACTAGGACGGAGGCCGAATTTCTAGGTGAGATCTGGACGTGCCGGACGGTCTTGTTGCAGGGTACTCTAGACTCGCTTGACAGTGTTCGGGTTCTTTATCGCCGATTTGGCGGTCTGCCTAAGAAGGAAGCTTTGTACTTCTATCGCGAGGGCCGCAGTGTGCTCCTCCATACGGAGCGTGTGCTCTGTGTTTCCATTAACTGTTATAACCCCGCGAGGTCCTGGAATTTTGATCTTGAGGTATGCATAATGCGGTACCACATTGAATCTGGCAATGCGGTTCGTCCGAGAAGTGCGTGATAGCCATTGCGGAAGGGGACGATGTCGAAGATTAACTCCTCGCTTTGGAAATTGTCCGAAGATCCGAAGACCACTTCCAGTGTGATTGAGCCCATGCAACAGGCCTCTACACCTGGTATGACACCTTTGAAGGTGGTTTTTGTGGGCTTGATCCTTGAGGGGTCGATGCCCATTTTGCGCACTGTATCCTGATAGAGCAGGTTCAGGCTGCTGACAACGTCCATAAGGACTCGTGTGAGACGGAATCCGTCAATGATGGGGCCGAGGACCAATGCGGCCGAATTGCCATGATGGATACTGGTAAGATGGTCCCTGCGATCGAAAGTGATCGGACAAGAAGACCATGGGTTGAACTTTGGGGCGACCGGCTCCATCGCATAGACATCCCTTAGTGCACGCTTACGTTCCCGCTTGGGAATATGGGTGGCGTATATCATATTCACCCTTTTCACGTGGGGAGGAAATTTCTTCTGTCCTCCTGTGTTCGGTGGCCGGGGCTCTTCATTGTCATCGCTATGTAGCCCCTTTCCTTGTTTTCAGCATTCAACTTGCTTGCCTGTTTGAACACCCAACATTCTCTGTTGGTGTGGTTGGCTGGTTTATCAGGGGTGCCGTGAATTTGACACGAGCGATCGAATATGCGGTGCAAACAGACGGGCCCGGATTGTTTCTTTTGAATGGCTTTTTTCGCTGACCGGACTTGGGGCCACTGAATCCGGCATTAACTATCGTGTCTTCGGTGTTGTCGCCATTGTTGCGACGCTTGTGTCTGTTGCGTCGTGGCTTGCCGTTGCTATCTCTGGCATCGGAAGTGCCATGATTTCTTCATGTGATGTTGCTGCGAGCCAACCAGGTGTCCTCGCCCGCACAAAAGCGGGTCATGAGTGCCGTGAGGGCTGCCATGGACTTTGTCTTCTCTTGGCCGAGGTGTTAGGCGAGCCACTCGTCATGGATGTTATGCTTAAAGGCCGCTAAGGCTTCGGCATCTGGACAGTCGACGATTTGGTTCTTTTTAGTTAGGAACCAAGTATAGAATTTCCTGGCTAACTCTCTGGGCTGTTGGGTTGTGTGACTTAAGTCATCAGCATACGGTGGTCGAACATAAGTGCCCTGGAAGTTGTCAAGGAATGCTTCTTCCAGTCTCTCCCAACTGCCAATGGAGTTTGCCGGCAAGCTGTTCAGCCAATGCCGAGCCTGTCCTTTGAGCTTAAGTGGGAGGTATTTGATGGCATATAGATCATCACCGCGGGCCATGTGAATGTGGAGAAGGAAATCTTCAATCCATACCGTGGGGTCTGTTGTACCATCATATGACTCAATGTTCACCGGTTTAAACCCTTTTGGGAATTCATGATCCATTACTTCATCAGTGAAGCATAGGGGGTGTGCGGCGCCTCTATGCCGGGGTACATCTATAGGCAGTTCAAATGAGTCTGGTCTGCTGTATTCGGCCTGGCCGGATTTTTTTGGTATATCCGGCGTGACGGTCATCATCACGCGTTGGTGCCTTCCCCCGTGATCCGTAGATCGATCTTGACTGTCCCACTTTGTTTTCCAATATGTCTCGCAGGTCCTGAGTGTAGCCCCAGGCCCTAGTATTTTTGTCAGGTTGGTGGCGGGGTGCGGGCTGGACTTCGGGATGGTACGCCGCTTTGTCTCGGCCACGGGGTGGCCGGTTAGCCACATCATGCGCTGGTAGTGTAGGCTTTAACGCCTCCTCCTTGAGTTGAGGTAGCAACCAGCGATTTGGGTAACTTTTGGTAGGGCGCTCGAGTCCGCATTCCTCGGCAGCCAGGACCTCGGTCCATCTATCAGTTAGCAGATCTTGATCAGCTTGAAACTGCTTCTTCTTCTTTAGGCTTTTTGCGGTGGCTATAAGCCAGCGCTTGAAGCTCTCCTGCTCGACGGGATCCTCAGGCACGATGAATTTTTCGTCGCCAAGGCTCACTTCATCTTCGGAGAGGGTCATGTAATTATCATCCTCTAATTCTCCATCTGTTGCCTATTCCTTAGGGCTAGCTTTCCCATCCTCCTGCTCAGCCTACTCGAAGCCTGGCTGGCCAGAATTGTTTCCGTCTTCGGCACCATCCGGATTGTTATCATCTCTTGTGCCGGTATCGCTATTGTTGCTATGGCGGGGCTTAGAGCGGCGCCTATGACGCCGGTGCTTAGATTGCTTCTCAAGGGGATTATCCTCGGTTGCCTCATCGACATTGCTTTGTTTGGGGGTATCCACCATGTATATATCTTATGATGAGGTGGCTGTCCAGCGCCCTGAGGGCGGTGGCTCCTGTTCTTCTCCTGCATCATCGTCCATACCATCGATGTCTTCGGAGTTGAAGTCAAGCACGTCGGTTAAGTCATCGACAGTGGCTATTAAGTGGGTGGTGGGTGGGGAATGAATTTCTTCATCGTCCGCTTCCCACTCCAGCTGGACATAGTTCGGCCAAGAGTCTCCTAACAAGGAGAGAGACCTCAATGAATTTAGCACGTCGCCCAAGGGAGAGTGCTAAAAGATGTCTACGGAGGTAAACTCCATGATCGGTGCCCAATCAGATTCGATAGGCACCGACGCACGCGGTTTGGAGCCTGTGGCCGGAGACGAGTTCGAGGGTCCGATGACACCAGCCTCATAAGAGGTGAAGTCAGTGTTCGGCTCTATCACCGCTGAGTGTGCGGCCTCCGTGGCGGGGTCCATCCACCCGTCCTCGGACGACACGATTTGCTCCAGATTGAGGGCCGGGGCAGCCGCAAGCGTGATCTCCCAAATACTGTCCAATGGCAGATCTAAGTCATGCTCGTCGTGACTATTCGGCGCACCTGACATGGGATCGAATCCGTCAAAGATCAAGTCTGCGCGGATGTCAACAGTATAGTTCAAGCTTGCAAACCTGACCTGATGGTCAGGGGCGTAGCGATCGATCTGCTCCAGATGGCCCAGCGAGTTGGCCCGCAGTACGATGCCGCCGAATATGAAGATCTGTCCGGGGAGGAAAACCTCACCCTGGACCGCATAGTTAAAGATGATTGAAGGTTCCATCGAGCCTTATCGTGACGACACAGTGGAACTCTCAATGAAAGCACCAATGTCGGTGTAAAAACCGGCGGATCTCGGGTAGGGGGTCCCAAACTATGCATCTAAGGCTAATGGTAATAGAAGGCGGGGGACACGATGTTTACCCAGGTTCGGGCCCTCTCGATGGAGGTAATACCCTACTTCCTGATTGATTGATCTTGATGATATGAGCATCACAAGAGTTGATCTACCATGAGATTGTAGATAACCCTAGAAGCTAGCCTATGATTATGATTGTTGTTGTCCTACGGACTAAACCCTCCGGTTTATATAGACACCGGAGCGGGCTAGGGTTATACAGAGTCGGTTACAGAGAAGGAGATCTACATATCCGAATTGCCAAGCTTGCCTTCCACGCAAAGGAGAGTCCTACCCGGACATGGGACGATGTCTTTAATCTTGTATCTTCATAATCCAACAGTCCGGCCAAAGTATATAGTCCGGCCGTCCGAGGACCCCCTAATCCTGGACTCCCTCAATGGGTACTTGGTATGTCTTGACTTGAGTGAAGACCTCCTGGGCAACGGCGCCAGAAATCCTTCTTGCTACCTCTTGAGCACTGTGTCGGTTTTCCCTTGAAGAGGAAAGGGTGATGCAGCAAAGTAGCATAACTATTTCCCTCAGATTTGAGAACCAAGGTATCAATCCATTAGGAGGCTCCATGCAATTCCCTCGTACCTACACAAACAAACAAGAACCTCGCAACCAACACGATAAAGGGGTTGTCAATCCCTTCACGACCACTTGCGAAAGTGAGATCTGATAGAGATAATAAGATAAGATAAATATTTTTGGTATTTTTATGATATAGATTGGAAAGTAAAGATTGCAAAATAAAGTAGATTGGAAACTTATATGATGCAAGATAGACCCGGGGGCCATAGATTTAACGAGTGGCTTCTCTTAAGATAGCATAAGTACAATGGTGGGTGAACAAATTACTATCGAGCAATTGATAGAAAAGTGCATAGTTATGAGAATATCTAGGCATGATCATGTATATAGGCATCACGTCCGCAACAAGTAGACCGACACCTGCCTGCATCTACTACTATTACTCCACACATTGACCGCTATCTAGCATGCATCTAGAGTATTAAGTTCATAAGAACAGAGTAACGCATTAGGCAAGATGACATGATGTAGAGGGATAAACTCAAACAATATGATATAAACCCCATATTTTTATACTCGATGGCAACAATACAATACGTGCCTTGCTGCCGCTGCTGTCACTGGGAAAGGACACCGCAATATTGAACCCAAAGCTTAGCACTTCTCCCATTGCAAGAAAGATCAATCTAGTAGGCCAAACCAAACTGATAATTCGAAGAGACTTGCAAAGATAACCAATCATACATAAAAGAATTCCAAGGAGGTTCAAATATTTCTCATAGATAAACTTGATCATAAACCCACAATTCATCGGATCTCGACAAACATACCGCAAAAAGAGTTACATCGAATAGATCTCCAATAAGATCGTGGAGAACTTTGTATTGAGATTCAAAGAGAGAGAAGAAGCCATCTAGCTAATAACTATGGACCCGAAGGTCTGTGGTAAACTACTCACAAGTCATTGGAGAGGCCTTGGCGTTGATGTAGAAGCCCTCCGTGATCGATTCCCCCTCCGGCGGAGCGCCGGAAAAGGCTCCAAGATGGGTCTCACGGGTACAGAAGGTTGCGGCGGTGGAAATAGGGTTTCGTGGTGCTCCTGGATGTTTTCGTGGTACGTAGATATATATAGGAGGAAGAAGTAGGTCGGTGGAGCCACGAGGGGCCCACGAGGGTGGGGGCGCGCCGACCCCCTAGGGCGCGCCCTCCTGCCTCGTGGACGCCTTGGCTGCTTCTTGACGTCCACTCCAAGTCTCCTGGATTGTGTTTGTTCCAAAAAGATCGCTCCCGAAGGTTTCATTCTGTTTGAACTCCGTTTGATATTCCTTTTCTTCGAAACACTGAAATAGGCAAAAAAAGAACAATTTGGGCTGGGCCTCCAGTTAGTAGGTTAGTCCCAAAAATGATATAAAAGTGTAAAGTAAAGCCCATAAACACCCAAAACAGATAATATAATAGCATGGAACAATAAAAAATTATAGATACATTGGAGACGTATCACTGCTTTCCAAAACCTTCTTTTGCATTTTGGTCAGACCAACTTGACGATGACACGTACCTGGGGTAGGGTCCTAGGCCTGACCTACATGCCCTTCCCAAGCACATAGCACAAGAAGCCAAGGCCTACAAAGTTAAAAGGAAGATACTGACTGGAATCTTCAAAGAGTACAATCCACTCGACAGACCATTCCACTCGGATAACCCGATTCCACTTGACCAGTGTTATTTTACTCAAAAGACGAGAAACCACTCGGAAGGTAGAAGATCTAGAGTCACCTCTGAATGGCAACGGTCAGGCATTCACTCAGTAGCCATTAAGATCAATATTTGCGGGCGTTACTAGCTAGTAACGTTCAGGACTTAACTCTCATTGAACCCCTGTGTAACTGAGGGCTGCAAGGGGCTAGCACACTCTATATAAGCCACCCCTCCCCTCTATCACAAGGGTTCGAACCCCTATAACTTCTACATACTTTAGTCGAAAAAGCCTCCCGAGGCACAAAGACATAGGGATGTTAGCTTCTCCGTGAGGGTCTTGAACTTGTAAACTCATGTATGTACAACCTCGTTGTAGCTAGGGCCTGACCGTTCGCCTATGTACCCCCTACTTCTACTGTCAGACACACTCCCATGACAGTTGGCGCCCACCTTGGGCAGGCGTCTTAGCGACTTCCGGTGAGGTCGCAGTTTTTGTTCTTCATCAACATGGTTTCCGGCGGTGGTTTGCCTTTGGGCCGCGAGATCTGTCTCGGCATGCTCGCCTTCATCGCCGATGACTCGGCTTGGCTCCAAGAGTCCCCCCTGGACGTTGAGGCGCTCCCCGTTTGCGGGGCGCCGCACTTCCACACAAGTGCTTGCGGCATCCTTCTGCGGCAGCCGTCGACCCAGTATCGGTCGGCTCCCGTGGCGTCTTTGCTCCCTGCTACCCGTCACCGCAAGCGATCTGGTTGCTCGCGGGTTCAGCGGTGGGTGTAAAACATGGTAGCCCATCAGTCGGCCACCCCTCAGATCGCAGCAATCAAGCCCGATGACTCCCTATATGGCTTGTTTGACCTGTCGACTGGCCATTCAGACACTCTCTCCGAGTGTGAAAGCAATGACCCCGTGGCATAAGTTCTGATGGTCGACTCCCATTGCAGCCCGCCAGGATTTCCCCATGGCGCGGGCAGCAGAAGTGGTCGTGCACGCGACACTGACAAGTATTACCCTGAAGCCCTCACAGTGGAGCAGAGGGTAGAGTTCCAGCATAGGCAAGATCAAGCCTTTGAAGCTCTCCAGATCCCCATAGTTGGGGAGACCTCCGAGGCTCGAGCCTTGGAGGCTGCGCACGTTGCCACTCTGGCTGAGGGCACGCGTCTGGAGAATCTTCATTGAGCACTCGACGACCGTGCCCGCAGCCATATTCCAAGTTCCAGTCGATGGCATCGACAACTGTTTTCGTCTAGGCCAAAAGATGATTGTCAGGTATTCCGTACTCCAATCCAGAATGCTGCAGCAGCTGCACGAATAGCAGAATCGATCCAGCCGTCCTGCTCTGAGGCTGGCAGAGGCTTGGAGCATATTCGGGCACTGCTTAGAGCAGCTGGGCAGCAGAACTCTGTTGTTTCTCAGTCTCACAACAAGATTCACAACAGATTAGTTGTAGCAGATCACTCAGCACAAAGCCCAAGGTCACCCCTACGCGTGAAGGCCGTGGTTATCACCAAGATCAGCACCTGGACAGAGGCCATGGGCAGTTTGAGCCTCGATTCGGCCGTGATGACCATCGTCAAGTGCTTAGACCCTCTCCGAGGGGTGGATCATACACGCCCTGGTGGTATGATGATAGGTTCTTGCACAGTGACAAGAGGAGAGTTCCATTCGACCCCCGAGAGCCTGGGTTTGATGAAAGTTCATTACTTGTGCATGTCCTAGTTGACAGAGGCAGGGCCAACAGAGAAGGTTTGGACAGAGGTTATCCGAGTGAGAATAGAGCATTCGTCTCTGGGCCCGAGTGTTTCAGCAGGGCCATCCGAGCTGCTGAAATTCCTCCCAACTTCAGATTGGTAGCAGAAGTAAGCAAGTTCACTGGCAAGTCAAAGCCAGACACTTGGTTGGAAGATTACCGAGTGGCAGTGCAGATCGGTGGGGGTAACAATGAGGAGTCCATGAAGCACCTGCTCCTGATGCTTGAGGGTTCGTCCAGAGCTTGTTTGAATCAGTTGGCCCCTGCAAGTATTTTCTGTTAGAAAGATTTGGCCTAAGTGTTTGTCGGCGTTCTGGGAACGGGGGTCCCCAGACTTGCCTACCTGTGGCCTGCGGTGTGGCTTGAGTGGTGGCCCAATACGGCCCATCTTCATCAACGCAAGACTCAAGACCCTCGTGAGGGGCCAAGCCTCGTGCGCCGCACGACACAAGACTTCCTCAGGAATGGCCTCGCCATGCAGGCTCGCGAGGAGGCGGAGAGATCAAGGCAGGGTACCTCGCGAGGTGCTCGTGACGCAAGCCATAACGATCGAGACTAGGCGGGCGCCAGTCGGGCGCCAGCCTGCGCAGTGTCCTTGTTTCCTCTTTGGTGCAAAGGGGGAAAGCACAGGTGTGGAGTACCGAGGCATTAGGAAAAGGTTTCCATTTCAGTGCAACAAGACAAAGACCAGCAGAGCAGCAGGATGGAGGTCACCGTGGAGCCCAAGACGGCGTCATCGCCAGTGCCTTTGGCAGCTGAAGACCAACTTTAGTCAGGATCAGTTGTACTAGATGTTCCCCTTCGAAATGGCCGTTGTTGGCGCCCTTCTCGCTCAATTTTGGGAAGAGGGTCAAGGCCTTTATAAATAGGGATAGCCACCACAGTAGAGGGCATCTCATCGAGTGATCATTAGATCGAGAGGCGACCAAACTCATCCAAGCAGTTCATCGCACCAGCTCAAGAACACCTCTCGCGAGGCTGTTCACCCTTTGTACTGTTCATCAACAGCCCCTAAGGCAATCCACCACACCACACACTTGAGTAGGGTATTACACCACAACGGTGGCCTGAACCAGTATAAATCTTGTGTCTCTCGTGTTGTTCATCGTTTAGCTTAGATTCTCGCGAGGCGATCAGACGTGGATCGGCAGGGGGAAGATCTTCGTGCGCACCCTAGAGTTCGAACCTTAAGGGTTTGCCGAAACTAAACATCTGACATTTGGCACGCCAGGTAGGGGTGCATCCGAATCTTCCTTCTGCCGTCCTGCGTTCCTCCGCTTCACCGCCTCCATGTCCGGCGACCCGACGGCCAACTCCGACCGCTAGGCGGCATGGCCTGCCCATGCCGTGCCGCCTGCCCAAGGTGACCTCAACCCCGCACCTCAGGCAGCCCGCGCCCCGCAGAGCACTTCGGGGTGCGGGCGACGTGGTCAGGCGCCGCCTGCCCTCACACCACGGAAAGTACGATCGGCAGCGAGGGCCTCAAGCCATGCTGCGGCCACGGCACCCCACACCCGACGGGAGCAAGCGAACATGAAGGTTGCGCTCACAGTGGCGCGAGAGCTGCTACAGTGCAGACTGCAAGAAAGCGGTCATGATGTGCTACTTGAATGCGTTGCCGAGCTCCTGGATGCCACTGCTTCAGGGGCACCCCCGTTCTGCGTCCAGCTTCCACCCCAGGCCCCGGGCGGATCACGATGCGGGCCAATCCATGCCCATGCGCCCTGGGCGCCCCTCAAGGCTTCATCAACACCGGCCTGGCCATCAGCGCCGGGCGACAAGCTGTGCCGACACCGCCCCCGGTAAGCGAGGGCATGTGCATCACTGCTTACGGACCTAGCGGGCCGCCGCCCTACTGCCCCCAAGATGGAGCTTCAAGTCGAACTGCATGTCGCGTGGAGCACTACGACAAGGACTTTGGGGTGGTGACCCCGGAGGCCTATGTGCCCCACATGGTGGATCGAGAGTACGCACTTGAAGAAGACCACGGCTCGTTCCTCGGGCCAGGCTGGGAGGAAGAGGCGCTAGAAGCCGAGCTCTTTCAGGAGCCTCACGGAAGCCTTGACAACCGTACCGGCGGCAGCAATTACCATGTACCGCTAATTCCTCAGGAGCAAGCTTATGCTAACCATGGGTCGCAGGAGGTTCAGGTCGCTGCAGCGGATGGTTTCCCCAGTGCAGCCGCCTCCTCCCTCAGGAGGAGGGCATTGGGGGTAGCAGGAGAGGAGCCGGGAGCCAGGCTCCTCCCCACGGCATGCGGAGCAAAGCATTCTTCGGAGGTAGGTCCTCTGCCATGGAGGTGCCCCAGGGCCTTTCCCCAGCAGAGGACCCGTGGTCATCGGGGCAACCGCTGGCATCCCCTTTTCCCCATTGGCGTCTTCCTGGTTTCCGGTTGCTGTCGATGGTGGTCAAGGGTGGCGCAAGGTGGGCCCTCATCTGGCGATATGAAGCAATGCCAGTACCTATGAAGAAGGCCCAGTTCCTGTGAAGCTCGCCGCCCGTGACACTCTCACGTAATAATGAGTTGGGGCTGTACATGCCCCGGAGTCTCCGGAGAGCCTCCCTCGGGCCTCGGGGGCTCCCTCCCACGCCCAGTGGCAGCACTTAGCTCCGCGCTGGTGAGAAGACGTCGAAGACTAGACTAGGTGCCGGAAGCGGCCTTTTGCTCTTGCTTCTTTTCGTGCGGACAAGCTTTCTCATTTCGGATCCAAGTTGAAGTCGAATTTGTGTTTGTGTGTGCGAGGAGGGGTGTTGTGTCTTATTCGTGTGCTTTCTCGTGCTCCGATTTCTGTTCAAGTTGGAATTCACACTAGCTTCCTCCCTATCATGAGCCCCTCGTGAGTAGGGTAGGGCCCAGCATGTGCGCCCACCATCCCACGGCCGGCGTTCGCTCCAGCCAGCCTCTCGCCACATTGTTAAATGGGACCCTCATGAGGTCCTTGGATAGACGTTGCAAGCCTACTCGAGATCCGCCAAGACAAAGGTAAAACCACGACGGCCTACTCATCCCATCATGCAGGCAACCATCCGGCGCCGATCTTGACAACATATGGGCCACAATCTTTTTACATGAGGGGCTTCCCCTCCCAAAATGCTCTCACAACCTTTAGGGCCACGCCCGAGTCTCTTCCTACGCAGGACAAATAGCAGGGGGAAGCGCGGGATCAATCGGACATGTCACACACCGCGTCCCCCAGGGCGTCCCCGGAGGCGTCGCTGGCACCACCGCTGTTGCCGCAGCCTCTCCATCGCCATTGTTGGCACCGTCTTCACCATCGTTCACCGCGCCGCCTTCGTCAGTAGAAACGATCACCCCGTCGTCATCAGAAGTAAAGGCCTGGATGAGTGCATCTACATTGTCCTCCACCCACCGTGCTAGGTCACCTCGGATGGTCTCAGGCACCAGGGCGATGGCGGCGTTGAAATCGAAGAAGGGGTCGATGTTCTGGAGATAGCTGAAGACGCGGGAGAATGCCCGCGCGAGCAGGCCGCGGCTCCGTTCCTCCACCAGTTGATGAGACCTATCAGAGCGGTTCTCTAGATGCGTAACCATGTCCGTGAAGAATCGGACATTGACGGCATAGTTGGTCACATGCGGCTCCTCAGCGACTGCCTCGCAGATGTTTCCCAAGGCCGCGTTGGCCCTTTCCCTAAGTGTCCGGAGCATGGGGCCATGCATGTGTTCCAGCGTCTGCCGCTGGCGGATCTCGTCCGCATTCTGCTGTGCAACGGCCTCGGCATCATCAACACGCCGTTGAAGAAGAAGCAGTTCGGCACGGGAGGAGGCTAGCTCAGCATGCGCCGAGCTTAGTGCGGCAGTGGTGGCCTCAGCTCGCTGCGTGGCTTCAGTCAGCCTAGTCCTGAGAGCAGCAGTCCTGCCTGCGGCTTCAGCCTTGATCAGCTCCAGCCGCTCTTCATACTCGTGCTCAAGGCCGGCGCGAGCCTCCGCCATGCGACGGTCGATCTCCTGCTGGATCCGGGCCTCCCGCGCACCGATGTTGTCCTTCGCCTGGGTGACCTGGTGCTCCCTCGTCTCCAACCGCTCAAGATCGAGGTTGCGCTCAGCAGCCTCCAATGTCAACGCTTCCTCGCGCCTACGGTGCTCCTCCTCTTCAGCAGGCCCCCCTTTTAGTGACGGAAGGGCGGCTCAGCGCAACTCCGCCTGCTGCCCCAGGGAGCTGCACCAGTCTTGGAGCTCCCACGCGCGCTCTTCCGCAGCTTCACGTCATCGATCTGCTTCCTGAGCCTCCTCAATGGCTCGGGCGCAGGCCTCCCGAGAGGCCACCAGAGATGCCTCGGCCTTGGCATTGTCGAGATCACGCTGATGGCGCGCGAGACCAACAACCGCCTTCAGCTTGCGCTGCTCCTCAATCAGCCGCAGGACTTCATCTTAAAGACGCGCATCCTCGCCTGCAAGCTCTGCACCAAGTTGGCTCACTGCGTCTGTCGCCTTCTGGAGGAACTCCCGTCAGACAGTGCTGCGCTCCCGCACACGCTTGAGCAAGTCATCAACGTCATCCTCTGCCATCGACGCTGGCGGAGGACCCTGAAGTGGTTCGCCCCTTCTCGGCAGGGGGCTGGGGGCTGGCGCCCCCACGATCACTGGGCGGGCCCCGCAAGGGAACCAACCAGGCGCTGATCCACCTCCCGATGAGGAACCGAAGATTGACTTCAGCCACTCGTTGCCTATGATCGGTGGAGGAGCCCGGGGAAAGCTAGTTGTACCCAGGGAGGGATCGTGAAGGAGGAGCGGCGCGCACACAGGTTAAAGGCGAACCACAGGCTGGCCTACCTCTCCGGTCGAGCTTGCGCCCGGGGTGGCACGCAGACTTGGGGCAATCAAGGTCGGTGATGGAGGAGAAGCCTGAGGAAGCGGCTCCTCAGCTGGCTCCGCGAGCTCGTCAGAAGGGAAGTTGAAAGGCCACGGTCAGCAAAGGGAGCAACAAACAAGGAATTATAAGAAGGAGGGACTTACTCGTCCATGGCGAAGTACTTCCTGTGCTTCAAGGGGCGGTACGGGCGATCATCACCACCGGAAGCCTCCTTCCTCTTGCGAAGGGCCACAAAATCTATGCAGAACAAGCCCAAGCTCGCGACATGAGGGCCGACGTGCGGCATAGGAGCCGGAGCATCAGGGCAGCCTACGTCAGGGGCACCAGCCTGGGAGGAGCGATGTGGTGCCACCTCTTGGTGGCCTGCCGAGGCCTCGGGGGCTTCGGCCTCGGGAGCCGCAAGTCGTGCCCTCTCATCAGCCACCACCTCGAGGGGGGCTCCGCAAGCTCCGAAGGATGACGCCTCGGGAGTCCCGCGCGACATCAGCACCTCGACATCAGGCCCACCAGCTCCTGCCAATGCTTGCCTCCCAGCATCGACTCCTGAGGAAAGGTCGGTGCGGGCAACTAGGGGAAGGATTATGGCAACCGGGTTCTCGCGGGGCCCCGTGAGGCCAGCTGGGCCCAACCCCCATTCGTCGAAGCGGGGCATTTGCCTCATGAACTCGACCCTATTTGTGCAAAGATACAACAAGGCGCCTCCATGACGAACGCTGCCAGGAGAGGGGTCGCCGTCAGGACCTGCAGCACCTTCTTTAGCTTCTCAGGCACGAGATCCCCTTCCTGGAGCCTCATACGGTCCTGACAACCGAAGTAACCCCACATTGGGCGGGAATGGCGCTGGAGTGGAGCGATGCGGCGCCGGTGGAACTCCTTCACCACCTGGGGCGCCGTCACCCCGAGCTTCCTCAGCCTCTTGAAGCGATGCCAGGTGAAAGCAGGCTGGGGGCTCATAAGCTCCTCGTGACCCCAACCAGGATTGGGAATAGCAGGCAGTGTCGGGTGCGCGAGCAGGGGGCTAGGTACCCCAACGTCCACATACAGCCACCGCTCCCGGAACCCGCTCGCAGAAGGTGGGAGGCCAAAATTGATCCCCGAGGCGGCCGTCTCAGGCACGGCCTAGAAGCTCACGCATCCCAAACACCGGGAAGGGTGAGACAAGCGCAGAGAGAAGAAGTGGTGCAGAAGCACAACGGACCTCGCAAACGAAGGCGAAGATAGCAAGCAGAGTAATGGATTGGGTGCCAAGATGCATCATGTGGATCTGGTAATGGGAAAGCACTGCATTGAAGAAAGTGGAAAAGGGGGGAACCATGCCCGCCCACAAGCCGTCGACAAAGAATTGGACCTCCATGACGATCCTATCGAAGGAGGCATGGGACGCGGGCCAAACCGTCTTCTTCCCACACTCATTGAAGCTGGAGGCAAGCGCGGAGCAGACCTTCTCCAGGGCTTCCAGATTGAGTATGAGTGACTTGTCGATGGTGGGAGCAGCCGCCGGAGGCGCGTTGGACGAAGGCGCAGGTTTCTTCCCCTTATCCTTTTTTGTTGGCGCCATGGCAATGGAAAGGGGGAAGAACTCAAGATGGATTGGAGGCGGAAGCAGAGGTTCAAGGAGGAAAAGGGAACAAGAAGCGCGCAGGCAGCAAAGGGAGGATAACCGTGTACAAGCCTTGTGGCCGCCTAGCCAGGGGCATAATGAGGGAGCATGGGGAAGTGGAGGCGCCCACGTCCAATCAACCACCACGCGGCGCCCAAGGCCGCAGGCTGATGGGGCCCGCGGTGCACCGCACTTGTCCCTTCGCTTCTCCGCTAAGCCAAGTCTGAGCACGCCTTGGGTCCGGGGGCTACTGTCGGCGTTCTGGGAACGAGGGTCCCCAGACTTGCCTGCCTGCGGCCTGCGGTGTGGCTCGAGTGGTGGCCCAGTACGGCCCATCTTCATCAGCGCAAGACTCAAGACCCTCACGAGGGGCCAAGCCTCGTGGGGCGCACGACACAAGACTTCCTCAGGAATGGCCTCGCCAGGCAGGCTCGCGAGGAGGCGAAGAGATCAAGGCAGGGTACCTCGCGAGGTGCTCGTGACGCAAGCCATGACGATCGAGACCAGGCGAGCGTCGGCCTGCGCACTGTCCTTTTTTCCTCATTGGTGCAAAGGGGGCAAGCACAGGCATGGAGTACCGAGGCATCAGGCAAAGGTTGCCATTCAGTGCAACGAGACCAAGACCAGCAGAGCGGCAGGATGGAGGTCACCGTGGAGCCCAAGACGGCGTCATCGCCAGTGCGTTTGGCAGCCGAAGACCAACTTTAGTCAGGATCACTTGTACTAGATGTTCCCCTTTGAAATTGCTGTTGTTGGTGCCCTTCCCGCTCAATATTTGAGAAGAGGGTCAGGGCCTCTATAAATAGGGATAGCCACCACAGTAGAGGGCATCTCATCGAGTGCTCATTAGATCGAGAGGCGACCGAACTCATCCAAGCAGTTCATCGCACCAGCTCAAGAACACCTCTCGTGAGGCTGTTAACCCTTTGTACCGTTCATCATCAGCCCCTGAGGCAATCCACCACACCACACACTGGAGTAGGGTATTACACCACAACGGTGGCCCGAACCAGTATGAATATTGTGTCCCTTGTGTTTTTCATCGTTTAGCTTAGATTCTCGTGAGGCGGTCGGACGTGGATCGATAGGGATGATCTTCGTGCGCACCCCAGAGTTCGAACCTTAAGGGCCTGCCAGAACCCAACATCCAACAATGCTCATCAAGATATTCGAGGGCACTTGCAAGCGTCCTGCTGGGCTGCCTGAGCTGCAGCATTGTGTGCAAAAACAGAATGAAACTCTGAGGGATTACATCCGACGGTGGACTACTCTTCACCACACAGTAGAGAATGTTTCAGTGCATCAGGCCGTCTGTGCTTTCAAGGAAGGCGTTCGGTATAGAGAGCTCACGTTGAAATTTGGTCGCTTCGAACCCTTGACTTTGAATTGGACGATGGAAATCGCCACTCAGTATGCCAATGGCGAAGAAGAGGACCGGCTCAGAAATGGTAACGGGAAAACATTCGATCCAGAGGCTAGCTGTGGAAATCCCAGTCAAAAGCAGAAGCATAAAGCTGAAGCCTCAGGTCAGGCAGAGGCTGCAATGGTGAATACCCAAGGAAAATTCAAGGGAAAGCCCAAGGGGAAACGGACGGCCAAGAAGGTCAAAGATCGGTTGGGATAGGACGTCCTAGATTTACCGTGTCACATTCACACAAAGAAGGATGAAGAGGGTAACTTGATTCTACCCAAACATACCACTCCACAGTGCAGGCTCCTGATTCAGCAGTCCCGAGAGGGTCCGCCCAGTGATAAGGACTCTGATAAGGAACCAGGCGAGGAGAAAGATGATGGTTACCCGAAGGTCAATGCTACCTTGGTGATTTTTGCTGACGTTGAAAGCAAGTCGACTGAAAGTCATAAATAGAGAAGTGAACCTGGTTGCTCCGGCAACTACGACGTAGCTCAAGTGATGAAAGACTCCTATCACCTTTGATCAGTCGGATCACCCAGCTCATGTTGCTACCCCCGGGCGACAAGCTTTGGTGGTCGACCCAGTTGTTGCTGCACCCGACTAACTAAGGTTCTCATGGATGGTCGCAGTGGTTTGAACATCCTGTATGCTGAGACCCTCTAGGGAACTGGCATTCTGATGTCTCAACTCAGTGAAATCAGCATGCAATTCCACGGGAACATCCTAGGGAAGAAGGCAAAGTCACTCGGACATATTGCATCAGATGTAATTTTTGTTAAATCCAAAAATTTCCGCAAAGAAAAGTTGATGTTTGAGGTGGTAGATTTCCACAGTGCCTATCATGCCATTCTAGGCAGGCCAGCATATGCTCATGTCATGGCCCGACCATGTTACGTGTACCTGAAGCTGGAGATGCCAGGACCCAAAGGTGTGATCACTGTCACTGGAAATAGGCAGAGAGCAGAAGAATGTCTCCAGAAGTGGTCCAAGATCGCTGACGAGAAAATGTCAGTGGTTAAAATGGAGGAATATCAAAAGAACGCTGAACCGAGTGATTTGCTGTGCTCCAAGAAGCCCGCTTATGAGTCTGCATTTCAGTCGGCAAGAGAGACCAAAAAAGTTCATATTCACCCAGATGATCCCACAGCTACTCCGACTCACATTTCAACGACACTAGACAACAAATAGGAGGTCGCGCTCATCCAGTTCCTCCGTGAGAACTAGGACATCTTTGCATGGAAACCATCAGACATGTCAGGTGTACCCAAGGGACTAGCTGAGCACCGTTTGCACGTCGACTCAAAGGTCAAACCCGTCAAAGAACATCTCTATCGGTCCGCCGCAGAGAAAAGGAAGGCGATTGGCGAAGAGGTGGCTCGGCTCCTGGCAGCAGAATTCATCCGTGAGATAAACCACTCCGAGTGGCTCGCCAATGTCCTCATTGTTCCAAAGAAATATAAATCACTCTGCATGTGCATTGACTTCAAGCATATAAATCGGGCCTGCCCGAAACATCATTTTCCACTTCCTTGCATTGATCACATAGTCAACTCGACCGTGGGGTGTGAGCATTTGTCTTTGCTTGGTGCATATTCCGGATACCATCAGATCCGTCTGTTTGGTCCAGATGAAATAAAAACAGCTTTCATCACCCCATTCGGGTGATTTTGCTATGTTACCATGCCTTTCGGTCTCTGAGGGATCCTGGATTAAGGGGTCCTCGAACAGCCAGACTATATGCATATGTTGGACTGTTGGGCTATGAAGATACAAGATAGAAGACTTCGTCCCGTGTCCGGATGGAACTCTCCTTTGCATGGAAGGCAAGCTTGGTGATTCGGATGTGGAGATTCCTTGCTCTGTAACCGACTCTGTGTAACCCTAGCCCCCTCCGGTGTCTATATAAATCGGAGGGTTTAGTCTGTAGAACAACAACAATCATAACCATAGGCTAGCTTCTAGGGTTTAGCATCTATGATCTCGTGGTAGATCAACTCTTGTAATACTCATATCATCAAGATCAATCAAGAAGGAAGTAGGGTATTACCTCCATCGAGAGGGCCCGAACTTGGTAAACATTGTGTTACCCGCCTCCTGTTACCATTAGCCTTAGACGCATAGTTCGGGACCCCCTACCCAAGATCCGCCGGTCATGACACCGACATTGGTGCTTTCATTGAGAGTTCCACTGTGATGTCATAGATAGGGTTGATGGCTGGCCTTGTTATCAAGGACAACATCACTTCCGGGGGAGCTCTGGCCTCAGTCCAAACTCTCCGGCTGGGTGACTTTGTCTTGACCGCCCGTTCAGCCGTCGGGCCGACCATGACTTCTCAAGTCATCGAAAATCGCCTCCACATCAGCTCGGAGTACGCCAAGCAGATGGATCCAACGGAGTTAACGTCTTTAAACGGGCTCCTAGATCACATCACCGCTCTGGGAGTCGCTTTGGACTACGATCGGATTGGGCTTAAACCCGATCAAAGAGAGATTGAATCTCCGTCGATCACCCATCAGATAGCGGTGGTGGAGGAGCGATCCAACAACTCTTTCCCCATACTGAGGATGAAGTATGTCCGGATTTCTGAGCTCATCAAGCCGGATACATGTCTGTGGGGAGAAGCGCCCCAAACTCCAAACTTAGAATCAGACTATGGGCTAGAAATATTGGTTTACATATCGGAGTCCGAACTATTAAGTTTGGAAACTCATCAAGCTCTGGGTCACGAATCAGATCTGGGTTCGGACTTAAATCCACCCACCCGCCCAGACTCAAGCGATCTTTCCCGCATCAGACAACAGTCCCAAGAGACTGTACATCACTTTTGGGCCAGATTCCTCATCGTCAATGAGAAGGTCAAGGACTGTTGCAATGAAGACGCAATGTCATCATTCTGCAAAAATTGCATGGACAAGGGACTCCTTAACGCCATAAATCACCGTCACATATCACGCTTCGATGACTTGGTGATCATAGTACAGAAGTACTGCATGATGGAAAGCGCCTACAAAAACTCAGGCAGCCTTTTGGGATCCACTGGCTCTCGCTAAACCCCTCGTCCGAACAAAAAGGGTGTGCCCTCGTAGGTCGCCCGATCCAATTGCAAAGAAATCGAAGCCCACTTCAGGGCGCGCAACCGTTTTGGAGGGATGGCTCGATAGGGCATGCAAAATACACAGCACACCGGATACCATACCAACACATAGCCTTAGAGCATGTTGGATACTTCGGCAGGTGGCCAAGAGCGGCGAGGATCTCCTCATAAAAAACACCATAGAGCAACATCCCACAGAACACAACACTACAGTATTGACAGCCTTCGAGACTTTTGCCTCAAGTAATAGGCGCAAGAGAGCACTCCGCGGCCTCGCTGAAGTCTGCCAAGTCGCAGTAATAAACCCCTGGAATGACACGGCCATAACTTTCAGTGCCAGTGACGAACCGCAATTCAAGACAGTCTGGGCACCAGCCGCCTTAGTCCTCAGTCCAATCGTGGACGGCTTCCGGCTTACCAAAGTGCTCATGGACGGCGGTAGCAGACTAAACCTCATTTACGAATTATTCCCAGTCGGGAGGCACGAAGTGTGGGAAAAATCACACTCGATGTGGTATTCGTCACGCCGGAGAATTATTGGTCCAAAGAAATAACCTTCCCGGTGGCCCCTTTCACCAGTGGATATCACGCCTTGTTAGGGTGGGATGCGTTTGCGAGCTTCCAAGCTATACCCCATTGCGGGTACATGAAGCTCAAAATGCCTGGGCCCAATGGAATCATCACCCTTGCCAGTGATCCGGACACAGCACACTACACTAAAAATAAAACAGCCGCATTGGCCCTCGAAGCTTTGTTTGAAGCCCTCACGGCCGAAGAATTAACCGCATTATGCTCCACAGTGGATAGGGATGACGTGATACTCGATAAGCGATCCAAGTCCACCTCCTTCAAACCAGCGGACGAAATAGTCAAATTCCAAGTCCACACAACGGACCCCTCGAAGACAGGATCCATCGGGGCATAGCTGGACCCCTCAATTGACGCTGCACTGTGGGCGTTTCTACGCGAGAATTGGGATATTTTCGCGTGGCACCCTTCCGATATGCCGGGGATCCCACGCAGGCTGGCCAAACACAGTCTTAACCTACTAAACGGATACAAGCCGGTCAAGCAAACACTACAGCGCTTTTCAAAACCCAAACGACAGGCCATGGGAGAGGAACTAGCCAAGTTACTCAAAACCGGATTCATCAGAGAAATAAAACACCCGCATTGGCTAGCAAATTTGGTGATGGTACCAAAGAAGGATAAATCCTGGCACCTATGTGTCGATTTCAAGGACCTCAATAAGGCCTTCCCTAAGGATCCCTTCCCTCTTCCACGCAACGATTAGATTATCGATGCTACCGCGGGACACGACTCATTGTGTTTCCATGCATCGATCGGATTACCGATACCATCAAATCAAGATGGCGGAGTCCAACCAAGCTGCAACGGCATTCATAACCCCATATGGGCCTTTATGTTTCAAAACTATGCCTTTCGGTCTCAAAAACGCTGGTGCCAGCTACCAACGCATGATTCAAACATGCCTAGAAAAACAAATTGGCAAAACAGTTGAAGCATACGTCAACGACGTAGTCATCAAGACCAGACACACCGAGTCTTTAATAGACGATCTAAGGCTCACATTCAATAACCTCTGAACATATGACATTAAGCTCAATCTGGAAAATTGCATTTTCAGTGTCCCAGCCGGAAAGCTGCTGGGCTTCATCGTTTCCAATAGAGGAATTGAAGCAAACCCAGCTAAAATCCAAGCTTTGTCACAGTTGGATACCCCAACTGATCTCAAGCAAATCCAGAAGCTAACTGGATGCATGGCAGCTCTAATCCGCTTTATCTCCAGATTAGGAGAAAAGGCTCTGCCACTTCATCGCCTTCTTTGACGAACCGAACACTTCAAGTGGACAAATGCGGCAACGACCGGACTGGAGGAAATAAAGGATCTTTTAGCGAGCAACCCAATCCTGGCCGCGCCGAACATTGGCGAACCCATGTTGTTATACATAGCCGCAACACACCATGTTGTGAGTGCAGTGCTCGTCATCGAACGAGAGGAGGAAGAACAAAGATTCCCAGTTCAGAATCCAGTATACTACGTATCCATTGTCCTCGCACCATGCAAATCCCGATACCCACATTACCAAAAAATTGCATACGCTGTCTTCATGGCATCCTGGAAACTACGACACTACTTTCAAGAGTGTTTGATCATAGTGGCCTCTGAAGTACCACTCAACAACCTAATAAACAACCGCGATGCCACGGGCCGGATTGCCAAGTGGGCCAAAGAGCTCCTCCCATTCGACATAACATATAAACCACGGTGAGCCATCAAATCTCAAGTACTGGCGGATTTCATCGCCGAATGGACAGAGACCGAACTCCCTAAAGAGTACGACGCATACTCCAACTGGATCATGCACTTCGATGGCTCTAAAATGCTGGCAGGTGTCGGGGCAGGTGTTGTCTTAACATCCCCCACAGGAGATACAGACCAATACGTACACCAAATATTATACACAGACTCTAACAATGCAGCCAAATATGAGGCTCTGTTACATGGTATTCGGATGGTCGTCTCCATGGGCATTCAGCGCCTAGAAGTGCGTGGGGATTCAAACCTCGCCATATCTCAAATAAATGGAGACTTTGATGCTAAAGATCCGAAAATGGCGGCCTATCGTAATGCCGTCATTAATATGTCAGCTCGGTTCGAGGGGCTTGAATTTCATCACGTGGTTCGAGAAAACAATCAAGTGGTGGATGTCCTCGCCCGAATCGGCGCTAAGCGCGACCCCGTACTACCTAACATCTTTCTAGAAAGGCTTTTCAAGCCATCCATGGTATGGGAAGGGGAGTCCGGCAACATCAGTCCGGATCCGACCACAATCCCAGATTCCGAACACACGGACATAATTGGGGGCTCCGCCACCGAAATAACACCTTCGGCCCATCTCATCATGGATCTTATCGCCCTATGGACCGAACCCTTCTTGGCCTACCTTAATAGGCACGAACTCACCGAGGACCAAAACGAGGCACGCTGCATTGTGCGGCGCTCTAAAGCCTACAAGGTCCATGAGGAAGAGCTTTATAAGAAAAGCGCTACCAGGGTACTTCAAAGATGTATCTCCAAAGAGGAAGGGCGGCAGCTCTTAGCTGAAATTCATGCCGGCCTCTGCGGTCACCATGTTGCAGCTCAGGCCCTTGTAAGCAAGGCCTTCCGAACAGGTTTTTACTGGCCGACGGCCCGAGCAGACACACAAGACGTTGTCCAACATTGTGTTGGATGCCAGCTTTTCGCCAACCAAAGTCATATGCCTCCCACTGACCTACGAACAATCCCCATCACTTGGCCTTTTGCGGTTTGGGGGCTTGATATGTTTGGACCCCTTAAAGGAGGAAGCCATAAGAAACAATACTTGTTGGTCATGGTGGACAAATTCACCAAATGGATAGAGGCCAAGCCAATTAAAACGGCTGAATCCGGACCCATGATAGACTTCATATCGGGCGTAGTACACCATTATGGTGTCCCCCACAGCATCATCACCGACAACGGCTCCAAATTCAAGGCCGATGAGGTGAAAACATGGTGCTACAAGATGGGCATTAGGCTCGATTACGCCTCCGTCTATCACCCTCAAACAAACGGTCAAGTCCAATGAGCTATGGTCTTATTATGAGCGGCATTAAACCTAGACTAGTGCAATCCTTAAAAGAACCAGACACGCACTAGGTTGAGGAGCTTGACTCCGTACTCTGGGGGTTGCGGACCATGCCAAATCGCACTACCGGATATACACCCTTCTTCATGGTGTACGACGCAGAGGCTGTGCTGCCCTGTGATATTATTCATGACTCACCTCGAGTGTGCATGTACGAAGAGAGAGAGGCCGAGCTCGATCGGCAGGATAGTTTAGCGCGACATCGCAAAAGCCCATTCCGCATTCTATCAATAGCAGGCTTGCAAGTATCAAAGCAGAGAAGTACGGGCCAAGACCTATAATATTGGCGAACTTGTTCTACGTCTACCGGAGAAGAAAAATGACAAGCTCAAGCCCAAGTGGGAGGGTCCCTTCATTACTGACAAAGTCCTCACCGGAGGAGCGTACCGACTACGGGATGCATCCGATAATCACCTCGAGCCGAACGTATGGAACGCAACCAGACTCCGAAGAAACTATGCCTAGCACCGAACTCCCTATTCGTCTCCTTCCCTCTATTGCTTTTTTCTGATTTACTTCTTAGCCCTCTTCTTGCCTTTCCTTTTTGAAAAGCTCTAAAGCTTTATTGTGGCTAGACTACATACTTGTAACGCACTAATCTTCAAGTATGTGCGCACATCATACCTGGGGGCTTCCTATACAGAAGCTTAATATAATTATCCTCCGGGCATCAAGCCCACCGCATAATCGTCCTTTTTCCATATGCAGCTTTTCTTCGCCATTATATGCATCGATATGACTTAAGTTTTGGCCAAGCTGGGTTGCCTGGCTCAATGCTTATGCCCTACGTTGTCGTTAGTTCGGCTAGGGAATAAAGGGAGCACCTCTGCGATTGTTACTATCGGGTACTCCAGACGTGTACCTCCGCCATGACAAATGTTTTACAATCCGGCTAGGGATAAAAATGTCAATTGAAGTACATAGTCATTTAGACTCAAATGCTTCTTCTTCTATGCCATCCAACAGGTTGTCTAGCCTACAATCCTGTTGGGAATATTTGGCAGCTAATCCTACCTGGTCATATACCAGACTAACGGGAATTTCTTTCCCATCTGACCCTATAGGTCTGACCCGGGCGATATGATTCGGATCAAGCTTGGTATACCTTGTTTTCACCATGGCCCAAGCCTCTCTCGCCCCTTATCGACAGGCAGATATCTTCCATTGTCGGAAACGCCGCCGGGCTCCCTTAAAAAGCTGAGCAAGCTCCACCATACTTCCTGGTAGGGAGGCGGATGGCCACAAGGCCTTAGCGACACCCCGCATGACCTGCCGAACTTGCTCGTGCAGTTGCGAAAGCTCTTGTAGCAGATCGCCTGAGGATCCGGGCATCTCCTCTTCGGGACGACCCGTCAACATACCTACAGACATAACTCTGTTAGTTCCTATCTTTACCGAACTATGCAAATGTTCATTTGAGAACATACTAAATATGACATGCCGAAGCCTCTTATTTTCCTTCACGGAGTCAGCCAGCTAGTCCCGAACATCTTTCAATTCTTCACCCAGCTAGGTATTAGAATCTTGGAGCTTGTTATTCTTCTGTATGACCTGTGTAAGTACACGCTCGCCAACGGCTGCTCGCCTTAGGGCCTCTTGTTCACCCTCTTGTGGGGTTCCCGGATTCTGTTCCAGATTATCTGAGGAGATTGGTCATCAGATGTTGTTAGCATTACTGGTTTATCAGCACAATATTGATTTTTCTCAGTTCAGGAATACATACCAGTTGATGACTCTTTTGATCTTGACAGCTTGGCCATAGCGGCCATTAGCTCGATTCGACACTCTTCTAGCTCTTGAGACAACAGGTTGTTCTTCTCCAAGAGAACCTACATGTACAATGATCCTTAAATCAGTTGTACCAACTGCTTTAAGTCTCAGGGGCTACTGATATATGTCGGATTTGGGGTTCCAACAGACCCTTGAGGTTCGAACTCTGGGGTGCGCGCGGAGGTTTCGCCTTCTACCTACATGTTCCTCACCGAATCGCTAAGATCTAAACTACGAGAAGCACAACGCAAGAGACATAGGGTTTATACTGGTTCAAGCCACCATTGTGGTGTAATACCCTACTCCAGTGTGTGGCGTGGTGGATTGCCTCTTGGGCTGATGATGAACCATACAAGGAAGAACAGCCTCGCGAGGGTCTGTTCTTGTGGTGGCGTTGTCCCTTTGGTGGGGTTGATTCTAGATGCCTATCTTATCTCCAGATTCCTATCCAGATATCTCTACCCTGCGGGTGGCTAGTCCTATTTATAGGAAAAGGCCCTGGGCCTCTTCCCAAATATTGAGCGGGAAGGGCGCCAACAATTGGCCATTTTGAAGGGGAACATCTAGTACACTTATCCTGACTAAAGTTGGTCCTCGCCTGTCAAAGGCTCTGGTGCTGACGCCGATTTGGGCTCCATGGTGACCTCCATCCTGCCATTGGACTGGTCTTGGTCTCGTTGCACCGAAATGGATGCCTTTGCTTGATGCTCTCGCCTGCGCTTGCTCCCCTTGCACCAAAGAGGAAAGAAGGACACTACGCGGGCTGGCGCCCGGCTGGTGCCCTTGGTCGTCATGGCTTGCGTCATGGGCACCTCGCGAGGTACCCAGCCTTAAACTCTCCGCCTCCTCGTGAGCCAGCCTGACAAGGCCGTGCCTGAGGAAGCTCCTTGTCGTCCGCCCCGCGAGGCTTGGCCCCTCGTGAGGGTCTTGAGCTTGTGTTGATGAAGATGGGCCATGCTGCGCCCCCTTTGAGCCACGCCGCAGGTCGCAGGCAGGCAAGTTTGGGGACCCCCGTTCCCAGAACGTCGACAGTAGCCCCCGGGCCCAAGGCGCGCCTGGACTTGGCCGAGCAGAGAGGCGAAAGGGCAAGTACAAAGCGCCGCGGGCCCTAACAGCCTGCGGTCTTGGGCGCCGTGTGGCGGTTGATTGGACGTGGGCGTCTCCGCTCCCCCACGACGCCTCGGCAATTGCATGAACTGACAAGTCCCTGCTTGCAAAAAAACCGGTCATGATTACCTGCGATCGTGGAAACCGACGGTTGGCCTTCCTTGGCTATAAGTACGGAACGGCGCGAGCCATTCCAGTTAATCTTCCTCTGCTATTCCTCCTCTTCTTCATCTTCGCCATCGCTCCGCCTCACACTGATGGCACCCATCTGCCGGTTCTCCGCAGAAGAGAAGGGAAAGGCCCCCCGAGAGGGTCCTGGCCCGCTTCCGCCGAAGAAGCGGCTGGTCCTCTACTGTCGAGAAGAGGGCGCGCGGCAGGAGGTGTCGAGGCCTTGGTGCGAGCGACCGCCGCCAGGGTTCCCGCTGCCCTTGTACGCCCACCTTGAGGGCCTTGCAGGACCTGATGTCGAGCGCCATGGATGATGCCGCCGTCGGCGCCGGCGAGTCACGGCGGTGCGCGTTGTCCCTCCTGGAGTTCACGCCGAGGGCTCCTCCCGAGAGTTTGTGCACCATGCCGCCATGCCTCCTCCATCGTGGATTCGCCTTCCCCCTTCCTTCGCCTCCGAGATTCCACCGAGGGGGCCCTTCAGGCTCTGGCTGTAGCATGCCGATTGCTAGACTCCTGCGACCGATGCGGATGTCGAAGTCGTCGCTCCAGGTAAGGTCTTCATGACCCGGGGCTGGGCCGAGATCGCCCGGGTTTGCAGGATGAGGGCGCCCTCGTGATCCACCTGTAGTTCAATGGCGCTTCCATGATGC
The DNA here is from genome assembly GCF_018294505.1 of Triticum aestivum. Classification (NCBI taxonomy): domain Eukaryota; kingdom Viridiplantae; phylum Streptophyta; class Magnoliopsida; order Poales; family Poaceae; genus Triticum; species Triticum aestivum. The sequence continues at coordinate 288,752,900 of NC_057813.1, read as the reverse complement.
TCTTCAAGGTCTTCGACGAAGATGGGCGTCGGCTGGAGTGCTACCCCGGGAGAGGCGGTCGGGACCCTGCTGCAGCGAGACAGAGGCCGCCTAATCGCTCCCTTGGCGGCTCCTTAGGCGATGAATGCACCGGAGGATCCAGCGACTCTGCCGAGCTCTTCGCGACTCCGGAGACAAGCGACGATAGCTACGAACGCCCGAGCCTGTGCCGCTTTCGGAGCAGGGTGGGCTCGTCCGGCTGTCGCCGCCACTGAGTTGGATGGGGTTGGCACCGGTGCTGGATGGCCCACTGTTGATGATGGCATCCGCCGCGATGGTCCCCGTAGTTAGGACTCTTTAAGATTCACGTCTTTTGTCCCTGCGAGGAACCGAGAATTTACCCCGTGGGGGCTTGTAAGATGTTTGTAGCTCCGTTCGTCAATATGATCCTCATTATGAGGCAGTGCGAGGTGGTAGTTCCGTCTTAGCTTGGTTTCTTCCTGTCAGACCTCGTGAGGGCTTGATGCTCTACGCCGACAGGTCCCAGTCCACAGGAGGCTTCAGCCATTACTGGTATGCCAGGTCGCGATGCCGTGGTCAAGGCCAGGAGGCGAGCAACCCAAGGCCCGGTAAGAGCCCCTGAGTCGCGATGCTCAAGAGGTCCCCCTTGGCTCTCAAGCAACCGTCATTCATTGAGAAAGGAGAGTGACATTGCTAAGACGGGATTGCATTAAGTGCGGGGACAATCCTGCGATAGCTAGTGTTCCCGGAGAGTGACTTATGTCAAGGGTCAGGGACGCTTCCTGGTGAGGCGCTAGGTCCGTGCCTTGGCCGGTGGGGGGTTGCTTGGCGAGGTCATCACGTGCTTCTCTCCTCTCGCCTTCGCTCCCCTTTCTGCTCTACGTCCTCGAGTCCCGTCCCTCGAGCGAGTCTCAACCGTCGCTGGTATGCCAGGTCGCAATGCCATGGACAAGGCCAGAGGGTGAGGGCTGGAGAGCGGGTAGGAGCCCTGAGTCGCGATGCTCAGGTACCCCCCCCCTTTAACGTGCAAGCGGTTTGCGTGGACGAGAGTAAAGAAGACACCGTGAGGGCCTCGCATGACGACGCTCCTGGGGAGACCCTGCAGGCTCATCACAGAAGAAACGAGAGTTTGTCGCGACAATCGACGGTTAGCCGTTAGTTGCTTTGGAGAGGCGGCGAGGCACGAAAGGCCTGGCGGGGTGTACTGGTTCACCCGCGATCCAGCCCGGGAAACACGAGGCCCTACCCCAAGGCGGGTTGCGCCTGGCTCTGGGCCTTATCTTGGAGTGTGTTCCTGCAAATTTGGCTAGATGCCAATGCTCTACGTCCTCGGGTCCCAGCTCTCGGGCTGGTCTCAGCCATCGCTGGCATGCTGGGGCGCGATGCCGTGGGCAGACCAGAGGGTGAGGGCCGGAGAGCCGGTAGTAGCCCTGAGTCGTGATGCTCAGGCACCCCCCCTTTAACGCGCAAGCTTGCGACATCCAAGAAGAAAAAGTACCATGAACAGGCACCAAACAACAAGCATGACGGGTCGAAAACATGGCCCTAAGATAAATACAAGAGGGGTACATGCCACTGGGTCTGATCCGAGCGGTTTGGGGACAATGCAGCCCGAGGGGCACCCCCAGCAGAGTAAGCTAAGAACATGAAATAAAAGAGATACACGCCACAGGGACGGACCCACGCGGCCTAGGAATAATGCAGCCCTGAGGGCGCTCCCAGCTGGAAATGAAACTAGAAAGATGTCACCTGATGACGCTGAAGATGAAGGGGTGTTGATGCAGCAGACTTAGTGGGCTGCGGGTGCAAATCCTCACGAGCCCCCAGGCCCTGGGGTCTCGGGAGGCTCCGGAGGCGCTGGTGGCTCCTCGCGGACCGTCTCCATCTCCACCAGGGCTGCGGAACGCCTGACCTCTTGAGCCTCCAGGATGGCCCTCATGATGCGCTGGTACGCAGCAGCTGCGTTCGGCGAGCCGTAAGGCATGCAAACGTAGCTGTGAGGTGGACCCTCGCAGCGTCCCACTCGTGAAGGCCAGAGGCGCTCTTGAGACGCGGCTTGGTTGAGCCCTGGTATGTCGATGCAGACGCGTAGCCCACCATCCTCGCCTGTATGGGGGGCCATAGCGGGTAAGCGGCAGCTGCCTTTCATGACCCTTGACTTCTGTAGCTCCTGAATGGCCTTGCTGACGAACTCCCGAGGGTTTGGCCCTCCTTGCCTTGATCCTTCTTGATGGAAACGTGCTTCAAAACACGCCTCCACATGGTGCCCAAGCGCCTCCCTCGTGACCTTGGCGAGGTCGATGGCCCTCCAGGGGAGAGCCCCCGAGCCCTGCCTGAGGAGGGTGCCGGGTGCGCTTCCCTATGCGATGGAAGGAGGATCCTCCTGAGCAGGCGCGGGTCCTGAGGGACCTGCCTCTTGAGGGGCCAGGCCGGCCGATGTCTTCTTCTTCTTGGGGGCGGCCTCGGGAAGCCTCCTGCTTCCGCGATCCGGGTCTTCCAGTGATGCGGCCTGAAAGGCTCTCTCCAGGGAGCAAACTGCGTCTCTCTCTTCGCAAGGCACCATGATGACTCCGCCGCTTCCTGGCATCTTGAGGACGTTGTAGCCGTGGTGGGTTACAGCCATGAACTTGGCCAGCGCTAGGTACCCGAGGATGGCGTTGTACGGCAGGCGAATGTGGGCGACGTCGAAGTTGATGAGCTCGGTGCGGTAGTTTTCGCGTGCCCCGAAGGTGACAGGGAGGCGGACCTGCCCAATCGGGACCGTGGAGCCGTCGGTGACTCCGGAGAAAGGCTTGGTTGGCTGAAGCTGACTGTAAGGTACTTGGAGATTGTTGAATGTTTCCACGGATAGGACGTTGAGCCCTACTCCACCATCGATGAGGGTCCTGGTGACTAGCACGTTGCTGATGATTGGGGAACAAAGTATCGGGAGGACTCCGGCTGTGGCCGCGCACTTGAGCTGATCCGCTGAGCTGAACGTGATGGCACACGCCGACCACCTGAGAGGGCGCGTGGCCTCGAGCTTAGGGAGGACTGCATTCACCTCTCGAGCGAACTGCTTGAAGATGCGCTTAGAGGCTGGGACTTGAGCGCCGCCTAGGATGCAGGCAATTGCACATGGTTCCTGGAAGCCCCTAGCCCCTCGTCCTGACGACGGTCCTCATTTCTCCTTGGCTGCGGCGGTAGCGGAGGGAGGCCTGCGTTACCTTCCGGGCGATCCTCGCGAGGCTGATCTCTCCAGCCTCCCTCGCGAGGCGGGTCGTGCCAGTGATCCTCGCGAGGTTGGTCGCGCCACCCTTGATGTGGGCCGCGGTCGTCCCAGCGCCCTGCGTTCCTTCCTCCTCCTCGTCCGTAGCCCCGGTCGCTGCGGTCGGGACGCCGGCCAGTCCGTCCTTCACGCACGGCCCGGAGCTCTTGGCATTCATTGGTGTTATGGGTGTGGAGGTCGTGGTACACGCAGTACCGACTGCCCTTGGAGGATTCGGGCTGATCCCTGCCCCGCTTGGTGTCTGGTTCTGCCGCGAGCACGGCAGCCCCTTTGCGCTTCACGTCCTTGGCCTTGGGCTTCTTCTCTTCAGGGTCTACGGCAGGCAACTCGAGGAGGGAGAGACGCCCTTCCTCAGCCCTGGCGCACTTGGTCGCTAGGTTGACCAGCTTCAAGGAAGTACACAGATCTTCATGCATTGCGAGCTCCTCCCTCATTTTGACGTCACGCACGCCGTCAGAGAAGGCTGAGATGATGGCCTCCTCGGTCACCTTGGGAATCTTGAGGCACGCATTGTTGAAGCGCTGGATGTACTTCTGTAGGGTTTCCCCTGGTTGCTGCTTGATGCGGTGCATGTCGCTCACGGCGGGTGGCCGGTCGCGGGTACCTTGGAAGTTGGCGATGAAGCGGGTGCGCATCTCATCCCAGGAGGAGATCCTTCCTGGGGCCAGGTTCAGAAGCCAGGTGCGGGCCTCGTCCTTGAGAGCCATGGGAAACTAGTTCGCCATGACCTTCTCGTCTCCATTGGCAGCCTCGATGCCCAGCTCGTAGAGCTGGAGGAACTCTGCAGGGTCAGCCGTGCCGTCGTAGCAAGGAGGCAGGTCTGGCTTGAACTTGCCGGGCCACACGACGGTGCGTAGCTCGGTGGTGAAGGCGCGGCAGCCCGCCGTGGCCACAGGAGGCCTTGGAGGACGAAGGGCTCGGCCCTGCGGGTCCCCGTGCGCCGCAGCTGGGTGCAGCGCGGGGTCTTAACGTGCTGGAGCAGGAGCGTGGTCGGGACGAGCCGGAGCAGGGAGCGCTCGGGCAGCTTCTCGAGGGCGAGGGACCTCTTGGCAGCTCTGCTCCTGCCGCGCTGGTTCTTGATGGGGCGGGTTCCGCCCAGGGGCCCCGCGCCTCAGATCTAGGGCGCCTTCTTGAGGGGGGGGCGGCTGAGGTGCCCCAGGAGCTTCATTGCCCGCGCACGGCGGGGCGCGGTGCAACGAGAAAGATGGCGCGGGGGAGCCCCCAGCGGCACGGACGAGTTCGGCGACTTGGTCCAGTCATTCTTCGTAGACGTCGTGGACGGGGCAGTAGCGCAGGTGCTCGTTTGCCGCGATGAGCGCAGCTTGAGCCTCCATGGCCGCGCGGGGTGCGCGGGACGAGGAACCAGCGGGGGTGAGCGAGGGCGTAGTGGTGCGGCCGTCTCGCCTCATGGACGGGTGCTGGGACGATGCTTGCTGCTCGTTCCCTGCCGGGCCGGTGGCGGCGTTGACGGCAGGTGACGGGGAACGACAGGGGCTCCCGCCGACGGGAGCCGTCCGGGTGACGCGGGAAGCGAGGGCGGCTCGACGCTCGGCGCGAACCCGGCGTGCATCAGACATGGACGCGACGGTCGGAAAAGAACAGGGCGAGGGAAGACGAATTCTGGAGCACCCCTACCTGGCGCGCCAAATGTCGCATTTAGGGTCCCGGCAGACCCTTGAGGTTCGAACTCTGGGGTGTGCCCGGAGGTTTCGCCTTCTACCTACCTGTTCCTCACCGAATCGCTAATATCTAAACTACGAGAAGCACAACGCAAGAGACACAGGGTTTATACTGGTTCAGGCCACCATTGTGGTGTAATACCCTACTCCAGTGTGTGGCGTGGTGGATTGCCTCTTGGGCTGATGATGAACAATACAAGGAAGAACAGCCTCGCGAGGGTCTGTTCTTGTGGTGGCGTTGTCCCTTTGGTGGGGTTGATTCTATATGCCTATCTTATCTCCAAATTCCTATCCAGATATCTCTACCCTGCGGGTGGCTAGTCCTATTTATAGGCAAAGGCCCTAGGCCTCTTCCCAAATATTGAGCGGGAATGGCGCCAACAATTGGCCATTTTGAAGGGGAACATCTAGTACACTTATCCTGACTAAAGTTGGTCCTCGCCTGTCAAAGGCTCTGGTGGTGACGCCGACTTGGGCTCCACGGTGACCTCCATCTTGCCGTTGGACTGGTCTTGGTCTTGTTGCACCGAAATGGATGCCTTTGCTTGATGCTCTCGCCTGCGCTTGCTCCCCTTGCACCAAAGAGGAAAGAAGGACACTGCGCGGGCTGGCGCCCGGCTGGCGCCCTTGGTCGTCATGGCTTGCGTCATGGGCACCTCACGAGGAACCCTGCCTTGAACTCTCCGCCTCCTCGTGAGCCAGCCTGACGAGGCCATGCCTGAGGAAGCTCCTTGTCATCCGCCCCGCGAGGCTTGGCCCCTCGCGAGGGTCTTGAGCTTGTGTTGATGAAGATGGGCCGTGCTGGGCCCCCTTTGAGCCACGCCGCAAGCCGCAGGCAGGCAAGTCTGGGGACCCCCGTTCGCAGAACGCCGACAATATACATAATTATGAGATTTTTATACACACCCGTATGTCTTTCAAATACTGGTCCGTGGCTCTAGCAAGCCCATCTTGAGCGGCTCGGATGTACGCATCAACTGAGTTGAAGGCATTAAAATCCTCATCAGAAAAACCAGGGTCGCCGAGTGCGGCCCGCCGGCGCCGATGATTCATGGCGTTCTCCACTTCAAAATTTGTGGCGGACATTCTGTCTGAATCCTCTGTTCAAGGACAGTTCGGTTTCACTCCCGTGTTGGCCTCCATACTCAAGACCGAGTCTGGAATCCGGCTGTTGGAGGCACGATTGGCAGGATCCCTGGACATAGTTCGGTGGATGTTCTTTCTGCTAAACACACAATGGATAGTGTCATAGTTTAAGATGACGAGCCACGGAGCGCATTCAAAACCATACCTCCTTAAAGACAGCTCAGCTATATTTTTGTTCGCCTTTCTTTTTAAAGGCCTACCCGGCACGGGCGCCCCTTGTTGGCGAGTCGCCTTGGGTTCGGCTTGGCACGTCGATCGTCTCCCCTTTAAAGTGCAAGAATTGCGCGGTGGGTAAGACGGAAGGAATAAATCTTTTCTGGAGACAAGTCTCTTGTTTACTTACATGTGATATAGGGAGGAGGCCGGGATAGTCAGCAATGATGGCCACCTCTGTACCATCACAACTCGCCTGGTGAAACAACCCTTCCACGAGCTCCACGAATATATCACAATCCTCTTCGAATCCGGGGTCGAGGGCCCGGTTGCGGTCCTCTGGCTGTGGAGCCGGGCTATGGAACTCCCTGATTATTTTTTGCCATTCCTATTATAGGTAGACAAAGTATATATTATGAAAACAGAGGCTCAGGAAGTAAATAGAGTAGAGTAATGGATGGCAAATCACCCATCTTGGAGGGTTGTACACGAAAAATCCATCCCGTGGCTTAATGCGACGAACTCCTCTCTTTCCCCCTTGTACAAATCAGACAGTATTTCCACCAGAGCGGTGGTAGAGTCCGGGCCCTTTCGGCCACAGCCGGTGGCATCGTTGTCTCCATTAAAATGCCACATGGGATGCCCTCGGTATTGGAGTGGCTGACCCCCCGCATTATGGATATCGCCATAATCTCGACTATTAATAATCCGGACTAAGCATGCATTCTTATCTTGCTCATCAATTGAAAGACCTCCCTGTTATCTTCCTAACTTGGGCTCCGGGGACACCTGTTAAGGTGTTTTGTCAGCGGGGCGTTTGTAAACTCAGGAAGAACCATTCAGATTGGGTCGGGAAGGGAGACGTCCTCAATATAAAACCACTCGGAGGGCCACTCTTCGGGTGCCTTCTTCGGTGTGCCGGACAAGTATCCGGTCCCGGAGATGCGCCATATTGATCCCCCTTGATTACGGGGGACGAGGCAGAATAGCTTCTTCCATAGCTCAAAATGGGCTTCAAAGCCCAGAAATAGCTCACAAAGAGCGACGTAGCCTGCGATATGCAGGATGGAGGAAGGTGTGAAGTTGTGCAGTTGGAGGCCGTAGAACTCCAGAAGCCCGCGGAGGAACGGATGGATTGGAAATCCGAGGCCCCTCAGCAAGTAGGAGATGAGGCATACTCGCTCCCCCCTAGATGGGTTGGAAACTTCTCCGCTTGCTCTCCGCGATCAAAGGAGGCCAATACGGCTCGAACGGGGACTAGATATGCAGGAGGTAGGCACCCTTGGGTCTACAGCTTCACTAATCTGTCGTGGATATGGAACACTTCTCCCAATCGCCTGGCTTGGTGTTGCGAGAGCGGGAGGAAGAGCTGCGAGCGTCGGCCATGTTGGAGTGGTTTTTTCGGGTATGCTCTGATGATTCCTTGCTTGGGGAAGATGGTGTGGATCATATCTGAAGATCCCCATCTCTTTAGTAGACAATTTATTTACGTGTCTAGGGTGGCAAATGCAAAAATGCCCCTACATCTCACATTCGCTCGACACATGGAGGCTGAGACCGTTAAGGTGCAGAAGCCGATGAGCATAACATTAAATGGGGAACCGGACACTGCTTATTACAACAGGTACTTTGAAGAATTTGGAGAAGGAACCCGCCTTGCAATGCCGAAGATGATCAGTGATGACCCACAAGTATAGGGGATCTATCTAGTCCTTTCGATAAGTAAGAGTGTCGAACCCAACGAGGAGCAGAAGGAAATGATAAGCAGTTTTCAGCAAGGTATTCTCTGCAAGTACTGAAATAACTGGTAACACATAGTTTTGTGATAAGATAAATTGTAATGAGCAACAAGTAACAAAAGTAAATAAAGTGAAGAAAGGTGGCCCAATCCTTTTTGTAGCAAAGGACAAGCCTGGACAAACTCTTATGATAGGAAAAGCGCTCCCGAGGACACCTGGGAATATCGTCAAGCTAGTTTTCATCACGCCCATATGATTCGCGTTCAGTACTTTGATAATTTGATATGTGGGTGGACCAGTGCTTGGGTGCTGCCCTTACTTGGACAAGCATCCCACTTATGATTAACCTCCATTGCAAGAATCCGCAACTACAACAAAAGTATTAAGGTAAACCTAACCATAGCGTGAAACATATGGATCCAAATCAGCCCCTTACGAAGCAATGCATAAACTAGGGTTTAAGCTTCTGTCACTCTAGCAACCCATCATCTACTTATTACTTCACAATGCCTTCCTCTAGGCCCAAATAATGGTGAAGTGTTATGTAGTCAATGTTCACATAACACCACTAGAGGTTAGACAATATACATCTCATCAAAATATCGAACGAATACCAAATTCACATGAATACTAATAGCAAGACTTCTCCCTTGTCCTCAGGAACAAACATAATTACTCACAAAGCATATTCATGTTCATAATCAGAGGTAATAATGTGCATAAAGGATCTGAACATATGATCTTCCACCAAATAAACCAACTAGCATCAACTACAAGGAGTAATCAACACTACTAGCAACCTACTAGCACCAATCCCGGACTTGGAGACAAGAGTTGGATACAAGAGATGAACTAGGGTTTGGAGATGAGATGGTGCTGGTGAAGATGTTGATGGAGATTGCCCTCTCCCGATGAGAGGAGCGTTGGTGATGATGATGATGATGATTTCCCCCTCCTGAAGGGAAGTTTCCCTGGCAGAATAGCTCTGCCAGAGCCCTAGATTGGTTCCGCCAAGGTTCTGCCTCGTGGCGTCGGAGTCTCGTCCCGAAAGGTTCCTTCCTAATTTTTTTCTCATTGAAAGACTTCATATAGGAGAAGATGGGCGTCGGAGAGCCACCAGGGGGCCACGAGGTAGGGGGCGTGCCCAAGGGGGGCGCCCCCCACCCTCGTGAGCAGGGTGTGGGCCCCCTGGCCTTCATCTCTCACGACGATTTTTCTTTATTTATGTCAAGGTATTCTGTGGAGTTTCAGGACTTTTGGAGTTGCGTAGAATAGGCCTCCAATATTTGCTCCTTTTCCAGCCCAAATTCCAGCTGCCGACATTCTCCCTCTTCATGTAAACCTTGTAAAATAAGAGAGAATAGCCATAAGTAAGTGACATAACGTGAAATAACAGCCCATAATGCAATAAATATTGTCATAAAAGCATGATGCAAAATGGACGTATCAACTCCCCCGAGCTTAGACCTCCCTTGTCCTCAAGCGAAAAGCCGATAACAATAAATATGTCCTCATGTTTATAGGTAGATGCGTCGATAAAAACAAAATACGGACATGAAGCCATCATGATTATTTCATAATAGCAACATAAATAGATTTTGTCATATGATTACTCATGTTCAAGTGATGATCTATTCACAAAGAAAAAGCATGAATCAGAAAGCTTATTGGGCACTAACAATTATAATCTCAGTCATTGAAGCAATTTCAATTTATCATAACATCGGAAAGAGTCTATGCCAGAGCTTAAAAGCAAGTCCACATACTCAACTATCATTTAGTCCTTCATAATTGCTAGCACTCACGTGATACTTGTGGTTACAGAGTTTTAATGGGACACAGAGAAAGATAGGGGCTTATAGTTTTGCCCCACAACCTTTTACCTCAAGGGCAATGTCAACAATAATAATTCATGCTCCCCACATCCAATTAGATATGTATATCATACTCTTTCCAACATGCTGAGCTTGCCAAAGGATAAAATGAAAAAGGAAAGGTGAGGATCACCATGACTCTTGTATAAGGTAGAGGATAATAATAAAAGATGGGCCCTTCGCAGAGGGAAGCAGAGGTTGTCATGCGCGTTTAGGGTTGATGCACAAAATCTTAATGCAAAAGAACGTCACTTTATATTGCCCCTTGCGTGTGAACCTTTATTATGCAGTCCGTCGCTTTTATTGCGTCCACAACAAGTTCGTACAAAGCTTATTTCTCTGCACTAATAAGTCATGCATATTTAGAGAGCAATTTTTATTGCTTGCACTGATGACAACTTACTTGAAGGATCTTACTCAATCCATAGGTAGATATGGTGGACTCTCATGGCAAAACTAGTTTAAGGGTATTTGGAAGCACAAGTAGTATTTCTCCTTGGTGCTAAGAATTTGGCTAGCATGAGGGGGAAAGGCAAGCTCAACACGGTAGAGGATCCATGACAACATACTTTATCTCGGATGTAAGAAAACAGAACTCATTATGTTGTCTTCCTTGTCCAACTTCAACTCTTTTAGCATGTCATATTTTAATGAGTGCTCCCAATCATAAAAGAAGTCAATGATAATATATCTATATGTGAAACCTCTCTTTCCTTATTACTTCCTATTAATTGCAACGATGACCAAAGCTATATTTTCCAATTCCCAACAACTTTTAATCATCATACTCTCTCTATGTGAAGTCATTACTTTCACTAAGATCATATACGAACTCATTGATTCTTTTTATTATTTTTCTAGTAATCACCCAAGATCATGGCAAAATACTCAAGCTCTTGACACAACACTAATCTTTATTATATAGCTCACGGACTCGATTACAAAGAAGGATCGTAAAGCAAAACTCAAAACTAGATCATGCCATGACTTTATTCTACTAAATCAAGATACTACTAATAGGATCGAACTAAGGAAAACGTTAAAGATAGGAGTTGTGATGGTGATACGACACCAGGGCATCTCCCCCAAGCTTGGCAGTTGCCAAGGGGAGTGCCCATACCAATGTGATTATTTACTCGGAGGTGATGGAGGTGGTGAAGATGACCGTGGCTTCTTCCTCAATTTACGCTTGAGTATAATGTTTTGCTCTTTTAGGTCTTCGATCTCCCGCTCAAGACTTAGTACTCTTTTGCATAGTTCTTTCTTATTTTCCTGCAAGAGACAAAAAGGGATAAACTCGATCTTTGGCTTCTTCGCTCTATCAGGTAGACTTGACTTTTTAAACTCCACATGCATATCCCCTGGTTGAGGTAGCAGAACTTCATCTTCGTCTGAGCTTGTTTCCTCGTTCTCATTAGGCTCATAGTCTTCTTCTTCTGTGGTCCAGCAACTATGGTCCAAGTCCCCGTAGACCTTAGGGTCTGCAAGGAAATCAGCCACATAGCTTTCTCCCTGCGAATCTTGAGATGACATCTTGTTTTAATCTGCAGCAGCAACAGCTCAAAACGAAAACAGAGGATATTTGCGTGATACGGTGGTCAAAACCTTCGGGAGTATATATAATAAATTTTTATCGACCAAAATACGTATCATCCAAGGAAACAGAGTCCGGAGGGCACACGAGGTGCTCACGAGGTAGGGGGGCGCGCCCAGGGGGGTAGGGCGCGCCCTCCACCCTCGTGGAGGCCTCGTGTCCTCCCCGGACTGCTACTTATTTTTCTATTTTTCTAAATATTCCAAAACGGAGAAATATTGCCTTAAAAATTGTTTTGGAGTCGGTTTACTTACCATACCACATACCTATTCCTTTCCGGAGTCTGGAACATTCTGGAAAGTGTCCTTTATTTATTCCTCCGGGGTTACGGTTTCAATAATATTGGTTTCAGCATTTATTGGATTACCTGAGATATAGTGTTTGATCCTTTGACCGTTTACCACTTTCGGATTTGTGCCTGCGAAGTTGTTGATTTTTATGGCACCGGAACGATAGACCTCCTTGATAATGTAGGGACCTTCCCATTTAGAGAGAAGTTTTCCTGCAAAAAATCTTAAAGGAGAGTTGTATAGCAATACATAATCACCTATATTAAACTCACGCTTTTGTATCCTTTTGTCATGCCATCTTTTAACCTTTTCTTTAAACAACCTGGCATTTTCATATACTTGGGCTCTCCATTCATCAAGTGAGCTAATATCAAATAACCTCTTCTCACCGACAAGTTTCAAATCATAGTTGAGCTCTTTAATAGCCCAGTATGCCTTGTTTTCTAGTTCGAGAGGTAGGTGACAAGCTTTTCCATAAACCATTTTATACGGAGACATGCCCATAGGATTTTTATATGCAGTTCTATAGGCCCATAATGCATCATCAAGTTTCTTGGACCAATTCTTCCTAGACCTATTAACAGTCTTTTGCAAAATTAATTTGAGCTCTCTATTGCTCAACTCTACTTGACCACTAGACAGCGGGTGATAAGGAGATGCAATCCTATGATTAACGTCATATTTAGCAAGCATCTTACTGAAAGCACCATGAATAAAGTGTGAACCACCATCAATCATTAAATATCTAGGGACTCCAAACCTCAGAAAAAAACTTCCTTAAGCATTTTAATAGAAGTGTTTATATCAGCACTACTAGTTGGAATAGCTTCTACCCACTTAGTAACGTAATCAACAGCAACTAAAATATGAGTAAGGAAAAGGTCATCTTCACCACCTCCATTAGAGGCAGGAAAAGGTCCCATATAATCAAATCCCCAAACATCAAATGGTTCAATAACGAGTGAATAATTCATAGGCATTTCTTGACGTCTACTAATATTACCAATTCTTTGACATTCATCGCAAGACAGAACAAACTTACGGGCATCCTTGAAGAGAGTAGGCCAATAAAAACCAGATTGCAATACCTTATGTGCAGTCCTATCTCCAGCATGGTGTCCTCCATAAGCTTCGGATTGACACTTGCGTAGGATCTGTTCCTGTTCATGCTCAGGTCCACAATGTCTAATGACACCATCTACTCCTTCTTTATAGAGATGTGGGTCATCCCAAAAGTAATGTCGCAAGTCATAGAAAACCTTTTTCTTTTGTTGGTATGTGAAGCTAGGTGGTATAAATTTAGCAACAATATAATTAGCGTAATCAGCATACCATGGAGTGCTACGAGAAGTGCTTACGACATTTAATTGTTCATCAGGGAAGCTATCATCAATAGGTAGTGGGTCATCAAGAACATTCTCTAACCTAGACAAGTTATCTGCAATGGGGTTCTCAGCTCCCTTTCTATCAACAATATGTAAATCAAATTCTTGAAGCAGAAGAACCCATCTAATAAGTCTAGGTTTTGCATCCTTCTTTTCCATAAGATATTTAATAGCAGCATGATCAGTGTGAATAGTTACTTTAGAATCAACAATATAAGGTCTAAACTTATCACAAGCAAACACAACTGCTAAAAGTTCCTTTTCGGTAGTAGCATAATTTCTTTGAGCATTATCTAGAGTCTTACTAGCATAATGGATAACATTCAATTTCTTATCAACTCTTTGCCCTAGAAGAGCACCTACAGCATAATCACTAGCAGCACACATAATTTCAAAGGGTAAATTCCAATCAGGTGGTTGAACAACAAGTGCAGAGACTAATGCTTTCTTAAGTATTTCAAATGCTTCTACACAATCATCATCAAGACGAACGATATATTTTTTTGTAATAAATTAGTCAGAGGCCGAGAGATTTTTGAGAAGTCCTTAATGAACCTCCTCTAAAATCCGGCATGACCAAGGAAACTTCTTATACCTTTGATGTCCTTGGGACATGGCATGTTTTCAATAGCATCAACCTTGGCCTTATCAACTTCAATACCTCTTTCAGAAACTTTGTGCCCCAAGACAATACCTTCATTAACCATAAAGTGGCACTTTTCCCAATTCAAGACAAGATTAGTTTCTTTGCATCTCTGCAAAACTCAAGCAAGGCTGCTCAAGCAATCATCAAAAGAGGAACCATAGACAGAAAAGTCGTCCATGAAGACCTCACAAATCTTTTCACAGAAGTCAGAGAATATAGCCATCATGCATCTTTGAAAGGTAGCAGGTGCATTACATAAACCAAAAGGCATATGTCTATAAGCAAAAGTACCAAAAGGGCATGTAAAAGTAGTCTTTGATTGATGTTTAGCTGACACAGGTATTTGAGAGAAACCAGAATAAACATCTAGGAAGCAATAATGTGTATGTTTACATAAAATTTCTAGCATTTGATCAATAAAAGGTAAGGGGTAATGATCTTTCTTAGTAGCTTTATTTAATTTACGGAAATCAATTACCATCCTGTAACCTGTGATAATTCTTTGCGGGATCAATTCATCTTTATCATTAGGGACAACAGTAATACATCCCTTCTTAGGGAGACAATGGATAGGACTTACCCACTGACTATTAGCAACGTGATAAATTATACCTGCCTCCAAAAGCTTGAGTATTTCCTTTCTTATCACTTATTCCATTTTAGGATTCGAACGGTGTTGAGGGTCACAAACTGGTTTGGCATTAGCTTCCAAATTTATTTTATGTTGACATAGACTGGGGCTGATGCCCTTAAGATCATCCAGAGTATATCCAATAGCAGCACAGTGCTTCTTTAGAGTTTTTAGTAATCTTTCTTCTTCATGCTCTGAAAGGTTAGCACTAATAATAACAGGATATATTTTCTTTTCATCAAGATAAGCATACTTAAGATTATCAGGCAACGGTTTAAGCTCAAAGACGGGATCACCCTTGGGTGGAGGAGGATCCCCTAGGATTTCAACAGGCAAATTGTGTTGCAGAATAGGTTCCTATTTAAAGAATACTTCATCTATTTCCATTCTTTCATTCGTGAACATATCATTTTCATGGTCTAGCAAATACTGTTCTAAAGGATCACTAGGAGGTACGGCAATGGAAGCAAGACCAATAATTTCATCCTTACTAGGCAATTCCTCCTCACGATGATGCTTACTAAATTTAGAGAAATTAAACTCATGAACCATATCATCCAAGCCAACAGGAACAACATTCTTTTTGCAATCTATCGTAGCATTAACAGTATTCAAGAAGGGTCTACCAAATATTATGGGACAAAAGCTATCTTGTGGAGAGCCAAGAACAAGAAAATCAGCGGGATATTTGGTTTTTCCACACAAGACTTCAACATCTCTAACAATTCCCATTGCAGATATAGTATCTCTATTGGCAAGTTTAATTGTAGCATCAGTATCTTCTAACTCAGCAGGTGCAATATCATGCATAATTTCTTTGTATAAATCAACGGGTATAACACTAGCACTAGGACCCATATCACACAAGCCATGATAACAATGATCTCCTATTTTAACAGAAATAACGGGCACGCCTACCACAGGTCTATGTTTATCTTTATCACAAGGTTTAGCAATTCTAGCAGTCTCACCCTGGAATTGAATAACATGCCCATAGATATTATCAGACAAGAGATCTTTAACAATAGCAATATTAGGTTCTACTTTGACTTGCTCAGGAGGTGTATAAGTTCTAGTATTGCTTTTACGAACAACAGTTGAAGCTTTAGTATGATCCTTCATTCTAACAGGGAAAGGTGGTTTCTCAACATAAGAAGTGGGAACGATAGGATCATTATAAGTGATAATTTTTTCTTCAACTTTAATAGGTGCAGCTACTTTTACTTCTATGGGAGGATGATATTTAAGGCACTTCTCCTTGGGGAGATCAACATAAGTAGCAAAAGATTCATAGAAAGAAGCTACTATCTCAGAGTCAAGTCCATATTTAGTGCTAAACTTACGGAAAATATCGGTATCCATAAAAGATTTAACACAATCAAACTTAGGTGTCGTACCTGACTCCTTACCTTCGTCGAGGTCCCAATCTTCAGAGTTGCTTTTAATTCTATCCAATACATTCCATCTGAATTCAATAGTCTTCATCATAAAAGAGCCAGCACAAGAAGTATCGAGCATGGTGCGATTATTATCAGAAAGCCAAGCATAATTTTTTTTGCATAATTACTCCTCTTGCGAGCTCATGATTGGGGCATGAATATAACATTGATTTAAGCCTCCCCCAAGCTTGAGCGATGCTTTCTCCTTCGCAAGGCCAAAAATTGTATATATAATTGCGATCACGATGAACAAGATGCATAGGGTAATACTTTTGATGAAATTCCAATTTCACTCTTTTATAGTTCCATGATCTCGAATCATCACATAGCCTATACCATGTCAATGCGTCTCCCTTCAAAGATAAAGGGAAAGCCTTCTTCTTAACAACATCATAGGGTATACCTGCAAGCTTAAATAGTCCACAAACATCATCCACATAGCGTAGATGTTCATCAGGATGCTTTGTTCCATCTCCTGTAAAAGTGTTAGCTAGCAGTTTTTCCATCAAACCTGAAGGAATCTCAAAAGGAGTTTCATTTTCAAAAGGTTGAGTAGGTTGAGTAGGTTGAGGAGCAACTCTTTGCTCTACTGGACGGGGTGAAGATACCCCGAAAAAGCCCCTTAGACAATTACTTTCCATAGTAACAAGTGACGGAAAATTTTATCACACTAAATAAATTTTTCCTTACCAAATTCCACCTACCAAAGGCGCTTCACTCCCCGGCAACGGTGCCAGAAAAGAGTCTTGATGACCCACAAGTATAGGGGATCTATCGTAGTACTTTTGATAAGTAATAGTGTCGAACCCAACGATGTCACATCCCTGGTCCTCTTATGCACTAGGCTAGACCTTCGTGTGAGCATCATGTTTTAATTCAAATGAAATTTGAATTGAGGAATTTTCAAAAGCCTCAGAAGACCTCTAACAATAACCAACATTTAAATCTCATCAAATGAGTCCAAAGAAATGTTCCTGTTACTCTGTGAAAATATTGGTAAGAGGTAAAATTCAAACCAATATTTTTGGAATCACAGAATTATTTATTTTTGGGCCTTTGACTTAAACCAGTGACATATTTGAGTTGAATTTATTTCTATTATATAAGAAATAAAGTTCAAATATTTTTGTAAGTTGCCTGTGACCTTGGACTAGTTCCTGAGCTCACATACAATTTACAGAAAGTTTTAAAAAATGATTTGATATTTTAAATCAAATCAAAACCAATTGCAGAAAATAGAAAACAGAAACAAATAAAAGGAAGAGAGACACTCACCTGGCAACCTACTGTGCGGCCCAGCACTGTAGCCTGTGCTGGCCCAGCCCACCTCCACCTCCCCTGTCGTCCTCCTCCCCAGGCCAGTAGGCAGAGCGCGTGCTCGCCGCGCATGCACACGCGCTCGAGCCACCTCCTGCCTGGCTGCCTGCGTTCCCAACGCCCTGGACGCCTCCATGCGTCGCCACGCATCACCCCCGACCCTCTCGCCCACTTCCTCGTCCTCATCCCCTCCTCTCTCTCGCTCTGCACCTCGTGCCCGAGCGCCACCATCGCCACCGACGCCGTTCGCCGCGGCCACCGGCCACCCCTCGCCCTGCCGCTGAGCTCAGGAGCTACGCCTCGACCGCCTCTTCCTCCCCACCGATCCACGCCCCTCCGGAAGCCCTGCAGCGTCGTCCTCAAGCTCATCTTCAACCTTCGGCCGCCGTCAACCTCATCTCGATTCGCCGCTGTTCGTGCTTCCCCGAGCCCGCTGAGCTTCTCCCCCGACCCCTTGTGAGCTCCTTCACCTTCCCCTATGCTCGCCCCCCCTCCGTTTCTCTCCGCTAGCCCGATTCCGCCGGAGCCGAGAGCTCATCGCCGCCAGCCATGATGCCGCCATCGTTTTAGCCACCACAGCTCGCGCCTGAGCGCGTCAACGCGTTCAGTTCCTTCCCAGGAGCACGCCGCTCCCACCAGCTCCTCCTCCCGAGCACCCTAACGCCGAGCTCAAACTAACCCGAACTCCGGCGGCCGCCGAGGTCGACGCCATGCTCAACTCCGGCCACCTCGCGCCCTCCCACTGCCACCGATAGATGCGCGCGAGCTCCAGCTAGCCGTAGAGACCAACCGCGGCTCGAACCGCAGCCTGTAGGCGAAACCTGAGCCTCGCCGCCGCCTCTGCTCGTCGCCGGCGGCTAAACGCCGGCCTAACAACTAGTTAGTATTAAGCTAATGACCACAGACTCACAGACATGTGGGCCCCGCTGCTTAATTAACTCTGGTTTAGCTTTTGTTTAGATTAAACTAACCACACGGGCCCCACAGGTCAGTTTGACCCGGCCACGTCACACGTTGACCAGGCACCACCTGTCATTGACACTGAACAGCACTGTGTCACTGACCAGTGGACCCCACTGGTCAGGTTTGACCGGGTCAGCCACAGTTGACGAGCTGACGTCACAGTGACGTAGAGCTGACGCATTAAGTCCTTTTCTGGATTTAATTTAATTCAGCAAAATCCAGAAAATTGCCTAAACTTCTAAAAATCATAGAAAATCAACCGTAACTCCAAATGAGATCAATTATATATGAAAAATGATCAGAAAAATCTAATCTATCCATCTGTACCATTTTCATGCATGTTAGAACAACTTAAAGCTGCTGTATACAACAATTTGAATTAATGGCATTTGAAATGTCATATATGGAGTTTGAATTTGAATCTTGGATTCAAACCAACTCTATTTAATCTGCTGCTAGTTGCATTAGCCCAAAACACATTCTTATTGCCATGTCATAGCATGCATCATATTGTGCATTGCATTGATTGTGTTTCTTCTTTGTTTGTCGGTGCTTGTCCCCTCTCAGTAGACGTGTACCGATGATGTGATCGATGACACCGATGAAGAACTATACTATCTTCAGAAGTGCCAGGCAAGCAAAACCCCCTTGTTCATTCCGATACAAACCCACTCTCTCGCTCCTGCTCTCTTTTACTGCATTAGGACAACATCGATTCAACTGTTACTTGTTGCGGTAGTTGAAACCTTTATCCTCTGCATGACCTGTCATTGCCACAGTAAATAGATGAAACCCACTAGCATGAGTAGGATTTGTTTCAGCCTGATGTGCCTACTCATTCATGCTTGTTTGTCATGCGTGCTACTGCTTAGAGTTGAGTCAGGTCTGATTCATCGGGGATGAATCAGAGGTGTGTGAACATGTCCTATTGTGTGCGAGCTAAGTGTGTGAACACGATTTGGTAAAGGTAGCGGTGAGAGGCCATGTAGGAGTACATGGTGGGTTGTCTCATTGAAGCCGTCCTTAGGAACTGAGTTCTGTGTTTGTGATCCATGATTCAGCTACTACCATGCATTGGGCCCTGAAATATGACCCCGCTCGACTTCTTAATCACCCTTGTCCTCTGTCCAGGAGTTGCAAGTAGTTTCTGGTGTTTGTAGTATGCTGGAGGCCATGCGCAGCCTGACCGGAGGGGTGGGCTGTGATGCGGTAGGCACGTGGCACGGTGTACCGGGTGCCCGTTTGGTGTCTCGGGAACCCTGCACACATCGTTTGGGGCTGTGAGCGAAACTCCGGCCGGATCTCCTCGCGGATGGAACCCGAATAGGCGATAAACCTGGACTAGAGACTTGAGTGTTTAGGTAGGTCGTGGTCTACACCCACGTCGGTTTTCGCTTGAAGTCTGCCGAGCACATGTCGTGTGCAGACGCTAAGTGGTGGAAACATGTATGAAGAAGTACACCCCTGCAGGGTTAACATCATCTATTCGAATAGCCGTGTCCGCGGTAAAGGACTTCTGGGTTACTTATATCAGTTCATAGACAAGTGAAAGTGGATACTCTAAAATACGCAAGATAAGTGTGAGTGCTATGGATGGCGTTCTTGTAGGGAGACGAGAGAGGATCCATAGTGGTGTATTGATATGGTGAATATGTGGACTCGTGTGCGCCACCTCAAAAGAGTTACTTGCAGTCGTAGTTCAGGATAACCACCGAGTCAAAGCTGGCTTGCTGCAGTTAAACCCACCACCCCCTTTGTTGATAATGATGCATATGTAGATAGTTCTGATGTAAGTCTTGCTGGGTACATTTGTACTCACGTTTGCCTATTTTATGTTTTTGCAGAGAGACTTCAGTCTCACTAGTAGTTCCACATGGACTTTGACGTTTAGCTTGTTACCTCAGCTACGATCTTGTGCCCTCGGCAGGATCTGGTAGATAGTCAGGCTTCTCAGCCTTTTTCATTTGTAGATGTCTGTACTCAGACATGTTAAGCTTCCGCATGTGTTTGACTTGTATGCTCTGAATGTGGGGTCGTGAGACCCATGTTTGTAATATCTCGCTCCTCAGAGCCCATTGAATAAAATACTTGAGTTGTAGAGTCATGTTGTGATGCCATGTTGTATTTGCACATATCGAGCATATTGTGTGTATGCTATTGAAATGCTTGGTATGTGTGGGATCTGACTATCTAGTTGTTTATCCTTAGTAGCCTCTCTTACCGGGAAATGTCTCCTAGTGCTTCCACTGAGCCATGGTAGCTTGCTACTGCTCCGGAACACTTAGGCTGGCCGGCATGTGTCCTTCTTCGTTCCTGTGTCTGTCCCTTCGGGGAAATGTCACGCGATGAGTACCGGAGTCCTGTTAGCCCGCTACAGCCCGGTTTACCGGAGTCCTGCTAGCCCAGTGCTACAGCCTGGATTCACTCGCTGATGACCGACACATTCGATGCTGGGTCATGGATGCCTGTCCCTGTAAGTTTGTTCCACTTTGGGTTTACGACTAGCCATGTCAGCCCGGGCTCCTTATCATATGGATGCTAGCGACACTATCATATACGTGTGCCAAAAGGCGCAAACGGTCCCGGGCAAAGGTAAGGCGACACCCGTGGGAATACCGTGCGTGAGGCCGCAAAGTGATATGAGGTGTTACATGCTAGATCGATGTGGCATTGAGTCGGGGTCCTGACAACTTTGGTATCAGAGCCTGACTGCCTGTAGGATTACCAAGCCAAACTGGTCGAAGTTGAGTCTAGAAATTCTTTAGTTATATAAGGGAATTGATTGTGGGATGGAACGTAAGGCTCTTTTTATTTATTATCCCTTATGCCTTCTGATCTGAGTCATCTTATCTTTCCTGCGGGGTTAAGAAACTAGGCTTTCTCTTTTTCTATCAGGATCACGTGTTACTAATCCGTAGACTTATAGGATTGATGGATTTAAGCCTCAGTTCAGTCTCTACTACTTCCGTGTGTTGGCAATTGATCTCAGAACCTTGATATTGTGATATTAAGTGGTTATGCCACCATTTTTGCTGGATGTCTCAAATCTTTTTGAGCATTTACAGCCGTTATGCTGTCCGGGTCATCCCAGGTTTCTAAATAGTCTGAAGCATTTGCAAAATCCCTTCCTCCCGTTCCGATGTTCCTTTGGGCCAGATTAAGCACACTAACCGTGCGTTGAGGTAATTTATTGCCTTGACATATATGTTGGAGCTATTATTATGACCCTAGGTGTTTTAGGGGATCATCTAGTAATCTAGCCATGTTCTGTGTTCCAGTGTGATGATTCTGGCCATTACTCTCGAAAGCATCTCGTGATGCCATTTAGTTGGTAGGTATTCTATTCCTGGGCTCTTGAACCCAAGATTCACCCTACTTACCTCATGTTGATAGTGTTTGCTAGTTCCTTTAGGAAATTAGTAACCTTTGCATTAGTCCTCGAGGTCCGTGGTATTCCCTTCTTCCAAATACTATGAACCACTTACGGCAGATGTTTGTTGGATCAAAAGATCACGACAGGAGTGCTCTCGATGGGTTCTCCATTCTATATTGCGACTCTGCCAGTTCTACTTTTTCTGCATGGGTTATCTGGAAGAAACCTGTTGGACTTGATTCGACATACTAAGCCATGCATCCACAACTCAGAAAATGATTTGTTCTTTTGAGTTGTCCCTCTTAATTGTCTTCTGACCATCGTCTATCAATTGATAGACAGGAGTAGTTGTGCACTCGAGCTCATCGATGCTTATTATTCTTGTGGTCCGTCAAGCCATTCTATTCCAGAATGACTAGGAGAAACAAACTCCAGTACCCCATCCACATCCAGGATTGGGTCAAAGTAGTTGTACCTCGCAGATCAAAATGCCAACCCAGCTTTTGATCTGTTCTACCTGAAGTATTACCCACTTTACATCAGGAATATCCTGAGGATTGCATCTTCTCTTATGGGTTCTTGACGTAGTGATACTTCTTGCCATCGTTATTCATTTCTCGGTTTCGTGTTGCCGCAACCGGAGTGCCGACAAGTGAATCATGATGTGTGAAATCAATACTGCTAGGAACTCCGTTGCTTGGCAGTTGAATGGACGATAACCTCATTCTTAGCGTGTTGATTATTGAATCGTCACCCTAAGGTTGATTGTGCTACCTAGTCCCTATTTCCGGTGCACTCTTTCGGTCGTTGAGTTAGGATTTTTTTTTCAATCCCTTGCTCATTTGATCGTATCGTCTTGCCCTGAAAAGCAAGATCGTTCTCGAGCTTAGTAACATATTGGTGGTTCGTGATGTTCCGAATATCTTTCTCGGAAGTATCACCAGGTCGTCACCTGACCGCTATGTTGAGTTCGTGATCAAGTTGGTTTATTCCTGTAAACCGCCCTTTCTCCAAGAATCTGTGTTGGATACCCCTGAGCTAGTTGGTTAAGCCAAAACAACAACTTGGAGAGTTGGAAGATAAAAGCTTGTCCGACTTAGTTCATCACTAAGGGATATCCTTGTGTGTGTGTGTGTGTTGAAGAAAGATGATATCTTCGTTGGTTGATTCCCGTGATCAGTTGCTGAACCTATTGTCTTATCAAACTTGATTTGAGTATGGGCTTTCGTGAAATCAAATCAGAACCAACGATGTTCGTAGTGTTGTCTTACTCGTGGTTGATTCCTCGAGCATACACCACTATATCTCTTGGGTCTGACCAATACTATCACATTGTTCACATGATGGTGGAAGTCCAGTGATATGGAAATTTCGATGAGTTGTTGTTGAGCCCATCAGCAGCATTTTGTCTCCCCCATGATTCATGTTGAACATTAAGCTAGTGTTGGAAACTTTTGAAAGCATTTGTTCATGCTAGCTCATGAAGCATATGTTCGGATGTAAGAAGTGACTTCCTCTAGTTCATGTGCATTTGATGCAAGTTGCCGCCGTGGATTCGAGAAAGTCAATGTTGCCTCCTATGGAATCATCCCAAGTCAGTCATGTATGTGCGAAGTATGCTATGGTTTGACAGGCTCGCTACCTCCAATCCACATGTATCCCCTAGTACACCAAGCCACTGATTGATTTGTTCAAGGAGAAGAAGTTCCTTCTTAAGAGCAAGACTTATGCAAGAACTTCGTTATCCTCGATGATGGTTCCCCAACCTGAACTTGGTAGTATTTTATTATAAGACTACCACGTGGTCCCGTTTGTCTCGGACAACGTGTTCACATGTTTGTAGCAGAACCGGCTCATATTTTGGAGCTTACTACCGTAGTCCATTTCCCGAGAATCTCGCAATGCCATCTCGTCGGTTTGTGTTGCAAACTTTCATTTATCTTCTAGACTCGATGAGTCTGGATTATTCTGACACCAACTAGATCTGAATCTCAGGCAGATATGATGGTTGGAACGTTTCCCAAGAACTATAATATTGGTCTCTCTGTAACCGGTAAAGTGGATGTCGTGGCCAACACACCTAACCGGAAGACCTGTTATTGTAGTATCTTGATTGAGAAAGTTGGCCACCTCCCCCTAAGGACTTCGTAGGATTTACTCCCTAGTTGTGCCTTATGGATTTTTGTGTTTCCGAAGTCCGACCTTTTACTTGATGTTCTAGATACTAAACCATTTCAATGAATGGGTTATGCTAGCACATCAAGGAGAACATTAGAAGCGGAGTGCTAAATGCCTCTCGGTCAATCATCCAGATTTTGTTCCCTTGGCCCCGCCAAGGTGAAATCTGAGAAAGTGTTATCCTTCCTTTGCATCTGCATCCTCAACCATTTTCATCATGGTAGTATGTTGTGTTGCCAGGATCCCTGACACGGATATTGGTAAAACCTTGATGAATATGGAAATGCTCAAGTTCTTGAGATCCCGCGCAAGCGCTAGGTGTTACCATCGGCACTAACTGGGATTGCTCCCAGTTTCCTCGATTATGCTATAACTTTTCAAACAGTGGACTCACTCTCTACTATTGAGCTTCTCCCCAATTACTAAAATCATCCCTTGTGTTGTTTTCAACAAGGTAATCCACATCATCCATTCTAATCCAAGCATGTCATTCTACCGACCCCCTGCAAATGATCGCTCGAGAATTGCCTTAGGCTTGTATAAAGAATCTCAATGATTTCTAAATCAAAGGTAATTCTTTTTGCCACTTAAGGGGATGATTCTACGAGTCACCTTCCCTAAGGTGCATCATTATGGTGTCATGCCAACTCAACTCCTCGCCACGTTGACAATCGTTTACCACCTTCTTAAGTGTGGAATTGTTGCCTACCTAGTGAACCTTTGTCATCTGTTCCACTCCATCCCTTTGGATGTGTGCCTCGCGTCTCAGCTTGAGATATGTTGCTATGTCTCATGTCTTGAGTTGATCTTGAGTCGTTCGATCTTCAAGAAGATCGATCCTTCTAGAGTTTTCCCCTTCCTCTCGTTGTCATGTTAGTTGGAGTTCTCAGAGCAAGACGACAAGACAAAGATGGTGATCGAATCAACGTTCTCGTGACGTGCACCTTGGATCGTGAAGATTGTGTTAGTTTGCGTCCCCCCATCATCTTACCCTACGCTTGAATATCGAGACGAGATTCTTGTTTAGTGGGGGTGAGTTGTCACATCCCTGGTCCTGTTATGCACTAGGCTAGACCTTCGTGTGAGCATCATGTTTTAATTCAAATGAAATTTGAATTGAGGAATTTTCAAAAGCCTCAGAAGACCTCTAAAAATAACTGACATTTAAATCTCATCAAATGAGTCCAAAGAAATGTTCCTGTTAATCTGTGAAAATATTGGTAAGAGGTAAAATTCAAACCAATATTTTTGGAATCACAGAATTATTTATTTTTGGGCCTTTGACTTAAACCAATGACATATTTGAGTTGAATTTATTTCTATTATATAAGAAATAAAGTTCAAATATTTTTGTAAGTTGCCTGTGACCCTGGACTAGTTCCTGAGCTCACATACAATTTACAGAAAGTTTTAAAAAAATGATTTGATATTGTAAATCAAATCAAAACCAATTGCAGAAAATAGAAAACAGAAACAAATAAAAGGAAGAGAGACACTCACCTGGCAACCTACTGTGCGGCCCAGCACTGTAGCCTGTGCTGGCCCAGCCCACCTCCACCTCCCCTGTCGTCTTCCTCCCCAGGCCAGTAGGCAGAGCGCGTGCTCGCCGCGCGTGCACACGCGCCCGAGCCACCTCCTGCCTGGCTGCCTACGTCCCCAACGCCCTGGACGCCTCCATGCGTCGCCACGCATCACCCCGGACCCTCTCGCCCACTTCCTCGTCCTCATCCCCTCCTCTCTCTCGCTCTGCACCTCGTGCCCGAGCGCCACCATCGCCACCGACGCCGTTCGCCGCGGCCACCGGCCACCCCTCGCCCTGCCGCTGAGCTCAGGAGCTCCGCCTCGACCCCCTCTTCCTCCCCACCGATCCACGCCCCTCTGGAAGCCCTGCAGCGTCGTCCTCAAGCTCATCTTCAACCTTCGGCCGCCGTCAACCTCATCGTCGATTCGCCGCCGTTCGTGCTTCCCCGAGCCCGCTGAGCTTCTCCCCCGACCCCTTGTGAGCTCCTTCACCTTCCCCTATGCTCGCCCCCCTCCGTTTCTCTCCGCTAGCCCGATTCTACTGGAGCCGAGAGCTCATCGCTGTCGGCCATGATGCCGCCGTCGTTTTAGCCACCACAGCTCGCGCCTGAGCGCGTCAACGCGTTCAGTTCCTTCCCAGGAGCACGCCGCTCCCACCAGCTCCTCCTCCTGAGCACCCTAACGCCGAGCTCAAACTAACCCGAACTCCGGCTGCCGCCGAGGTCGACGCCGTGCTCAACTCCGGCCACCTCGCGCCCTCCCACTGCCACCGATAGATGCGCGCGAGCTCCAGCTAGCCGTAGAGACCAACCGCGGCTCGAACCGCAGCCTGTAGGCGAAACCTGAGCCTCGCCGCCACCTCTGCTCGTCGTCGGCGGCTAAACGCCGGCCTAACAACTAGTTAGTATTAAGCTAATGACCACAGACTCATAGACATGTGGGCCCTGCTGCTTAATTAACTCTGGTTTAGCTTTTGTTTAGATTAAACTAACCACACGGGCCCCACAGGTCAGTTTGACCCGGCCACGTCACACGTTGACCAGGCCCCACCTGTCATTGACACTGAACAACACTGTGTCACTGACCAGTGGACCCCACTGGTCAGGTTTGACCGAGTCAGCCGCAGTTGACGAGCTGACGTCACAGTAGAGTTGACGCATTAAGTCATTTTTTGGATTTAATTTAATTCAGCAAAATCCAGAAAATTGCCTAAACTTCTAAAAATCATAGAAAATCAACCGTAACTCCAAATGAGATCAATTATATATGAAAAATGATCAGAAAAATCTAATCCATCCATCTGTACCATTTTCATGCATGTTAGAACAACTTAAAGCTGCTGTATACAACAATTTGAATTAATGGCATTTGAAATGTCATATATGGAGTTTGAATTTGAATCTTGGATTCAAACCAACTCCATTTAATCTGCTGCTAGTTGCATTAGCCCAAAACACATTCTTATTGCCATGTCATAGCATGCATCATATTGTGCATTGCATTGATTGTGTTTCTTCTTTGTTTGTCGGTGCTTGTCCCCTCTCAGTAGACGTGTACCGACGATGTGATCGATGACACCGATGAAGAACTATACTATCTTCAGAAGTGCCAGGCAAGCAAAACCCCCTTGTTCATTCCGATACAAACCCACTCTCTCGCTCCTGCTCTCTTTTACTGCATTAGGACAACATCGATTCAACTGTTACTTGCTGCGGTAGTTGAACCCCTTTATCCTCTGCATGACCTGTCATTGCCACAGTAAATAGATGAAACCCACTAGCATGAGTAGGAGTTGTTTGAGCCCTGATGTGCTACTCATTCATGCTTGTTTGTCATGCCTGCTACTGCTTAGAGTTGAGTCAGGTCTGATTCATCGGGGATGAATCAGAGGTGTGTGAACATGTCCTATTGTGTGCGAGCTAAGTGTGTGAACACGATTTGGTAAAGGTAGCGGTGAGAGGCCATGTAGGAGTACATGGTGGGTTGTCTCATTGAAGCCGTCCTTAGGAACTGAGTTCTGTGTTTGTGATCCATGATTCAGCTACTACCATGCATTGGGCCCTGAAATATGACCCCGCTCGACTTCTTAATCACCCTTGTCCTCTGTCCAGGAGTTGCAAGTAGTTTCTGGTGTTTGTAGTATGCTGGAGGCCGTGCGCAGCGCTGACCGGAGGGGTGGGCTGTGATGCGGTAGGCACGTGGCACGGTGTACCGGGCGCCCGTTTGGTGTCTCGGGAACCCTGCACACATCGTTTGGGGCTGTGAGCGAAACTCCGGCCGGATCTCCTCGCGGATGGAACCCGAATAGGCGATAAACCTGGACTAGAGACTTGAGTGTTTAGGTAGGTCGTGGTCTACACCCACGTCGGCTTTCGCTTGAAGTCTGCCGAGCACATGTCGTGTGCAGACGCTAAGTGGTGGAAACATGTATGAAGAAGTACACCCCTGCAGGGTTAACATCATCTATTCGAATAGCCGTGTCCGCGGTAAAGGACTTCTGGGTTACTTATATCAGTTCATAGACAAGTGAAAGTGGATACTCTAAAATACGCAAGATAAGTGTGAGTGCTATGGATGGCGTTCTCGTAGGGAGACGGGAGCGGATCCATAGTGGTGTATTGATATGGTGAATATGTGGACTCGTGTGCGCCACCTCAAAAGAGTTACTTGCAGTCGTAGTTCAGGATAGCCACCGAGTCAAAGCTGGCTTGCTGCAGTTAAACCCCACCACCCCCTTTGTTGATAATGATGCATATGTAGTTAGTTCTGATGTAAGTCTTGCTGGGTACATTTGTACTCACGTTTGCCTATTTTATGTTTTTGCAGAGAGACTTCAGTCTCACTAGTAGTTCCACGTGGACTTCGACGTTTAGCTTGTTACCTCAGCTACGATCTTGTGCCCTCGGCAGGATCTGGTAGATAGTCAGGCTTCTCAGCCTTTTTCATTTGTAGATGTCTGTACTCAGACATGTTAAGCTTCCGCATGTGCTTTGACTTGTATGCTCTGAATGTTGGGTCGTGAGACCCATGTTTGTAATATCTCGCTCCTCGGAGCCTATTGAATAAAATACTTGAGTTGTAGAGTCATGTTGTGATGCCATGTTGTATTTGCACATATCGAGCATATTGTGTGTATGTTATTGAAATGCTTGGTATGTGTGGGATCTGACTATCTAGTTGTTTATCCTTAGTAGCCTCTCTTACCGGGAAATGTCTCCTAGTGCTTCCACTGAGCCATGGTAGCTTGCTACTGCTCCAGAACACTTAGGTTGGCCGGCATGTGTCCTTCTTCGTTCCTGTGTCTGTCCCTTCGGGGAAATGTCACGCGATGAATACCGGAGTCCTGTTAGCCCGCTACAGCCCGGTTCACCGGAGTCCTGCTAGCCCAGTGCTACAGCCTGGATTCACTCGCTGATGACCGACACGTTCGATGCTGGGTCATGGATGCCTGTCCCTGTAAGTTTGTGCCACTTTGGGTTTACGACTAGCCATGTCAGCCCGGGCTCCTTATCATATGGATGCTAGCGACACTATCATATACGTGTGCCAAAAGGCGCAAACGGTCCCGGGCAAAGGTAAGGCGACACCCGTGGGAATACCGTGCGTGAGGCCGCAAAGTGATATGAGGTGTTACATGCTAGATCGATGTGGCATTGAGTCGGGGTCCTGACAGCTTTGGTATCAGAGCCTGACTGCCTGTAGGATTACCAAGCCAAACTGGTCGAAGTTGAGTCTAGAAATTCTTTAGTTATATAAGGGAATTGATTGTGGGATGGAACGTAAGGCTCTTTTTATTTCTTATCCCTTATGCCTTCTGATCTGAGTCATCTTATCTTTCCTGCGGGGTTAAGAAACTAGGCTTTCTCTTTTTCTATCAGGATCACATGTTACTAATCCGTAGACTTATAGGATTGATGGATTTAAGCCTCAGTTCAGTCTCTACTACTTCCGTGTGTTGGCAATTGATCTCAGAACCTTGATATTGTGATATTAAGTGGTTATGCCACCATTTTCGCTGGATGTCTCAAATCTTTTTGAGCATTTACAGCCGTTATGCTGTCCGGGTCATCCCAGGTTTCTAAATAGTCTGAAGCATTTGCAAATCCCTTCCTCCCGTTCCGATGTTCCTTTGGGCAGATTAAGCACACTAACCGGTGCGTTGAGGTAATTTATTGCCTTGACATATATGTTGGAGCTATTATTATGACCCTAGGTGTTTTAGGGGATCATCTAGTAATCTAGCCATGTTCTGTGTTCCAGTGTGATGATTCTGGCCATTACTCTCGAAAGCATCTCGTGATGCCATTTAGTTGGTAGGTATTCTATTCCTGGGCTCTTGAACCCAAGATTCACCCTACTTACCTCATGTTGATAGTGTTTGCTAGTTCCTTTAGGAAATTAGTAACCTTTGCATTAGTCCTCGAGGTCCGTGGTATTCCCTTCTTCCAAATACTATGAACCACTTACGGCAGATGTTTGTTGGATCAAAAGATCACGACAGGAGTGCTCTCGATGGGTTCTCCATTCTATATTGCGACTCTGCCAGTTCTACTTTTTCTGCATGGGTTATCTGGAAGAAACCTGTTGGACTTGATTCGACATACTAATCCATGCATCCACAACTCAGAAAATGATTTGTTCTTTTGAGTTGTCCCTCTTAATTGTCTTCTGACCATCGTCTATCAATTGATAGACAGGAGTAGTTGTGCACTCGAGCTCATCGATGCTTATTATTCTTGTGGTCCGTCAAGCCATTCTATTCCAGAATGACTAGGAGAAACACTCCAGTACCCCATCCACATCCAGGATTGGGTCAAAGTAGTTGTACCTCGCAGATGAAAATGCCAACCCAGCTTTTGATCTGTTCTACCTGAAGTATTACCCACTTTACATCAGGAATATCCTGAGGATTGCATCTTCTCTTATGGGTTCTTGACGTAGTGATACTTCTTGCCATCGTTATTCATTTCTCGGTTTCGTGTTGCCGCAACCGGAGTGCCGGCAAGTGAATCATGATGTGTAAAATCAATACTGCTAGCAACTCCGTTGCTTGGTAGTTGAATGGACGATAACCTCATTCTTAGCGTGTTGATTATTGAATCGTCAACCTAAGGTTGATTGTGCTACCTAGTCCCTATTTCCGGTGCACTCTTTCGGTCGTTGAGTTAGGATTTTTTTTCAATCCCTCGCTCATTTGATCATATCGTCTTGCCCTGAAAAGCAAGATCGTTCTCGAGCTTAGTAACATATTGGTGGTTCGTGATGTTCCGAATATCTTTCTCGGAAGTATCACCAGGTCGTCACCTGACCGCTATGTTGAGTTCGTGATCAAGTTGGTTTATTCCTGTAAACCGCCCTTTCTCCAAGAATCCGTGTTGGATACCCCTGAGCTAGTTGGTTAAGCCAAAACAACAACTTGGAGAGTTGGAAGATAAAAGCTTGTCCGACTTAGTTCATCACTAAGGGATATCCTTGTGTGTGTGTGTTGAAGAAAGATGATATCTTCGTTGATTGATTCCCGTGATCAGTTGCTGAACTATTGTCTTATCAAACTTGATTTGAGTATGGGCTTTCGTCAAATCAAATCAGAACCAACGATGTTCGTAGTGTTGTCTTACTCGTGGTTGATTCCTCGTGCATACACCTCTATATCTCTTGGGTCTGACCAATACTATCACATTGTTCACATGATGGTGGAAGTCCAGTGATATGGAAATTTCGATGAGTTGTTGTTGAGCCCATCAGCAGCATTTTGTCTCCCCCCATGATTCATGTTGAACATTAAGCTAGTGTTGGAAACTTTTGAAAGCATTTGTTCATGCTAGCTCATGAAGCATATGTTCGGATGTAAGAAGTGACTTCCTCTAGTTCATGTGCATTTGATGCAAGTTGCCGCCGTGGATTCGAGAAAGTCAATGTTGCCTCCTATGGAATCATCCCAAGTCAGTCATGTATGTGCGAAGTATGCTATGGTTTGACAGGCTCGCTACCTCCAATCCACATGTATCCCCTAGTACACCAAGCCACTGATTGATTTGTTCAAGGAGAAGAAGTTCCTTCTTAAGAGCAAGACTTATGCAAGAACTTCGTTATCCTCGATGATGGTTCCCCAACCTGAACTTGGTAGTATTTTATTATAAGACTACCACGTGGTCCCGTTTGTCTCGGACA
Organism: Triticum aestivum; assembly: GCF_018294505.1. Lineage (NCBI taxonomy): Eukaryota > Viridiplantae > Streptophyta > Magnoliopsida > Poales > Poaceae > Triticum > Triticum aestivum. The sequence goes on along the minus strand of NC_057813.1, from coordinate 288,721,533 downwards.
ACGTGTTCACATGTTTGTAGCAGAACCGGCTCATATTTTGGAGCTTACTACCGTAGTCCATTTCCCGAGAATCTCGCAACGCCATCTCGTCGGTTTGTGTTGCAAACTTTCATTTATCTTCTAGACTCGATGAGTCTGGATTATTCTGACACCAACTAGATCTGAATCTCAGGCAGATATGATGGTTGGAACGTTTCCCAAGAACTATAATATTGGTCTCTCTGTAACCGGTAAAGTGGATGTCGTGGCCAACACACCTAACTGGAAGACCTGTTATTGTAGTATCTTGATTGAGAAAGTTGGCCACCTCCCCCTAAGGACTTCGTAGGATTTACTCCCTAGTTGTGCCTTATGGATTTTTGTGTTTCCGAAGTCCGACCTTTTACTTGATGTTCTAGATACTAAACCATTTCAATGAATGGGTTATGCTAGCACATCAAGGAGAACATTAGAAGCGGAGTGCTAAATGCCTCTCGGTCAATCATCCAGATTTTGTTCCCTTGGCCCCGACCAAGGTGAAATCTGAGAAGGTGTTATCTTCCTTTGCATCTGCATCTTCCACCGGTATTCGTCATGGTAGTATGTTGTGTTGCCAGGATCCCTGACACGGATATTGGTAAAACCTTGATGAATATGGAAATGCTCAAGTTCTTGAGATCCCGCGCAAGCGCTAGGTGTTATCATCGCACTAACTGGGTTTGCTCTCAGCTTCCTCGGGTATGCTATAACTTCTCAAACAGTGGACTCACTCTCTACTGTTGAGCTTCTCCTCAGTTACTAAAGTCATCCCTTGTGTTGTTTTCAACAAGGTAATCCACATCATCCATTCTAATCCAAGCATGTCATTCTACCGACCCCCTCCAAATGATCGCTCGAGAATTGCCTTAGGCTGGTATAAAGAATCTCAATGATTTCTAAATCAAAGGTAATTCTTTTTGCCACTTAAGGGGATGATTCTACGAGTCACCTTCCCTAAGGTGCATCATTATGGTGTCATGCCAACTCAACTCCTCGCCACGTTGACAATCGTTTACCACCTTCTTAAGTGTGGAATTGTTGCCTACCTAGTGAACCTTTGTCATCTGTTCCACTCCATCCCTTTGGATGTGTGCTCGCGTCTCAGCTCGAGATATGTTGCTATGTCTCATCTCTTGAGTTGATCTTGAGTCGTTCGATCTTCAAGAAGATCGATCCTTCTAGAGTTTTCCCCTTCCTCTCGTTGTCATGTTAGTTGGAGTTCTCAGAGCAAGACGACAAGACAAAGATGGTGATCGAATCAACGTTCTCGTGACGTGCACCTTGGATCGTGAAGATTGTGTTAGTTTGCGTCCCCCCATCATCTTACCCTACGCTTGAATCTCGAGACGAGATTCTTGTTTAGTGGGGGTGAGTTGTCACATCCCTGGTCCTGTTATGCACTAGGCTAGACCTTCGTGTGAGCATCATGTTTTAATTCAAATGAAATTTGAATTGAGGAATTTTCAAAAGCCTCAGAAGACCTCTAAAAATAACCAACATTTAAATCTCATCAAATGAGTCCAAAGAAATGTTCCTGTTACTCTGTGAAAATATTGGTAAGAGGTAAAATTCAAACCAATATTTTTGGAATCACAGAATTATTTATTTTTGGGCCTTTGACTTAAACCAATGACATATTTGAGTTGAATTTATTTCTATTATATAAGAAATAAAGTTCAAATATTTTTGTAAGTTGCCTGTGACCTTGGACTAGTTCCTGAGCTCACATACAATTTACAGAAAGTTTTAAAAAAATGATTTGATATTTTAAATCAAATCAAAACCAATTGCAGAAAATAGAAAACAGAAACAAATAAAAGAAAGAGAGACACTCACCTGGCAACCTACTGTGCGGCCCAGCACTGTAGCCTGTGCTGGCCCAGCCCACCTCCACCTCCCCTGTCGTCTTCCTCCCCAGGCCAGTAGGCAGAGCGCGTGCTCGCCGCGCGTGCACACGCCGCGCCACCTCCTGCCTGGCTGCCTGCGTCCCCAACGCCCTGGACGCCTCCATGCGTCGCCACGCATCACCCCGGACCCTCTCGCCCACTTCCTCGTCCTCATCCCCTCCTCTCTCTCACTCTGCACCTCGTGCCCGAGCGCCACCATCGCCACCGACGCCGTTCGCCGCGGCCACCGGCCACCCCTCGCCCTGCCGCTGAGCTCAGGAGCTCCGCCTCGACCCCTCTTCCTCCCCACCGATCCACGCCCCTCCGGAAGCCCTGCAGCATCGTCCTCAAGCTCATCTTCAACCTTCGGCTGCCGTCAACCTCATCGTCGATTCGCCGCCGTTCGTGCTTCCCCGAGCCCGCTGAGCTTCTCCCCCGACCCCTTGTGAGCTCCTTCACCTTCCCCTATGCTCGCCCCCCTCCGTTTCTCTCCGCTAGCCCGATTCTGCCGGAGCCGAGAGCTCATCGCCGCCGGCCATGATGCCGCCGTCGTTTTAGCCACCACAGCTCGCGCCTGAGCGCGTCAACGCGTTCAGTTCCTTCCCAGGAGCACGCCGCTCCCACCAGCTCCTCCTCCCGAGCACCCTAACGCCGAGCTCAAACTAACCCGAACTCCGGCCGCCGCCGAGGTCGACGCCGTGCTCAACTCCGGCCACATCACGCCCTCCCACTGCCACCGATAGATGCGCGCGAGCTCCAGCTAGTCGTAGAGACCAACCGCGGCTCGAACCGCAGCCTGTAGGCGAAACCTGAGCCTCGCCGCCACCTCTGCTCGTCGCCGGCGGCTAAACGCCGGCCTAACAACTAGTTAGTATTAAGCTAATGACCACAGACTCATAGACATGTGGGCCCCGCTGCTTAATTAACTCTGGTTTAGCTTTTGTTTAGATTAACCTAACCACACGGGCCCCACAGGTCAGTTTGACCCGGCCACGTCACACGTTGACCAGGCCCCACCTGTCATTGACACTGAACAGCACTGTGTCACTGACCAGTGGACCCCACTGGTCAGGTTTGACCGGGTCAGCCGCAGTTGACCAGCTGACGTCACAGTGACGCAGAGCTGACGCAATAAGTCATTTTCTGGATTTAATTTAATTCAGGAAAATCCTGAAAATTGCCTAAACTTCAAAAATTCATAGTAATTCAACCGTAACTCCAAATTAAATAAATTATATATGAATAATGATCAGAAAAATCCAATCTATCCATCTGTACCATTTTCATGCATGTTAGAACAACTTAATGCTGCTGTATACAACAATTTGAATTAATGGCATTTGAAATGTCATATATGGAGTTTGAATTTGAATCTTGGATTCAAACCAACTCCATTTAATCTGCTGCTAGTTGCATTAGCCCAAAACACATTCTTATTGCCATGTCATAGCATGCATCATATTGTGCATTGCATTGATTGTGTTTCTTCTTTGTTTGTCGGTGCTTGTCCCCTCTCAGTAGACGTGTACCGACGATGTGATCGATGACACCGATGAAGAACTATACTATCTTCAGAAGTGCCAGGCAAGCAAAACCCCCTTGTTCATTCCGATACAAACCCACTCTCTCGCTCCTGCTCTCTTTTACTGCATTAGGACAACATCGATTCAACTGTTACTTGCTGCGGTAGTTGAACCCCTTTATCCTCTGCATGACCTGTCATTGCCACAGTAAATAGATGAAACCCACTAGCATGAGTAGGAGTTGTTTGAGCCCTGATGTGCCTACTCATTCATGCTTGTTTGTCATGCCTGCTACTGCTTAGAGTTGAGTCAGGTCTGATTCATCGGGGATGAATCAGAGGTGTGTGAACATGTCCTATTGTGTGCGAGCTAAGTGTGTGAACACGATTTGGTAAAGGTAGCGGTGAGAGGCCATGTAGGAGTACATGGTGGGTTGTCTCATTGAAGCCGTCCTTAGGAACTGAGTTCTGTGTTTGTGATCCATGATTCAGCTACTACCATGCATTGGGCCCTGAAATATGACCCCGCTCGACTTCTTAATCACCCTTGTCCTCTGTCCAGGAGTTGCAAGTAGTTTCTGGTGTTTGTAGTATGCTGGAGGCCGTGCGCAGCGCTGACCGGAGGGGTGGGCTGTGATGCGGTAGGCACGTGGCACGGTGTACCGGGCGCCCGTTTGGTGTCTCGGGAACCCTGCACACATCGTTTGGGGCTGTGAGCGAAACTCCGGCCGGATCTCCTCGCGGATGGAACCCGAATAGGCGATAAACCTGGACTAGAGACTTGAGTGTTTAGGTAGGTCGTGGTCTACACCCACGTCGGCTTTCGCTTGAAGTCTGCCGAGCACATGTCGTGTGCAGACGCTAAGTGGTGGAAACATGTATGAAGAAGTACACCCCTGCAGGGTTAACATCATCTATTCGAATAGCCGTGTCCGCGGTAAAGGACTTCTGGGTTACTTATATCAGTTCATAGACAAGTGAAAGTGGATACTCTAAAATACGCAAGATAAGTGTGAGTGCTATGGATGGCGTTCTCGTAGGGAGACGGGAGCGGATCCATAGTGGTGTATTGATATGGTGAATATGTGGACTCGTGTGCGCCACCTCAAAAGAGTTACTTGCAGTCGTAGTTCAGGATAGCCACCGAGTCAAAGCTGGCTTGCTGCAGTTAAACCCCACCATCCCCTTTGTTGATAATGATGCATATGTAGTTAGTTCTGATGTAAGTCTTGCTGGGTACATTTGTACTCACGTTTGCCTATTTTATGTTTTTGCAGAGAGACTTCAGTCTCACTAGTAGTTCCGCGTGGACTTCGACGTTTAGCTTGTTACCTCAGCTACGATCTTGTGCCCTCGGCAGGATCTGGTAGATAGTCAGGCTTCTCAGCCTTTTTCATTTGTAGATGTCTGTACTCAGACATATTAAGCTTCCGCATGTGCTTTGACTTGTATGCTCTGAATGTTGGGTCACGAGACCCATGTTTGTAATATCTCGCTCCTCGTAGCCTATTGAATAAATACTTGAGTTGTAGAGTCATGTTGTGATGCCATGTTGTATTTGCACATATCGAGCATATTGTGTGTATGTTATTGAAATGCTTGGTATGTGTGGGATCTGACTATCTAGTTGTTTATCCTTAGTAGCCTCTCTTACCGGGAAATGTCTCCTAGTGCTTCCACTGAGGCACGGTAGCTTGCTACTGCTCCGGAACACTTAGGTTGGCCGGCATGTGTCCTTCTTCGTTCCTGTGTCTGTCCCTTCGGGGAAATGTCACGCGATGAATACCGGAGTCTTGTTAGCCCGCTACAGCCCGGTTTACCGGAGTCCTGCTAGCCCAGTGCTACAGCCTGGATTCACTCGTTGATGACCGACACGTTCGATGCTGGGTCATGGATGCATGTCCCTGTAAGTTTGTTCCACTTTGGGTTTGCGACTAGCCATGTCAGCACGGGCTCCTTATCATATGGATGCTAGCGACACTATCATATACGTGTGCCAAAAGGCGCAAACGGTCCCGGGCAAAGGTAAGGCGACACCCGTGGGAATACCGTGCGTGAGGCCGCAAAGTGATATGTGGTGTTACATGCTAGATCGATGTGGCATTGAGTCGGGGTCCTGACAAACGAGGAGCAGAAGGAAATGATAAGCAGTTTTCAACAAGGTATTCTCTACAAGTACTGAAATAAGTGGTAACAGATAGTTTTGTGATAAGATAAATTGTAACGAGCAACAAGTAACAAAAGTAAATAAAGTGCAGCAAGGTGGCCCAATCCTTTTTGTAGCAAAGTACAAGCCTGGACAAACTCTTATGATAGGACAAGCGCTCTCGAGGACACATGGGAATATCGTCAAGCTAGTTTTCATCACGCTCATATGATTCGCGTTCGGTACTTTGATAATTTGATATGTGGGTGGACCAGTGCTTGGGTGCTAACCTTACTTGGACAAGCATCCCACTTATGATTAACCTCTATTGCAAGCATCCGCAACTACAACAAAAGTATTAAGGTAAACCTAACCATAGCATGAAACATATGGATCCAAATCAGCCCCTTACGAAGCAATGCATAAACTAGGGTTTAAGCTTCTGTCACTCTAGCAACCCATCATCTACTTATTACTTCCCAATGCCTTCCTCTAGGCCCAAATAATGGTGAAGTGTTATGTAGTCGACGTTCACATAACACCACTAGAGGTTAGACAACATACATCTCATCAAAATATCGAACGAATACCAAATTCACATGACTACTAATAGCAAGACATCTCCCTTGTCCTCGGGAACAAACATAATTACTCACAAAGCATATTCATGTTCATAATCAGAGGGGTAATAATGTGCATAAAGGATCTGAACATATGATCTTCCACCAAATAAACCAACTAGCATCAACTACAAGGAGTAATCAACACTACTAGCAACCTACTAGCACCAATCCCGGACTTGGAGACAAGAATTGGATACAAGAGATGAACTAGGGTTTGGAGATGAGATGGTGCTGGTGAAGATGTTGATGGAGATTGCCCTCTCCCGATGAGAGGAGCGTTGGTGATGATGATGATGATGATTTCCCCCTCCCGGAGGGAAGTTTCCCCGGTAGAATAGCTCTGCCAGAGCCCTAGATTGGTTCCGCCAAGGTTCCGCCCCGTGGCGGCGGAGTCTCGTCCTGAAAGGTTCCTTCCTATTTTTTTTCTCATCGAAAGACTTCATATAGGAGAAGATGGGCGTCGGAGAGCCACCAGGGGGCCCACGAGGTAGGGGGCGCGCCCAGGGGGGCGCGCCCCCCACCCTCGTGAGCAGGGTGTGGGCCCCTTGGCCTTCATCTCTGGCGACGATTTTTCTTTATTTATTTCAAGGTATACTGTGGAGTTTCAGGACTTTTGGAGTTGCGTAGAATAGGCCTCCAATATTTGCTCCTTTTCCAGCCCAGAATTCCAGCTGCCCGCATTCTCCCTCTTCATGTAAACCTTGTAAAAGAAGAGAGAATAGCCATAAGTATCGTGACATAACGTGAAATAACATCCCATAATGCAATAAATATTGTCATCAAAGCATGATGCAAAATGGACGTATCAATCAGCGTGCTAGACTAATTGCCATTAAAGCCTGGTTCGGGGGCTACTGAGGGAGTCCTGGATTAAGGGGTCCTCGGATAGCCAGACTATATGCGTATGCCGGACTATTAGGCTATGAAGATACAAGATAGAAGACTTCGTCCCGTGTCCGGATGGGACTCTCCTTTGCGTGGAAGGCAAGCTTGGCGATTCAGATGTGAAGATTCCTTTCTCTGTAACCGACTCTGTGTAACCCTAGCCCCCTCTGGTGTCTATATAAACTGGAGGATTTAGTCCGTAGGACAACAACAATCATAACCATAGGCTAGCTTCTAGGGTTTAGCCTCTACGATCTCGTGGTAGATCAACTCTTGTACTACTCATATCATCAAGATCAATCAAGCAGGAAGTAGGGTATTACCTCCATCGAGAGGGCCCGAACCTGGGTAAACATTGTGTCCCCCGCCTCCTATTACCATTATCCTTAGACACACAGTTCGGGACCCCCTACTCGAGATCCACCGATTTTGACACCGACAGTCTCAGGAACACTGGGGCCACATTCATGCGCATGATCCAGAAGTGCCTGGTCACTCAGATCAGTCGGAATATGGAGGCGTATATGGATGATATTGTAGTGAAGTCACGCAAGAGTTCCAACCCGCTAACTGATCTCGCTGAAACTTCCGCTAATATGTGAAGATATGATATCAAGTTGAATCCGACCAAGTGCACATTCGGAGTACTAGGAGGAAAGTTATTCGATTTCCTCGTTTCAGAACGGGGGATAGATGCAAATCCCGAGAAAGTTGGTGCAGTTCGCCGAATGAAATGCCCCGTGCGTGTGCATGACGTTGCAATTGGTCGAGTGGCTAAGTGGGCAATAGAGCTCCTCCCTCTGGATATCAAGTTTGAAGCGAAGAGGCGATCAAATCTCAGGCACTCAAGGATTTCATGGCCGAGTGGATTGAGCAGCAACAACCTACTGAAGTTCACTCGAAACACTGGACTATGTTCTTTGATGGGTCCAATATATTGAATAGTTCTGGTGTGGGAGTCGTTTCGGTGTCACCAAGAGGCAATAAACTCAAATGTCCTCCAGATTCACTTCAATTCTTCCAATAACGAAGTTGAGTACGAAGCACTTCTTTATGGGTTGCGTATGGCCATCTCACTCGGCGTCTGTCGCCTGATGGTTTACGGCGACTCAGATTTGGTGGTCAATCAAGTGATGAAGGAGTGGGATGTCAGAAACCCTGCCATGACTGGATACTGCAACACAGTAAGGAAATTGAGAATTTTTTTGAAGGGTTGGAGCTTCACCACATTCCCCGACTCAATAATCAAGCAGATGATGAATTGGCAAAGATAGGTTCTAAGCAGGAACCCATCCCTAGTAATGTATTCCTTGAGCATCTCCATTCCCCAACAGTGCAAGAAGGTCCTTTCACTGAAGAACCTCCCCAAGTGATAAGTCCTACCAATCCGATTGAGATCGAAGTTCCAGTAGTGATTGATCTGGTTATGGAAATCCTGGTGATCACCCCCGACTGGACAGTGCCATACATTGCGTATATACTCAGAAAGGAGCTCCCTGAAGATGAAGTTGAAGCATGTCATATTGTCCGCAGATCCAAAGCCTTCACTGTAATGGATGGGCAACTCTATAGAGAGAGCGTCATTGGCATGGCTCAGCGATGTATTTCTCTAGAAGAGGGTTGACTGATTTTGGAAGAAATCCACTCGGGGACCTGTGGTCACTGACGGTGTCCTAGACTAGGGGGTACTCAATGCGTCGTCTCTCGATCAGTTGGATTGGGCCGAGGACTCCCATGGCCGTATACTCATGGGCCAGTTCGGACAGCTGCCGCATACAAGGAAGAATCCACAAGACTTGGCGATCAAGACAAGGACTCCTCCCCCACCGGCGTATTCGGCTAGGACTCTTGTTATCCTAGGCCTCTGGTGCATTATATAAACCGGGGCCAGGGTAGTCGATAGACAGATACAACATCAATCATACCATAGGCTTGCTTCTAGGGTTTAGCCTCCTTGATCTCATGGTAGATCCACTCTTGTAACACATCAATCATATCAAGCAGGATGTAGGGTTTTACCTCCATCAAGAGAGCCCAAACCTGGGTAAAACATCGTGTCCCTTGCCTCCTGTTACCATTGATCCTAAGAAGCACTGCTTGGTAATCCCTAGCCGAGATCCGCCGGTTTTGACACCGGCATTGGTGCTTTCATTGAGAGTTCCGATGTGTGATCGACAAAAGGATCAATGGCTCGACTGCAGGTCAACTGCGACATCGGCTTCTTTGTCACCAGCTCGACTGGTCACCTTGGATTGACCGAGGAATGCACCCTACCTCCGATCGCCATGTTCGGACGAAGGCCTTCATCAACACCAACTCCGATCTCTATCAAGATCATGGAGGAGTCATCCATGGAGCTCGGGGGCTCAACGTCAACATTGCCCTCAAGCGACCGTGCTGTTTTTTTGGACAACAAACTTGTATCCGCTGCCACCGCCTCCTCGAGTGTCGCTTAAACGATTACTTCAGCGGAATTATGCAGAATTAAGTCTACAACAACCCTGCAAAAATTTCGTCGAGTTCCGATGGAGGAATCTCCGGCAATCTCCGATATACTGGAGCCCTGTTGAATCTGGACGAGAATGCGGACGAGTTTAGGGCGTGGTATCCAGCATCTAGCTTGGATGTCCGTTGGAGGATCCAACCGTTGATTTGCTGCGGAATTCCCATATCTACCACCTGCCAAAAATTCAGCTCGATCCGACCGTCCAAACTCTGGGAAACTTCCGATTAGTGCATCACTTTTTGGATCTGTTTTCTACGCGAGAACGAATCCGACCCGAATTCATCTTCTTTATGAACGGGATCTCGGACATCCTTTTTGAAGGAAGTTTTCATATGGGGTGTTGTGTTTTATTCTCAAACACATCCCAGTAGTATTAAAAGTATTCTTGCAATACGAACTTCACCGTCGCGCCGGTATCAAACCAGTCTGACAACATCACTCCACGACGACCGACCTGCGTTAGACACGTCGTCGCTTTGTTGAGCCGAGCTCAATTTCTTCGGATCATCATCTCGGCCAGCCGAACAATAGTTCGGCATCACGAAGGATAAATCGTCACCAACATCGCCATCCCGTGGATTACACGTAGCGGGCACACCTGCATGACCACACGGTCACTTCATCAAGCCGGCATCGACCACGTCACGACCTGCATCGCCGGACCGGGGGCTTCATCATGTCTTGATCAACCTACTCCGGAGACTTCGGCATCGCTGGCCGACCAGCTCCGTCACGTTAGCTGGACCGAGGGCTTTGCCTCAGCAAGCCAACCTTTGCCAGCATTGCCATGCCGTTGCTTTATCGCCCATCAGGCGATAGGTGTGTGGATCAAGTCCCAATTTTGGGAATCACCTTTCTTCAGATTGCTACAACAAATAAGCCAGGTGCTATTAATCCTAGTATTTTTTGCTTGTTAGGGTTCATTTTTCCCAATGAATTATTACTCTGGTTTGTCCGTCATATGTACGCAGGGCTATCAAATGGTGGCCGCATTAACGATGGTCGCATGGTGGTTCGGTCAGTTTCCGTACATAGTCCGGCGAACGCCGCATCCGGAACCCGAACCGACCTGTGAATTCAGGCCTTGCCATGCCTTTACCGCATCACGCCGCCGCCCTGCATCGACATTGACTTCGGCGCCAGGCCATATTTCTTTTATTACTCACTTTGCATAAATTATTTGTTATGCAACGAATTTTTTTTATTTTTATTATTACTACTATTATCTCCGATTTGCACTATTTTTTGTGCACAGGAAAATGATCCAGCCGGACTATATCCTTTGGCGTCAGCTCGGCTGGACGGGGGGCTTCATCAACACTTCATTACCCCATGCCGGGGACTTCGGCATCACCCTGCTGTCCTGCATTGACCTTGCTATGTGACCACTTCGGAGTGCCGAGCTCTTTGCTCCGCCACCTCGGGACCAGCTCGGGGATGGAACCTTGTCCCGCATCAAGCTCGGACCGCGTCATCAATACCGAACACATTAACCAGCTAAGTTGTCTTCATGCTCAAATTTTTAAATTTTTCACTTGTGTTCGGCTTGACCAAGCATTATACTTTTTCAGAAAAAGTTGCTTGTAAAAATTTCCTTGTCCAAACTTTGTTTGTGACGCGCAAATTCAAATACCCCGTTTACTTGGGGGCTTCCTTCATGAAGCTTTTTCCTCTTGCATATGATTATACTTGTACGGCTTCGTTCCTTGTTCGTGTATTACGCCACAATATGCACCATATTGACTTAAACGATTTGCAAGCTGGGTTGCCTGGTTCCTGTGCTTACCCCTACGTTCCCGATTGTTCGGCTAGGGAGTAAAGGAGCACCTATGCGATTGTCACGATCGGGTCAACCGAGCCGGACCTCAGACTGGGTAAAGCCGAAAGCTAGCGCTCTTATTGTTTTCAATCATGGTCGGCACACAACGGAACTCATGAGTACAAAAAATCTATTGCACAAGTCTCATAATAACAATGAGCACCGAAGAAAGGTATCAGTGGGGGTACTATTTTCTTCGAAGATGCTTCTTACTCTTCGCAGTAATATAGCATAAGTTCCCTGAGCGCGCTTTGTCTATTACAGCCTTATGGCCTGATTGCCTGGTTATTGGAAACACTGTCGATGTTCTCGACAGATGGAGTACATAACACTTTTCGGTCCTTGACCGAAGAGGGAGAAGCCGAAGGTCGGTTAAGACGCGTTTAAAGTTCGGTTGAACATAGATATGATATAAGTACTTCGGTACATGCAATCATTCTTTTACCCAAGTCACTTGGGGGCTCTTAAATTTATATGAGCCGTTTTATGATAAGTGTTTTTCTTCTTAGTCGTTGCAAAGTTTTTATTATTATTTATCACTCCTTTTTTCGACACAAGTGTGCGGTCACTAGCGGGGAGCCTAATTTCTCTCTCAAAGCCGCTAGAGTTTAGTTTGCTAAACTGGCCTAGTAAGAAGTACTCCGCCTTCGGGATAGGAGGTTGAAGCCGTAGGCTGACCCGCTTGAAGTTTTGAGATAGGATGTGTCATGTTAAAGCACGGCAGAAGCACCTTTTTTTCTTCTAAAGTCCAATTTTCGGATTGGCACCGAACACTTGATCTAATTCGGACATTAACCTTTTTAAGTTTTTTGGCTTTTCGAGCCGACGGCACTTCTAAACTATTTGTGTGTTTTCAGCACAAGTCTCGCAGTGCAACGTCGGACACCTTTAGAGATTCGGCAAAAACATTCTCGGATATTGCTATATATGCATCGGTTTTGAATTGTGTCTTCGGTCAATAGTTGGGTTGCCCGGCTCCTGCGCTTGCCTCCTATGTTCCGCTTTGTTCGGCTAGGTGTGCAAAGGGAGAACCACTGTGATTGTGCTTCCAGCTCACATGGTTAAGCACCTCAGTGGAGAAAGCCGAAAACTGACTGTCACAATAAGCGTAAACTGGTCGGCGATCCGATGACGGCGTCAAACGACGGGCCATTCATAACAATGGCCGAAGTGTTTACGGCTTGACCTCGACTGTCGCCGAACACTACCGGGGGCTATTAACTGGCCTCGCAAACTAAATCCTCGATATTTTGCTCTTACATTGGAGCTGAGGTTTCATGATCATGCTTAGCATGACAACCCAAAGAAAGGAACCGATAGCGGGACTATTTTCTTTGGAAGACATTTCTTCTGTTAAACAGTAATATAACATGTCTCTCCGCGTACCTTTGTTTATAAAACCGTATGGCCAGATTGCCTTGTTGGTTGTAAATCTTTGCCCTCATAAAGGCTTTATAAAGTAGGACAAACACTCCGCGGCTATTGGCCGAGGAGGTGGAAGCCGATGGTCGGTCAACAAAGTTTTGTACAATGCGGATCGGAGCATTAATGTCGTAAAGTACTTGGATACATAGAGTCATTACACATAATTTGTGATTTTCCTATGGATATCGATCCTTAATTCGGCCTCCCGTGCCCGCATTAAGGCTCGGGGGCTACTGGGCTTCGGGCTTATTATTTACAAATATTAAAGGGGCACATCGATCCCCTGATCTGGTGTTGCCACCCGACCAGTGTCTCGGGGGCTACTGCATTGCCTGTTCTATGCAGAAAATTTTAAGTGCAATACAGTGTCCGAGGAGATTTTGATCCTCAGGTTGGTCGGCCGCACCCAACCTGAGTCTCGAGGACTGAGCACGCCGCTTTTTGTGTCCCGAAGTATTCTGCCGAGCTAGGACTTGATCCTCAGACCGATTTTGCAAATCAACCTGAGTCTCAGCGGCTACGGGGATCAACGGTCTTATGTCATCCTTCATGTGCATCTAGGGTTTTAGACCGGTACCCACCTTGAGGGCTACTGGCTATATATCTCGTCAGAGAATAAATTGCATCAATAAAAAACATTGACCAAAAATCAGCCCATGACCGAGGTGCTTAACCACCTCGGAAGCAGTCCGGCATAAAGCTCGGGCGCTAGTGGCTGGCTCCATAGAGGGCATTTCCGGCATTAAGCTCGGCTAAACTCCTTCAAACTTCTTTGAACCAAGGTGATCTACGACACCTCGGATACAGTCCGGCGTTGGAGCTCGGATACATAGTCCGGCATTAGAGCTGGGAAGCAGTCCGGCGTTGGAGCTCGGATACATAGTCCAGCATTAGAGCTGGGAAGCAGTCCGGCATTGGTGCTCGGCTGCAAAAGATACCTCGAATGCAGTCCGGCGTTGGAGCTCGGATGCAAGAGGACGTTGCCGCCCGGGAACAACTTCAAACCCGAGGTGTGGCATAAAAATAACAAGGCATTGATAAAGGCCGGAAACTTAAAGGGGCTCCTCGGATACCCAACGTATAAACTCGTCGAATGCATTTCGGCGATCCTCAAGATCGAAGATTTGTTGAACCAGTTTTCAAGACCGGCAACCGAAGATGAAGAACAGTTCGGAAGAATCGAGGAGCGTCCCTAACTTGAAGACCGGTTCAGGGGGCTATTGACGGTGTCCTGGACTAGGGGGTACTCAACGCGTCGTCTCCCGATCAGTTGGATTGGGCCGAGGACCCCCATGGCCGTATACTCATGGGCCAGTCCGGACAGCTGCCGCATACAAGGAAGAATCCACAAGACTTGGCAATCAAGACAAGGACTCCTCCCCCACCGGCGTATTCGGCTAGGACTCTTGTTATCCTAGGCCTCTGGTGCATTATATAAACCGGGGCCAGGCTAGTCGATAGACAGATACAACATCAATCATACCATAGGCTAGCTTCTAGGGTTTAGCCTCCTTGATCTCGTGGTAGATCCACTCTTGTAACACACATCATCAATATTAATCAAGCAGGATGTAGGGTTTTACCTCCATCAAGAGGGCCCGAACCTGGGTAAAACATCGTGTCCCTTGCCTCCTGTTACCATTGATCCTAAGACGCACTGCTTGGGAACCCCTACCCGAGATCCGTCGGTTTTGACACCGACAGTCACCATGCATCCTCTCGGACCATCGTGGCCAAAGCATAACGAGCAGGATTCTACTGGACATGAGCCAATGAGGCTGCAAAGGAGATCGCTGAAAAGTGCACAGGATGCCAGTTCTATGCAAAAATTTCTCACAAACCAGCATCTACAGTGAAGACTATTCCACTTGTCTGGTTGTTTGCTGTGTGGGGATTGGACATGAATGGCCCGCTCAGGACCAGCAAAAGTGGTTTCACTCATCTCCTTGTAGCAGTCGACAAGTTCACCAAGTGGATTGAGGCCAAGCCTATCAAGAGTTTAGATTCAAGCACAGCCATCAGTTTCATAAGAAAGATGAAGTTCCGATTCGGAGTTCCGCACAGCGTCATCATAGACAACGGCTCAAATTTTGACACAGAAGAGTTCAGAGCGTATTTCCCTTCTCAAGGGACTCGAGTGGACTACGCATCCATTGTGCACACACAGTCAAATGGCCAAGTCAAAAGGGAAAATGGTATGATCCTGCAAGGTTTGAAACCGCAGATCATGCGCGACCTCAAACACGCAGCTGGGGTTGGGTGACCAAGTTGCCGTCTATTCTGTGGGGATTGAGGACGACTCCCAACCTATCCACCATCAGAACCCCTTTCTTCATGGTATATGGAGCCAAAGTTATACTGCCGAGTGATCTACTTCACAATGCACCCCGAGTGGAACTTTATTCTGAAGCTGAGGCAGAGCAAACATGTCAGGATGTAGTGGACCTCCTAGAAGAGGAACGGGAGATGGATTTGATCCGATAAGCAATCTATCAACAAAATCTCCGTTAATTCCATGCAAGGAACGTCAGTGGTCGAGCATTTCAAGAAGGAGACCTGGTGCACCGAGTGGATTAGCAGCGACCACACAAGCGCTCCCCCACATGGGAAGGCCCCTTCGTCGTCACCAAGGTGCTCCACAATGGGGCGTACCACCTTTACAACCTAGCTCAACAGAAAGATGAACTGCCCTCTTGGAACGCCGATCTTCTCCGCCGTTTTTATACTTGACAGTTGAATTGTCGAGATGTAATAAAAAGTACTTGGTCGATTGTTTATCAAGATATAATTCCTGTAGTCACTTAAATGATTATTTTTTGTATAAGCATATGTTGAAATCCCCAAGTGGGTGACCTAGTCGCGAAATCTGTTTTCGCCTAAGTTCAAAAACTACTCCGAGTGGAGAGCAATCCTCCCACTTGGGGGCTTAGCCGCGAATCAGCTTCGCCTAAATTAAAAAACGACTCCGACTGGAGTGTAATCCTGCCACTCGAGGGCTTAGCAACAAAATCCATTTTCGCCTAGGTTCAAAAACTACTCTGAGTGGAGAGCAATCCTAACACTCAGGGGCTTAGGCGCGAATCAGCTTCGCCTATGTTCAAAAAGTTACTCCTAGTGGAGAGCAATCCTCCCACTCGAAGGCTTAGCCGCGAATCAGATTCGCCTAAGTTAAAAAACAACTTCGAGTGGAGAGCAATCGTCCCACGCGGGGGCTTAGCCGCGAAATCCGTTTTCGCCTCAGTTCAAAAACTACTCCGACTGGAGAGCAAACCTCCCACTCGGGGGCCTAGCCGCGAATCAGCTTCGCCCAAGTTAAAAAAGACTCCGAGTGGAGAGCAATCCACCCACTCGGGGGCTTAACAACAAATCTGCTTCGCCTAAGTTAAAAAAGCGACTCCGAGTGGAGAGCAATCCTTTGACTCGGGGGCTTAGCCACGAAATCTGTTTTTGCTTAAGTTCAAAAACTACTCCGAGTGGAGAGCAATCCTCCCACTCGGGGGCTTAGCCGCGAATCAGCTTCGCCTAAGTTAAAAAATGACTCCTAGATGAGAGCAGTCCTCCCAATCGGGGGCTGAGCCGCGAAACCCGTTTTCGCCTAAGTTCAAAAACTACTACGATTGGAGAGAAATCCTCCCACTCGGGAGCTTAGCTATGAAATCCATTTTCGACTAAGTTAAAAAACGACTCCGAGTGGAGAGAAATCCTCCCACTCAAGGGCTTAGCTATGAAATCCATTTTCACCTAAGTTCAAAAACTACTCCGAGTGGAGAGCAATCCTCCCACTTGGGGGCTTAGCCGCGAATCAGCTTCGCCTAAGTTAAAAAATGATTCTGAGTGGAGAGCAATCCGCCCACTCGAGGGCTTAGCCGTGAAATCCATTTTCGCCTAAGTTCAAAAACTACTCCGAGTGGAGAGCAATCCTCCCACTAGGGGGCTTAGCCGCGAATCAGCTTTGCCTAAGTTAAAAAATGACTCTGATTCGAGTGCAATCCTCCCAGTGTAGGGCTTAGCCACGAAATCCGTTTTTGCCTAGGTTCAAACACTACTCTGAGTGGAGAGCAATCCTCCCACACGGGGGCTTAGGCGTGAATCAGCTTCGCCTAAGTTCAAAAAGTTACTCCTATTGGAAAGTAATGCTCCCACTCGAAGGCTTAGCCGCGAATCAGCTTCGCCAAAGTTAAAAAATGAATCTGAGTGGAGAACAATCCTCCCACTCGGGGGCTTAGCCGTGAAACCCGTTTTCCCCTCAGTTCAAAAACTACTCCGAGTGGAGAGCAATCCTCCCACTCGGGGGCCTAGACGCGAATCAGCTTCGCCTAAGTTAAAAACGACTCCGAGTGGAGAGCAATCCACCCACTCGGGGGATTAGCAATAAATCTGCTTTCCCTAATTTAAAAAAGCAACTCCGAGTGGAGAAAAATCCTTCGACTCGGGGGCTTAGCCACGAAATCTGTTTTCGAGTTCAAACACTACTCCGAGTGGAGAGCAATCCTCCCACTCACGGACGCGAATCAGCTTCGCCTAAGTTCAAAAAGTTACTCCTAGTGGAGAGCAATCCTCCCACTCGAAGTCTTAGCCGCAAATCAGCTTCGCCTAAGTTAAAAAACGACTTCGAGTGGAGAGCAATCCTCCCACTCGGGGGCTTAGCCGCGAAATCCGTTTTCCCCTCAGTTCAAAAACTACTCCGAGTGGAGAGCTATCCTCCCACTCGGGGGCCTAGCCGCGAATCAGCTTCGCCTAAGGTAAAATAGACTCCGAGTGGAGAGCAATCCACCCACTCGGGGGCTTAACAACAAATCTGCTTCGCCTAACTTAAAAAAGCGACTCCGAGTGGAGAGCAATCCTTCGACTCAGGGGCTTAGCCACGAAATCTGTTTTCGCTTAAGTTCAAAAACTACTCCAAGTGGAGAGCAATCCTCCCACTAGGGGGCTTAGCCACGAATCATCTTCGCCTAAGTTAAAAAATGACTCCGAGATGAGAGCAATCCTCCCAATCGGGGTCTTAGCCGCGAAACCCGTTTTCGCCTAAGTTCAAAAACTACTCCGACTGGAGAGCAATCCTCCCACTCGGGAGCTTAGCTACGAAATCCATTTTCGCCTAAATTAAAAAACGACTCCGAGTGGAGAGAAATCCTCACACTCGAGGGCTTAGCTACAAAATCCATTTTCACCTAAGTTCAAAAACTACTCCGAGTGGAGAGCAATCCTCCCACTTGGGGGCTTAGCCGCGAATCAGCTTCGCCTAAGTTAAAAAATGATTCTGAGTGGAGACCAATCCTCCCACTCGAGGGCTTAGCCGTGAAATCTGTTTTCGCCTAAGTTCAAAAACTACTCTGAGTGGAGAGCAATCCTCCCACTCAGGGGCTTAGGCGTGAATCAGCTTCGCCTAAGTTAAAAAGTTACTCCTATTGGAAAGTAATGCTCCCACTCGAAGGCTTAGCCACGAATCAGCTTCGCCTAAGTTAAAAAATGAGTCCACGTGGAGAGCAATCCTCCCACTCGGGGGCTTAGCCGCGAAATCCATTTTCCCCTCAGTTCAAAAACTACTCCGAGTGGAGAGCAATCCTCCCACTCGGGGGCCTAGACGCAAATCAGCTTCGCCTAAGTTAAATAATGACTCTGAGATGAGAGGAATCCTCCAAATCGGGGTATCCTAAGTTCAAAAACTACTCCGACTGGAGAGCAATCGTCCCACTCGGGAGCTTAGCTACAAAATCCATTTTCGCCTAAGTTAAAAAATGACTCCGAGTGGAGAGCAATCCTCCCACTTGAGGGCTTAGCTACGAAATCTATTTTCGCATAAGTTCAAAAACTACTCCGAGTGGAGAGCAATCCTCCCACTTGGGGGTTTAGCCGCGAATCAGCTTCGCCTAAGTTAAAAAATAATTCCGAGTGGAGAGCAATCCTCCCACACGAGGGCTTAGCCGTGAAATACGTTTTCGCCTAAGTTCAAACACTACTCCGAGTGGAGAGCAATCCTCCCACTTGGGGGCTGAGCTGCGAATCAGCTTCGCCTAAGTTAAAAAACGACTCCGACTGGAGTGCAATCCTCCCAGTCGAGGGCTTAGCCACGAAATCCGTTTTCGCCTAGGTTCAAAAACTACTATGAGTGGAGAGCAATCCTCCCACTCGGGGGCTTAGGCGCGAATCAGCTTCGCCTAAGTTCAAAAAGTTACTCCTAGTCGAGAGTAATGCTCTGACTCGAAGGCTTAGCCGCGAATCAACTTCACCTAAGTTAAAAAATGAATCAGAGTGGAGAGCAATCCTCCCACTCGGGGGATTAGCCACGAAATCCGTTTTCCCCT
This sequence comes from Triticum aestivum, assembly GCF_018294505.1. Lineage (NCBI taxonomy): Eukaryota > Viridiplantae > Streptophyta > Magnoliopsida > Poales > Poaceae > Triticum > Triticum aestivum. The sequence continues at coordinate 288,702,398 of NC_057813.1, read as the reverse complement.
CAGTTCAAAAACTACTCCGAGTGGAGAGCAATCCTCCCACTCGGGGGCCTTGCCGTGAATCAGCTTCTTCTAAGTTAAAAATGACTCCGAGTGGAGAGCAATCCACCCACTAGGGGCTTAGGTACAAAATCCATTTTTGCCTAAGTTAAAAAACGACTCTGAGTGGAGAGCAATCCTCCCACTCGGGGGCTTAGCCGCAAATCAGCTTCGCCTAAGTTAAAAAATGATTCCGAGTGGAGAGCAATCCTCTCACTCAAGGGCTTAGCCGTGAAATCCGTTTTCTCCTAAGTTCAAAAACTACTCCGAGTGGAGTGCAATCGTCCCACTCGGGGGCTTAGCCGCGAATCAGCTTGGCCTCAGTTCAAAAAATTACTCCGAGTGGAGAGCAATCCTCTTACTCGATGGCTTAGCCAAGAATCAGCTTCGCCTAAGTTTAAAAACAACTCCGAGTGGAGAGAAATCCTCCCACTCGAGGGCTTAGCCTCGAAATGCGTTTTCGCCTAAGTCCAAAAACTACTCCGAGTGCAGAGCAATCCTCCCACTCGGGGGGCTTAGCCGTGAATCATCTTCGCCTAAGTTAAAAAATGACTCCGAGTGGAGAGAAATGCTCCCACTTAGGGTCTTAGCCATGAATTAGCTTCGCCTAAGTTAAAAAACGACTTCGAGTGGAGAGCAATCCTCCCACTCAGAGGCTTAGCCGCAAAATCCATTTTCGCCTAAGTTCAAAAACTACTCCGAGTGGAGAGCAATCCTCCCACTCGGGGGCTAAGCCGTGAATCAGTTTCACTTAAGTTAAAAAATGACTCCGAGTGGAGAGCAATCGTCCCACTCAGGGGCTTAGCCACGAATCATCTTCCCATAAGTTAGAAATGAATCTAAGTGGAGAGCAATCCTCCCACTCAGGGGCGTAGCGGTGAAATCCATTTTTGCTAAGTACAAAAACTACTAGGAGTGGAGAGCAATCCTCCCACTTGGGGGCTTAGCCACGAATCCGCTTCGTCTAAGTTAAAAAATGATTCCGAGTGGACACCAATCCTCCCACTCGGGGGCTTAGCCGCGAAATCGTTTTTCTCCTAAGTTCAAAAACTACTCTGAGTGGAGAGCAATCCTCCCACTCGGGGGCTTAGCCGTCAATCAGCTTCACCTAAGTTAAAAACTGACTCCGAGTGGAGAGCAATCCCCCACACAGGGGATTAGCCGCGAATCAGCTTCGCCTAAGTTAAAAAACGACAACGAGTAGAGAGCAATCCTCCCACTCGGGGGCTTAGCTGCGAAATCTGTTCTCGCCTAAGTTCAAAAACTACTCAGAGTGGAGAGAAATCCTCCCACTCGGGGGCTTGGCCGCGAATCAGCTTTGCCTAAGTTAAAAAATGACTCCGATTGGAGAGCAATCCTCCCACTCAGGGGCTTAGCTGCGAATCACCTTCGCGTAAGTTAAAAAACGTCTCCGAGTGGAGAGCAATCCTCCCACTCGGGGGCTTAGTCGTGAAATCCGTTTTCGCTAAGTTCAAAAACTTCTCCGGGTGGAGAGAAATCCACCCACTCGGGGGCTTAGCCGCGACTCAGCTTCGCCTAAGTTAAAAAACAACTCCGAGTGGAGAGCAATCCTCCCACTCGGGGGCTCAGCCGCGAAATCAGTTTTCGCCTATGTTCAAAATCTACTCCGAGTGGAGAGCAACACTCCCACTCGGGGGCTTAGCCGCGAAATCCGTTTTCACCTAATTTAAAAAAATATTACGAGTGGAGAGCAATCCTCCCACCCGGGGGCTTAGCCGTTTATCAGCTTCGCCTAAGTTAACAAATGACTGGTAATGGAGAGCAATCCTCCCACTCCGGGCTTAGCCGCGAAATCCATTTTCGCCTAAGTTCAAAAACTACTCTGAGTGGAGAGCAATCCTCCCACTCAGGGGCTTAGCCGCGAATCAGCTTCGCCTAAGTTAAAAATTGACTCCAAGTGGAGAGCAATCCTCCCACTCGGGGGCTTAGCCATGAAATCCGTTTTTGCCTAAGTTCAGAAACTACTCCGGGTGGAGAGGAATCCTCCCACTCGGGGGCCAAGCCGTGAATCCGCTTCGCCTAAGTTAAAAAACAACTCCGAGTGGAGAGCAACCCTCCCACACATGGGCTTAGCCGCGAATCAGCTTCGCCTAAGTTAAAAAATGACTATGAGTGGAGAGCAATCCTCCCACTCGGGGGCTTAGCCGCGAAATCTGTTTTCATTAATTTCAAAAACTACTCCGACTAGAGAGCAATCCTCCCACTCGGGGGCTTAGCCGCGTATCAGATTCACCTAAGTTAAAAAACGACTCCGAGTGGAGAGCAATCCTCCCACTTAGGGGTTTAGCCGCGAATCACCTTCGCCTAAGTTAAAAAACGACTCCGAGTGGAGAGAAAATCTCCCACTCGGGGGCTTAGCCGCGAACTCAGTTTTCGCTAAGTTCAAAGACTACTCCGAGTGGAGAGCAATCCTCCCACTCGGGGGCTTAGCCGCGAAACAGCTTCGCCTAAGTTAAAAACGACTCTGAGTGGAGAGCAATCCTCTCACTCGAGGGCTTATCCGCGAAATCCGTTTTCTCCTAGGTTCAAAAACTACTCCGAGTGGAGAGCAATCCTCCCACTCGAGGGCTTAGCTGCGAAATCCATTTTCTCCTAAGTTCAAAAACTACTCCGAGTGGAGAGCAATCCTCCCACCCTAGGCGGCGAATCAGCTTCACCTAAGTTAAAAAATGACTCCTAGTGGAGAGCAATCCTCCCACTCGGGAGCTTAGACGCGAAATCCGTTTTCGCTTAAGTTCAAAAACTACTCCGAGTGGAGAGCAATCCTCCCACTCGGGATCTTAGCCACGAATCAGCTTCGCCTAAGTTAAAAAAAACAAGTCCGAGAGGAGAGCAATCCTCCCACTCGAGGGCTTAGCCACGGAATTCATTTTCGCGTAAGTTCAAAAACTACTCCGAGTGGAGAGCAATCCTCCCACTCGGGGGCTTAGCCGCAAGTCAGCTTCGCCTAAGTTCAGAAAATAACTCCGAGTGGACAGCAATCCTCCCATTCAATGGCTTAGCATTTAATCAGCTTCACCTAATTAAGTTTAAAAACTAACTCCGAGTGGAGAGCAGTCCTCCCACTCGGTGGCTTAGCCACGAATCAGCTTCGCCTAAGTTCAAAAAATAACTTTGAGTGGAGAGAAATCCTCCCAGTCAGGGGCTTAGCCGTGAATCAGCTTCGCCTAAGTTAAAAAGCATGCTGCAAACGAAAAGACAATGATTGGATAAAACCATCAAGTTCAAATAGGACCGTCAAGTACGGAACCCGAAGCAAGAGTATTCGGACATCAAGCCCGAAGCAGTTTAACAATTACAAAATCACTCGTCATTCCGAGGCAAATAGATCAAATGTTTCTGTTCACTCGGCAGGAGGAGGACTCGCTGGCTCGACGAAAGTGTCTAAGTCGATGTCGTCGGCTATGCAAGTGTCCGCTTCGATAAAAGTCTCCATGAAGGATTGGAACTTAAGTTTCTTTGTGTTCGCCACTTGGAGAGCCTTCAGGTTCTCTTCTTTGGCATCCTTGTAATGGACTCTTACACGTGAGAGGGCCACGTCAGCTCCACAGTGAGCGGATGATTTCTTCCATGCTTGCATTCGACTTGGGATATCACTGAGCCACGTCTTCAGAGACTCAAGGTCGTTATGAAGAGTGTCCTCTGGCCATGGCTCCTGGTTGATCTTGGATAGTGCCACCTTCAGTCGAGCGGTATAATCCAAAACGTTGTTGAGCCGAGCTTATAGTCGTACTATGTTCATGGAAGCCTTGTCCCCAATGAGTGACTTCGTGGGATCCAAACCTGTTTCAATTTGCTCGGTCTCCTGTTCAAAATTCCCGCAGAATTCTGCGCAAGAAGGAAAAGGTATGAGTCAGCAGCAGCAGCATCGTTTGAGTCGGCGAAGTAATAGAATTGAGTTGAGCGAGAAAGGTTACCTTCAAGCATGATGTATAGTTTCTTTGCGAGATTACCCAAGTAAGCCTCCAGGTCATCTGTCTTCCGAGTGAGTTGGTCCACCTTGTCCATCAAGGTGACCTTATCCTCCTTCAGTTGGGCAGCTTCTTTCTTTACCTCCTTAATGGCAGCCTTCAGTGTTTCATTCTCCCTCTCCAATTTGTCGACTGAAGCAAGCTTCTTCTTAGCTAGTTCATTTTTTTCTCGTGTCACCTTCTGCGCCCCTGCAAGTTCAGTATCCTTCCTCTCCAACGCCTACTTCATGATGTCTAAAGAAATAACATTCTTCAGTCGCGCTTGGAGTTGATGATTTTCACTACGCACATCCGTCCGAGTGAACTCACTCGGTTCAAAGGACAGAAAAGAAGAAATTGCAAAGCTTACAGTGAGTAGAATATTACCTCCCATGGTCTTCACCTTAGCTTGTGTGTCCTTTAGGCTCTTCTTGGCATGCTCCAGGACGAGCTGGAGTTCAATCTTCTCATTCTCCAAAGCAGCATACTGGGTTCCAAATTCACAAATTTCTGGAATCAAGGAAAAGAGAAATCAGTCGACAAAATACAAAGACCCCCCCCCCAACACACACGCACTTTCGGGTGGAGAGGGTCAACTTCAGAACATTCTTATGAAAGGAAGCGTTCTTAGACCGCTGCCAATTGCCCACAATTGACAGCGGTCTCGGGGACTACACCCAGTGGGTGCACTCAGCGTGCCCCCACTGGACCAATTTACCACTTAGTATGGTCCCATCTAAACCGAGTCGAAAATCAAAAAAATCTCTCTCTCCTTGTTCTCAGACCCCCGCCGACTGCCCGCAGTCGACGGCGGTCTCGGGGACTAGACCCAGTGGGTGCACTCAGCGTGCCCCCACTGGTTCAGTTACTCACTCAACACGGCCTGACTACACCGAGTGAAAAGCAGCAAACCAAATGCAATCTAAAGAACCCCACCGAATCAACCATTCGACATGGGTCTCGGGAACTACACCCAGTGGATGCACTCAGCATGCCCCCACTGGACTGAACAACCCACTCGACACGGCCTGACCAGTTCGAGTGGAAGAGCTACACAACATACGAAGGCAAAACACCCAGTGGGTGTACAGATTCAAGGCACAGTCCTATGATAGATGCACATTAAAGGTTCCAAAACGCTCATCTACGGACATCTTACGAATAATAAAGCAGAAGTTTTCGGATAGCATATCCTAACAGAGCAAGGATAAAGAAGCAGTTTTCAGATAGCATATCCTAACAAAGCAAGGTCCAAGGAGAGGACAAACCAATCAGAAATCAACTTACAATCATACTTACTCGGACATTGGCCTGCTGCGCAGAACTGGCATCATATGCAGCCTTGCTCGACTAGTACAGCACCTTAAGTTGATCCATCATCGGGCCAGCTTGGATCATTGCTTCCTTAGTAGATCCTGTTTGATACTTAGGAATATGATGCAGAGTGAACTGGGTTGGTGCTGGAGTCTGTGACACACCAGTAGGATTGGCAGTTGGAATACTCGACGCTGTAGGTTGAGTTGTTGACAAGGGGACAACAAAGGTTAAGGCAGTCCGTGACGAACCACAAGGATCTTGGTCACAGGATCAGTCGACGGGTGTGACGTCCGGCCGGAAGGTGCTCTCGTGACAGGATTTCGCGAGCTGGTTGAGATCATGCCTCTTCCTCATGTGCTCTTTAGAATTTCCTCCTCATCGTCATCTGGGAGCTGGATAACATTCACCGGTGCTGCAGTCACTCAATAATGAGATTCCAATCGACCACCAATGCAGTTAACAAGGCATAAGTATATTCACAAAAGTCATACCTACTCGAGAAGTGGCCATGTCTACAGTTTACGCATCAGCCTTCTCATCGTCAACATCCATGTGGGATGCTCTAGTAGTGGCACCACTGGAAGTACAAGATCTCACTCGGTCAAAAACAGGAAAAAGTCCATAACAACAGTGAAGAAAAGAAAAGAAACACTTACGTCAAAGCAATGGACATGACAACTTTGATCCAAGGCTGAGCCTTCCGGGGTTTGGGAGGAGCAACCTTTGCCTGCTAGGCGACCTTCTCACTTGGTTCAGGAGTGGTCGTTCGGGCACGCTTCTGGGTTTTCTCACTCGACACCGTGGCCTTGCCATGGTCAACCACAGGGTCTTGTGTCTGCTTCGATAGGTGCTCCAAGCATGGTGGTGACCCAACTTCGTCATCGTTGTTAGAGTCATCACTGGCGTCGTCACTGCTGTCGTCTGCGTACTCAAAGTCGCCGCTGCCTTCGCTCTCCCTGTGGTGTGGCTCTACATTTGGTACTGGCGAGTACATGTTCGTGAATGCGTGAAAGACACAGATTACTCAGTTCAGTCGGATTCCATTACAAGTGCATTTTGAAAATCAAAAAGGGAAAAACACTCGACAAGATGGATCAGACCTCTCCTGGAAGATGTTCAGAGTGAAACGACAAGATCCGCTTCGCCCCGCGTGGGTTGTGTTTATTCCCAGTGATGCTCCAAAGCCATTGGGCCACCTTCTCTTCTGTGACCTCCTCCGGGTAGACCTAAGTGGTGTCTTCTAGTCCTGAATACATCCACATGGGGTGGTCACGGGCCTGCGAAGGCTGGATCTATTGACTGAGGAACGTCTCCAGCAGATCCATGCCGGTCACTCCGCCCTGGATCAACTCCACCATTGCATCAACCAAGATAGCCACCTCACCCTTCTCATGATCGTCTACAGTCAATGAGCAAGGGGCGTGGAGCCTCTCCAGAGAAAAACGTGGAAGGCCAGTCGACTGACCAGGAATCGGGATGTCTTTGCAATAGAACCAGGTCGACTGCCACCCTCTAACACATTTAGGAAAAACCATGGGAGGAAAGGAACTCCTACACCTCATCTGGATCCCTAGCCCCCCCGCACATCTGGATCACACGCGTCCTTTCATCAGTCGGATTTGCTTTCTTTATCGACTAAGATTGGCAAGTGAAGATATGTTTGAATAGAACCCAGTGTAGTCGACATCCCAAAAAATTCTCACACAATGAAAGATAGGCAGAAAGATAGGCGATGGTGTTGGGGGGGATGGTGGATCTGGGCACTGAAGAAATTCATAAAACCTCGAAAGTAATTAAGGGTGATGAGGCAGAGAGAGACCTCGACCTACGGGAGTCGTAAGGAGGCGAGGGCTTGATTTTCCCCTCTGGCAACCTCCAAGACCCTTCTGCAAGTAGGCCATCGGCGGTGAGGTTCTCCAGGTCCTCCCCCGAGACGGTGGAGGGGATCCAATCCCCCTGGATCCAACCAGGAAAAAGATTGGACCATGATGTCGACCCCTTTGCCGCCTTCTTGCCTTTCCCCGTCTTCTTTGAGCGTTCCAGGGCTGCGGTCTTGTCTTTCACCATTGCTGCAGAGCTCGAGAGGAAGAGGCTAGATGGTGAGATGCTTGAGGGAGACGAGGCGGAGAAGAAGAGGAGAAAGAAAGAAATGGTTGGCACTGTTCAGGGCAGCGGCAGCGGCGCCTTAAATGGGTCTAAGGCTGAGTGGCTGACGAGTGGGCCCGCCCAATCTTATCACATCCAACAGCAGGCGCTCGCGCGATACGTGGCGAAAAGGGCGCCATGAGGATCGAGGAGTCCGCTCCAACTTGCCCCGCTTACTGCGCCGCACCCCGACCCGTGCGCTTCTCCAAAATTTGAATCCAGTGAAATCCGGACGCGGCAAATCAGTCGATCACACCGAAGATACCCAAATCCAATCTACTCAGAGCTATACTGAAAAGTTCACATGGAAATTCCAGAACCCAGAATCGATCAAGGTGACTGACGAAGGATTAAACATCAAGCTTGCTGACATGGGCTCATGTGAAAGTGTCTCCGGGACATTCAATCGAACCACACACAGCAGCATCCCTTCTTCACTCGACCCTCGATCCATTCGGGGGCTAATGACGATGACATGTACCTGGGATAGGGTCCTAGGCCTGACCTACATGCCCTTCCCAAGGACATAACATAAGAAGGCAAGGCCTACAAAGTTAAAAGGAAGATACCAACTGGAATCTTCAAGGAGTATAGTCAACTCGACAGACCATTCCACTCAGATACCCCAATTCCACTTGACCGGTGTTATTCTACTCGGAAGACAAGAAACCACTCGGAAGATAGAAGATCTAGAGTCACCTCTGAATGGCAACGGTCAGGCATTCACTCGTAGCCATTAAGATCAATAATTGCGGACGTTACGTGTAGTGTTCAGGACTTAACTCTCATTGAAGCCCATGTGTAACTGAGGGCTACGAGGGGCCGGTGCACTCTATATAAGCCACCCCTACCCTCTGGCACTAGGGTTCACACCCCCTGTAACTTCTACACACTTCAATCGACACAGCCTCCTGAGGCACCGAGAAGTAGGGCTATTACCTTTTCCGTTAGGGGCCTGAACTCGTAACTCATGTGTGTACAACCTCATTGTAGCTAGGGCCTAACCCTTCTCCTACGTACCCCGTATTTCTACTGTAAGATTCACTCCCACATAGAACTCACTCAAACTCGATCACAACGAAAGCACTAGACTGATCTAGGTCTTCATCTTGGTGCTACCGATTACAATGACTCAGTCCCATCGAATTGCAATACTGCATGCAGTCTTGCATCTCGGTGCCACCGAAACATTCCATTCGGTGCCACCAGTGGCACATGGGTATATATACTCAGCGGACCCGTTAGGTTGAAAAATACTTCAAACCTCACGCGTCCGCGCCCCATTGCTGCCGCCCCCTTGGTCTCTGGATCATCGTCGTCTCCGCCTATGCGCCTTCACCGCATGTCTCTGTCTCCGTCAACGGGAATCAACACCGTTGTTGCCGCTGTAGAGAATCGTCCTGAACTATGGTATGATTTAATCTCCTTGTGCTATCACCTTCCGATTTTATGCACAAGGATAATGCCTAGTATCTTGCCATGTTTGAAATCATTCTATCCACAGAAAAGTTCCATCAGATTAGATTCGAAGAAAAAATTTAGGGTTAGGTTTACGCCGAACTCATCTCGGACCGACCGAATTGAAACTTTCAGTCCCACCGAATGGCTTTGGCCATTGCACTAAGTACAACTCGGTGCCACCGAAATGTACTAATCAGTGAGACCGATAGTAGAATCTCAGCGAAACCATAGTGTCTCGGAGCCACCAAACTACAACTCGGTTTGACTGATCTTGTGTGTCTAGACTTTGTTAATGCTTCGGTGTCACCGAGATTTTCATATCGGTGGCTCCAAAATTCCTTCTGCAGAAAGCTAAAACTAAAGTTTGGATTCAATTTTTTTGGAAAAACCATATGATTTTTGTAATGCTCATCTACTCTGCCGAAACCTATCTATTCACAGGGTCTGCTTGCAAGATGTCAGATATTAGTGATAGCCAGAACAGGTTAGAGCAAGAGGTCAATCTTAGTGAGGGCACAAGCCCTAGTGGAAGCTAGGATGATGGCAGCAGAAGCACTCCAAGCAATCTTCCCAAAGCTGACACAAGGACTAGGGAGAAGAGAACCTCAGAGAGTGAGGATGAGGCTTTTGTTGCTAATGAGGAAGTAACATCAAGGAAGAAATTGCTAAGGAAAGAGTTTGGCACTGCAACTGTTACCAAGACAGGTGCAAAGCAAAAGACAGTTGCAAGAATATTGCCTATGTCAAATCCAAGAAAGACTTCAGCTATCCAAGGGCAAGTGAACCCTACTCATGAAGAACCAAGTGGTGCTGGAGGTGAGGCTAGCAAGAAAAAGAGAAAAGAGAGAGCAAAGAAGACCATTGCCAGAGTGATTGGAAGACCATCTATGATGGTAGATGATGAAGAAGAGGATAAAGAGGAACTAGCTGCACCTCCTACTAAATCTCAGAAGCTCTTGGCAGATGCCATGAAGTCAGCTGCTGCTCCCTCCAAGCCCAAGGCTAAACCTAAGGCTGATGCTCCCAAGAGGTCAACTAGGAGCATTCCATCTACTAAAAAGAACAAGGCCCCAGTGCCAGATGTTCGAGAGGATGATGAGCCACTAGTGCTTAGAAATTTAAAGCCAAAGATGCCGGATCATGATAATGGACATCCAGTTGCTGAAAACATCAAGCTCAGAAAGGGCAATGGTCTGAGAGAATGGAGGAAAATTTATCCTTATTCTACAAGGATAAGAACAAGTTGTTATTATCATTTCCATACCCGTGAACAGCAAGATTTCTATGAGACAGTGCTACTAGACAAGAAGCCCATCATAAGCAACATGAAATGGGTGTACTAGAAGTACATATATGCAAATGAAGACTACTTCCCCCATGTTCATGAGAGTTTCAAGCTTGCTGGAGTTGATGCTTTTGTTGGAAAAAAGCTTACAAAATGGAATGATGAGATGGTGATGCAATTCTACTCCACATCACATTTTTATTCAGATGGGAAAATTGTGTGGATGACTGAGGGCACTAGATACCAGTCGACTATCTCTGAGTGGGTTGCTCTCATCAATGCCCCAAAGGAAGATGAAAACGCTGTTGATGTTTATGGGAAGCCCAGGATGGACCACAACACTATGGCAAACATGTACAAAACCATTCCTGACAAGGACTTGGAAACTCATAAGATTGGATCTAGATATCATTTGCTTGCTAGCTTGGCCACAACAAACTACATTTTGAGGCACGCCTTGTTGCCCAAATCAGGAGATGGGATAATGATTTGTGGCCATTCCATCAATTTGCTACACTTGTTTGATACACCACCGCAGGAGTTCAAAGTCACGAGCCTAATTGTTGAGACATTCAAGCGGACTGCTGCTGACCAGAAAAGGTCTTGTGGATATGCACCTCATATTCAGATGCTTATCAACTCTAAGGTTGGTACAAGCACATATCTACTTGACAGTGAGCACCTTCCTCTTCATCCAGAATTCGAGGATAATGAAGTGGTGATGGATGCTTCACACCCAAATTCAGTTGAGTCTCAAGAGAAGGTAGAGGCAGCAACAACAACAAGGGCAACAAAGGAAGAACATGCACCAATGCCCCAATAGCCAATCTCAAAACCGAGCAAGACTAGATGACATATCTGCTAGAAGCAACACTGAGCATTGAGCAAAGTCTGGCCAACTTAGCGAAGAACCAGGAGAGCTTAGAGCGGATAGTGCAAGAGAAGATATACAATCTTGATGTCAAGGTCACTGAGATATAGTCTACTGTTGAACAGGTTAGAGATGATGCTAAGAGTTAAGATGACATACAGATGACTGAGAGATATCAGACTATGCCAAGGGCACCCAGATCATCAGCTATGCCAATTGCAAACACAGGGCCTACTCGCTTTTCACCTGCAGCCACTGCTATAGTGCCACCTCCAGTTTCAACACCACCAGCTTAGCAGACATCATCCGAGGCACTTGCAGAAGGAGTTCTCTCAACGTCGTCTACGCACACCGGAGCGACAAGCCAGAAGACCCCTTCAGGAGCTCCCGGAGATCGTGCCTAGAGTGTCGTATAGCACTATACTTTTTCAAGATTTTTGGTAACTTGTTGCCAAAGGGGGAGAAAATGTATAGATCATTGGCTCAGAGAGAGAGAGAGTGTATCATTCTTTTGCTCGTTGGATTTTATTGCCCATTGCTACTTTGTACGTTTGATTGATGCTACTTACTGTTTTATGCTCGTGAGATACTATGTTTGGTTGTGTGGTTGATCATACTATGCTTCTCTCTATGATTTCTTGTGTCTAATCATTCACTTATGTATTTGGTGATGCGATCATGTTAATTAACTCTTATCATTTTGTGCGCTCCACCAAGATGTATGTGACATGGCAGAGTGACCCATGATCCTAATCGATTGTGCATTTGCATTCAAAGGCAAAGTTTCAATAATCACTATAGAAAAAATACACTTCCGTGATGATACGTGTTTGTCATAGTAGGTCGCGTTTTTTGTCATGCATGTACATCCATGATGATTTTATGACAGAATCAAGATAGTCATACCTGTGCTGTCGTAGAAGTGTTCCATGACATTACCAAAATTATCATCATGGAAGTGTCCACTTCCATGACGATAAATCGCACATCACAGAAGTGCTTTCGTCAAGGGTGAACGACACGTGGCATCCACCGTAATGGAACACCGTTAAGCTATCGGGTCGGGTTTTGGATCCAATAACCCATTAACAGCCCCGACCAATGGGGATTTTCCACGTGTAAAATCATCATTGGCTGGAGGAAACACGTGTCGGCTCATCGTTGGGACAGATGTCATCCACTCATTGGACAGAAGGTGCCTATGATACGTCGACACGTGGCACAGCCCAACAGAGGCCCATTCCTGTGAAAAGGCCGTCCCGTTTGACTTGGTCAAAAGGTGGCGGGCCGGCCCATGGAAAGCCTGTTAACGGCATGTTCGCATATAGCCCATTTACAGCCCGCTAACCCAAGGCACGTTACGCCCTATCCGAATTAGGCCCAGTAGCGTCATCTGGGTCATCCAATATGATTCCGGCCCATTTTCACTTTTGGCCGATGACGTATTTCGGCCCATATGAGGCCGTATATAACTCTTCGCCTATTAACGGCTCGTGGTGAAACTGGCCCGTACTGAACAGTGTATCACTTTACACCCATTAACGACCCGTGGTGAAACTGGCCCGTAATGAACAGTGTATCACTTTATAACCATTAACGACCCGTTATTCCGTTGGGCCGTTTCCAGCCCATGTTATCTTTCGGCCTTCTCAGAGCCCATTTATTCTTGGGCTCATTTCCAGCATTCGTTTACTTACGGCCCGTTACTGTCATTTTCTGCTTGTGGGCCAAATTTAGCCCGTGGTTACAGTTGGCCCGTTTGTGGTCCGTTAATACATTGGGCAATTTTCATAGCGTCATCAAATATGGCCTATTAACGATGGCCCATTATGGTCAGACCATGAACGGATGATTCCAATTCTAGCCCATTTACAGCCATAATGCGGCCTGTTATTGGCCCATGTTTGGCCAATCGATCATACGGCCCGTATAAGGCCCATTGATGATACAGCCCGTAGAAGGCCCATTATTTCTATGGCCAGTAGAAGGCCCTTTGTTTCTATGGCCCGTGGAAGGCCTACTGTTCTACGGCCCGTAGAACGCCCACTGTTTCTATGGCCCGTAGGAGGCCCAGTGTCACTATAGTAAATATTAGCCCATGGTTATTGAGGCCTAGTTTTAAAAAATAGGTTATTGCAGCCACTAGAAAACCACGGAAAAAGAACTGCACTGACTAAAAGCAAACAAATAAACAAGACAACAAGGAAATAAATAACCAAGAAACTTATGCTAGGCTATCACGGCTATTACACATATTACATCCACTGTGCATCAAAGTTCTCCACCAGTGCAAATATAGGGAACAAAGCAGCATATAAACGCCGCAGCAAAACAAGTCCAGAATTGAAACCACTTCAGAAGAGTTCAAGAAACAATATCCTGGGTACCCATAATGCTGGCAAGATGCTTAGCAAGCTTATTAACTTTCTCTTGTTTGGCGCTTAAATCCTCCAGCGCTTGCCGTTGCACAAGAAAGTACGCATCTGAATTTTGCATGGACTTCCTCAGTCCTTCGGCTTCTTGCCGCAGCACAGTTGACTGATGCCTTTCAGCTTGTAGCTGAGACTGAAGAAGCCGAAGTGATTCAGGTAGCGAGTTCGAAGAGCTTGTGCCAGTGGTACTAGCCAGTAACTCGAACACTACATCAACGCAGGACTGTGGGGTTTTCTCACTATCTACAAGATCGTTTTTATCACCATTCTTGGAGACCAACAGGGTTGTCTCACTATCTTGAACCTTATCTGCATTACTTTCTCTACCATTGCATAGTGGGGTGCTCTTCTCCAATATTCTGTTTGCATACTACAAGAGAATCAAGCAGACACATCACAGGTTTAGCTTGTAGTATACGAAACACATTTTGGTGAACCAGTTCAGTGTAAGGTGGACAGGATAACTACAAGAAACAAACATATATCTATGTACTATGGTCACCGTATTGTCCATATCATTCTAGTTTATGTTCCCTAATCAAGATAGAGACATAGTTCAACTCATATATTTTTAAGACATAGCAGCATAGACAGAATATAAGTGTGAGAAACTACACATCATTGGCAGCACTTGTAATGTGCATCACATGAGAACATAACTGTTTATACAACTTAAACTGAAATCAACATAGAGCAAGAAGTTAGAACAACAATCCAGTTAAAGAAATAGGTTTAAAACATACCTGTTACACCATTGGAGTTTCAATTGGATGCTTCAAATTCGAAAGTAGTTGGTATGACTAAATACAGTGATGCAACAGCAAAGGAGTATGGACCATAGCTACGGAATCTAACCTGAGAACAATTGCTCTTCTACTTTAAACGTGGAGTTTGGGTTAGCTGTGGTGGTCTTCATGCTTTGGGCACTGCAGTAGCTTTACAAACTGCTCATGTGGCGGTACTCTGTGGTGGACATGGTGCTTTGTCAACTATAAGTGGGTTACTATCCACTGGGGTTGCGGTTAGATGGGTTGTAGTTGGTTCTCTGCCCAATGGTGTAACTGTACAATCTGCAAGAGTCTTGATTATGTGTGGTGGGGCTAGTTTGTGGGCCAGTACAACCATGGTTTTATCTGCATCGACGGGTAGCACCGTCTTTTGTGAAGAACGGGTTTTTGCTCCCTTAGATACTGCCATCACCCCCCTCCAATTCAAATGGCTGATAAACAAGAAAAGAACTTGAACATACAGACATTGTATTATAGACAGATGTGGTAATTCACATATATGTTGTCTAACCAAACAGGACAGCATGACACAATTTCACACATATGATGCCTAACTAAACGTGATAGCATGACACAATTTTAGATATATGATGGATAACTTAACAGGATATAATGGCATAATTCAACATATGATGAGTACCTAAACAGGATGACATGACAGAACTATATGATGTCTTTCTAAAATAGGTTGGGATGAAATAATTCACATACATGTTGTCTAAGTATACATGATGGCATGATATAATTGACATAATTGATTCATATACTAAGCAGCTGGCACTCGCATGTATGATCTCTAAACTAAGCAGTCAGTGCATATGATGTCTAAACTAAGCAATGCAAGACACCAGATGCATCATATGAGAAATATAAACATTGCAACTTAGAGCATACACCTCAGGTGGGATATAGGACTGGTCATCTGTCTCTGAATCCTCCTCTGAGGAGCTCCCTGTAACCATCAAGATATATGATTCAATAGGTACCATTGCCTGCTCTGAAGACCTTGTTTTCACTCCAGATTTTTCCATAACCGGCTCAAATGGCTGATACACATGAAGAGTAGTTCAATATACACAGATTGTCGACAAATGGAATACGTAATGAAAAAAAAGATGGCATGAGATAATTCACATATATGATGCCTGGCTCCATGGCGGTGCATAATTCACATATATGATAACTGGCTGAAAAACATGGCATTGCATAATTCACATATCTGATATAGAAAGCAAACAGGAGGCATTCACACAAAGCATGACTAATCTAAGAAGATGGCATGGCAATGCAAGACACCATATGCATGATATGAGCAATATAACCCAGCCAAGTTAGAGCATGCACCTCGGGGGGGGGGGATACGACTGGTCATCTCTCTCTGAATCCTCCTCTGAGGAGCTATCTGTAACCAGCAAGAAATCTGCATCGACAGGTAGCACTGACTGCTCATAAGACCTTGTTTTCACTCCAGATTTTCCCATGACCGACTCAAATGGCTGATGCACAGGAAGAGTAGATGAATGTATAAACATTGTTGACAAATGGAATACATTATGGAAAAAATATGGCACGATACAATTCACATATATGATGACTGGCTAAACAGGATGGCATTGCATGATTCACATATATGATGCCTGGCTAAAGAAGATGGCATTGCATAATTCCCATATACTCCCTCTATTCCTAAATATTTGTATTTTTAGAGATTTCAAATGGACTACCACATACAGATGTATATAGACATATTTTAGAGTGTAGATTCACTCATTTTGTTTCGTATGTAGTCACTTGTTGAAATCTCTAAAAAGACAAATATTTAGGAATGGTGGGAGTATGATATAGAAACCACACAGGTGACATTCACACAAAGCAAATCTAAACTAAGCTAATGACATATAAGATGTATAATGTAATCAATGCAAGGCGCCATATGCATGATGTGACCAACATCAGCATGCCAGGTTAGAGCAAACACCTCAGGTGGTAAACAAGCGTGGTCGGCTCCTTCTGAATCTCCATCTGAACAGTTATCTTCCTCTGGATTACAATCTGGAAATGCAGGAGAGGGGGGCCACTTCGCCCACCATGGAGCAGCGTCTGCATGACATTATATTCGCATACAATGGTCTTCTCTTTTTCTCTACATGTTCAGTATGATTGTGTACAATATCTGACATGCATAATAAAAAAATAGTTAGATTTTGTAAGGCCTAAGGGGTGCATGCAAAAACCAAGACTGATGGTAGAAAACGAGTGGATGGATCCAAAACTAATGATAGCAAGTAGATTATAGCTTCAGTTTAAAAAGATAGAGAATGGATCATCTATTCTTTGTTGCCCACCCAACATGAACCACATAAAAGACCCCAGATGAACCACATAGTAGACTGATACTATCCGTTGCTGGCTCGATATGAGACCCATGGGCAATTCAAAACTCAAGATTGAACGATAAAGTAGCAAGTAATAATAACCGATGTATAACATAAGCAAACACGAAAGACTACGACCTCTCTTCCGGAACTGTGTAGTCCTCAGGTTCATCTTCTCAATCGATGATCGTAATGCAGTTGGCGTGGCTGCCGGCAGCGGGGAAGATGATCTGAGGCGGCGAAAGAAAGTCTGCATGGCGGATCTCTGCTGCAGTGAACGCTTCTGTCGATGGTGCACCTCAGGTGGGGTGGATGACGACACGGTAGGAGCAGGACATAACAAACAGAGTTTTCTTTAACGCCTATCTGAAAATGAAGTAAATCTGTAATGGCTCCTTAGAATTGGAGGATTCTATAAACACAGGTACAGGAAAAACACAGGAATATGATAGGAATGCACGTGCAAAACAGAGCATTTGGAAACATAGGATTTCAATCAACCTGGGTGTTAGGATCACATGAATTGGAAGAACAGAGGAATGGAGAAACAAAGTGATGCGACGAGTGTACAACCTCTTTGGCATAGCCTTGTGGACCTCAGCATCATTGGGTTGGACGTGGAGGATGGTGATGATGCTGGTGTGACTGTCGGAGGCCGGGAAGAAGATCCGAGGCCTCTGGAAACGGTGCCGAGGGTACTGCTCCGCTGTGATGGACGGTTCCGTCGTTGGAGCAGCTCCGCTAAGGTGTACGACGACGAGGCTGAAGCATGACAAGACAGACAACATTAATCTGAAGTGGGTCCCTAATATCATCTGCAATAGATGATGTAAAATACATCACCAAAAAGTGCTAGATGTAAAACGCATCAGTCGCGCCACGGCCGCTCCGACAGATGTTGTAAGTATTGTTCACTCTGAACTTAACTGAAGAAAATGAACTTCACAGTCGAAACTGAATTTTACTGTCGAAACTGATTGAACTAGTAACAGAGCATTGCAATAGATGTTTAGGGCATTCGAGCACTAGTAGTAGAGAAGCAGTGATCTAAATCAGCAGACGCTCGAGCAGGGAACACACTAGCAGAGATCAAGTCGTGCAGTAGCACCATGAGCGAGTGCTAAAGCAGCAACTCATGTAGCTGCCGAAGGTCATGCAGCAACAGCAGCAGCGCAAGCGAGAGCAAGAGCAGAGCAACAGCACGAACGAAAGCAGGAGAAGTGCAGCAGCGCGACCGACAGCAAGAACAGAGCCGCAACGCGAGCGAGAGCCGGAGCAGCTACAGCTAGTGCCGTTGTGGAAGTCGCCGCCGAGAAAGCAACGACATGGGGGAGAGACACCATGGATGATGTGGCTGGTGACGGCACCGTCGATGGAGACACGCCATGTCTGCTCAGTATCGAGCACCGGCAGCCCCGTGAGATCGAATAAAAGATAAAATGCAGCGGTGAGTGCAAAACCTCCATGGTGGCACCGAGTTGGCCTCGGCTTCATCGGAGGAATTGGTGAGGGTGCCGCTGTTCCGGTGGGGCAGGTCAAGATGGCGCTATGGGGATTGAGGTGGCGTGATAGACGAGGCGAACGTGGGGTAGCTCCTTGGAGGTGGAGGACGGGGCGGCTGATCCGGCGGGACGACGAGATCGACAGTGGATCCTCATCCGGTGCGGTGGATGAGGGACGGTGAGCTATTGTGGTGGACGACATAGTCGGGGAAGAGTCTTCGGCTGGGCGGCGGTTGGGAGGCCGACGGAGGAGCGTGGGGTTTCGCGGGTTTTGGTGGCCTCGGTGTAGGGTAAGTTACCAGCGTACCCCACCGGTTTTGACACCGCGACGTAGAGCTTCATTTCCGGCTGAGGGGTAGAAGGGGGATTTTGCGTGTCTGGGCTGCGGGAGTGATTTCGGATAAGGAGGGAGTTCTCGCGCGTGTCCAAATTTCGGGATAACAAGGCGCGGCGTGGGTTGAACAAGCAGGAGTTTCAAAGCAGGTGAGACAAAAGATACTCGAGCTTGAAAATTTCGGGTAACAAGGTGCGGATTCCTTGTTCGGTAGAACAAACTTATCGTGTAAGAAAACAATTCATACAAGACACAAGAGAGTCATGTCCCCTTTTACTATGTTGCTATAGATGCCATTGAAAAAACTACAAGAAAAATGTAAAAAAAATCGGGAGAACAAGATTATCCTGCACAGTACCAAATCAATTCGCACTTCCCTCAACAACAACAATAAACAAATCAATTCCCACCAAAGAAAGAGTAATGTCCATTTTTATATGATTACAAATGCCATGATCTCGAATTTCAATTTTTGAATCCATGTTATGTTGAATTCGAATATATCATTAGGTGACCTTGCGGTTTATAATTGATGTAGTCATACATTTTGATCTTCCATCATATATGAACATTTTACTCCACCATGTGAACATATATATTGTCGTCTACAATATGGACTAAATTTGAATCAATTTTCCTTATTTGAATATGATGTCAAGTTATACAATAATTTAAATATTATCTTGATAACAAAAAACATGCATATAGCAGTAATCATATTTCACTATGAACTACATGTACCATACGCTCTCCAATTTCAAATATTTGTATCCATTTTATGTTGAATTCAAATCATAGTACATTATTGGTCTAGGTAGCGAGATGTTTGGGATGATTTAAACCCTGTTTTCATACGTACAATTTTTGGCTGAATTGGGACAAGTTTTGGTATAAGCCTCTTGCAAAACCGGAGATTCTCTCAACAAGCCTCGTGGTTCTGAGAGGGATCATGTCACCTTTGTGTGCGAAATGATATACGCTGGCTCCCCCCTGATTTTATTTACAGAGGAAACATAGAACTATATGAGTGCCCTGTTAAATTTTGGAATTATTTCAGGTTCATTCGGCCTTTTTATACATTAATTGAGTTTCTGGACTTTTAATGTGCAGAATCTAAATATGAATTGCATGCACATGCTCCGGTGCACCAAAGTGGGTTAAAAAATCACATGTGTATCCTTGGTTGAATTTCTAGGTCCCATGGAAGAAATGAGAATGAAATTCAAACATTTGGGCGTCATGACTCAGCCGAGAACATCAAGAAACTTAGATTTTAAATTCATGTAAATCCAAAACTCGCCTGAAAATCATGAAACTTGGCATGGTGTCATGTCATGGCACTAACATGTTGTGGTAAAAAATTGGGCCGATTTGGAAGCTCGTGGTTCTAAGAGGGAACGTGCCACCTTTGAGTGTGAAACGATATACACTGCCCCCCTTGAGTTTCTTATCAAAGGCAACATAGAACTACATTGGTGCCCTGTTAAATTTTGGAATTATTCCGGGTTCATTTGTCCTTTTTTATACATTAATTGAGTTTCTGGTCATTTAATGTGCATAAGTCAAATTTGAACTACAAGCACATGCTCTCGTGCACCAAAGTTGGTTCAAAAATCACATTTGTGTCCTCGGGTGAATTTCTACGTCCCATGCAAGAAATGAGAATAAAATTAAAACATCTAGGCATCGTGGCTCGGCCGAGAACATTGAGAAACTTGGTTTCAAAATTCTTGTAAATCCAAAACACGTCTGAAAATCATGAAACTTGGCATGGATGTCATGTCATGGTACTACCATGTTGTGGTAAAAAAAATGGCCGAATAGGAACAAATTTTGGTATAAGCTTCTTGCAAACCGAAGCTTCTCTCAAGAAGGCTCGTGGTTCTGAGAAGGAACGTGCCACCTTTGAGTGCGAAACGATATACGTTGTCCCCCTTGAGTTTATTTACAAAGGCAACATAGAACTACATGAGTGCCCTGTTAAACTTTGGAATTATTCCGGCTTCGTTTGGCCTTATTTACACATAAATTGAGTTTTTGGTCATTTAATGTGCATAATTCAAATTTGAACTAGAAGCACATGCTCCCGTGCACCAAAGTTGGTTGAAAAATCACATTTGTGTCCTCGGGTGAATTTCTACTCCCTCCTTCCATCTATATAGATCCTAATGTGTTTTTCGAGGCTAACTTTCACCAAACGTTAGCGCAATAATATATGACATGCAACTTACACAAAGCATACCTTCAAATTTGTATGTCAAAGGAGCTTCCAATAATATAATTTTCATAGTATACATCTCATGTGCTATTAATCTTGTCAATAGTCAAAGGCTGTCTTGAAAAACACATTAGGCTCTATATAGATGGAAGGAGGGAGTAGGTCCCATGCAAAAAATGAGAATACAATTCAAACATCTGGGCATCGTGGCTCGGTCGAGAACATTGAGAAACTTGGTTTTAAAATCATGAAACTTGGCATGCTGTCATGTCATGGTAGTACCATGCCGTGGTAAAAACAATGGGCCAAATAGGAACAAATTTTGGTATAAGCTTCTTGCAAATCAGAGTTTCCCTCAATAAGGCTCGTGGTTCTGGGAGGGAACGTGTCACCTTTGTGTGCATAATTCAAATTTGAAATACAAGCACATGTTCCAGTGCACCAAAGTTGGTTGAAAAATCACATGTGTGTCCTGTTGGAAATATGCCCTAGAGGCAATAATAAATTAGTTATTATTATTATATTTCCTTGTTCATGATAATCATTTATTATCCATGCTATAATTGTATTGATAGGAAACTAAGATACATGTGTGGGTACATAGACAACACCATGTCCCTAGTAAGCCTCTAGTTGACTAGCTCGTCGATCAATAGATGGTTACGGTTTCCTGACCATGGACATTGGATGTCGTTGATAACGGGATCACATCATTAGGAGAATTATGTGATGGACAAGACCCAATCCTAAGCCTAGCACAAAGATCGTGTAGTTCGTATGCTAAAGCTTTTCTAATGTCAAGTATCATTTCCTTAGACCATGAGATTGTGCAACTCCCGGATACCATAGGAATGCTTTGGGTGTACCAAATGTCACAACGTAACTGGGTGGCTATAAAGGTGCAATACGAGTATCTTCGAAAGTGTCTGTTGGGTTGGCATGAATCGAGACTGGGATTTGTCACTCCGTGTGACGGAGAGGTATCTCTGGGCCCACTCGGTAGGACATAATCATAATGTGCACAATGTGACCAAGGGGTTGATCACGGGATGATGTGTTACGAAATGAGTAAAGAGACTTGCCGGTAACGAGATTGAACAAGGTATCGGGATACCGACGATCGAATCTCGGGCAAGTACTATACCACTATACAAAGGGAATTGTATACGGGATTGATTGAATCCTTGACATCTTGGTTCATCCGATGAGATCATCGTGGAACATGTGGGAGCCAAAATGGGTATCCAGATCCCGCTGTTGGTTATTGACCGGAGAACGTCTCGGTCATGTCTGCATCGTTCCCGAACCCGTAGGGTCTACACACTTAAGGTTCGATGACGCTAGGGTTATAGGGAATAGATATACGTGGTTACTGAATGTTGTTCGGAGTCCCGAATGAGATCCCGGACGTCACAAGGAGTTCCGGAATGGTCCGGAGGTAAAGATTTATATATGCGAAGTCCTGTTTTGGTCACCGGAAAAGTTTCGGGTGCTATCAGTAACGTACCGGGACCACCGGGAGGGTCCAGGGGGTCCACCAGGTGGGGCCACTAGCCCCAGAGGGCTGCATGGGCCAAGTGTGGGAGGGGACCAACCCCAGGTGGGCTGGTGCACCCCCCCCCCCCCCCACCAGGGCCCAAGGCACCTAGGGTTTGGGGAGGGGGCACCTCCACCTTGCTTGGGGGGCAAGTTTCCCCCTCTCCCCCCCTTGGCCGCACCCTAGATGGGTTTTGGGGCTGCCGCCATCCATAGGGAGGGAACCCTAGATGGGGGCATAGCCCCTCCCCTTACCCTATATATACTTGAGGTATTGGGGGTTGCAAACACACGAGTTAATCCTCTCCCTGGCGCAGCCCTACCTCTCTCCCTCCTCATCTCTCGCGGTGCTTGGCGAAGCCCTGCTGGAGTGCCACGCTCCTCCACCACCACCACGCCGTTGTGCTGCTGCTGGACGGAGTCTTCCCCAACCTCTCCCTCTATCCTTGCTGGACCAAGGCACTAGGATCTCCGGTGATTTGGATCACGACGAATACGACTCCCTCAACCCCATTCTCTTGAACGCTTCTGCTTAGCGATCTACAAGGGTATGTAGATGCACTCCCCTCTCTCTCGTTGCTAGTCTCTCCATAGATAGATCTTGGTGACTCGTAGGAAAATTTTGAATTTCTGCTATGTTCCCCAATAGTGGCACCATGAGCTAGGTCTATTGCGTAGATTCTATGCACGAGTAGAACACAAAGTAGTTGTGGGCGTTGATTTTGTTCAATATGCTTACCATTACTAGTCCAATCTTAATTCGGCGACATTGTGGGATGAAGCGGCCCGGACCGACCTTACACGTACACTTACGTGAGACATGTTCCACCGACTGACATGCACTTGTTGCGTAAGGTGGCTAGCGGTGTCACGCCCAATATGCGATACTATCCTAAAGAGACTCGAAGTTCCCACCAAGGATAGAACCGCATATTGAAATGCTTTGCAAGGTGGATATCATTACATCAACATTACATAATAGATGGGCATACATACATAAGGCATACAATGCCACACGAATACAACATCATCATACATAAGATCAACATCCGACTACGGATGAAACACAAACAGAAGCTCAAACGACATCCACCCTGCTAGCCCAGGCTGCCGACCTGGAACCTATCCCCTGATCGAAGAAGCAGAAGAAGAACTCAACGCAAGCAAGCATCGCTCTCGCGTCATGATCATCGCATAACCTGTACCTGCAACTGTTGTTGTAGTAATCTGTGAGCCACGAGGACTCAGCAATCCCATTACCATGGGTATCAAGACTAGCAAAGCTTAAAGGGAAAGGAAGGGGTAAAGTGGTGAGGCTGCAGCAGCGACTAAGCATATATGGTGGCTAACATACGCAAATAAGAGCGAGAAGAGAGCAAGCGGAACGGTCGTGAAGCTAGCAATGATCAAGAAGTGATCCTGAACTCCTACTTACGTCAAACATAACCCAAAACCGTGTTCACTTCCCGGACTCCGCCGAGAAGAGACCATCACGGCTACACACGCGGTTGATGTGTTTTAATTCGGATCTGGTGTCAAGTTATCTACAACCGGACATTACCAAATTCCCATCTGCCTATAACCGCAGGCACGGCTTTCGAAAGATTATACCCTGCAGGGGTGTCCCAACTTAGCCCATGACAAGCTCTCGCGATCTACGAAGGAATAGACCTTCTCCCAGGAAGACCCGATCACACTCGGAATCCCGGTTTACAAGACATTTCGACAATGGTAAAACAAGACCAGCAAGACCGCCCGATGCGCTGACAATCCCGATAGGAGCTGCACATATCTTGTTCTCAGGGAAACACCAGATGAGCAATCCGTGAAACTAAAACCAGACCTCAAGTTTCCCTGAGGGGGCGCTGCAAAGGGTTCTAGTTCGGACCAACACTTAGACAAGCACTGGCCCGGGGGGCTGTAATAAAGATGACCCTTGGGTTAATTACTCCCAAGGGAAAAGTAGGTGGTGGTGAGGCAAATGGTAAAACCAAGGTTGGGCCTTGCTGGAGGAGTTTTATTCAAAGCGAACTGTCGAGGGGGTCCCATAAATCACCCGACCGTGTAAGGAACGCAAAATCCGGGAACATAATACAGGTATGACGGAAACTAGGGCGGCAAGAGTGGAACAAAACACCAGGCATAAGGCCGAGCCTTCCACCCTTTACCAAATATATAGATGCATTAATAATATAAGAGATATTGTGATATCCCAACCAAAATCCTGTCCACCATGGAGCAATCTTCAACTTCACCTGCAACTAGCAACGCTATAAGAGGGGCTGAGCAAAGCGGTAACATAGCCAAGCAATGGTTTGCTAGGAAGGGTGTCAAAGGTTAGAGGTTCATGGCAATTTGGGATGGCTTGATGAGCAAAAGATAGGTAACGCAGCATAGAGATAGAACAAAGCAACTAGCATAGCAATGATAGTAGTGAGATCCAGGGTAGCGGTCATCTTGCCTGAAATCCCGCTAGGAAGAAGAATGAGTCCATGAAGAAGACGAACAGGAGTAGTCGAACGAATCCTCACAATCGCAACATTACCGGAACTAAGAAGCAACACCAGAAAGAAATAAACAACATGGTAAACACACGAGCATAATCATGGCATGATGCACAAACAAGTATGATGCATGACCGGTTTAATAAGGCATGGCATGGCAAAGTGCAACAAGCAGTACTACAAGTTAAGTGGAGCTCAATATGCAATGAGTTGCATATTGACGAAACACCACATCTGAGTTATTTAGTTCGCTCTCGTTTAGGTACACAACCATGTTAAATGTTGTTAAATATGGCAAGGGGTGAAGCATATGAAAAACTACCTATCTAGACAAGTTTAAATGAGGCCGGAATAACAAACAACAAGTCCGGAAAATCCCCATATGCATGTTTTAGATTCGGTACTGTTATGCCCTAAACACCATTTTATTGTTGTTAAACAGGAAAATAAAGTGCACCATGTTAAACTAGGCATTTTTCCACCCCATTTACATATAAAGTTTATTTAAAACCGAGCTACGGTTATTTAGTTATGAATTAAATCGTTTAACATGACATATTAGCAAATTTAAACAAACAGCAAGTTAAACATTTTTAACATAGATGAAAGTGGCATATTATTAATCTACATAATTTTCTGAGCATTTTACATATATAAATTATTTTAAACCGATGCACGATTAATGAGTTATTAAATGCATGAAGAACAGGGGTTTTTCTGCAATTCTGCCAACTCTGGATAATTAGACAATTCGCAAAAGGTAAAAAAAACATAACAGGGCCGAATCTACTGCAGTTGGGCCAACAGTGCATAGGGGGCGGGGCTGCTCACCATTGGGCTTCGGCCCGGTCGGTGAGGAAGCGAGGCAGGCCGGATCTGGAGAGGAAGAGGCCCAAGCGGCAGGGCAAGGCGCGGCTGGGCTGGGCCTTGCCGCGGACGAGACCGGCCCACACGAGAGGGCGCGATCAATGGGCACGGGCAATGCGGGCGTGCAGGCGAGCACCGGCGACGAGGGCCACTCCGGCAAGGGGAGGAGGTCCGGCGAGGCGCGGGAGGGAGCCGGGGGCGCGGATCCGGTCGGGGACGAGCAGATCTGGACGCAGCGGCTCCGTTCCCAGCGACGGCGAGGCCAGCCGGCGACGGGCGGAGCTCCTAGGGCGGCAGGGACCTGCGGGGAAGGAGAGAGAGAAGCCATGAGGGAGAGGGAGAAGGAAGGAAAAAGAAGGAGAGGGCGGCGGGGTTCCGGCCTGGTTAGAAGCTTTGGGGGCGGCGGAGTCAGCTCCGGCGAGGCACTGGTCGCCGGCGATGAGGACGGGGCTCGGGCGCGGGGCGCTCGGACAGGGAGCGGGAGGCGCGGGCGAGGGGGCCAGGGCGCACGGGGTCGGGCCCGGTCGCGGCCCGAGGCGGGCTCCCCGTGGGCTTCGCAGGCCGCGGTGGTGGATGCTGGTTGGGGGCGACGTGGCGCGTCCGGGTTGGCCGCGGGCGCATCTGGGCGGCGAGGTGGCGGCGCGGGAGGAGGCCAAGTGGCGGGGCTGGGTTCGGTCGGCGCGGAATCTGAGGAGGAGGGGCTAGGAGGTAGGGGAAGGGCTAGGAGATGCCCAAAATGGCATGAGGGGGTCTATATATAGGGTAAGAGCTAGGGTTTAGGGGGTTTTGAGGCCGTTTCGGACCCTCGGATCACGATCTGACGATCAGGAACGGGGGGGGGGTTTAGGTGGGCTGCAGGAGGGCTGTATAGATGAGGCCTTGGGCTGAGAGAAGAGAAGAGGAAAGCAGCCCGGCAGGGTTTTCGGAGACCGAAAACGTTCGATGATAGACCGGCTATATTGCGGTTGTAGGTTTAACGGTTGGGCTATCAAATGGACTCCGAATGCGATGAAACTTGGCAGGCGCTCAGTCTACACTAATATAAGATCGCACGCCAAGTTGCAACCCATTCAGAGAACATTTTTATGCCACTTATAAAATAATATTTCGGAGGTGCCGCGGGCGCGTGCGAGTGTGGTCGGGCTCAGAATGGACAACGGAGAGGACCGGCGGAACACGAATGGATGCAAATTTTATGAAAACGATGCCGATGCAATGCGCATGATGCTATAAGACGAGATGCAAGACAAGAACAAAATGCAAAACAAACGAAAAAAACCCAACCACGAAGGAAGTATCATATAGCATCTCCGGAAAAGGCAAGAGTCGGAGTTACGAATATGGAAAGTTGTATCCGGGGAGTTACAACACTCCACCACTACGAGAGGATCTCGTCCCGAGATCTAGGATGTCACCGGAGGGAAAAGGAAAAGGAAGAGAAGAGGTAAAACTAAGTTGCTTCTTCGACCAATGAGTGAAACCACGAACCTTGAGAGGTTGAGCAATTAGAGATGAACGAGATTGCAAACAATCCGTTAGAAAAGAGGAATGAGGAACATTACAATAACTTGAAGGTTGCAAAGGCATGAAT
Source organism: Triticum aestivum (assembly GCF_018294505.1). Taxonomy (NCBI): domain Eukaryota; kingdom Viridiplantae; phylum Streptophyta; class Magnoliopsida; order Poales; family Poaceae; genus Triticum; species Triticum aestivum. Next base: position 288,675,165 of record NC_057813.1, on the reverse strand, counting down.
CAAGAGTTTAATGGACAAGATAGAATTCGATACCACTCCGGTTAAAACAAGATGAGAGAGGAAGAATTCGGGCAGCACGTCGGTTGAACATGGAAGGAATAGAACATGAACTTGAGAAGATGGGAAGATACTTGATGAAATCAACAACACACTGCCTCCGGAAGTATTGAAAAAATGGCACAATGGGTAAGAAGGATTTCAGACAGCACTCAGGTTGAAAAGAGAGGCAAAACTTGATAAGATGAAAGAACTTGAAGAGATGACACAACACTCCGGTTAAATGGAGAAGCAAGGAGAAGAACATGATCTTGCCAAAGCAAGATGATGAGTGAAAAGAGCAACATCACAATGCCTCCGGAACAAAAGAGTAGAAGCTAGATTGTTGGGATAAAGGGGCGGAGAAGAAAATGCCAACTTGTACCACAAATCAGCTTGGAAAGCATCCTTGCAAAGAAGAATAGAACGTAGTTGTTGGAAAACCAACAACGAAACGAATAAACCTGTAGTGGGCTTATGGAAACATCTCAACGCTTGAAGTGAAATTCTGCCACTAACGAAAAACAATTGCTTGTTTGAGATCAAAGAAGAGATGAAAACTGCTTTTGCCGAGAGGATAGGAGAAAACTTGAATCATTGATAAGCACCACAAATAGCAACACTCCTTAGGGAAGGCTTTAGGTGAAATCTTTACCGAGCTAACTCCAACGAAGAGATTTATGGATTTAAAATACCTCATTCTTGAGAACATGTGAATCAAGAAACACGAACTCAAAATTATCAAGAATGACATAACACCACCTCAAATGATAAGGTAGAAAGAATTGCACTTTGGAATGCAAGAAGAAGAGTACTTGAACTCCTCAAAACAAAACATGTGTTGAGCACCATGTTTAATTTTGAGTATAGCTTGACGGATCATAACTTCAAGAGAAATCTTGAAGAACAATTGAAGAATGAAAAGAATCCTTGATGAACCATCATGTAGCGCCTCCATGAAGAACTCCGGTAATGAAAGGATGATAGAAAGAAAGAGAAGTTGGAAACACAAGGTGAAGCCTTGCAATGATTTAGATGGAGCTTTGCGATGATATAACCAAGAAAACTTGGAACTCCGGAAAGAAAAGATGAACACTAGAACCGAGAATTACTTCATCATGAACAATCTTCGGAAGAAAAGAATCGAATCACCTCGAGGAAATAAGAATAAGATTTATTGTATGCTTATCCTTCTTCAAATTTAATTGATGACAAGCAACGGATTTGGCATACTACTTATTCTCGTAGAAAGGACTAAGAGGGATATAGCGCAAACTTGAGAAGGTATTGATGGAACCACTGGTGGGATTTGGAAACAACGAATATTTGATATCATAACAGAGGAACAGAAACCTTGAACGAACCACCGTAAGAATTGAAAATGAAAGTAGCAAAGGCACAATTCACCGGGAAGAATGAAGATACTTGAGGGGATTTAGATACAAGTGAACAAAGATATCATGAGCTTATTAGAGAATACTTGAATGATCCACCGGTAAGATTTGGAGAACAAAAGTTGAAGGTTGAGAATGAGTAATATTCAGAAATGATGGCATATGGATTATCAAGAAAGGAAGCGACTCCTGAAATGCATCAGATGGTTGAAAAGAGTTCTCACAATCGAAAACAATTATGACAGGATGGCATCAAGCTTGAACTACGCATCTTTGGAAGAACGGGTAAGGATTTAAGAGGAACTCTTCTTCGGTCTTCACATGTTGAGAATGATGATGAGAACCACCATGAATTGTTGACATACTCCGGGAGAATGAAAAGCGAAGGGGGTTGAGCCAACGATGAAAAGAGTTTGAAAGATCTTGGAGAAAGACATATGACTGATGATAATTCATTCTTACATCAAACTTCGAAAGGCTTTGGGAATGGCTCCGGGAAAATTAGAAGAGTTAGATAAGATCCTGGAAAAAAGACTTGTGGGTTAGGGCCCACTAAAAGATACACCGTTGAACAATTGATTGAAAGGGGGGATTGCACCGGTTGAATTAAATGACTTGAATGAGATAACAACCTCAAAATATATTGAACGTATTGAGAATGGAAACACAAGTCTTGTGAGATATCTTCAGCACTCCAGAACAAATGAATAGCCAGAGGTGAGTGATTGAGAGGTGCATCGGCATGAGAAAGCATTAGAAACGAGGAAAGGAATATGATCAACACTGAAAGCTTGAAATTAATCCACCGGAGAAGAATACGAGAATGAAGAATGATGAACTTGAAGCTCGTGAGCATCTTCACGAGGGATCACCAGATCAGAACATTGATTGAAAAGAGTGAATAGACTTCACATGAATAAATGGATACTTGATTAACATATATGAGTCCTTGCAGAAAAAGGGTGGGAGGGCGGGAAAACAAAGACAACTTGGGACGGATGAAACGGATACCGTTGAGAAAACTTAGAATTGATCTTGCGGATGTTGAAAATGATTGGATCCACTTGAAGAGAAGCACGCCGGTTGGAAAAGAATTAACATGACAACCTCAATGATCAAGAAGGATTAGCACTCCCATAGAAATATGAGAACTCCATTTAGGAAAGGTATGGATTCAACACTTGACTTTGAAGCAACTCGAATACCACAAATAAAATAAAACAAAGGATTGGCTTGCAGAAATAAGCTGGAACAAACATATGATAGAGATTTCGTCCAAAGTTTTCATGGTGGGGCCCACACGGGCTCGATTGTACAACACCATCATGTACAAGGCAGTGCACATGACATACGAAGTGTCCCCGAACCAGCATAGCCAAGGGTTCTTTAAGACACAACGAGACCACTGTAAAAACGACCGTGGAAAGGCGGACCACTAGATGTCAAACCCCAATCTCATATCATGCATCTGTCGAAAAGATATTCTAGGAGCTACTTGAATTCCCACCGATAAAACTCCCGAAACTTTCTGGTTATGCAATATATATCTCACCCAAAACTATCAATCCCTACATCCAGCTATATCCATCCATCAACACATAACCAAGAAACCTTCGGAAATCGTGTACCTCAACCTTTGAAAAGCATCCGTTATACGAGTTATGGCAATACACCTGAACTCCCCAGTACTGGGTGACGTCGAGGTTATCTCACCAACAACTGCATAAAAGAGATTTTTGATGTCGGCAAAACTCAGGTATTCCAGAACTGCAACGATAAAATTGTGATGACAACACCTCGGAGCTCAACTCCCCGGGTCAAAGCCACATAATAGATAGGAGGCACCAAGAACAATGTTCTCGTCACAAAACCATCAGAACGATTCCAAGATACTCACGTGATCCTAAAAAAATTTAGTGAAATTTCAGGAGAGGAAAGTCAAAACATCTACGTCAGGACACCTCACCAGAGCGACGAAGGGGGCTGAGGAGTAAAAAGAATCCTACTCTCCGATATATATAATCCTAAGACTCAAAATAGTTTTCTTCTAGACTCAACAAGGGCCAACAATCAAGGGGGCTCCTAAGGTCGGTCGAGGCTCTGATACCAACTTGTCACGCCCAATATGCGATACTATCCTAAAGAGACTCGAAGGTCCCACCAAGGATAGAACCGCATATTGAAACGCTTTGCAAGGTGGATATCATTACATCAACATTACATAATAGATGGGGATACATACATAAGGCATACAATGCCACACGAATACAACATCACAATACACAAGAGCAACATCCGACTACGGATGAAACACAAACAGAAACTCAAACGACATCCACCCTGCTAGCCCAGGCTGCCGACCTGGAACCTATCCCCTGATCGAAGAAGCAGAAGAAGAACTCAACGCAAGCAAGCATCGCTCTCGCGTCATGATCATCGCATAACCTGTACCTGCAACTGTTGTTGTAGTAATCTGTGAGCCACGAGGACTCAGCAATCCCATTACCATGGGTATCAAGACTAGCAAAGCTTAAAGGGAAAGGAAGGGGTAAAGTGGTGAGGCTGCAGCAGCGACTAAGCATATATGGTGGCTAACATACGCAAATAAGAGCGAGAAGAGAGCAAGCGGAACGGTCGTGAAGCTAGCAATGATCAAGAGGTGATCCTGAACTCCTACTTACGTCAAACATAACCCAGAAACCGTGTTCACTTCCCGGACTCCGCCGAGAAGAGACCATCACGGCTACACACGCGGTTGATGCGTTTTAATTCGGATCTGGTGTCAAGTTATCTACAACCGGACATTAACAAATTCCCATCTGCCTATAACCGCAGGCACGGCTTTCGAAAGATTATACCCTGCAGGGGTGTCCCAACTTAGCCCATGACAAGCTCTCGCGATCAACGAAGGAATAGACCTTCTCCCAGGAAGACCCGATCAGACTCGGAATCCCGGTTTACAAGACATTTCGACAATGGTAAAACAAGACCAGCAAGACCGCCCGATGCGCCGACAATCCCGATAGGAGCTGCACATATCTCGTTCTCAGGGCAACACCGGATGAGCAATCCGTACAACTAAAACCAGACCTCAAGTTTCCCTGAGGGGGCGCTGCAAAGGGCTCTAGTTCGGACCAACACTTAGACAAGCACTGGCCCGGGGGGGCTGTAATAAAGATGACCCTTGGGTTAATTACTCCCAAGGGAAATAGTAGGTGGTGGTGAGGCAAATGGTAAAACCAAGGTTGGGCCTTGCTGGAGGAGTTTTATTCAAAGCGAACTGTCGAGGGGGTCCCATAAATCACCCGACCGCGTAAGGAACGCAAAATCCGGGAACATAACACCGGTATGACGGAAACTAGGGCGGCAAGAGTGGAACAAAACACCAGGCATAAGGCCGAGCCTTCCACCCTTTACCAAATATATAGATGCATTAATAATATAAGAGATATTGTGATATCCCAACCAAAATCCTGTCCACCATGGAGCAATCTTCAACTTCACCTGCAACTAGCAACGCTATAAGAGGGGCTGAGCAAAGCGGTAACATAGCCAAGCAATGGTTTGCTAGGAAGGGTGTCAAAGGTTAGAGGTTCATGGCAATTTGGGATGGCTTGATGAGCAAAAGATAGGTAACGCAGCATAGCGATAGAACGAAGCAACTAGCATAGCAATGATAGTAGTGAGATCCAGGGTAGCGGTCATCTTGCCTGAAATCCCGCTAGGAAGAAGAACGAGTCCATGAAGAAGACGAACGGGAGTAGTCGAACGAATCCTCACAATCGCAACATTACCGGAACTAAGAAGCAACACCGGAAAGAAATAAACAACATGGTAAACGCACGAGCATAATCATGGCATGATGCACAAACAAGTATGATGCATGACCGGTTTAATAAGGCATGGCATGGCAAAGTGCAACAAGCAGTACTACAAGTTAAGTGGAGCTCAATATGCAACGAGTTGCATATTGACGAAACACCACATCTGAGTTATTTAGTTCGCTCTCGTTTAGGTACACAACCTTGTTAAATGTTGTTAAACATGGCAAGGGGTGAAGCATATGAAAAACTACCTATCTAGACAAGTTTAAATGAGGCCGGAATAACAAACAACAAGTCCGGAAAATCCCCATATGCATATTTTAGATTCGGTACTGTTCTGCCCTAAACACCATTTTATTGTTGTTAAACAGGAAAATAAAGTGCACCATGTTAAACTAGGCATTTTTCCACCCCATTTACATATAAAGTTTATTTAAAACCGAGCTACGGTTATTTAGTTATGAATTAAATCGTTTTAACATGGCATATTAGCAAATTTAAACAAACAACAAGTTAAACATTTTTAACATAAATGAAAGTGGCATATTATTAATCTACACAATTTTCTGAGCATTTTACATATATAAATTATTTTAAACCGATGCACGATTAATGAGTTATTAAATGCATGAAGAACAGGGGTTTTCTGCAATTCTGCCAACTCTGGATAATTAGACAATTCGCAGAAGGTAAAAAAAACATAACAGGGCCGAATCTACTGTAGTTGGGCCAACAGTGCACAGGGGGTGGGGCTGCTCACCATTGGGCTTCGGCTCGGTCGGTGAGGAAGCGAGGCAGGCCGGATCTGGAGAAGAAGAGGCCCAAGCGGCAGGGCAAGGCGCGGCTGGGCTGGGCCTTGCTACGGACGAGGCCGGCCCACACGGGAGGGCGCGGTCAACGGGCACGGGCGATGCGGGCGTGCAGGCGAGCACCGGCGACGAGGGCCACTCCGGCGAGGGGAGGAGGTCCGGCGAGGCGCGGGAGGGAGCCGGGGGCGCGGATCCGGTCGAGGACGAGCAGATCTGGACGCGGCGGCTCTGTTCCCAGTGACGGCGAGGCCAGCCGGCGACGGGCGGAGCTCCTAGGGCGGCAGGGACCTGCGGGGAAGCAGAGAGAGAAGGCATGAGGGAGAGGGAGAAGGAAGGAAAAAGAAGGAGAGGGCGGTGGGGTTCCGGCCTGGTTAGAAGCTTCGGGGGCGGCGGAGTCAGCTCCGGCAAGGCACTGGTCGCCGGCGACGAGGACGGGGCTCGGGCGCGGGGCGCTCAGGCAGGGAGCGGGAGGCGCGGGCGAGGGGGGCAGGGCGCATGGGGTCGGGCCCGGTCGCGGCCCGAGGCGGGCTCCCCGTGGGCTTCGCGGGTCGCGACGGTGGATGCTGGTTGGGGAAGACGTGGCGCGTCCGGGTTGGCCGCGGGCGCGTCTGGGCGGCGAGGTGGTGGCGCGGGAGGAGGCCAAGTGGCGGGGCTGGGTTCGGTCGGTGCGGAATCTGAGGAGGAGGGGCTAGGAGGTAGGGGAAGGGCTAGGAGATGCCCAAAATGGCATGAGGGGGTCTATATATAGGGTAAAACCTAGGGTTTAGGGGGTTTGAGGACGTTTCGGACCCTCGGATTATGATCTGACGATCAGGAACGGAGGGGGGTTTAGGTGGGCTGCAGGAGGGCTGTGTAGATGAGGCCTTGGGCTGAGAGAAGAGAAGAGGAAAGCAGCCCGGCAGGGTTTTCGGAGACCGAAAACGTCCGACGATAGACCGGCTATATTGCGGTTGTAGGTTTAACGGTTGGGCTATTAAATGGACTCCGAATGCGATGAAACTTGGCAGGCGCTCTGTCTACACTAATATAAGATCGCACACCAAGTTGCAACCCATTCCGAGAACATTTTTATGCCACTTATAAAATAATATTTCGGAGGTGCCGCGGGCGCGTGCGAGTGTGGTCGGGCTCAGAACGGACAACGGAGAGGATTGGCGGAACATGAACGGATGCAAGTTTTATGAGAACGATGCCGATACAATGCGCATGATGCTATGAGACGAGATGCAAGACAAGAATAAAATGCAAAACAAACGACAAAAACCCAACCACGAAGGAAGTATCATATAGCATCTCCGGAAAAGGCAAGAGTCGGAGTTACGAATATGGAAAGTTGTATCCAGGGCGTTACAAGTGGGTGCCAGTCTCTCCCACTTTAGTCGGATCGGATTCGATGAAAAGGGTCCTTATGAAGGTTAAATAGCAATTGACATATCACGTTGTGGCTTTTGCGTAGGTAAGAAACGTTCTTGCTAGAAACCCATAGGAGCCACGTAAAACATGCAAACAACAATTAGAGGACGTCTAACTTATTTTTGCAGGGTATGCTATGTGATGTGATATGGCCAAAAGAATGTGATGAATGATATGTGATGTATGAGATTGATCATGTTCTTGTAATAGGAATCACGACTTGCATGTCGATGAGTATGCCAACCGGCAGGAGCCATAGGAGTTGTCTTAATTTATTGTATGACCTGCGTGTCATTGAACAATGCCATGTAATTACTTTACTTTATTGCTAAACTATTAGCCATAGTAGTAGAAGTAATAGTTGGCGAGACAACTTCATGGAGACACGATGATGGAGATCATGGTGTCATGCCGGTGACAATGATGATCATGGAGCCTCGAAGATGGAGATCAAAAGGAGCAAAATGATATTGGCCATATCATGTCACTTTTGATTACATGTGATGTTTATCATGTTTATGCATCTTATTTGCTTAGAACGACGGTAGTAAATAAGATGATCCCTCTTTAAAATTTCAAGAAAGTGTTCCCCCTAAATGTGCACCATTGCGAAAGTTTGTTGTTTCGAAGCACCACGTGATGATCGGGTGTGATAGATTCTAACGTTCACATACAACGGGTGTAAGCCAGATTTACACACGCAAAACACTTAGGTTGACTTGACGAGCCTAGCATGTACAGACATGGCCTCGGAACACAAGAGACCGAAAGGTCGAGCATGAGTCGTATAGTAGATACGATCAACATGAAGATGTTCACCGATGATGACTAGTCCATCTCACGTGATGATCGGACACGGCCTAGTTGACTCGGATCATGTATTACTTAGATGACTAGAGGGATGTCTATCTAAGTGGGACTTCATAAGATGAACTTAATTATCCTGAACATAGTCAAAAGGTCTTTGCAAATTATGTCGTAAGCTCGCGTTTTAGTTCTACTGTTTTAGATATGTTCCTAGAGAAAAGATAGTTGAAAGTTAATAGTAGCAATTATGCGGACTGGGTCCGTAAACTGAGGATTGTCCTCATTGCTGCGTAGAAGGCTTATGTCCTGAATGCACCGCTCGGTGTGCTGAACCTCGAACGTCGTCTGTGGATGTTGCGAACATCTGACATACACGTTTTGATAACTATGTGATAGTTCAGTTAAACGGTTTAGAGTTGAGGCACAAAGATGATTTCGAAACGTCACGGAACATATGAGATGTTTCGAGGGCTGAAATTGGGATTTCAGGCTCGTGCCCACATCAAGAGGTATAAGACCTCCGATGATTTTCTTAGCTTGCAAACTAAGGGAGAAAAGCTCAACCGTTGAGCTTGTGCTCAGATTGTCTGAGTACAACAATCACTTGAATCGAGTGGGAGTTAATCTTCCAGATGAGATAGTGATGTTTCTCCAAATCATTGCCACCAAGCTACTAGAGCTTCATGATGAACTATAACATATCAGGGATAGATATGATCATAAGTATTCGCGATGATTGACACCGCAAAAGTAGAAGTCAAGTAGGAGCATCAATTGTTGATGGTTAGTAATGGGTGCTATCGGTAAAGATTTATATATGGGAAGTCCTGTTTTGGTCACCGGAAAAGTTTCAAGTGCTATCGGTAACGTACCAGGACCACCGGGAGGGTCCCGGGGGTCCACCAGGTGGGGCCACCGGCCCGAGAGGGCTGCATGGGCCAAGTGTGGGAGGGGACCAGCCCCAGGTAGGCTGGTGCGCCCCCCACAGGGCCCAAGGCGCCTAGGGTTTGGGGAGGGGGCGCCTCCACCTTGCTTGGGGGGCAAGTTTCCCCCTCTCCCCCCCTTGGCCGCACCCTAGATGGGTTTTGGGGTGCCGCCACCCCTAGGGAGGGAACCCTAGATGGGGGCGCAGCCCCTCCCCTTCCCCTATATATACTTGAGGTATTGGGGGCTGCAAATACACGAGTTAATCCTCTCCCTAGGGCAGCCCTACCTCTCTCCCTCCTCATCTCTCGCGGTGCTTGGCGAAGCCCTGCTGGAGTGCCACGCTCCTCCACCACCACCACGCCGTTGTGCTGCTGCTGGACGGAGTCTTTCCCAACCTCTCCCTCTCTCCTTGCTGGATCAAGGCACGGGAGACGTCACCGGGCTGCACATGTGTTGAACGCGGAGGTGCCATTCGTTCGGCACTAGGATCTCCGGTGATTTGGATCACGACGAGTACGACTCCCTCAACCCCGTTCTCTTGAGCGCTTCCGCTTAGCGATCTACAAGGGTATGTAGATGCACTCCCCTCTCTCTCATTGCTAGTCTCTCCATAGATAGATCTTGGTGACTCGTAGGAAAATTTTGAATTTCTGCTACGTTCCCCAACATGTCCTCGGGTAAATTTATTGGTTCCATGCAAGAAATGGGAATGAAATTCAAAATTCTGGGCGTCGTGGCTGGGTTGGAACGTTGAGAAAGTTAGTTTTTTAATTACTGTAAATCCAAAACACGCATGAAAATAATGAAACTTGGCTTGGTGCCATGACATGGCACCAACTTGTTGTGGTAAATTTGCAGTCTGATTTGTGAAGGCGCACACATTAACAATCAACAAAGTTTTTTTGGAACAAGTGCTGTCACGTTACAATCGGAAAAACAAGTATTATTGAAACCGTGGGCGTTCTACTTACTAGTACCATTTACGTTCCGCCACACGTCCCCATTTTTATTAGCTAGGAGGCGCTGTGCAGGGTAGCTATTTGAGTACGAGAGGCGTGCGATCAGACCCCTACGCGTGCTTATCGGTAGGAGAGCCCTTTGACCTTCATCTGCCGTCCACCTCTCTCCCAAGGTCTCCACTAATGGTGCCCGAGCCTCTGTTTAATGGTGTGGCTATGTCTCACTCGGCTGAGATTTAAGAGAGAAAAAAGAAAATCTGAAAGCACGGATCTTGATGTAAGATCTGACAGACCTATATAGCATCTACTGCGACTTATAGCAAGACTGATGAATATATAAGGATGATTAATTTTTTTTTGATCAAAGAAGGGCTTGCCCCTTCTGATTTTCATTACTGAAAACCACCACAATTCACAAGAAGTTCAGCACAACTCCAGCCTAACACGAAGGACTAAAAGCTACCAGATTGAAATCGCAACATCCTGATAACCCACAAGTGTAGGGGATCGCAACATCTTTCGAGGGTGAAGTACAACCCAAATTTATTGATTCAACACAAGGGGAGCCAAAGAATATTCTTGAGTATTAGTAGTTGAGTTGTCAATTCAACCACACCTGGATAACTTAATATCTGCAGCAAAGTATTTAGTAGCAAAGTAATATGATAATAATGGTAACAGTAGCAAAGGTAAATGTTTTTGGGTTTTTTGTAGTAGTTGTAACAGTAGCAACGGAAAAGTAAATAAGCGGAGAAAAATATATGAAAAGCTCGTAGGCAATGGATAAGTGATGGATAATTATGCCGGATGCAATTCCTCATGTAATAGCTATAACATAGGGTGGCACAGAACTAGCTCCAATTCATCAATGTAATGTGGGCATGTATTCCGTAAATAGTCATACGTGCTTATGGAAAAGAACTTGCATGACATCTTTTGTCCTACCCTCCTGTGGCAGTGGGGTCCTAGTGGAAACTAAGGGATATTAAGGCCTCCTTTTAATAGAGAACCGGACCAAAGAATTAACACATAGTGAATACATGAACTCCTCAAACTACGGTCATCACCGAGAAGTATCCTGATTATTGTCACTTCGGGGTTGTCGGATCATAACACATAATAGGTGACTATAGACTTGCAAGATAGGATCAAGAACACACATATATTCATGAAAATGTAATAGGTTCAGATCTGAAATCATGGCACTTGGGCCCTAGTGACAAGCATTAAGCATAGCAAAGTCATAGCAACATCAATTTCAGAACATAGTGGATACTAGGGATCAAACCCTAACAAAACTAACTTGATTACATGGTAAATCTCATCCAACCTATCACCGTCCAGCAAGCCTACGATGGAATTACTCATGCACGGCGGTGAGCATCATGAAATTGGTGATGGAGGATGGTTGATGATGACGACGGCGATGAATCCCACTCTCTGGAGCCTCGAATGGACTCCAGATCAGCCCTCCCAAGAGAGATTAGGGCTTGGCGGCGGCTCCGTGTCGTAAAACGCGATGAAACTTTCTCTCTGATTTTTTTCTCCGCGAGACGAAATATATGGAGTTGGAGTTGAGGTCGCTGGAGCTCCAGGGGGCACACGAGATAGGGGGCGCGCCCTACAGGGGGGCGCCCCCCTATCTCGTGGACATGCCCTAGGCCCCCTGGTGTATTTCTTTTGCCCAAAAATTCTTATTAATTCCAAAAAGTGCCTCCATGGATTTTCAGGACATTCCGAGAACTTTTCTTTTCTACACATAAAACAACATCATGGCAGTTCTGCTGAAAACAGCGTCAGTCCGGGTTAGTTTCATTCAAATCATGCAAATTAGAGTCCAAAACAAGGGTAAAAGTATTTGGAAAAGTAGATACGTTGGAGACGTATCAACTCCCCCATGCTTAAACCTTTGCTTGTCCTCAAGAAATTCAGGTGATAAACTGAAAGTGACAAAGAAAAACTTCTACAAACTCTATTTGCTCTTGTTGTTGTAAACATGAAAAGCCAGGATTCAAGTTTCAGCAAATATTATGAACTAACCATACTAACAATAACACTCAGCTCTCATAATTACTCATATCAATAGCATAATTAGCTTGCGAGCCATAATAATAAAACTCGGATGACAACACTTTCTCAAAATAATTATAACATGATATAACAAAATGGTATCTCGCTAGCCCTTTTTGAGACCGCAAAACATAAATGCAGAGCACCTTTAAAGATCAAGGACTGACTAAACATTGTAATTCATGGTAAAAGAGATCCAGTCAAGTCATAACCAATATAAACCAATAGTAATGAATGCAAATGACAGTGTGCTCTCCAGCGAGTGCTTTTAATAAGAAGGGTGATGACTCAACATAAAAGTAAATAGATAGACCCTTCGCAGAGGGAAGCAGGGATTTTTAGAGGTGCCAGAGCTCGATTTTAAAATAGAGATTGAATGACATTTTGAGCGACATACTTTCACTGTCAACGCAACATCTATGAGATGGTTGTATCTTCCTTACTACATGCATTATATGCAGTTCCCAAACAGAATGGTAAAGGTTTATACTCCCCCAACCACCAACAAGCATCAATCCATGGCTTTCTCGAAAGAACGAGTGCGTCCAACTAACAACATCCCTGGGGGAGTTTTGTTTAATTATTTTGATTTGCTTTGATCTTTTTGGATCATGGGACTGGGCATCCCGGTTATCGTCCCTTTCTCGTGAATGAGGAGCGGAGTCCACTCCTCGTGAGAATAACCCACCTAGCACGGAAGATATAGGCAGCCCTAGTTGTAACATGAGCTGCTCGAGCATACAAAACAGAATTTCATTTGAAGGTTTGGAGTTTGGCACATACAAATTTACTTGGAACGACAGGTAGATACCGCATATAGGAAGCTATAGTGGACTCATATGGAACAACTTTGGGGTTTTAAGGAGTTTGGATGCACAAGCAGTATTCCCGCTTAGTACAGGTGAATGCTAGCAAAAGACTGGGAAACGACCAACTGAGAGAGCGACAACAGTCATAAACATGCATTAAAATTAATCCACACCGAATACAAGCATGAGTAGGATATAATCCACCATGAACATAAGTATTGTGAAGGCTATGTTGATTTGTTTCAACTACATGCATGAACATGTGCCAAGTCGAGTCACTCATTCATTTAAAGGAGGATACCATCCCATCATATCACATCATAATCATTCTAATAGTTTGTTGGCATGCAAGGTAAACCATTATAACTCAAAGCTAATCAAGCATGGTACAAGCAACTATAATCTCTAAATGTCATTGCAAATATGTTTACTTCATAATAGTTGACTCAGAAACGATGAACTCATCATATTTAGAAAAACAAGAGCGGTCGAGTTCATACCAGCTTTTCTCATCCCAATAAGTCCATCATATATCGTCATTATTGCCTTTCACTTGCACGACCGAATGATGTGTATAATAATAAGAGTGCATGTGCATTGGACTAAGCTGGAATCTGCAAGCATTCAACTCAAAAGAGAAGACAAGATAATATGGGCTCTAAATTAAATAAACAATCATGCATAAGAGAGCCACTAAGCATTTTCAATACGATCTTCTCGACTACCAAAGGAGAGAAAAGAAAATAAAACTATTTACACGGGAAAGCTCCCAATAAGAAAGAAGAAGAACTAGAAATCTTTTTGGGTTTTCATTTTAATTTCTACTACAAGCAAGAAAATTAAACTAACTAATTTTTTTAGGTTTTTCTCAAGGTTTATCAAATACACAAGAAGAAAACTAGAAAAAAAAGGAATTTAAACTAGCATGGATAATACAATGAAAGAGTATGAGCACCGACGACTAGTGTGTGAACATGAATGTAAAGTCGGTGAGAAATACGTACTCCCCCAAGCTTAGGCTTTTGGCCTAAGTTGGTCTAGTACCAAGGATCGCCTGGCTGATATCCATAAGTGAAACCGGGGTTTTACTGAGATGCAGAGGCAACCGCCTCTTGAGTTGCAGCATGTTGGCGAGCTGCCTCCACTCCCCTCTGGTATTCAGCTGCTTCCTCCCTGGTGACAACATATCTTCCTTTTGCCTGATAATCAAAAAGGTAGGGAGCAGGAAGAGTAACAGGGACGACATTGCGTCTGTCATAGATTAATCGATAATGGAGGACTTGTTCATTCCTCTCAAGAAAATGATGACTAAACATAGCTTCTTTATCTAAATAAACAGGAGGTATTATCATACCTCCTTCTCGTGGGGCTATATTATGATAATTAGCCACACGGGTTGCATAAATCCCTCCAAAGAAATCTCCCTTTCTACTATTGTTCTGCAACCTACGTGCAACTATTGCCCCCAAGTTATAACCTTTATAACCTAACACGGCACTATTGAGGACACACAGATCGGGGACACACATGTGACATGCTTCATCCTTACCATTAATACATCTACCAATGAAGAGAGCAAAATAATGTATAGCAGGAAAATGAATGCTCCCTATGGTAGCTTGTGCTATGTCCCTAGATTCTCCCACAATAATACTAGCAAGAAAATCTCTAAATTCAGATTTGTGAGGATCATTAATATTTCCCCACTGCGGGAGTTTGCAAGTAGTTGTAAAATCCTCTAAATCCATGGTATAAGAAGTATCATAAATATCAAATATGACACTAGGAGAATTACGCACACAGTTATATTTAAACCTCCGCACAAAGGAATCAGTCAATTGATAGTACTGAGGACACTTATCTTGTAAGGATTCCTCCAGCTCAGCATTATGCACAAACGCGTCAAATTCCTCCTTAAAACCTGCTCTGACCATAAAATCATCGGATGGCCACTCACAAGCTCGTACATTCGCGTCCCTTGGCAATGCAACATCTTGCTCACGTAAAGAAATCCTGGGCCCTTTCTTTGCGGAGGAACCACCTTGGTACATTCTTCTAAGCATATTTCTTTTTCTGAAATAAATCTGAATTTTTTAGTAACTTCAAGATAAAAGTGAATAAAACTGAACAAGATTGATAGCAACTACTCCTACAAGTGCCTAGAGCCTATATCATGCATTGGAATTGCTTGGGACCTCAAAATTTTAACATGCAAGCTCAAGAACAAGGTCACCTATGCAGCAAAAATTTGCAATCAATAAAACACTAGAACAAAAACTAATTGGACCAATGGAGGAGTAACATACCAAGCAACAAACTCCCAAAGTAGTTTTGTGAATGGAGCTTTGAGCAAGGAGATCGAAAATCGCAGCAAAACGAGCTAGAACTCGTGCTTGAGCTGGATGGGGATTTTTTGGGTAGAAGATGAAATGTGTGAGTGCTGGCATAAGTGGAGGGGGCCCACCAGGGGCCCACGAGACAGGGGGGCGCGCCCTCCACTCTCATGGCCTGGTGCTTTCCCCTCCTGTAGTGATTTCAGTGCCTAAAATCCTCAAATATTCCAGAAAAAATCATACTAAATTTGTAGGGCATTTGGAGCACTTTTATTTTCGGCCTATTTTTTAATGCACCGATAATTCAGAAAACAGACAGATAATACTATTTTTGCTTTATTTATTCTAAATAACAGAAAGTAAAAAGAGGGTAGAGAAGGTTGTGCCTTCTAGTTTCATCCATCTCGTGATCATCAAAATGAATCCACTAACAAGGTTGATCAAGTCTTGTTAACAAACTCATTCTGAATAACACGGAACCAGAGAAATTTCGAATAACACTAAGTTACCTCAACGGGGATATGAAAATCCCCAACAATAAGAATATCATAGTTTTTCTTGACAGTAGGGAGAGGAAATTCAAAACCTCCAAAAATAATAGTTGGAACTTTTTCAATAGAATTGATGCTATGAACTTGAGATTGTTTCCTCGGAAAGTGTACCGTATGCTCATTACCATTAACATGAAAAGTGACATTGCCTTTGTTGCAATCAATAACAGCCCCTGCAGTGTTCAAAAAAGGTCTACCAAGGATAATAGACATACTATCATCCTCAGGAATATCAAGAATAACAAAGTCCGTTAAGATAGTGACATTTGCAACCACAACAGGCACATCCTCACAAATACTGACATGTATAGAAGTTGATTTATCATCCATTTGCAAAGATATTTCAGTAGGTGTCAACTTATTCAATTCAATTCTACGATATAAAGAGAGAGGCATAACACTAACACCGGCTCCAAGATCACATAAAGCAGTTCTAACATAATTTCTTTTAATGGAGCATGGTATAGTTGGTACCCCCGGATCTCCAAGTTTCTTTGGTATTCCAACCTTAAAAGTGTAATTAGAAAGCATGGTGGAAATTTCAGCTTCCGGTATCTTTCTTTTATTTGTAATGATATCCTTCATATACTTAGCATAAGGATTTACTTTCAACATATCAGTTAAGCGCATACGTAAGAAAATAGGTCTAATCATTTCAACAAAGGCTCAAAATCCTCATCATTATTTGACTTGGATGGTTTAGGAGGAAAGGGCATGGGTTTCTGAACCCATGGTTCTCTTTCTTTACCGTGCTTACTAGCAACAAAATCTCTCTTATCATAACGTTGATTCTTTGATTGTGGGTTATCAAGATCAACAGCAGGTTCAATCTCTACATCATTGTTTTTTCTAGGTTGAGCATCAACATGAACATTATCATTAGCATTATCGCTAGGTTCATGTTCATCACCTGATTGTGTTTCAGCATAAGAAATAGAAATATCATTGGGATTCTCAGGTGTGTCTATAGTGGGTTCACTAGAAGCATGCAAAGTCCTATCGTTTTTCTTTTTCTTCTTTTTAGAATAACTAGGTGCCTCTAAATTATTTCTCTGAGAATCTTGCTCGATTCTCTTAGGGTGGCCTTCAGGATACAAAGGTTCCTGAGTCATTCTACCTATTCTAGTAGCCACTCTAACAGCAAAGTCATTTTTATTATTCAATTCCTCAAGCAAATCATTTTGAGCTTTAAGTACTTGCTCAACTTGAGTAGCAACCATAGAAGCATATTTGCTAACGCGGTGAAGTTCATCTTTAACTCTAGCCAGATTATCACTTACACGTCCTATCTCGAAAGTATTATTCTTTAACTCTCTACCAGCATAAGCATTAGAACTTTCTTGTCAAGCCATAAAGTCATCAAATTCATCTAAGCAAGGGCTATGAAATTTAGTAGAGGGGATTTCAACTTTATCATATCTATAGAGAGAATTTACCTTTACTACCTGTGTCGGGTTATCAAGACAATGTGGTTCTTCAGCAGGCGGTATATTAAGACCATGTATTTATTCAATAGGAGGTAAATTCTTGACATCTTCAGCTTTAATACCTTTTTCTTTCATTGATTTCTTTGCCTCTTGCATATCTTCGGGACTGAGAAATAAAACACCTCTCTTCTTCGGAGTGGATTTAGGAATAGGCTCAGGAGTTGGCTCAACTGTTCAGGAATTGCCTTAGGAATTGGCTCAGGAAGATTCCAATTATTTTCATTAGTCAACATATTATTCAATAATATTTCAGCTTCGTCGACTGTTCTTTCCCTGAAAACACAACCAGCACAACTATCCAAGTAGTCCTTGGAAGCATCGGTTAGTCCATTATAAAAGATATCAAGTATTTCATTTTTCTTAAGAGGATGATCAGGCAAAGCATTAAGTAACCGGAGAAGCCTCCTCCAAGCTTGTGGGAGACTCTCTTCTTTGATTTGCACAAAATTATATATTTCCCGCAAGGCAGCTTGTTTCTTATGAGCAGGGAAATATTTAGCAGAGAAGTAATAAATCATATCCTAGGGACTACGCACACAACCAGGAGCAAGAGAATTATACCAAGTCTTAGCATCACCCTTTAATGAGAACAAAAATATCTTAAGGATATAAAAATAGCGAGATCTTTCATCATTAGTAAACAGGGTAGCTATATCATTCAACTTGGTAAGATGTGCCACAACAGTTTCAGATTCAAGGCCATAAAAAGGATCAGATTCAACTCAAGTAATAATTTCAGGATCAACAGAGAATTCATAATCCTTATCAGTAACACAGATAGGTGAAGTAGGAAAAGCAGGGTCGGGTTTCATTCTAGCATTAAGAGACTGCTGCTTCCATTTAGCTAATAATTTCTTAATATCAGATATATCATTGCAAGCAAAAATTTCCCTAGCAGCTTCTTCATTCATAACATAACCCTTAGGAACAACAGGCAATACATAATCATTGGGAGAACCTTCATCATCACTATCATCAATAATAGCATCTTCAATATTTTGATTCCTCCTAACTCTAGCAAGTTGTTCATCAAGAAATTCACCTAATGGCAAAGTAGTATCATGCACAGAAGTAGTTTCATCATGCATAGCAGAAGTGGCATCATCAATAACATGCGACATATCAGAATTCATAGCAGTAGCATGTTCAGGTGTTGCAAACTTACTCATAACAGAAGGAGAATCTAGTGCAGAGCAAGATGGCAGTTCCTTACCTCCCCTCGTAGTTGAGGGATAGATCTTGGTTTTAGCGTCTTTCAAGTTCTTCATAGTGATCAATAGATATAAATCCCAAGTGACTAAGAGAAGAGAGCTATGCTCCCCGGCAATGGCGCCAGAAATTAGTCTTGATAACCCACAAGTGTAGGGGATCGCAATAGCTTTCGAGGGTGAAGTACAACCCAAATTTATTGATTCGACACAAGGGGAGCCAAAGAATATTCTTGAGTATTAGCAGTTGAGTTGTCAATTCAACCACACATGGATAACTTAATATCTGTAGCAAAGTATTTAGTAGCAAAGTAATATGATAATAATGGTAACAATAGAAAAGGTAAGTGTTTTTGGGTTAGTTGTAGTAGTTGTAACAGTAGCAACGGAAAAGTAAATAAGCGGAGAACAATATATGAAAAGCTCGTAGGCAATGGATCAGTGATGGATAATTATGTCGGATGCGATTCCTCATGTAAGAGCTATAACATAGGGTGACACAGAACTAGCTCCAATTTATCAATGTAATGTAGGCATCTATTCTGTAAATAGTCATACGTGCTTATGGAAAAGAACTTGCATGACATCTTTTGTCCTACCCTCCCGTGGCAGCGGGGTCCTAGTGGAAACTAAGGGATATTAAGGCCTCCTTTTAATAGAGAACCGGACCAAAGCATTAAAACATAGTGAATACATGAACTCCTCAAACTACGGTCATCACCGAGAAGTATCCTGATTATTGTCACTTCGGGGTTGTCGGATCATAACACATAATAGGTGACTATAGACTTGCAAGATAGGATCAAGAACACACATATATTCATGAAAACATAATAGGTTCAGATCTGAAATCATGGCACTCGGGCCCTAGTGACAAGCATTAAGCATAGCAAAGTCATAGCAACATCAATCTCAGAACATAGTGGATACTAGGGATCAAACCCTAAAAAAACTAACTTGAGTACATGGTAAATCTCATCCAACCTATCACCGTCCAGCAAGCCTACGATGGAATTACTCACGCACGGCGGTGAGCATCATGAAATTGGTGATGGAGGATGGTTGATGATGACGACGGCAACGAATCCCCCTCTCCGGAGCCCCGAACGGACTCCAAATTAGCCCTCCCGAGAGAAAATAGGGCTTGGCAGCGGCTCCGTGTCGTAAAACGCGATAAAACTTTCTCTCTGATTTTTTTCTCCGTGAGACGGAATATATGGAGTTGGAGTTGAGGTTGGTGGAGCTCCAGGGGGCCCACGAGATAGGGGGCGCGCCCTACAGGGGGGGGGACGCCCCCCTGTCTCGTGGACAGGCCCTGGGGCCCCTGGTGTATTTCTTTCGCCCAGAAATTCTTATTAATTCCAAAAAGTGCCTCCGTGGATTTTCAGGACATTCCGAGAACTTTTCTTTTCTACACATAAAACAACATCATGGCAGTTCTGCTAAAAACAGCGTCAGTCCGGGTTAGTTTCATTCAAATCATGCAAATTAGAGTCCAAAACAAGGGCAAAAGTGTTTGGAAAAGTAGATATGTTGGAGTCGTAACACATCCCAAGAGGCCAACAAAGGCCAACCATCCGCGCTAGAACCCAATATTTCACAACCGACGACACAATCCACATCCTAAGCCGATTATTACATCAAAAGAAACCAGGAAACTGAAGGAAGCCCAGTAGCAACTAGAGAACAACAACGCCAGGGTCGCCACAGCAAGAGTTTCCTTCATTCCAGCCTCGCAACATTGATCTTCCATAGAAAGATAAGGACGATTAATTGTCTTACATAATTAGAAAGATAATTAAAAAAAGCCACATGCGGCTACGCCCGAAATACACAAGGGCAAAAGAAAAAGGAAGACAAGGATCTGGCTCGCTGATCTCTACTTTCTTGATGCCTTGCTACAGGCCGCGGGAACTAGAGTCCGCGGCGAGCGGCGATGAGCCCTTTCATGTCCTCAATACACTGCTTGAGAACATCCACGGATTCCTCCACCAGCATTTGGTGCTCGTTGCTGAGCATGTCATTCTCGCCCATAAGTTTCTTGACGATGACGCCGGTCCTCTTCAACAAGGCACTGGTCTCCTCCTACTGGTCTGCACTTCGGATGATCTTCTCCCTCGGCAGGTCGCGCTCAGCCCAGAGCCTCTCATTGCCCTCCCTTAGTTGCCGGATGACGCTGGTAGCCTGTTCAAACGAGGCTTTCATGTTGTCCTGCAACCTCGCCCGGCCGGAGATCTGATCCATCTGGCTATGGACGATCGCATCCATGCGCTTGTAACAGTCGTCGCCTGCCCGCGAGAAATTTTCCCAGGACGCCGCGGCGCGGCGGGACATCTCTGCTGCATTGGTGGCGCGACGAGACATCTCTGCTTCTTCCGCGGCACAGCCGGACAAGTCTGCTACATCGATGGTGCGGCAGGACCTCCATGCTGCTTCAGCGGCGGGGCGGGACCTCTGTGCTGCTACTTCCGTGTGGTGGGACATGTCGGCTGCTCTCGCAGCGAGGTGGGACATCTCCCGTGCTTCTGCTTCCATGCTCTCCTCTCCCTGGTGGCAATCTCTCGACCCAGAACTCACGCTAGCCATGGCAGACGCAAGGGAAGGATGCTGAATGACTTGTTTGTTTTTGTGGATGAGGAGTTGAGGAGGAATGTGCAGTCATCTTGGCATACTAGTATTTATAACCGAGTACTAATACGCTCCTAAGTGGGAAACCGTTTAGGTTTTGATCGGTGTGAACAAGTTTGCAATTCAATATAGCGTGGTACTAATACGCTCCTAAGTGGGAAACCGTTTAGGTTCTGATCGGTGTGAACAGGTTTCCAATTCAATATAGTGTGGAGTAATTTGGAATGTGACGAGACGCAAGCTCAAAATTTATTGACGGTTCTAGTTTCGAAGTGCGACACTATTCTCGGATGGAGTACTTCTTTTTCTACTCCCTTCTTTCTGGTTTTATAGGGCTTATCTCAAAATTTTAGTTTTTCCATTTTATAAGGCTCAATTTGGTTGTTCCCCAACACATGTTCAGATTCCAAGGTGCATTAAATCATTGCATGCAAGCATTAAGAGAAAATTGACCAATGCATGTACTTTATGCATGCATGCATTGCAATTAATGCATTGATAAACATAATTTTTTGAGAAAAATAAGAGCATTAATTAGGTGCTTTTGCAAATTACAAAAAATATTCCACCACTCACCATCTTGGTTGGTGAGATTTTTGAATTAAGTCCTATAAACCGGAAAGGAGGGAGTACTGCTGTGTACGTGCAATAGCTGGCACCATCGTATACATATCTTATGATTAATGGGGCATTCAACAGGAATAGCCGCGTGGCGAGCTCTAGGCTAGTCTTTTTTCAGACGCATTAAACCTGTCTGTCGGGACTTCTCGCACACACCATCGTGCCACCCACAAAAACTTGTACTCTGAGTTTAGTACTCCCTCCGTCCGGAAATACTTGTCATCAAAATGAATAAAATCGGATGTATCTAGACGTATTTTAGTTTGAGATACATATCTTTTTATCCATTTTGATGACAAGTATTTTCGGACGGATGGAGTATGTTATACAGGAAGAGAAGAGGTGCACGCACGCACTCGTCCTCTCACACACGCATCTGTTTTTTCTCGAAAAGGAGGATGATGACCCCCGGCCTCTACATCTGGGAGTCACACACGCATCTGTAGCTACGAATTGTAGTGTTCTCAACCATCCGATTGGCTCTATCATGGATGTACCTATATACTAAAACATGTCTAGATACATCTATATTTTGACAAATGGAAGGCCTGTATTGTGGAACGGAGGGAGTGCTTGTCATCAAACTGGATAAAAAGGGACGTATCTAGAACTAAAATACGTCTACATACATCTCCTTTTATCCATTTTGATGACAAGTAGTACTTCTTACCCAAAGGAACTTTATATCCAACAGACACAAAATGTCCGTTTGAAGTAATTGCTGCATCGCCACCAAAACCCACCATTTCTTAAGCTAAAGTAGACCAAGGTAATCCCTATATTAGAATATTACTAAGATAAACAGAAGGCACTGTAGAAACATTTAGGACGTGAGCTTGTCAATCTGAATGTGGAGGGACACAAGCTTAGCCCCGGCCAGCAGCTTGGGCGAAACTGTCAAGAAGGTCAGCTCCTGCACGTCGACGTCGCCGGGATCCTTGCTGCTTGTCACCTCCATTTCCACCTTGACAGCTTCGGTCGTGCCTTTGGGCTCCCCCGGTGGGCCGTTCACCCACAGCTTGTCCACGTAGTGCGGCAGTGGGGACGCCCCCGCTCTGATGCAGATGAACGACACGGTGATAGGCGCGCCGATGTCAAGCACACCGCCGACCAAGAAAAATGTGCGGCGGTCCTCCTCCGCGAACAGCAAGAGCCATGGCTCCGACAGTGGCACTTGCAGCTGGAGCACGTTGCCGTACTAGATCCTATGCACGGGCATGGGATGCGTGGTGCTGATGTGGTGGTAGAGCACCGGCGGCGGGCCTTTGTAGCCGCAGACGGGCATGGGGCATTTGCAGGGCGCGAGCGGACACACGCTCTGGTGATCGGCAAGCTTGTGGTAAGTGACATAGAGCCCACAGCCTTCGTGCGGGCACTCCACCCTCACCGACGAAAGGACGGAGTCCAGTACTGTGTTCCGCATGTCGAAGCCACCGCCGCGCTCACACTTCTGGCACTGCCTCTAGTTCCCGGGGTGCTCGACGCGGCAGTCCACGTAGGCCAGGTGCCCTCCCTTGCACTGGAGAAATCAATCGAACAACACATCAATCAAGAAACCTGCACCTTGCTCAATCAGCCGAACGGACAAGGTGTATTTGAACCTCATACACTGGAGGTGTCAAGGGGCGGAGGCACAAGGGGCAGTGGAGCACGGTGAGGTCCATCGAGACCTTAGAGAGCTCCATCGTCGGGTCCTGTTTGGTCTGCATGATCTCGCCCTCCTCGTGCACAACCATCTCCCGACTTGGGCCGGGGTATTACAAAGCTTTACCGTCACATATTTTATACTACTTCAAGGTGCATTAAATCAACACATGCAAGTATCAAAAGGAGAGTCATGACATGCATGCATGCGTTGTAATTAATGCATTGGTAAACGCAAATTATTGAAATATATCGAGTGCAGTGCTTTGATGTGTCATGTCAACTCGTACATCAACGAGAAGTTTGATTATCCTCTCCCTTCCGGACTTAACTGCACCTGCCTTTGGCTATATGACAGGTTGGCCACACACCTGTCGGGCCCACCTATCATACACGCAAAGGCAGGAGTGTCCCTCCCTCGCCCATGAGCGTGGTGGCTGGCAAGACTAGGAGAAGCTTTCGCTACATGCTCTCCCTCCCGCACGCAGTGGACATGCACCAGTTAAATCGGTGTCAGATGGCTAGAAGCATACTGTAGTACTCCTCCAGTGCAGTAGTAATCCATCATTGTTCGACTTCCCGAAGAGGCGAAGAGCCAAGCATAGCCCAGACGCTCGTGTGGCAGTTTCATGT
This sequence comes from Triticum aestivum, assembly GCF_018294505.1. Taxonomy (NCBI): domain Eukaryota; kingdom Viridiplantae; phylum Streptophyta; class Magnoliopsida; order Poales; family Poaceae; genus Triticum; species Triticum aestivum. The sequence continues at coordinate 288,651,012 of NC_057813.1, read as the reverse complement.
GTAGAGTAGTCTAGGATAGTGTGTACTGTGCCTATAAGCTTAAAATCGTTCGGGTCAGCTCCATGCTATGTGGCCGTCTCGAAGTTTTTTAATAAAATTAAAATAGTCTTCTGGCCCTACCTGTCACACTGGTGATTGTAGTTTGCACGCTCATCTGGTCAAGACAGGAATATATATTTTAAATTTTTTTTGCAAAGGGGGGACTCCCCGGCCTCTGCATCAGAACGATGCATACGGCCACATATATTTTAATTTGTGGTGGGTAAATGTTAGAGGTTGTAGCAAATATACTATACACTGCAGGTATTTCAGCCAAGTTTAGAGGCAAGCATGTGGGGCCAGTGCTATGATGTGTCGCGTCAACTCGTACAACGAGGAGAAGCTTGATTTTACTACATGCCTTCTCCCTCTCGCATGCACGTGGTTGCTCGCAAACGAGGACATGCTTTTGCTTAGTAGTACTTCTACAACAAGCTATCTGTCCCGCTCGCGATGGACGAACATGCAGTAGTGGATTCGACACTATAGAAGTGGTAGTAGTAACATCATTGTTCGTCTTCTCGAAGAGGCAAAGAGCCAAGCGCAAACCGAATGTTGCAGTTGCGAACATTGGAGCACGCATATAGCCAGGCTCTTGCATGAGACAAAATTGCTATGTGAGCCCACTATTGTACTAGTACGTACAACTACTTGCTAGTATAGCCCTGTAAACCAGAAAGGAGTATTTGCCCTTCTAGAGATTTCAACAAGTGACTAGACTACACCGAGACGGAGTACATATGGAGCAAAATGAGTGAATCTGCATCGTAAATAAATACGTACTAGTTCAATCATTTTCCTCTTTCCGGGGTGCACAATATTGAGTATACTGACTAGTCTCTTTTTGACACGCATTTACGTTCTTTTTGACACAGTACAGACACAAGCGCTGATATACACGCGCATACACTCACCCCTATGAACGCACACGCGCACGACACTATCATCTTGAAATTTATGAAGTCATCATAGGCACCTCGTCGTTGACGGGTCCATAGGTGCTTGAATGCCAAGGAGGGAGAGGGTAGCGGTTCCCGAGACATTGAATGGTCAATGATGCATCCTCAATTACATGCAGAGGGAATTAATTGGAGAAGCAGAATAGAGCCAGCACAATGTGAATGCAACAGAGTTTGGACTCTCATATAATAAAGGCGCCCCACCACTCCAATCCATCTACTCCCAAGTCTCCGCGCAACACTGCTCACTCCAATCCAAGACCAAGTGACCAGAAGCCACAAGCACCTATGGAGGCGATGGACGCGAGCGATAGTCGGCTGTGCCAAATCATCCAAGGCGCCAGCCTGCGGCCCCGCACCGCACAATGTTTCCAGACGGTGCTGGCGACCGCAGGCATCGTAGCCCTCGTTGACGCTGGCTTTGCCTCTTGCATGGACGACATGATGGTCAACTCCATCCGCAAGTTCACCGCCGTCAAGAAGCGCGCAGACGACCTTTTTGTACTGCTCCAGCCCGCGCACCCAGGCTCCTCATTGCCTGCCACCCTCATCGGCCTCCATGGTGACGAACTCTTTCAAGCCCTGGTGGCCCTGGAGGTGTCGGAGGTCGCGATAAAGAATGTGCACCTCAAGGCCGTGCTCGCCGCACAGCGCCTAGCCATGCAACAAACCGTCTACCTGCACATCCACGTGTATGAGGAAATCGTCTACATAGGCCACTACAAGGCAAGCGAGGACAAAAAGACGTTAGCCTTCTTCCAGCGGCTGGAATCTTTGGATGCCATTGTTCAGAAGCACGTCGACCTGGCCACGAAAGCCGATGCTACTTAGGCGCTGTTCGGTGGGCCGACGCCCTGAGTCGAGGAGGTGGACATCGTCGATGGATGCATCGCTTCTTCTTGCCTCCTGTAACCAGCACTGCATCGCCTCGTGGCCTTAATGTTTTATTAGTATAGTACTCCCTCTGTTCCCAAATATAAGTCTTTCTAAAAATTCCAGCAAAATGAGTGAATCTACACTCTAAACTATGTCTACATACATCTGTATGTTGTATTCCATTTGAAATAATATCTAAAAAGGCTTATATTTATGAACGGAGGGAGTATATGGCATTTTTATTGTAGTCGTAACGTTTTCACTGTGAGGTGGGGCCGCAGTTGAGCAAACCCACCCCTCCCACTGGGTGTCGGCCGAGTTTAGAATTAGAAGAGAGAAACGAGGGAGGAGAGCTAGCTGCAGCACGAACGCTGTTGTCAGATGGGACTCATGTTTATAGAATAAGAGTACTGAGCACTTGTGCCTCTTTTTTTTGAGGGAAAAATTAGCCGTATGTCTAGTACCACTAGTTGGCTGCGTGCGACCTATAGCTGTCATCACTTTAGGTCTCCTTTTCAAATTGCGGCTACACTTCACAGTACATATTTTTTCACGCATTTATCCTCCTATATATACTCCTAGGCTATTTCCATGTGCTCCCATTCGCCAAGTGGGACATAGAGCATCTGGGTCGTAGTGCATGCACGACTCGGAGCATATGCCGGGGTACTTTACATTTCAGCCCTCATGAATTACATGCAAACCCCCCGCAGAAGAATAAATAAATGAATGAATTACTACATGAAATCGGATTATTTTCGTGGAAACCGGAGCACGTTCATTAAATTTTGGACATAACACGTTTATAAAAAATAACCAGACCTAAACCAGTCTAAGGGCCTCTTTGATTTTTCCTGCAAAAAAAGGGCCTCTTTGATTCGCAGGATACTGAAAACACAGGAATGGGGAAAGTATGATGGCGATGAACCGAGACGAGGAGAACTCTAACTCAGTTAGAGGTTAGAGTTAGATTCTAACCCTGAACTAACTCTAAACCAAAGAGGTGTATGGATGGCAGGGTTAGATTGACAATAAATGCTCTATCTCAATCATTTGACTACTTTGGACCCTATTTCCTGCCGGATTTGGAGGGTGCTTGGATACGTTTTAGTTCCATGACTAAAAGTAGTGGGACTAAAACTTGCTAGCCTCACCCATGCTTGGATCCAAATACTAAAGAGACTAAAATCAAGTTAATGAGCATTTATTATCCTCCAAACCCTCCAATCCAGAACTCGCCTGTGTTAAAGGAGAGGAGTTAAATGAGGAGAGAGAGGACTAATCCACATTTTAGTAGGGGTACCCCTGACTAAAATTTTTTAGTCTCAAGACTAGTTTTAGCCCCTCTTTAGTCAGGGGTGCTTGGAACTTTAGCCTCTTAAAGAGACTATTTTTAGTCAGACTAAAATAAGTCCCTTGGATCCAAGCACCCTCTTGGTGTGGCCGGCTCTTCTGTGGCCTCCTCCCGCTCACAATTGACATAAACGAACCATCTATACAAATCAAGCATGCAAAACATGATAATTTTTACTTTGTCCATACAAATGAGATATCCCACTTAAACATACAAGTCGTCAATCAAGCTTCACAAAATAAAAAAACACTTCATGAAACAAAGAATGAGCTAACTCATCACGGAAGTCATTCACGATAGGGAGGGAGCCCGGAGCCCCTCACGCACCGAGGGAGGAGCTCGCCATCGTCGCTCTGGAGGAAGGCTCTGTAGAGCCCAAGCCCCGGGAACCCCTCCGACGCCGGCCCTTGCGAGTTGAGGTCGACACCGGCATGGGTAGCAGGGCCGCTTGCCGCCGACTGGGAACTTAATCTTTGGGCCTCTAGAAATAATGCAAGCCTGTAACTAAAATACCTAGAAAGGTGAACTGAATCTTTGGGCCTCTAGAAATAATGCAAGCCTGAAACTGAAATACCTAGAAAGGTGAACTGAATCTTTGGGCCTCTAGAAATAATGCAAGCCTGAAAGTGAAATACCTAGAAAGGTGAACTGAATCTTTGGGCCTCTAGAAATAATGCAAGCCTGAAACTGAAATACCTAGAAAGGTGAACTGAATCTTTGGGCCTCTAGAAATAATGCAAGCCTGAAATTGAAATACCTAGAAAGGTGAACTGAATCTTTGGGCCTCTAGAAATAATGCAAGCCTGAAATTGAAATACCTAGAAAGGTGACCTGAATCTTTGGGCCTCTAGAAAGATTTATTACCTCCTCAAGCAGCATCAAACAATTCCATGCGTGCACCACAAATCTATACCAAGTTTGATCAGGATCTACTTTTCCAAATCAGAATTAGCGCTAGAGCAAGCAAGATCAATGATATGGCCGTGAGACAGAGAAGGAACGAACAAACTCACCCCTCTCGCGACCTCCCTGGTAGATGCGCCGCCGCCGCGCACGACAGAGGGAGAAAAACGACTGGTGAAGGGGGAGCGGGGCGACCTTCGAAGGCCGGAGGGAGAGGGCGGCCGGAGTAGGGCGGCGGAGGCCGGAAGGAGAGGGCGGCCGGAGGAGAGAGAGGGCGAGCGGGCTTGGGCGGCGGCCCTATGGGGAACAGAGAGGAGTCGTGCGAGAGGGGGGGAGCGATCTGGTGCGGGCAGGGGAGATTTTTTTAGTTCTCTTTTAGTGGGCCCGAGGATAACTAACCCAATTAGAACCTCTCCACCGGGCTAGTTTTTTTAGCTGGGTTAGAGCAAACTAGCTCAAACTAACCCCTCTTGTTTCGATAATTTGAGGCTATTTCAACCCAAACTAGCTCTAACTCAGGGATCCAAACAAAGAGGAGTGTTACTGTACATGCTACAGTGTGGACCGTAGCACATTGTTTTTTATGGCCATATCACCACATTGTTTTCTACTGCTGGTTCACTGGGCTACCGTGGTTCGCACTGCTGGTTCACTGGGCTGCCGTGGTTCGCACTCCTCCGACCTGAGTAGTACTCCCTCCGTTCCTAAATATAAGTCTTCGTAGATATTTCACTGTGGACCACATACGGATGTATATAGATGCATTTTATGTGTAGATTCACTCATTTTTCTCCGTATGTGGTCCATAGTGAAATCTCTCCAAAGACTTATATTTAGGAACGGAGGGAGTAGTATAGTACTAGTATATACCGCATCATTCTTTGCTCCTTCTTACTACTCCGACATGTGGGAGAGCCAGCATCCGGGTCGACGTGTCATGCACCAGATTAGAGCGCGGAACGGAAGGGGGGCATCACCCCGGTCGGAGCGCCAGTAATTCATGACTATAGTGAGTGGTCATATCACAAGTCTTTCCAGCAGTAACGCGCCATCAAATCGCACAGCCCCACTCGCTCACCCTCCTCGCCTCTCTGTCAAACCGCCTACCCGAAAACTGCCGCGCGTACTGCCCGGGAAAAGCCCCGCCCTCAACTTTTAACTACGCGAAAATAGTTCGAGCTTGTTCGTTCTATATAAATACAGTACTTACTGTATGTTTATTCACCCGTGGGGTTGTTCAATGAATGGAGGGGCGGGGAGCACAAGTGAACAATACTGTAGTACTACTAGTAGTAAGTAGGAGTCGTACAGTAGTCACCTTAAATAGAGAGTTTCTTTTCTTTAATGCCACGTACACAAATTGAAACGCTTGTTGTGGAGAGAAAAAAGATAATCACTCCACTATATATGGACGCAGGGGCCTGAGCGCTTGCTTTACTAGGGTTGCTCTCTTCATTCTCTCATCCTCTCCAGATATAAACAAGACAGCGGTAGCGACATTTTCTCTCTGCTCACCGCTGGTCACAGATCCGGCCGGATCCCTTCGGCCGGTGTGTGTAGAGGACTAAAAGGTGCATCGTTCACGCGGTCATCGCCGCCGAGGGAGGAAACCCACAGCTGCCGGAGGGGCCCGATCCTCTGCCCGTGCCGTTCTCTCCGACACAGCGCCGGCTCGGGAGGTCCTCCGACCCTTCTTCCTCCCTGCCGTATTGTCCGCAGATCCGACCTGCCGCCGCCGACATCCCGGCGACCCTCAGGTATAAGTTCTTCGAAAGCGGCCTTGCTCTACTGCCCCAGCTCCCCACGTGTCTGCATGTGCATCTTTTTCTACTCCCATCAGCTCTTCCAAAGCCACCTAAATTTTTAGTATTATTAGAGGTAAAGCTACTTCATGCATTCGAATCTAGGGCTTTGTTCAAACAACGAAGAAAGGGGGGAAAGTTGTAGCATGAATCTAGGACTTGATTCAAAGAGGAAATAATATGGTGAAAGTAGTAGAGACCGGATACCCAACCGGTCTCTTGGTTGAAAAGGGAAATAATGGGAAAACGCAGTACAAACTGGATAAGGAACAGATCTATTATTGGTTGAAAAAAGGATAGAAAGTGGCGGCTGGTGGACAAGTCAACAGAGTATGTCCAGGATTAGATTTGCTGCCATCACATAGTAAAAGGTCTCCAGGATTAGATTTGCTGCCCTCACATAGTAAAAGGTCTCAGGATTAGATTTGCTGCCCTCACATAGTAAAAGGTCTCAGGATTAGATTTGCTGCCCTCACATAGTAAAAGGTCTCCAGGATTAGATTTGCTGCCCTCACATAGTAAAAGGTCTCCAGGATTAGATTTGCTGCCCTCACATAGTAAAAGGTCTCCAGGATTAGATTTGCTGCCCTCACATAGTACAAGGTCTCCAGGATTAGGTTTGCTGCCCTCACATAGCATGAACAAACTCGGCATCACCACTTTATGCCTCCTTGTAGGTACATTGTGCTGATGCGTCCACTGTCGCATGTCCTTATACCAACCTTTTGCTGTTGTTAATGTAAGGGCGCATGTAAAATGAAGCGATCACACTGTTACCTTAGGGACATGTCTAACCAGTGTTATTGTTAATCTAATGCCTCCAGTGATAAGATGCAATTAAACTGTGTTACAAATGGCACTCCTGCTGTTTTCCCCAGTATGATAAGTAAGTTGCTCCTTTACGCTGCTGAGTGTCCTGGTGTCCCCACGGTCCCATGCCCTTAAACCAACTCTTTAGCTGCTGTTGATTTACTGTGTCTGGTAAACAAGCAATGCCACCATTAAAGTAATCCCATATTTGAGGAATCTCATTGTTGATCGTAATGCTTCTGGTAACATGAAGCATTGCTGACGTTTTAAAATTTCTACTGTCCTTGCGTGATTGCCATGAACATAATTAAGATGCTTCTTTTCATTTTGTATATGTTTCGTATATTCTTATTGACCAGCAACTGTTTACTTTCTATCTTTTTGTGCAGATAGGGATATCCATTTCACCTTGTTGCTATTGTGACCTTTTGGTGAACTGCACAAAACACTTTTTTTGGAATGAGTGTCTTGTGCAGTTCAACTAAAATGTCACGTGGGCAACATCTCTCAATTTTGGTGGAACTGCACAAAATGGTGATTGGAGTTTCCAAAATCTCCGTCAAGTTCTGCTGGTAATCTCGTGCAACATTTTATTAGCCTTTGCAAGATGGAGCCGTCACTGTCACCACAATGGCACTTTATTTTAGTGGAACTGCACAAAAGGATAAGAAAATTATAGTTGCACCTTACATGAGCCGGACAGCCAACCTTAATGTTCCTCAATTTTAGTGCAACTACTAAAGAAGAACCTGCCAGCTCACAAGAGCAAGTACTTCTTGCTAGCTGAATGATGCAATCTTTGCTTCATTTCAGGTGAACTGCAGAAAAAGGCGCATGAATTGAATCATGGAACTCCAGGCAGACCTCATCCAAGTAGAGCTGGAGGTTGAGTTCAAGGAGGCCGCTATTAAAGCGAAATCATGCTCTCCTGTCTCCTTGTTTGTGTGCAACTGTGCAAACAGGAATACTCAACTACAGATGTTGTGACGGTCAAGAGCATTCGCCAAGTTCTTCGATTGTATGACATGGCTAGCCAAGATGGATTTAATCCCGATATTCACTTTATCAAAAGGCTCTAATGGGTTGGTTCTGAATCTTGCAAGCTGGGAATCAGTGAGATGTGTAGGCATCTTTGTTGTACTTATTATTTGAATCTTATTTGTTGGTTCTGAATCTTGCAAGCTGGGAATCAATGAGATGTGTAGGCATCTTTGTTGTACTTATTATTTGGATCTTATTTGTTGGTTCTGAATCTTGCAAGCTGGGAATCAATGAGATGTGTAGGCATCTTTGTTGTACTTATTATTTGGATCTTATTTGTTGGTTCTGAATCTTGCAAGCTGGGAAACACGGCATGATGATGCAGAGGACAACAACCATAACAAACAGTTCAAACTTGGTAGTATTATCTTTGTGAAAGTGCGACAAATGTGCTGATCGTGTGCGTCCTGAGAATAATAATTCTAATTGTTGTGCATGTTGATCCTGTGGCACTGATAGAACGAGCGAATGCATTGCTTGTTTTAAGTATAAATTTCTATTAAAGCTAATTAAATTTAAGTAAAGTCACCACTAACTCCTGTTATTACAGTACCAATACAGACCCGCTCGTGAACCGACGTGTGGCCGGAGTAGGTTTCTTAACGGAGGTGTTTGAATGCGCCGAGGGTGCATCTTATGCCGAGCGTGAAGCGGACGAGGGAGGGGTAGTAACTGTTGTCGCGTGTACACACTCAGCTTACTGTTGAATCCAGTTCCCCAATAGCTGAAAAATGAACTGCTGCCACTGCCTACACACTCGTTCACTCGAAGAGACTCCAATGGCGATCCGAGGGGTGAGCCTGCTGGATATGGACTTCATCAAGGAGTTCCCCTTTGAGTTCGCCGTTCAGTCCTATGGCTGCACCAAGTTGAATGTGATGTACACCAACGATACGGACTCGGTGAAGCTCTGCCTCGCCTCAGTCCTATGGCTGCACCAGGTTTTGGAGCATTCGCCCATTTCATCGGCAGCGCCGACTGCACCTTCGCTACGGTGGAGAGAAGGAAGAACGCGACGATTCGGCCATCTGGTGCAACAAGCTTGTCGACATCCAGAAGCAATACAAGATCATCAGCAACGGGCAGGAGAAGGACTCCGTGGTTGACCTCGCTGAGACCATCATCGACCCCTGATACGCCAACATGAAAGAAGACGACCTGAACACGTGGGAGGTACCTCTGAATCTAGCCTACATAACCTACGCGGCCAAGGACGCATACGCATGCTACGACATGTACAGGCAGATCTTGGACATGAGGGCGTGTCTGCTTCCCGTAACCGACGAGTACACGGACAGCCGCAGCGTCATGATCAAGCGTGCCAGGAAGGTCTAGATGTTGTACTTTATCTGTTTATAAGCACCTTTATCATCTGAGTGTTTCATGCATTAGCCTATGTGTCGTAATTATCTGTTTTGTCCGAAATATTTCTTTTAAGAACCCATTAACCTGATTGCTTTTTTAGTGGCTATTTGCTTATGTATGTAAACTAGTTCACTTGTCCGTAAAAAAACTAGTTCACTCGGCTGCCGTGCTTTGAATCTCCTTCCTCCCAACATATTCCCCTCCTCAGGTGGACCCAGCAGGTCTCTGAATTTTCTCCCACTTTCTTTTTCGATGTAAACTGAGTTTTCTCCCAGTACTTTCCCCTAGAACCAACTCAACTGTCCCACGTCTAGCCTAAAAAATAATAATACCCCACGTACTATTAACTCATCAAATTAAAATGATATTTTATTTCGTAAGTTGAAAGTTCTTACAAAATAATAATAATAATTGTTTATATATAACTTGGCAAGTTAACTCCTAGTGATTGCGTACATAAGCTTGCAAAGATTTTACTGACGTGCAATCATGTGTTTATGTTTTTATAACATTTCTCCGTCTAGCCCAACATGATATTTTCACCCAGCCCAGCAAGTCCGCGGATTTCGAGAAAAATGCAAATGGGATTTAAACGGGCTGCATAGATGCTACATCATTGTTTCACCCAGCCCACCAAATGGACTAAAAAACAAATGGACTGGCTGACATGTGGGCCAGTAGGTCGAAGCCTAAGAAGGCGTTGGATTTACATCCAACGGCCGGCATTCTTCTTCAATCTCTCGTCTTCTTCCCCCAGCGCTGCCGGAACCGCCTGCTCCAGCCTTCGGCGTCCAGCGGCGTTGTTTTGCGCTCCTCAGCGAAACGCTACCCCGCCGACGGCCAGGCCATCCCTCCACTCCGCACCTCCTGTTATTCTCTGCCGAGTGTAGGCCCACCCCGCACCCGAACCAGTCAAGTTTCCCACTCCTCTCCGTCTGCGACTCCACTGCCGCGTCTTCCCCATCTCCGGGTCATTCCAGTCTGGGGCCTCGCCGTCGTCCACCGCCTCGGTGCGCTCGGCGCGGCGTGGTCAACATACGAGAGTCATCGGAAGAGGACTGTACGTGGAGAGCCTGACGGCTGGGACCCACGAGGTCCATGGTCGCACGCAAGGAAAGTTCCTCCTTATTACGCACTATATGTGCACTGTACGTGGGAAGGGATTCTGTATTTCACGAAAAAAAGTTCCCCCCGCTCACAGGTCGGACCCACCAGCTATATCTTCGCACGCAAGGAAGTGCCTCCTTATTACGCACCAAAAAATGAATACCCCCTGCTAGCTGGGACCCACCATAGTGGGTGGCTGACTTGTGGGCCTACTAAGTTGACGAGGACGGAGGGCTTGTCAACTTAGTCAATATGAACGATTCTAGCTCCAGTGACCGTACGATGTCCATCCAACGGCCATAGTGCTTCTTCAACCTCTGGTCTTCTTGCTCCAGCCGCCCAAAGCAGCGCCGGTCGTGCCGCGTGCTCCTGCCTCTCGTGGCCGGCTGTGATGCCGCGGAGGCCTCACCGCCCCCTACTACTCCCACCGCTGGCCCAGGGTATCCCTCTACTCACCCACACCCCTGTTATTCTGCGGCGACGGCAGCCTCACGCCGCAGCCGAACCAGTGAACCCTCGTACTCCTCTCCGCGTGGGCATCCACTGCCGCGTCTTCCCCGGCTCCGCGTCGTCCCCTTCCTAGGCCTCGCCATCGTCCACCGCCTTGGTGCTCTCGGCGCGGCGTGGTCAATGTGGTCAACGACCGACTTCCATCGGAAGAGTACTGTACGTGGAGAGGCTGACAGCTGGGTCCACGGCCACAACCCAGTTTTTTTGTGATTTGCCAAGTAAGTCGCTTTGTCAGGCCTGTTGGGCTGCAAATCTTTCAAGACGAGGAGAGCTTCATTCGGCTGGCCGAGAAAATGGCCTATCAGTAATGAGAAATGGGCTGTACATTTTTAAAACACATCAAACCGGCAATTAGTTTCAAATATCTTTTTTTCATTTCGAGATTTTAAATTACATTAATTTTTATGCGTGGAGAATTTGTTGGATTTTATATTGATATACATTTATTTTTAAAATCAGTTTGAATGTGAGTCGAAATTTCGGGATTAAAAACAGTTCGGACCGCACCGAAATATGCAAAATTTCGTATAATTTTTTAACCGTGGCCACAATATGGGCTGTAATGCTAACAAAAAGAATATGGGCTCCAAAAAAACCTTAAGAATTAGCAAATGGGCTGTAAATTATTAGAAATAATGGCAGATGGGTTGTATGCTGTTTTCCACAGATTTGAGGCTTTCCTAAAAAAAGGTTGACGCACAAGCAGTGACTGTTGGATGTCCATCGAACGGCCGCCGTGCTTCTTCAATCTCTGCTCTTCCAGCTCCAGCCGCTCAAACAAGCATCGGCGGGACTGCCTGCTCCCTCCTCCCCGCGGCCGGCTGTGCTGCCGCGCAGGCCTCACCGCCCCACCGTACTCCCATCGCTGGCCTAGCCATCCCTCTACTCACCCACACCTGCTGTTATTCTCCGGCGACGGCAGACGAACCAGTAAACCCTCGTACAGTCGTACTCCCCTCCGCGTGGGAAACAACTTCCGAGTCTTCCCTGCCTCTGTGTTGTTCCCTTCCTAGGCCTCGCCGTCGTCCACCGCCCTAGTGCTCTCGGCGCGGGCTGGTCAACGTGGTCAACGACCGACATGCATCTGAAGTGGACTGTACGTGGAGAGGCCGATAGCTGGGTCCACGGACGCACGCAAGGAAATGCCTCCTTATTACACGCAAAATAATGATTCCTCCACCTGACATCAGGGACCCACCGAAAGGGCCTCTGTATTTCGTGAAAAAAAACGTTACCACCGCTGACAGCTCGGACCCACCAGCTATATCTTCGCACGCAAGGAAGTGCCGCCTTATTACGCACAAAAAAAATGAATACTCCCCCTGTTAGCTAGGACCCAGTATAGTGGCAGGCTCACTTGTGGGCCTACTAAGTTGACGGGGATGGAGGGCTTTGTCAACTTAGTCAATATGCACAATTCTAGCTCCAGTGACCGTACGATGTCCATCCAATGGCCGTAGTGCTTCTTCAACCTCTGGTGTTCTTGCTCCAGCCGCCCAAACCAGCGTCGGCTGTGCCTCGTGCTCCTGCCTCTCGTGGCCGGCTGCGATGTGGTGGAGGCCTCACCGCCCCCTACTACTGCCACCACTAGCCAGGCCATCCCTCTACTCACCCACACCCCCTGTTATTGTGCGGCGACGGCAGCCTCACACCGCAGCGAACCAGTGAACCCTCGTACTCATCTACGCGTGGGCATCCACTGCCATGTCTTCCCTGGCTCCGCATTGTCCCCTTCCTAGGCCTCACCATCGTCCACCGCCCTGGTGCTCTCGGCGCGGCGTCGTCAATGTGGTCAAGGAACAGCTTCCATCGGACGTGGACTGTACGTGGAGAGGCTGACAGCTGGCTCCACGGCCGCAGCAAGGAAGTGCCTCCTTATTACATGCAAAATAATTATTCCTCCACCTGACAGCAGGGACCCACCGGACAGGCCACCGTATTTCACGAAAAAAACATTTCCCCTGACTTCTGGGACCCACCAGCTACATCTTCGCATGCAAGGAAGTGCGTCCGGGCATAAAAAACTATTCGACCCTTGACTGCTGGGACCCACCAGCTACATCTTCGCAGGCAAATAAGTGCCTGACAGTCAGGACCCACCTGGTCGAAGCGTACGTAACGTTTTCATTCTGGTCGCGAACGTGTACGTACATATATACTGGTGGCTGTAGAGGTGCGCACGTGTCGTAGTAGAGGCGCGCACGTAGCATGTACATGTACATACAGCAGCCAGGGTGCAAGAAAGAAAATATGGCCACGTATGTGTACATACGGGCGGGGTCTCGAACGCCTACGCACGCATACGTACGGCGAGGGCTCGTGTTCATTGGGAGGCAACGGAATGCGTCGTGTTCATGGGGAGGCAACGGAATGTGTCATGTTCATCGGGAGGCAATGGAACGTGTGGGAGCCAACCGGCTGGGTCAGAACGGAATGCGTGGTCATGTTCATCGGGTGGGCTTGGACGGAACAGGCGATGGAAACGAGGCCTGGCGTACCGCACAACGGAGGAAATGGACCTCCTACGTTCGGAACATGGTCCTGTTGATCGGGAGGGGTGTGGCGTACCACAAAACGGAGGAAACGAACCTCCTATGGTCGAAATGGGGGTCCTGTTGATCGGGAGGGGTGTGGTGTACCACAAAACGGACGAAACGGACTTGTGTTGGAGCGCTACGGTCGAAACGGGGGTCCTGTTGATCGGGAGGGGTGTGGCGTACCGCAAAACGGACGAAATGGACTTGTGTTGGAGCACTACGGTCGAAACGGGGGTCCTGTTCATCGAGAGGGGTGTGGCGTACCGCAAAACGGGACTCCACGGGATACTGTTCATCTCCACCGTTGACCTCCTCCAGCCTCCACGGGCTACCGTTGACCTCCTCCAGCCTCCACGGGCTCCTGATCATCCAGCCTCCACCGCGCGCTACTCCATCGGCTACTGTTCAATCACCCCTCCACGGGCACCCCTCCACCGTCTACTGTTCATCCAGCCCTCCACACCACGGGGTCTGGTTCAACCACCCCTCCACGGGCACCCCTCCACCATCGACTGTTCATCCAGCCCTCCACCACACCACGGGGTCCTGTTCATCCAAAGGCAACGCCACCGCCCACTGTTCATCCACCCCCCCCCCCAACAACGCTCACTGTTCATCCCAGAGGCAGCATCGATCGGCTTCAGTTAGCAGCAGCAGCGAAGGAATCGCTCGATCGGGTTCAGTTAACAGCCATCGATCGATCGCTCGGGTTCAGTAACGCGTACCCTGCAGTGCAATCACTTGGGTTCAGTTAGAGCCGAACGCCTAGCTCGGGTTCAGTTAGAGCCAACGCCTCGCACACACGTGCGTACGTGTATGAGAGAAACGCGCATCGCTCGGCCCCCGACCTCCCACCGTAACCGGGAACTCCCCGAAATTTTCCTCCCCCTCGCTTCTACCACGATTTTTTCCGTTATGGACGGCCCAAACAATGTCATGCAGCTGCATCTCCGGCCCGCCCAGGAAGAAAAGCCCATTTTCTATCATGATTTTTTGTCATAGAAGTAGGATCCCACCACATCTATGATGATACCGGGTTTTGTCACAATTATCGTCATAGAAGTGTCATATGTATGACAAAAAAAATTTCGTTTGGCCCAAAATGTCACGGATGTGTCTTTTTTTGTAGTGAATGCACAAATATACATGAGCTCTTACTTATCACATACTTCTCAAAGCGACGATGTACTTTATTCACTTGATCATTTGTCGAAGCTTTGATCTATATGCTGTCATCAATTACCAAAAAGGTGGAGATTGTAACTGCAACTAATCCCCAGGTGGTTTTGGTAATTCATAACAACAGATAGCTCATTGATAACCCACAAGTATAGGGGATCGCAACAATTTTCAAGGGTAGAGTATTACACCCAAATTTATAGATTCGACACAAGGGGAGCCAAAGACTATTTGCAAGTATTAGTAGCTGAGTTGTCAATTCAACCACACCTGGAGATTAATTATCTGCAGTAAATTGATTAGTAGCAAAGTAGTATGATAGTTTTGACAATGGTGGTAACGGTAATAGTAATGGTAACAGTGATAGCAATGATTTTGTAGCAAGTGTAATAGTAGCAGCAGCAATAGTAACTTAGCAAGAGCAATATAAGATAAATTCGTAGGCATTGGATCGGTGAATTCGTTTGATGATATTCATCATATAACAGTCATAACCTAGGGCGATACAAACTAGCTCCAGTTCATAAATATAATGTAGGCATGTATTCCGTAAATAATCATACGTGCTTATGGAAAGAACTTGCATGACATCTTTTGTCCTACCCTCCCGTGGCGGTGGGGTCCATAAGGAAGCTAAGGGATATTAAGGCCTCCTTTTAATAGAGAACAGGAACAAAGGATTAAAACATAGTGAATACATGACTCCTCAAACTACGGCCATCACCAGAAAGCATCCCGACTATTGTCACTCCGGGGTTTCCGGATCATAACACATAATAGGTGAATATGACTTGCAAGATCAAATCTAGAACATAGATATAATGGTGAAAAGATAAACGGTTCAGATCTGAAATCATGGCACCCGAGCCCAAAGTGACAAGCATTAAGCATGGCAAAGTCGTATCAACATGAATCTCAAAAACATAGTGGATACAAGGTATCAAGCCCTAACAACACTAAATCGGTTACATGATGAATCTCATCCAACTCCTCACCGACCAGTGAGCCTACGAAAGAATTACTCACTCTCGGTGGGGAGGATCATGGAATTGGCGATGAAGGAGGGTTGGTGATGACGAAGATCGAAGATCCCCCTCTCCAGAGCCCAAAACGGACTCCATATTTGGCCTCCCGATGAAGAAAAGGAGGTGGCAGCGGCCTCATATCATGAAACAAGGTAATTCTTCCTCCTTGATTTTCTGCTCCAGATATATATATAGGTATTTATGGAGTCAGAGATAGGGTCTGCGGGGCCACCTGGTCGGCACAACCCACCTGGGAACGCTTGGAGGGGGCGCGCCCAGGTGGGCCGTGCTCACCCAAGGGGCCCCATCAGTGGTTCCTGGCTCCAGCACTTTTCTTTTATTACGAAATAAATCTCCAAAAAGTTTCTTCCATTCAGAGAATTTTTATTTCTGCACAAAAACAACACCATGGTAGTTCTACTGAAAAAAACACCAGTCCAGGTTAGTTTCATTCAAATCAAGCAAATTAGAGTCCAAAACAAGAGGAAAAGCATTAGGAAAAGTAGATACGACGGAGACGTATCAACTCACCCAAGCTTAAACCTTTGCTTATCTTCAAGCAATTCAGTTGATAAACTAAAAGTGGAAAAGAAAAACTTTTATGAACTCTTTTGCTCTTGTGTCCATAAATAAGCTTAAGTAGCTTGCACTTAGGGTTTCAGCAAATATTATAACTAACCACATCAACAATAACTCTTAAAAATTATATTAACACATATCAGTGACATAATCAACTAGCGAGATACAATAAAATATCACAAATGACAACACCTTGTCAAAACAATCATGATATAATATGACAACAGTGGTATCTTGCAAGCACTTTCTGAGACTGCAAAACATAAATGCAGAGCACCACCAAAGTTCAAGCAACGACTAAACACTGTAATTCATGGTAGAAAAGATCCAATCATGATGCATCCAACATTAACTATACACAATGCATGAGGATGACATTAGTGCTCTTAGAATCTGGCGCTTATTTGAGAAGGTGATGACTCAACATAAAATTACATAGATAGTCCCTTCGTAGAGGGAAGCAGGGATTTGCATCGGTGCCAGAGCTTAGTTTTTAATACCGATGTAAATGAAATTTTAGAAATGCACCCTTCCTATTTACGTCACGATCGGGAGTTATCAATATCTTCCATGCTAAACACATTAGTGGAGGTTCCCAAGCGATAAAAGTAAAGGCTTACTACCCTCCACCACCAATCACACTCCACGGCTAGCCGAATCCACGGGTACCGTCCATACCAACAACAATCCTGGGGGAGTTTTCTTTAATTATTTGCAATTTTTATTTCGGGACTGGGAATCCCTATTACTAGCCCTCTCGTGCAAGGACGAGTGAATAAACACTCATCATAAGAATAACGCGCTTAGTATGGAAGATACTGACTACCCCATGTCGCTCTATGAACAATCCAGGCACACAAAAACAGATATTTATTTGAAGTTTTTAGAGGTGGCACATGCAAATTTAATTAGAATGGCAGGGTAATACCGCATATAGGTAGGTATGGTGGACTCATCTGGAATAACTTTGGTTTTAGGGTTTTGATGCACAAGCGGTATTTCCGCTTAGTACAGGCGAAGGCTAGCAAATATCTTGGAAGGCAGCCAGCTAAAGAGCAAAAATGGTCACGAACATGCATTATGCATGCTGAACATTAGATACTAGCATGAGTAGGATATGGGCACCATGAACATAAATATCATAGAGGCTATGTTGGTTTTGATTCAACTGCATGCATGAACATGTGCCAAGTCAAGCCACTCGAAACATTCAGAGGAGGATACCATATCATCATACTACATCACAATCATTTTAACGCAATGTTGACATCCAAGATAAATCATTATCCACTACTAGCTACATAAGCATGGCATGAGAAACTATAATATCTAATTATCATTGCAAACATGTTTGATCATAATGCGCTGAATCATGGATACTAGGTTAAAAATATTTACAAAAAGAGAACAAGTTGAGTTCATACCCATTTCTCTCTGCCACAGCCAGTTCATCGAATATCATCATTATTTCCTTTCACTTGAACGACCGAACAATATGAAAATAACAGTGCAAGAGTACCATGGACTAAGCTGGATTCTGCAAGCATTTTATTCAAAAGGAGAAGACAAGGTAATTCGGGCTCTTTGTTATATCAACAATAATGCATACAAGAGCTACTCAACATTTTCATCGTGGTCTTCTCCTTGGTATGACTCAATAAACAGAAAAGAATTTCGGAGAAACACACTAAAATATTTTTTGGAGTTTTTAGTTTTTCTCAGAAGAAAGCATATTTAAAGAAGGAAAAACAAAAACAAGAAAAACTATTTACAAGGGAGAGATCCTAACAAGCAAAAGAAGAATCGAGAAATATTTTTGGGTTTTCTCAAAGTTCTTTAAAAACACAAGAAAGCGAGAAAATAAATCAAACACTACTGGGAACAGAGAATTTGACATCAGTCAGATATTTGCCATCTGCTTGCGGATGGCAAAGAAGGTCTTTTTTGTTTGCTTCCAAAACACGGACGACAAAGACCCTATTTGCCATCAGCCAGTTCTTTGCCGTCGGCTAGCCGTAGGAAAAGAAACTTTGTCGTTCGCTGGCGGGCGACAAAGAGGTGGGTGGGGTCCAGTGGAGGCCCAAACCCTAACGGCCCACCAGCCCCCCTCTTTGTCGTTCGCTAGTGGATTGCAAAGATTCGTATCCGTTCGCTAGCTGACGGCAAAGAACGTGCCCACTGACGGCCTCGAACGGCCACCCCTCCCTCTCTCCCCGGCCCCACCCCTCTCCCTCCACCCGCGCGGCCCTGCGCCCACACCGTTGCCGCTGCCCCGCCACCCACCCTGCCCCAGAGCCCCCCGCCCCCACCATCTCGTCGCTCGTACTACCCGCCACCCAGCACCATCACCGCCCCACCACCCTCCCTGCCCTAGAGCCCCCCGCTCCCACCGTCCAGTCGCCCTGCCGCCCCAGCCGGCCCGTCACACACGCTGCCCTGCCGCCCAGTCACCCCCAATCCCCGTCGCCCCTGCCGACCGGGAGCCGCCACCTCGCGACGCCACCTGCCCTCCCTCCCTACCCTGGAACCCTGTTGCCCCAGGCCGCCCCGCCCTGCTCTCCTCCTCCACCGCCGCTCGGTCGCCACCACCACCTCGCCCCCTCCTCCACCGCCGCCCGTCGCCACTGTTGCCTTCTCTTTGATGAGCTCCACGGCTGCCCTCTCTCCTTTTTTTATTCTTTTTTTTGTTTTTTAGATTTACTTTAGTTTAGTCTTAGTTTCTTTTAATTTTAGTTAGGTTCATGGCAAAAAGAATAATTCTATGTTACTCATCTTTCGATTTCAATGTGCAGTTGTCTCGTCGCTGCGAGGGTCTGGTGTTCGACGAGCTTCGCCCCTGCGTTCGTGGGTGGGCACAAATGACATCTCCTCCTCCCCCCTTAATTATTTGCTCCGTTCTGGCCTTCATGATGATGACACTACCTAGGTAACTACAAGCACGTAACCAGTATGTGTCTCCCATCTGAAAGGGTTGCATCGATAAATATGCATTTAGTTGCATATTTATCACCATAACTCATTCGGATTGTCCAGTGATTTCCCTAGATAGCCCGAGTATGTGTAGATTGAGTACGTTCTCCATGCTCTACCCCATTCCGAGTCAAAATTTTGTCAGTGCCTCCCTCTTGTTCTCCGGATGCACATTCTCTCGGCTTTTTGCCGAGATGTGTATCGGGAGAACATCGGGGAGGTGCTGCCGAAATTTTGTCTCAGAATGGGGTAGAGCATGGAGAACATACTCAGTCTACACATACTCGGGTGGGATTAGGACCTATCCTTACCTATTAGAGTGTAGGTTGTATGGACGCAATAAAATTGAAAAACTAGATTAACTCATGAATATACATGCTGGATTATATATATTTCTTGTTTGTCCAATAGCTAAGCAAGACGAGTGATCGTGGTGGATGTACACCTGTTGCACTAGTTAGAAAGAGATTACCAATGAATGGTTAACAAAACCAAGGGGTTTGTGAATGCCGCATTTGCAAATGGCCAGAGGAAAACTGGTGCCTCTGTGTCCGGTGTAACAATTGCGAAAAGAGGATAGAGGATGAAATGGGAAAACACCTGCAGAAGAGTGGTTTTACACCCGGTTATATGGTGTGGACATTTCATGCTGAGTCTACCCAACGTGCCAGAGCTGAGGTGGTTCTTCGTCGCACCGATGAGCATGGTACTAGGATGGAGGACATGGTGCAAAAGTTTGATGATGCTCGGGATTCGGACAAAGAGATGGAGGAATCTACAAAGGCCTTCAATGAAATGTTGGAGTCTTCAAAACGTCCTCTTCATGAGCACATTGAGCTTTGTTAGCTGGATGCCATCTCACAAGTAATGGCTCTGAAGGCTCAATTCAACTTGGGCAGAGAATGCTACGACGTGATGATGACAGTATTTGGACGCTTTTTACCCGAAGGTCATGTACTGCCTGCAAACCTGTACCAGTCAGACAAAATCCTCCGTGTTCTTAAGATGCCCTATGAGAAGATACATGCCTGCGAGAAAGGATGTGCCTTATTTAGGCTTGAGTATGCGGACTTGAAATATTGTCCCATTTGCAAGTTTTCTAGGTATATTGTGGTAGACAACGATATGGGTGAGAAGACGCAGACCAAAATCCTGGTTAATGTTCTTCGGTATATGCCAATCGTACCAAGACTTCAATGTATTTTCATGGTCGAAGAGACGGCCAGGCAGATGACATGGCACAAAACAAGCAAAAGAACCGAACTCGATGCAGATGGGAATCTGATGATGGTACACACATCGGATGGTGAAGCGTGGAAGCGCTTCGATGCATTATATGCGGAAAAAGCGGCAGATCCAAGGCATCCTCGAGTCGGCATCAACACGGATGGGTTCACTGTGTTTGGTCTCATGGCAACCCGATATAGTTGTTGGCCTGTATTTGCCATTCCACTCAATCCCCCCCCCCCCCCCCCGCGGATAGATTATGCAAAGAAAGAACATTTTCCTGATGTTGATAATTCTAGGGCCAAACTATCCAGGGAAGAATATGAATGTGTACCTGCAGCCACTTAAGGACGAATTGCAAGAAGCTTGGGATAATGGGTTCAAGACATCCGACGCCTTTAACAAACAGAACTTCATAGTGCGTGTCTAGTACATGTACTCGACGCATGACTTGCTGGCATATGCGCTATTCATTGGCTGGTGTGTGCATGGAAGGTTCTCGTGCCCCACATACAAGGCAGCTCTTGAGTTTCATTGGTTGCAGGCAGGTCGCAAGTTTTCTTGCTTCGACTTGCATAGACAGTTCCTGGATCCTCACCAAAAGTTCAGGAAAGACAAGAAGAACTTCATGAAAGGTAGAGTTGTCAAAAACTTTGCACCACCTCCGTTGACAGGCCAAGAGACCCTGGATCAGTTAAACGCTCTCAAGCCAGATCCAGAGCGTCCAGGGTATTTCAAGGGGTATAATTCGAAACACGCCTGGACTCACAAGACATGCTTTTGGGATCTGCCTTACTTCAAAGACCTCCTTTGCCCACACAACATCGACGTGATGCACACTGAAAAGAATATCGCTGAGGCACTTTTTGGTACATTTTTCGGCATAGAGGGGAAGTCAAAGGATAATACTAAGGCTAGAGTCGATCAGGAGGCGCTATGTCATAGAACGTTATAAAAAATGCAAGAACCGAAAGGAAAGAAGAACTAGACGAAGCCAAATGCATGGTTCAATCTTGGAAGGCCAGCTATGAGGGAAATTATCTTGTGGGTAAAAATGCAGTTGATGTTCCCTGATGGGTATGCAGCGAATCTAAAGAGGGGAGCGAGTCTTGACAAATTGAAAATATTTCGTCTCAAGAGTCATGATTAGCACATATGGATTGAGCGGTAATGTCGGTGATGTTGTGTGGCTTCATCCGTGAGGATGAATTGCTAGTACTAGCAGAGCTGAGTTATTTCTTCTGTGTTCTTTGTGTGAAAGAACTATCATTCGTCGTGCTAGAAGAAATGGAAGAGTTAGTGCCGGAGTTGATCTGCAAATTAGAGAAGATCTTTCCGCCGGGATTCTTTAATCCAATGCAACACTTGATTTTGCATCTCCTGACCGAGGCAAGATTGTGGGGCCCGTGCAAAATCATTGATGCTATGCAACTGAGAGGATGCAGAAGAAGCTCCGAGCAAAATGTAAAAATAAACGTAGAATTGAAGCATTGATGGCCGAGGCATTCATTACTGAGGAGGCGGCAAACTTCATGACGGCACACTACGAAGCCAAAAAAATTCATTTGCATAATTTGAAGCCTCGGTACATGTTGGCGACCATAAAAAAGGTGGATCCAACCTCGGCCTATTCAAAGGGGATCTCGCACTAGCAGGTGCTTCGAAACTAATATCATTGGATGTCAAAGAATGCGGACCATTTCGTTGTATATCTTCACCAACCTAACAGAAGTGCGGCCGTACATCGAGTAAGTTCTCGCAGTACATTGTTTTGCAACTTCTAATTCCTTTGAACTGCTCTTATTCTCGGATATTTTTTGATACAGTCGATACATCACCAAATTCTCGGATGGAGTGGTGATCCCAAAGGAATCCATCGAAGAGTATGAGCTTCAGGCAAAGCAAGGAGGTGGCTTTCCCGGTTTCATCTCTTGGTTCAAACAAACGGTAATTTCCATTAGACCATTGTCATTTCTTCATCTAATTTGCAGCTAATGCAACAATCCTTTCGTATTAAACCTGTAGGCTAATTCAGAGTCTATGCACATCGAATTGAGACAACTTGCTAATGGTTTTGACTTTAAGGTCTGTTCATTTAACAAATACGACATCAACGGGTATCACTTTCGTACCTACGGCAAAGAGCTATCTATGGCTGACCAAAAGTCTACAAATTTTTATGTCTCTGCTATCGGCGATGGAGGTATCGAGTATTATGGGAGAGTTGAAGCAATTTATGAACTTCTATTCTATGGTCAAAATGCACCGAACGTCATAGTCTTCAAATGTTATTGGTTCCAGTCGAAGGAGACTAGAAGGACTCGTGAACATATAGGGCTAGTCGAAATCAAACAAAGCACCCATTTAGATGTTCCCGATGTCTATATTACGGCTCAACAGGCGACCCAAGTTTTCTATCTACCATGGGCCTGCCAAACTGATCCAAATCTGAATGGTTGGGATGTCGTTTATAAAGTGCCGCCACATGTTAGACCGCCACCCCCAATGAAGAGGATTATGAACCTCACATTAACCCAGACACATATGAAGTGAATTCTTCCAAGAAACACGTCTTTCCAAAAAAACACTTCAAGAAACGCTCTACTTCACACCAGAACATTGAAGTAGACAGCGACAGTGAGCTCGACTTTACCCGTGAGCTGGAACAAGAAGAACTTGAACAAGAAGAGGTTACTGTTGTGGATGACTTGTTAATGCTTGACCGATTACGTAAAGGTGGCCTTCCACATGTTGATGTCATTGACTCCGATGAGCACTTCATTGATGATAGTGATGATGATGATGCATTTATTGATCCTAGAGCATTTATTGAACCCAACAATCAATATTATTATTAGGTATTCAATTTTATTATGTTGTACTTGATTTATATAGTTACTTGTATGATTGTATGATTTATATAGTTACTTGTATAATTTTCTTACTTTGTATGACTATTTGTTATACATAGTGGCATGGTCTTGATATCCATCCCCGTCGACCGTCACTCGATTCATGATTCGGATGTGGTATATTCTCTTTTATAACTATTTGTTGCATTTCGCATTTATGACAATTATGGCATCAAGTTGACATAGAGATATTTTTATCTAGGAGGTATGTGAACCGGAAATTGCAACCGACCCTCTTGTCGAGAAGTTAAATTTTAGTTGAAAAAGAAAATGAGTATTTGAAAGAAAAAATTAAGAGAAATGAAGAAGATAAGATGAAATTGGAGTTGTATGTTATCAATGTCATCGATGATCACAAGATGAAGATGAATGCAATGCGCTTCAAGATGGATGCAATGCGCTTGAACATTAAGAAGATTAGAAAATGCGCCATTGGTGATGAGGCCTGGTATCATTATGCCATTGGATCAATTGTTACCTTAGTTGCGATCTTCATCACAGTAGTTCTGATGAGGGTAAGTGTTCTCTGGTGTTTTGCTTAACAAATACATACTTAGCTTATTTTCCTCCTGAATGGCATAATTACCTAAGTTAGATAAAAAATGATGTATACTTACGTAAGTTGGCTCAAAAATGGCATCATCACCTAGGTTAGCACAAAAATAACCTATACTTACCTTATTTTCCTCCAAAATGACATAATAAGCTAAGTTGGCTAAAAAATGGCATAATTACGTATGTTAGCTCTAAAATGACACAAATAAGGAATAAGAAGAAGAAAAACAAGAAAGAGGAGAAAGAGAAAGAATAGAAGAAGAAGGTGAAGAAAAAGAAAGAATAAAAGAAGAAGAATGAGAATGCAGAGGAAAGGGATAAAAAGATAGAAGAGAAGAGAAAGATGAGAAAAGAAGAAGAAGAAGAAAATTCTTCTTCTTCTTCTTCTAGTCTTCTCTTCTTCTTCTTTCTTCTTCTAGTCTTCTTCTCCTTCTTATTCTTCTTCTTCTTCTAGTCTTCTTCTTCTTCTTCTTCTTCTTCTTCAAGTCTTCTTCTTCTTCTTCTAACTTTCTTACTCCCATTTTTGCAGGTTTGATTCACTTCATGGAAGCAACATTTGATGGACTGCTAGTGTTTAGTTCTTGTTTTCATTTGTATTGATGAACAATGTGAAACTATGTATGTATATATGGATGAACTCCGTGAAACTATGTATGCATTGGATCTTTTAATATCCTATGTGTTATGTTGCATTGATGTACTGCTAGATGTTTGATACATGTGCTATGTTTGATGTTGAAACTATATATACCATATATATATATATATATATATATATATATATATATATAGAGGGTGGGTCTATTATGATAACACCCCTAAGAGTCTTATTCTGCTAACAGCCACCTTATTCTGCTAACAACGTCGAGTTGACCCGTAGCTAGAAACTAACCCCGCGAACAAAAAAACTGAACTTCACCGGACAAAAAAAAACACCCACACCCCACCTTATCTCCCCACGACCCCAGCCAGTCACCTCCCTCCTAGCGCCGTGCCCGGCCTCCTTCCCCGCGCCAGCCCACCTCCCTCCCCACCTTCTCCGACGCGGCGCGCCCCCTACCCTTCCTACCTTCTCCGGCGACGCCGGCCACCACCACCTCCTTTCCCGCAGCGCTCCACCCTCCCACCACCTTCCGGGGATCTGGCCGGCGACCATGGGGACGACCTCCCAACCACCGGGACACCAGACCACGCCACCCCCCTCCAACCATTGCTGCCTCCCGAGTTCTCCTCGCCGGCGCCACACCGTTATCTGCCGGCCGCCCCCATGCTCTGCCCCGATGCCACACCTTCTTCTTTCTTCCTCCCCTGTCTCCCACAACCAAACGCCGCCACACCCCAATGCCGGATCCAAGTCCCAGGAGTTGCCGGATTCGCGCGAGATACACTGCTTCCAAGCCTCCCGCAGTGGTCCTCTTCCCGGCCGACCATCTTCCTCGCAGGTTTGGGTGTGGCGTGCCCTGCATCTCGCCGGATTCCCACGGCTCTCCTCTGTAGAAGGGCAAAAGGTTTGCCGGATCTGGGCGTCTGCGGTAGTTGTTTTTCGACAACCTCCACCTCAGGCCTCCTGCTCGCAAGCGCCTCCCGTGGCCGTGGACGCCGGCGAGTGGCGACCGTCGGACCCCCCGCGCCTGTAGCCACGGGATCCAGCCGGATCCCCTTATCCTCACCTCGGATCGTGCGGTGACCTCCATGTCACCGGTGACGAGCTCCAACACCGACGCCCACACCCCCCTCCCCCCTCCCCGAGCATCGATGAAGAAGCGTGCAGTGCAGTGTGCGGTGCGTGGAGATGTAGTGCAGTCTTCCGGCGCATTCCCCGGATGCGTGCGAGGGGAGTCGACAGCTGCACCAACGCCCCATGGAAGAGCAGTAGGCGTCGCTTTGCAGTTAAGAAAAAAATGCTTTTGGATTTTTGCTGTCATTTTTTGTGTATTCAGCCCAGAAGATTTCCTAGTGCAGTCCGGTGATTACTAATGCAAGGTTTTTTATAGATGCAGTGGTGCAGTTCGATTAAATCCCCCCACTTCTTCCACATCCCCTCGTCCGTCCTTGGAGCAGCACGGGCTTGGTGGTGTAGTACAACACGGCGAATGGCTGCAGTTTGCTGTGTAATAATGCGGCTTTTTCAGATTTCATCGGGCACAAAAATTGTAGTCTTTATCTTCGATGCAGTGCTGCCTTGTTTCGTGTTGAATCTGCAGTTGCTAAAAGAGCACCATGGCTAGCTGTGTGTTGTGCGTACAGTCCCGACGGTGTGGGCATGCCGTTCACTTGGAGCTCCCTGGCTATTCAATTTGCCATGTGCTACTGTTCATTTTCCTATGTTTTCCTCAGTTAACTTAAAAAAAGTTATGGTTGACTTGGATGCAAATTCACTTTGCAAATTCTTCTTATTTTTTTAGAAAACGAGGAAACACATGATGCAGCACACTAACCTTGATCATGTAGTACACTAACCTTGATCATGTAGTCTGCATGCGCTTAATCAAATTGAGGGGTGCCCGTGTGAAACCACAACACAAGGTTAAATTTCAGGGTACACACGGTGGAAGAAACCAAGCAAAAAACAATGTGGTTCACTCGCCTCGTCCTCGTAGAGCGGAAGAATTTCTAAAACAAAAAAAAAATGTGTGTGGTTCGTTTTGCAGTGCGTTTGGTCCTCGGATGTGGTTCACTTTTGAGAGTGATGTTGTTTACTTACCCCCGACATGAAAATGCAAAAAAAATTAGCGAAACAACAAGATGGTAATGCGGTTCACTTTGATATATGTCGCAGCTCACTTGCCCTTGTCTTTGCGGTCCACTCTCGTTCATCACACAAAGTTGAAAAAAAGACAACAAAAACAAAAACTCGTATGGGGAAATTTACGTCACATAAAAAAGAAATCATGCAGTGCACTTGTCAGTCTGATGCAATGTGGTTTTTGGTCGGAAAGCAGTGCGGTTTTCTGTCTGATGCAGTACATACGACGATTTTGGGTCGTGAAAAAATAGAGTGTCCGCATTTCGGTAAATTTGAAATTTCTCTTAAACCGTAAAGAATTAGAGACTGTGTTCTACACAAAAAAGTTGCGCCTCATCGATATCTTTCCAACGGCATATAATTTGAATCATTTCGACCAACGGTTTGTAAAAAATCACGAAAAACGGCCACTGCCTCTCGTCGTCAGCCGCACGATTTTCAAAATTAAATTAAAACTGTAAGGAATCTTAAAAACATTTCAACATATGAAAGTTGCGCCTCATCCATAGCTTTTCAATGGTGTATGACACACCCCATTCCGACAAACGGTTAAGAAACTGGAGCAAAAACAGTACCGAAAATTTGAATTTTAAAAAAAAACAGAATTCCGCGATTTAGTAAATTTGAAACTGCTCTTAAACTATAAGGAATTAGAGAAAAATTTATATATGAAAAAGATGTGCCTCAATGATATCTATCCAACGGCGTATCGTTTGCTTCATTCCGACAAGCGGTTTAGAAGAAATCGCGAAAAAATGCCCGCTGCCACTCGTCATGGGCCGCACCATTTTCAAAACTGCTCTTAAACCGCGTGGAATCTCGAAAAGTGTTCAACATGTCGAAGTTGCGCCTAATCCATAGCTTTTCAAAGGTATATTACACGCCTTGTTCCAATGAACGGTTAAAAAATTAGAACGAAAACAGTACCGAAAAAATAACACGTGCAATTTTTTTCGACGAGAAGTTCACTCGTATGAGTACTGCAGCACACTTGGTTCAAAGAATGACGTGCACTTACGTTCAGCGTGTAGTGCGGAAGTGATGTGCAGAATAGTTATTCTGCTAATATTAGCAGAATAGACCGTCTGTATATATATATATATCTTTTGAAAATGCAGGGATATAATAGAAAACAGAAAAAACAGCAACAATACGGCACTTTGCCATCCGCCACCGATGACAAAGGTGCCTTTGCCATCTGCCTCCAACGGTAAAGAGGCCACATGGCAGCAACCTATGTAACCTGGGATCTGACCCGTTTGGTCAGTTTGCCATCCGTGGAAGACGGCAAATGGCTGGGTCTGCTGATGTCACAAAGAAGACGATAAAGGGTTGTGCAACTTTGTCGTCAACTGGCAAATGGCAAGGGCAGCTGTTAGCCACCTAACGTGGCTAACGCATGGTTTTTGCCGTCCATGTTCTTTGTTGTCCGCCGCTGACGGTAAAGGTCCTTTGTCATCCGCTTTGCGGAAGCAAACGGCAAAGAACTTGTTTACCGTTGCTCTCTTTGCCGAGCAGGTTTGCCATCGATGGCGGACGGCAAATAAGCTTAGTGTAACATGGATGATATAATGAAAACGTGTGAGCACTGACAACTAGAATGAAATGTGTGAACATGAATGTAATGTCGGTGGGAATATGTACTCCCCCAAGCTTAGGCTTTTGGCCTATCATGGTAATCACCATCTGCGGCCTGCATAGTAGTCAGAGTGGTAACTAATAGAGGCTCTTGGTGCAACCAACTCAGCCCGCCAAGCATCCGCGACCTCCGCATTGTGCTCGCGAGCCTCACTCTCAGAAACATAATATCTTCTTTTGCTGTCAAAATCAAAGAGAGCAGGCGCAGGCAAAGCAATATGCACAATGGATTCTTTATCGAATTGCAAGTTATAAGTGTAATTATCGAGTTTTCTCTTGAGGAACTTATGATGCTTCATGGCCTCAAAGTCTAAGTACTGAGTATGTAGGATAGGGTCATTGGGCCAAGGTGAAACACCCAGCTCCGTTGCTAAACGTGAAGCATAAATCCCACCTTAAAAATAACCACTACCAGCTTGTGTTGCAACCTGCATGCAACAATCACTAAAAGGTTATAACATTGGATACTGGTGAGGGCAGTGTGTATGAGGCTCAAGTCAGGAGCACACAGTGTACTACAGTCTTGTTTGCCTACAATACATTTGCCATTAAACAGTGCAGTATTGAATTGATGGGAAGTGAATACTTTTTATTCTACCTTGTGTCACTCCTCTATCCTCTCCATAACAAAGGCTAGTAAGAAATGTCTCATAATCAGCCCTTGGTGGTTCGTCTAGCGAACCCCAAAATGGAATTTTGCAGATATTAGAAAAGTCTCTAGAGGTAAGATCAATGGAAGGTGATACAGTTTAAACGACACTCTAGACTAACGAGGATGAAATTTATATTCTTTAGTAAACGATTCTGTGAGGCTGAGATGCTGGTTGCACTTATCTTCAATGTAGGGACAGAGCTCGGCATTGTGAACATATTGCTCAAATTCTTCTTTTATACTTGCACTCACCATAAAATCGTTGCACAGCCATAGGCCAGATTTGGTAGCAACTTCCCTTATTGAACTTGTGCTTGGTTCAACATAAGACCGACGCACCGAGCTATAGCTAGTTGATGCCTCCAAAGACCTCCTCCTCGAAGAAGTCCTAAAGAAACTCATCTTATTCCTATAAATAAAATTCTGAAATTTTTAGTCCACAAAAATTTTGTCAACCACACTTCACAAGATTGATAGCAACTACTCATAAGCATGCATAGAGGCTATATTGAGCATTCAAACTACTTAGAACTCTAAGAATTCAACATGCAAGCTCATCTACAGCAATACTAAGAGTAGGTAATTATTCAAAATATAAACCACTAAAGCAAAAACTAGTTGGACCAATGAAGGAGTCACATACGAAGTAGCAATCCCCCAAAACAACTTCGGAAACGGAGTTCAAGCAAAGAGATTGAAATCCGCAGGTTTGAGAGCAAGAACACGATAGAGAGAGAGAGAGAGATGGAGAGAGAGAGAGAGCAATGGTGAATTTTTTCTGGAGGTAGGAGATGCCATGGGCTAAAGAGATAAGTGAGGGGGGCACGTGGGGACCACAAACCACTAGGGCGCGCCCAGGTGGGTTGTGCCCACCTGGTGCACCCCCCTCTGATGTTATTGGCACTAAAAATTCAGAAATATTCAGAAAAAATCATATTAAATTTTCAGGACATTCTGAGAACTTTTATTTTTGGGTCATTTTTATTGCACGGAAAATCCAGGAAATAGGACAAACATGGCATTTTATTTTATTGAACTAAGAAAGAAAACAAAAAGTAAGGACAGAAGGTAGTGCCTACTAAATTCATCAACTTCATACCTCTAAAAAATGATCCATTAATAAGGTTTGTCAAGTCTTATTAATAACCACCTTCGATTAGCATGAAACCGAAGAACATTCGTGAAAACACTAAGTTACCACAACGGGGATATGCATGTCCCCAACAATAAGTATCTCATAATTCTTTTTGACAGTAGGTAGAGGTAGTTGAAAACTTCCAATAGTGAGTGTCGGAGATTTTTCAATAACATTATTACCATTCACTTGGAATTGTTTCTTCGGAAAATGCATCGTATGCTCATTACCATTGATATGAAAAGTGACCTTGCTTTTATTGCAACCAATAACAGCCTCTGCAATATTCAAAAAGGGTCTACCACGGATAATTGACATGTTGTCGTCCTTGGGCATCTCAAGTATAACAAAGTATGTTAAGATAGTAACATTTGCAACTACAGCGGGCACATCCTCACAAATACTGATAGGTATGACTGTTGATATGTCAGCCATTTGCAAAGATATTTAGGTAGGAGTGAGTTTATTCAAGTCAAATCTTCTATATAAGGAGAAAGGCATAACACTAACACGAGATCCTAAATCATACAAAGCAGTTTTCACATAGTTTCTTTTGATGGAGCAAGGTATAGTTGGTATTCCCGGATCTCCAAGTTTTCTAGGTACTCCATCCTTAAAAGAATAATTAGCAAGCATGGTGGAGATTGCAGCTTCTGGTATTTTCCTTTTATTAGTGATGATGTCTTTTATATATTTTGCATAAGGGGACATCTTTAAAATATCAGTCATGCGAGTACGCAGAAAGACTGGCCTAATCATTTGAGCAAAGCGTTCAAATTCTTCATCATCGTTTTTCTTAGTTGATTTGGGTGGAAAGGGCATTTCCCTTCCATGTTTTCAAGCAGCAGAGTCTCTTTTATCATATATTTTATTTTTCGTTTGTGGGTCATCAAGATCAATAACTGGTTCTGTTTCAACATCATTATCTAGTTCTTTATCTTTATCTAGTTGAATGTCTTCATGAACATCATCATATCTTTTTCATTATCACTAGATGAATGTTCATTACCAGATTGAGTTTCAGCATCAGAAATAGAAACATCATTATTAACTTCAGGAGGTTTTTCTATTTCAGGTTCACTAGAGGTATGCAAATTCCTATCATTTTTCTTTTTCTTCTTCTTTTTAGATGGACTAGGTGCAGCAGTGTTACTTCTTTGAGAGTCTTGTTCAATTCTTTTAGGGTTACCCTAAGGATAGAGTGGTTCCTGAGTCATTTTACCTCCTCTAGTTGCTACTCTAAAAGCAAAGTCATTTATATCATTGTTCATTTCATCAAGCAATTCTTTTTTATATCCAGTAACTTGTTCTAACTAGGTATGAACAATACAGGCATGTTTTCCTACACCTCTAACATCATTAGTGATTCTAAATAATAAGTTACTCAAGCAAGCAATCATATCAGGATTGTATTTCAATTGTTTCATAACATTTTCATTGAAGTGATATTGTTTCCTAATGTAGTTATAAAACTCGTAAAGGCATTGACTAGGATGTTTGTTGTAAGGGATGTCACTTTCATCAAATTTCATTAAAGAGCTTACCTCTACCACCTATGGTGGTGGTGTGTCAAGTCCATGTATTTCTTCAATAGGAGGTAAAATTTTGACATCTTCAGCTTTAATACCCTTTTCCTTCATGCATTTCTTTGCCTCTTGCTGTCATTGTACAAAAGTATGGGTACATCTGTACCCCTTACTTGTGCACGGGCAGTCGCAGCCACACCTACGGTAGGGCTTGGCAAGGCAGAGGAAGGAAAAATACGAAGACCACCAAGACAGATACCCGAAGCACAAGGAGTATAAGGCGAGGCCGGGGCGACCTACACAGCACCAGCAAGTCCATCACCCTTGGGGCTGAGAGATCTGACACCATCAACAACATTAAGACCAAGATCTAGAGAGCACATGCCCGGTAGCATCAAGATCCTCATAAAGATTGACAGCACATAGATCCATGTGGGACCAGAATACGAAGACCCCGGGCGAGACCCTTGCCGGGGATGACTCCGAGGCCCCCCAGCAAGCCTTGCTGGGACAATCGCTGGGCTGCGACCAGGCCCGCGCCCAGAAAGGTTTTGCCACCTCAGCACCACTCCAGTACGACGATCGGCGTGCCAACTAAGCAGACACATGCGTGGAGGCATGCAGATCTTCATGGAAGCTTACCATTGTGCCAATACAACAGCTAGTTACCCAGCGTGGCACTGCATGCCTCATCGGCCCGGACACGTGTCGAAGCAAGGAGGGGCGGCGAAAGCAAGGATGGCTTATGTTCTCGTCCCCTATAAAGCAAGAAGACACGTAGGCAATGCATTAAATGTGTTTGTCCTACGTTGCCGAGCGATAAGCCCGTGCACTGTAGTTTGCCACCTCCCGTGTGCCACTGTGGCAACCCCTTTTCGTATAAAAGGGGGCTCAAGGTACATGGAGAGAGGATTGGGGCTTTTGGACAAAGCACGCACCGTAGCTAGTTCAAAAGCTCAAGAACACACATATAACGAGACAAGAAGGACTAGGGTATTACGCATCTTTGTGGCCTGAACCTGGATAAAAATCCCATGCGTGCTCACGGCTCGACCTGCTCTTCGTGCAGCTAATCCCCCCACTGAACGTAGAAGGGATCCTTGTGACCCATAGGTGTTTGTTTTCCCCGACATCTTTGGCGCGCCAGGTATGGGGAAGGAGTTGTGAGAATCTGGTCGGTTAGTTAGTACGGTAGTTTCTTCGCTGCCATGGCTCCGAAGAACAAGACGATCGCAGCGATCGGCCCGTCCGGGGCTACTTCGCCAACGCTTGTACGGACGGGCAACGTAGCGGATGCCAGTGGTAGAGGAAATCAAGACCATCCACATCATCCAAATACGAGAAGCCAGGAGAGTGGCGTCCTCCGCAACGGTGACAGCGGTCGGCGCGCCGCCGCGCCCAAGGATGGAGCTGCGCTACATGCGGGTGGCGCGGGGACCTCCAAGGCCAGCAAGACGACCCTGCCAGTGCACGCGCTGCGGTCCTCTCAGCTCGTGAACAACGCCGCGATGTTGAAGACCCCGGGTGTTGCCGTGGCAAAAGCCCTCAGCATCACTCTCAGGACATGCAGGGCCGACATGCACACCACGGTGCCGGCAAGAAAGGCACGCAGCCGCGGAATTGTGATGGGACTCCTCCTTCTAACAGAGCTAGAAGTCCAAGTTCCTCCCATTCCTCGTGCTTGTCGCTGCCACCCACGCAAGCAGAAGCATTGACGCGAGCGCAGCTACTCCTCGACTTTCCTCCTGCTCTGGAGAAGCAAGAAGAGTGGAGGGCTGCCATCCAAAGTCTCATCAGCCATGCCAATAGGGATGGCTGATACGCGTCCAACGTATCTATAATTTTTTATTGTTCCATGCTATTATATTATCTGTTTTGGATGTTTAATGGGCTTTACTATACACTTTTATATTATTTTTGGGACTAACCTATTAACCCGAGGCCCAGTCCAAATTGCTGTTTTTTTTGCCTATTTCAGTATTTCGCAGAAAAGGAATTTCAAACGGAGTCCAAACGGAATGAAACCTTTGGGAGAGTTATTTTTGGAACGAAAGCAATCCAGGAGACTTGGAGTTGACGTTAGGGAAGCAACAAGGTGGCCACGAGGGTCCAGGGCGCGTCCTACCCCCTGGGCGCACCCCCCACCCTCGTGGGCCCCTTGTGGCTCCCTTGACCGACTTCTTTCGCCTATATATATCCATATACCCCGAAAACATCCGGGAGCACAATAGATCGGGAGTCCCACCGCCGCAAGCCTTTGTAGCCACCAAGAACCTCTTGGGAGCCTATTTCGGCACCCTGGAGGAGGGGGGATTCCTCACCGGTGGACATCTTCATCATCTCGGCTCTCTCCATGATGAGGAGGGAGTAGTTCACCCTCGGGGCTGAGGGTATGTACCAGTAGCTATGTGTTTAATCTCTCTCTCTCTTGTGTTCTTGATTTGGCACGATCTTGATGTATCGCGAGCTTTGCTATTATAGTTGGATCTTATGATGTTTCTCCCCCTCTACTCTCTTGTAATGGATTGAGTTTTCCCTTTGAAGTTATCTTATCGGATTGAGTCTTTCAGGATTTGAGAACACTTGATCTATGTCTTGCATGTGCTTATCTATGGTGACAATGGGATATTCACGTGATCTACTTGATGTATGTTTTGGTGATCAACTTGCGGGTTCAGTGACCTTGTGAACTTATACATAGGGGTTGGCACACATTTTCGTCTTGACTCTCCGGTAGAAACTTTGGGGCACTCTTTGAAGTACTTTGTGTTGGTTGAATAGATGAATCTGAGATTGTGTGATGCATATCGTATAATCATGCCCACGTATACTTGAGGTGACATTGGAGTATCTAGGTGAAATTAGGGTTTGGGTTGATTTGTGTCTTAAGGTGTTATTCTAGTATGAACTCTATGATAGATCAAACAGAAAGAATAGCTTCATGTTATTTTACTACGGACTCTTGAATAGATCGATCAGAAAGAATAACTTTGAGGAGGTTTCGTACCCTACAATAATCTCTTTGTTTGTTCTCCGCTATTAGTGACTTTGGAGTGAATCTTGGTTGCATGTTGAGGATAGTTATATGATCCAGTTATGTTATTATTGTTGAGAGAACTTGCACTAGTGAAAGTATAAACCTTAGGCCTTGTTTCCTAGCATTGCAATACCGTTTGTGCTCACTTTTATCATTAGTTACCTTGCTGTTTTTATAATTTCATATTACAAAAACCTATATCTACCATCCATATTGCACTTGTATCACCATCTCTTCGCCGACCTAGTGCACCTATACAATTTACCATTGTATTGGGTGTGTTGGGGACACAAGCGACTCTTTGTTATTTGGTTGCACGGTTGTTTGAGAGAGACCATCTTCATCCTACGCCTCCCACGGATTGATAAACCTTAGGTCATCCACTTGAGGGAAATTTGCTACTGTCCTACAAACCTCTGCACTTGGAGGCCCAACAACGTCTACAAGAAGAAGGTTGTGTAGTAGACATCAAGGTCTTTTCTGGCGTCGTTGCCGTGGAGGTGGGTGCTTGAAGGTATATCTTTAGATCTTGCAATCGAATCTTTTAGTTTCTTGTTTTATCACTAGTTTAGTTTATAAAAGAAAACTACAAAAAATGGAATTAAGGGTGCCTCATATGCTTCATCTTTTTAATGTCTTTCGTGAAAATGATGGGAAGGAAAATTGTGCTCAAGTACTAGAAGAAGAATTACATAGAATGATTGGCATAAAATATGTGAATGATGAGCATGATTGCAATGTTGTTAGTATGAATTCTTTGAATACCTATGATGCTAATGATATGCAAAGCCACAAGCTTGGGGATGCTATGTTTTATGAAGATGATATTTTTTGTCCCCCGAGTTTTGATGAGCAAATTTATTATGGTAAAAGCATGCCTCCTATTTATGATGATTATTGTGATGACACGTATGCCATAAAGAATAAACATAACCATGAAACTTGTCATCTTGATTTTAATTTTCAATTGTATTGAGCCTCACATGATAGTTATTTTGTTGAGTTTGCTCCCACTACTATTTATGAAAATAAAATTTGCTTATGTGGAGAGTAATAAAATTTCTATGCAAGTAGGTCATGAAAATAATGCTTTATGTGCTGGTTATATTGTCTAATTCATTCATGATGCTACTGAAAATTATTATGAGAGAGGAACATATGCTTCTACATATTGCAATAATATCAAGTTTCCTCTATGTGTTGAAAATCTTGAAGATTTGCTTGTTTTACCTTCCTATGCTAGTTGTTTCTTGTTCACATAAGTTGTTTGCTCACAAAATACCTATGCATAGGAAGTGGGTTAGACTTAAATGTGTTATTAATATGCTTCATGATGCTCCCGTTATGTTTCAATTCTTATCTTTTATGTGAGCATCATTGTCACCATCATGCCTAGCTAAAAGGCATTAAAGAAAAGTGCTTGTTGGGAGACAACCCAATATTTACCTTTACTGTTTTTGTGTGTTAACATGATTATGCTACTGTAGTAATCATGTTTATAGCTTTTGTTTCAATAAAGTGCCAAGTAAGACCTTTAGGATACCTTACGGTGATAGTTGTGTTGATCATGCTGAAAATCAGAAACTTTTGCACCCAGTAAATTAGTTTTGATAATTTACAGAAACGGGATTTTGATCTGATTCGTTTTTCTCTGGATTGGTAAACAAATTTCTCAGGTTTTCCTAATTTTGTAGAAGTTTTGGAGTTACAGAAGTATTTGAATGATATAGATTACTACAGACTACTCTGTTTTTGACAGATTCTGTTTTTTATGTGCTGTTTGTTTATTTTGATGAATCTATGAGTAGTATCGGAGGGTATGAACCATAGATAATTTGGAATACAGTAGATATTACACCAATATGAATTTAGAATGAGTTCACAACAGTACCTAAGTGGTGATTTAGTTTCTTATACTAACGGAGCTTACGAGTTTTCTATTGAGTTTTGTGTTGTGAAGTTTTCAAGTTTTGGGTAAAGATTTGATGGACTATGGAATAAGGAGTGGAAAGAGCCTAAGCTTGGGGATGCACAAGGCAACCCAAGGTAATATTCAAGGACAACCAAGAGACTAAGCTTGGGTATGCCCCGGATGGCATCCCCTCTTTCGTCTTCGTTCATCGGTAACTTTACTTGGAGCTATATTTTTATGAACCACATGATATGTGTTTTGCTTGGAGCGTCATTTTATTTGGTTACTATTTTCTTGCTGTTATTTAGAATAATTTTTTGCATCTATATTTTCAATAAAAATGTCAAGGATAGCCTTTACCATGCTTATTTTGCAAGTATACATGTTGCTGTTTCAAAATAGAAAGTTTACCGCTGTTGCAAAAATTCCCTAGAAAAGTCAGAGAATGATAAAGTGTTGAAACTTTTTGCATATTGAGATATGATAAATTCTCTACAGATTAGTATTTTTCTCATAATTTTTGGAGTTAGGTAAGTATGATGAATCTTGCATTCTTTACAGATTGTACTGTTTTTGCAGATTGCTGTTATCTTTGCATTGTTTGCTTGTTTAATGATTCTATTTGAGGATCAGAGTATTAAATATGCATAGACATTTAGTATGCAATGTTGAATAATAATTTTAGTGATTTGTTACAGTGGAAAATGATATGGTTTTTGCATTGGTTTATAGTAACTTATCTCATGAGTTCTTGTTGAGTTTGGTGTGGATGAAGCTTTCGAGATTTAGGAAACCGAGATATAAAAGGAATTAAGGAGACACAAAAGCTCAAGCTTGGGGATGCCCAAGGAACCCCAAGATAATATTTCAAGAAGCCTCAACCATCCAATCTTGGGGATGCCCCGTTAGGCATCCCACCTTTCTTCTTCAACAATTATCGGTTAGTATCGGTTGAACCTAAGTTTTTGCTTCTTCACAAGATGTGTGCTATCCTTGAAATGTCATTTTGTTTTGTTTTACTTTCTGTTTGAATAATGTCCCAAGATCTGAAATTCTTAAATGTTAGAGAGTATTCACATAGTTGCATAATTATTCGACTACTCATTGATCTTCACTTATATCTTTCGGAGTAGTTTGTCATTTGCTCTAATGCTTCACTTATATCTTTTTAGAGCATGGTGGTGGTTTTATTTTGAAGAAATAGATGATATCTCATGTTTCACTTATATTATTTCGAGAGTCTTTTAGAATAGCATGGTAATTTTCTTTGGTTATAAATTTTTTCCTAATATAATGGGCATCCAAGTTGGGTATAATAAAAACTTTCATATAAAGTGCATTGAATACTATGAGAAGTTTGATACTTGATAATTGTTTTGAGATATAGAGGTGGTAATGTTAGAGTCATGATAGTTGGGTAATTATGAAATTGAGAAATACTTGTGTTAAAGTTGGCAAGTCCCATAGCATGCACGTATGGTGAACGTTGTGTGACAAATTTGAAGCATGGGGTGTTCTTTGATTGCCTTCCTTATGAGTGGAGGTCGGGATCGCACGATGGTTAACTCCTACCAACCCTTCCCCTAGGAGTGTGCGTAGTAGTACTTTGCTTCGAGGGCTAATAAACTTTTGCAATAAGTATATGAGTTCTTTATGACTAATGCGAGTCCATGGATTATACGCACTCTTACCCTTCCACAATTTGCTAGCCTCTACGGTACCGTGCATTGCCCTTTCTCACCTTGAGATTTGGTGCACACTTTGTCGGTGCATCCAAACCCCGTGATGCGATACACTCTATCACACATAAACCTCCTTATATCTTCCTCAAAACAGCCACCATACCTACCTATTATAGCATTTCCATAACCATTCCGAGATATATTGCCATTCAACTTTCCACCGTTCCGTTCATTATGACACGCTCCATCATTGTCATATTGCTTTTGCATGATCATGTCATTAACATCATATTTGTGGCAAAGCCACCGTTATAATTCTTTCATACATGTCGCTCTTGATTCATTTCATCTC
This sequence comes from Triticum aestivum, assembly GCF_018294505.1. Classification (NCBI taxonomy): domain Eukaryota; kingdom Viridiplantae; phylum Streptophyta; class Magnoliopsida; order Poales; family Poaceae; genus Triticum; species Triticum aestivum. The sequence goes on along the minus strand of NC_057813.1, from coordinate 288,612,582 downwards.
CCGGTACACTGCCGGAGGCATTCACATAGAGTCATATTTTATTCTAAGTATTGAGTTGTAATTCTTGAGATGTAAATAAATAAAATGTGATGATCTTCATTATTAGAGCATTTTCCCAAGTGAGGAAAGGATGATGGAGACTATGATTCCCCCACAAGTCGGGATGAGACTCCGGACTTTATGAAAAATAAAAGAGGCCGAAGAAGCCCAAATAAAAAAAGAGGCCAAAGAAGCCCACCAAAATAAAAAAATGATAGAAAAAGAGAGAAGGGACAATGTTACTATCCTTTTACCACACTTGTGCTTCAAAGTAGCACCATGATATTCATTATAGAGAGTCTCCTATGTTGTCACATTCATATACTAGTGGGAATTATTCATTATGGAACTTGGCTCGTATATTCCAATGATGGGCTTCCTCAAAATGCCCTAGGTCTTCGTGAGCAAGCAAGTTGGATGCACACCCACTTAGTTTCTTTTGTTGAGCTTTCATACATTTATAGCTCTAGTGCATCCGTTGCATGGCAATCCCTACTCCTCGTATTGACATCAATTGATGGGCATCTCCATAGCCCGTTGATTAGCTGCGTCAATATGAGACTTTCTCCTTTTTTGTCTTCTCCACACAACCTCCATCATCATACTCTACTCCACCCATAGTGCTATATCCATGGCTTACGCTCATGTATTGCATGAGAGTTGAAAAAGCTAAAGCGCGTTAAAAAGTATGAACCAATTGCTTGGCTGAAATCGGGGTTGTGCATGATGGGAGTATTTTGTGTGACGAAAATGAAGCATGGCCAAACTATATGATTTTGTAGGGATAAGCTTTCTTTGGCTATGTTATTTTGATAAGACATGATTACTTTCTTAGTATGCTTGAAGTATTACTATTTTTATGACAATATTAAACTTTTATCTTGAATCATTTGGATGTGAGCATTCATGCCACAATAAAGAAAATTACATTAAGAAATATGCTAGGTAGCATTCCACATCAAAAATTCTGTTTTTATCATTTACCTACTCGAGGACGAGCAGGAATTAAGCTTGGGATGCTTGATACGTCTCCAACGTATCTATAATTTTTGATTGTTCCATGCTATTATATTATCTGTTTTGCATGTTTAATGGGCTTTACTATACACTTCTATATTATTTTTGGGACTAACCTATTAACCGGAGGCCGAGTCCAAATTGCTGGTTTTCTTTCCTATTTCAGTCTTTCGCAGAAAAGGAATATCAAACAGAGTCCAAACGGAATGAAACCTTCAGGAGAGTTATTTTTGGAACGAAAGTAATCCAGGAGACTTGGAGTAGACGCCAGGGAAGCAACAAGGTGGCCACGAGGGTACAGGGCACGCCCTACCCCCCTGGGTGCGCCCCCACCCTCATGGGCCCCTCGTGGCTCCCCTAACCAACTTCTTTCGCCTATATATATCCATATACCCCGAAAACATCCGGGAGCATAATAGATAGGGAGTTCCGCCGCCGCAAGCCTCTGTAGCCACAAAAAACCTCTCGGGAGCCCGTTCCGGCACCCTGCCGGAGGGGGGTCCCTCACTGGTGGCCATCTTCATCATCCCGACGCTCTCCATGATGAGGAGAGAGTAGTTCACCCTCAGGGCTGAGGGTATGTACTAGTAGCTATGTGTTTGATCTCTCTCTCTCGTGTTCTTGATTTGGCACGATCTTGATGTATCGCGAGCTTTGCTATTATAGTTGGATCTTATGATGTTTCTCCCCCTCTACTCTCTTGTAATGGATTGAGTTTTCCCTTTGAAGTTATCTTATCGGATTGAGTCTTTAAGGATTTGAGAACACTTGATGTATGTCTTGCATGTGCTTTTCTGTGGTGACAATGGGATATTCATGTGATCTACTTGATGTATGTTTTGGTGATTGTCAGTGTCAAAACCGGTGGATCTCCGGTAGGGGGTCCCGAACTGTGCGTCTAAGGCTAATGGTAACATGAGGTGGGGGACACGATGTTTTACCCAGGTTCGGGCCCTCTCGATGGAGGTAATACCCTACTTCCTGCTTGATTGATCTTGATGATATGAGTATTACAAGAGTTGATCTACCACGAGATCGTAGAGGCTAAACCCTAGAAGCCAGCCTGTGATTATGATTGTTGTTGTCCTACGGACTAAACCCTCCGGTTTATATAGACACCGGAGGGGGCTAGGGTTACACAGAGTCAGTTACAGAGAAGGAGATCTACATATCCAAATTGCCAAGCTTTCCTTCCATGCAAAGGAGAGTCCCATCCGGACACGGGACGAAGTCTTCAATCTTGTATTTTCATAGTTCAACAGTCCGGCCAAAGTATACAGTCCGGCTATCCGAGGACCCCTTAATCCAGGACTCCCTCAGTAGCCCCTGAACCTGGCTTGAATGAAGATGAGTCCGGCGCGCAGATTGTCTTTGGCATTGCAAGGCGGGTTCCTTCTCCGAATACTCCATAGAAGATTTTGAACATGAGAATCGTGTCCGGCTCTGCAAAACAAATTCCACATACCACCGTACAGAGCACAATATTCCACAAATCTAATCTGATGACAACTTTTCATAACATGACATCATGCCACGGCCCAGTCATTATTCGAACTGTTTTCACAACCTGCCACCGCACATATCGCGAGGCAGTTTTATCGGCATGTCTCGTCGAAGCAGAGATCATGTCCCCTTATCACGGGATTCTCATCAATACGGGTGTGGGAAACCCAACCGTGCCATCAATCATGGCGCTTGGGGAATAAGCGATTTTAGCGGGCAAGTGGGGAGGCGCAGGATCTCTGCTGCCTTTATAAGGGGATAAGAACTCCCTCTTTCACCCACGCCTTCTTCCTCTGCTCATCCATTCCTTCTTGCTCAAGCCCTAGCGCTCAGGCGTTTGTCTTCTCCGCCTGAAAAGGTTTCCCGAAAATGTCCGGATCCGAAGTAGGAGGCAAGTGGACGGCCTCTACCATCCAGGAGAAGGATATCAAAAAGCTCCGGGGGCCGGGTATTTGGCCAAGAGAATCGGCCACCGTCTTCCGACAGCGGGACAAATCGTCCCTACCCCGGAACCCCACGAGAGGGTGGTATTCCTCCCTCATTTTGTCCTCGGGCTAGGGTTTCCCCTCCACCCATTTGTTCGCGGCATCATGTATTATTATGGGATTGATTTTCATGATCTATCCCCCAATTCCTTCCTCAACATCTCGACATTCATCATCGTGTGCGAGGCCTTTCTCCGCGTCCCGCCGCACTTCGGCTATGGCTGAAGGTTTTCAATGTGAAGCCCAAGGTAGTGAGCGGCAAGCATACCGAATGCGAAGGCGCCATGGTGAGCAAGATGCCCAACATTACATGGCCAACAGGTACTTTCAATGATTCCGTCAAGGAGTGGCAGCAGTAGTGGTTTTACATCACCGAGCCGCGCTGCAAGGAATGGGCCACCGCTCCAGAGTTCAGATCCGGCGCCCCCCTGCGACTTGCGTCCTGGCCCAAGACGGGCTTGAACTGGGCTTTGTCTGACGAGCTATCGGAGCTCCACATGTGCGTCCAAGACATGGAAGACAAGAACATAAAGCTCGTCAATGTAGTCCAGGTGATGTTAGTTTGCCGGATTCTACCTTGTCAACACGAGGCTTGCAATTTATGGGAGTTCGACCCGGCCAGGAACCAGACCTTGCTAGAGCTCTTTGGCTCCTCGCATAAGGACATCTGGAAGGTGCTTTTCAATTCCGCCAAATTGTGGCCGGACTCCGCCAAGGACCGCGGGTACCAATTGTCCCGCCCTGCAAGTTCGGTAAGTGATTGTATGTTGACAATTCATATGTTTTATTCGCATATCCTTAGGAAAATGCTTGATGTGTTTCCCCCAAATTTCCTAGGGATGGAAGAAGAAGGCGGGGCGGATCTACTGTCTGGTCCCGCTGCCAGAAGAACCGGCCGGCCCACTTTAGATGAAGATGCTGGTCCCAGCGCCTTACAATGCACCGAAGAAGAAGGCCCAAAAGGAGGCCAAGAAGACCAGGGGCAGCCTCCATCGTCGTGGAGCTTCGAACACAATACCCGAAGACTCTAATGCCCATTCTTCCTCCGAAGAGGAGGAGGAGGAGGAGGAGGAAGGAGATTGTCGGTGTTCTGGGAACGGGAGGAGGAGGAGGAAGGATCCTTGCCTGCCTGCGGCCTGCGGCGTGGCTCAAGCGAAGGCCCAGTACAACCCAACTTCATCAGCTCAAGATCAAGACCCTCGCGAGGGGACAAGCCTCGCGGGGCAGACGACAGGAAGCTTCCTCAGGCGCAGCCTCGTCAGGCAGGCTCGCGAGGAGGCGGAGAGATCAAGGCAGGGCACCTCGCGAGGAGCCAGTGATGCAAGTCATGATGATCGAAGCCAGGCGGGCGGCAGGCAGGCGCCGGCCTGTGTAGTGTCCTTGTTCCCCCTTTGGTGCAAAGGGAGCAAGCACAGGACAAGGCCTCAGGCAAAGGCTACCATTTCGGTGCAACAAGACCAAGACCAGCGGAACGACAGGAAGGAGGTCACCGTGGAGCCTAGGACGGCGTCATCGTTAGAGTCTTTGACAGACGAGGACCGACTTTAGTCAGGATAAGTGTACTAGATGTTCCCCTTCAAAATGGCCAATTGTTGGCGCCCTTCCCGCTTAATATTTGTGAAGAGGACCAGGGCCTCTTGCTCTATATATAGGACTAGCCACCATAGTATAGAGGCATCTCGAATCGACCCCTCCAAAGGGACAACACCACCGCAAGAACACCCCTCGCGAGGCTGTTCTTCCCTTGTACTGTTCATCATCAACCCTAGAGGCAATCCACCACACCACAAACTAGAGTAGGGTATTACACCACAACTGTGGCCCAAACTAGTATAAACCTTGTGTCTCTTGTGTTGTTCATCGTGTAGCTTAGATCCTTTGCGAGGCGACGAGACGCGAGCTGGTAGAGGAAAGATCTTCGCGCGCACCCCAGTGTTCGAACCTCAAGGGTCTACCGGAACTCGCAATTCGACATTTGGCACGCCAGGTAGGGGCGCGCCAGAATCGTGTCTTCCGGCGTCTTGTGTTTCACCGTCCGTCGCATCCATGTCTGACGCTCGTCGAGCCCGTGTCGAGCGCCAGGGTGCTCTCGCGGCCCACGTCGCCCAGACGGCCCCCGTCGGCGGGCCTCCCCATCGTTCCCGGTTGCCTGCCGCCCACGCCGCCACCGGCCCGACAGGGAACGAGCAGCAGGCTTCGTCGCTACATCCCTCGGTGCGGCGGGAAGGCCACACCTCTACCCCGTCGCTGACTCCAGTAGGCTCGTCGTCGCACGCTCGTCGCGCTCCCGCGGACGCGCACGCCGTGTTGCTCCTGACACGAGAGCTCCTGCACTACCGCCCCGTCGACGATCTCTACGACGAGTGGCTTGCCCGCATCACCGAGCTCGTCAGCCCCGCAGGGGGCCTCCTGCACCCTCCCTCTCGCTGCCTCACTCTCCGCCCTATGCGGGCAACGCAGCTCCGGAGGCGCCTCCGCCGCCTCCCCCTCAAGAAGGCACCCTGGCCCCAAGGCGCGCGGCCCCTGGATGGGACCCGCCGCGTCCAGCGCCCGCGCAGCAAGAAAAGAGCTGCCAAGAGACCCCTCGCCCTTAAGAAGCCGCTTGTGTGCTCCGGGCACCGGCAAGTCATGACGGCGCTCCTGCTCCTACGCACCAAGACCCCGCGCTGCTCCTGGCGGCAGCGCGCAGAGACCTCCAAGATCAAGCCCTTCGTCACCAAAGGCCTCCGGTGGCCAATGCAGGCTGCCATGCCTTCACCGCCGAGTTGCGCAGCGTGGCCTGGCTGGGCAAGTTCAAGCCGGATCTGCCTCCACGCTACGACGGCACTGCTGACCCCGCAGAGTTCCTCCAGCTCTACGAGTTGGGCATCGAGGCGGCCAACGGGGATGAAAAGGTCATGGCGAACTGGTTTCCCATGGCGCTCAAGGATGGCACCCGTACATGGCTCCTCAACCTGCCTCCCAGCATGATCTCCTCTTGGGACGACGCACTCGCTTCATCGCCAACTTCCAGGGCACTCGTGACTGGCCCCCGGTCATGAGTGACTTGCGCCGCATCAAGCAACAGCCAGGGGAGACCTTGCAAAAGTACATCCAACGCTTCAACAACGCCCGCCTCAAGATCCCCAGGGTGACTGAGGAGGCCATCATCTCAGCCTTCTCCGATGCCGTCCGAGACATCAAGATGAAGGAAGAGCTAGCAATCCACGAGGACCTGTGCACCTCTCTGGAGTTGTTCAACTTAGCATCCAAGTGCGCCAGGGCTAAGGAAGGACGCCTCTCGCTCCTCGAGCTTCCAGCTGCCGATCCGGAAGAGAAGAAGCCCAAGGTCAAGGACGTGAAGTGCAAAGGAGCAGTTGTGCTCACAGCTGAGCCAGATACCAAGCGAGGCAGGGATCAGCCGGAGGCGTCCCAGGGCAGCCGGTACTACGTGTACCACGACCTCCACACCCACAACACCAATGAATGCCAGGAGCTCAGGACTGTGCGAGATGAGCGTATCGGCCGACGCCCCGAGCGCAACGATCGGGGCTACGACCGAGGAGGAGGAAGAGGTGGAGGACGATGGGAAGACCGTGGCCCTCGCCAGGGGTGGCGTGACCGACCTCGCGAGGACCGCTGGCAGGATCAGCCTTGTGAGGAAGGTTGGAGGGACCAGCCTCGCGAGGACCGCCCTGAAGGCAATGCAGGCCTCCCTCTGCTGCCGCCACCACCAAGGAGGAATGAAGACCATCATCAGGACGAGGGGGCTGGGGGCTTCCAGGAGCCGCGTGCAATTGCTTGCATCCTAGGCGGAGCTCAAGCCCCTGCCTCTCAGCGCATCTTCAAGCAGTTTGCTCGCGAGGTGAATGCCGTCCTCCCAAAAACCGAAGCCTCGCGCCCTCTCCGGTGGTCCACGTGTGCCATCGCGTTTAGTTCAGCGGATCAACTCAAGTGCGCAGCAACAACTGGCATCCCCCCAATGCTCTGCTCCCCAGTCATCAGCAACGTGCAGGTCACCAGGACCCTCATCAATGGTGGAGCAGGACTCAACATCCTGTATGTCGAAACATTCAATAATCTCCAAGTGCCGTATGATCAGCTTCAACCGACCAAGCCCTTCTCAGGAGTCACCGACGGTTCTACCACACCGATAGGGCAGGTCCGCCTCCCTGTCACCTTTGGATAGCGCAAAAACTACCACACTGAGCTCATTGACTTCGACGTCGCCCACATTCGCCTGCCCTACAACGCCATCCTTGGATATCCGGCCCAGGCTAACTTTATGGCAGTGACTCACCATGGCTACAATGTCCTCAAGATGCCAGGAAGCGGTGGAGTCATCACAGTTCCCTGTGAGGAGAAGGATGCAGTGTGTTCTCTCGAGCGTGCCTTCTAGGCCGCGACAATCGAAGACTCAAATCGTAGAAACGGGGGCCTTCCCGAGGCAGTCCCTAAGAAGAAGAAAACATCACCTGGTCCGAACCATCAGGAGGCAGGCACATCCAGGGGGGCGCGCCAGGATTCGCGCCCGTCCAAGGGGCGCCTCCCTCTGTCGCATAGGAAGGCGTGCCCGGTGCCCTCCTCGGGCAAGGCTCGGGGGCTCTCTCCTGGAGGGCCACCAACTTTGCCAAGGTCACGAGGGAGGCGCTCGGGCTCCACTTGGAAGCGTGTTTCGAAGCACGTTTCCCTCAAGACGGTGTGAAGCAAGGAGGGCCAAACCCTCAGGAGTTCATCGCAAGAAGCATTCAGGAGCTGCAGGAGTCAAGAATCATGCGCGGCAGCAGCCGCTTACCCGCCGTAGCTCCCCATCCAGGCGAGGATGGTGGGCTGCGCGTCTGCACCAATGTACCAGGACTCAACCGAGCCGCATCTCAGGAGCACCTCTGGCCTTCGCGTGTGGGATGTTGCGAGGGGCCACCCCACAGCTATGTTCGCATGCCTCTTGGGCTGCCGAACGCGGTCGCTGCTCATCAGCACCTGCTGAGGAGCATCCTGGAGGCTGGGAAGGTCAAGCATTGCGCAGTCCTAGCTGAGGTGGAGATGGTCCTTGAAGAGCCGCCTTCTCCCTCGGAGCCTCCCAAGGATCTGGGCCCTGGGGGATCGTGAGGACCGGCTTCCGCATCACGCGTCATTAGCTACTTCAGCATCCCTTCAACTTCAACCATATCAGGTGACATCTTTCAAAGTTCCATTTCAGCTGGGAGCGCCCACAGGGCTGCATCATTCCCAGGTCGCATGGGTCCGTCCCTGCGGCATGTATCCGTTTTGCTCATATTCTTTGCTTACCTTGTTGGGGGCGCCCCTCGGGCTGCATTATCCCCAAGCCGCTCGGGCCTAACCCAGTGGCGTGTATCGCCCTCGCATCTATCTAGGTCGTATATTTTGCCCGTCATGATTATTACCTGATGCCTCCAGAGGCACCCTTTTTTTCCTTCATGCTATCCGCTTGCACGTTAAAAGGGGGGCACCTGAGCATCGCGACTCACGGGCTCTTACTGGCTCTCCAGCCCTCACCTCCTGGCCTTGTCCACGGCATCGCGACCTGGCATACCAGCGACGTCTGAGCTCGCTCAAGGGCCGGGACCTGAGGACGTAGAGCGTTGGCATCTAATCAATCTTGCAAGAGCACACCACAAACAAGGCCCAGAGCTAGGCACAACCCGCCTTGAGGTAGGGCCCCGTGAGTCCCGCGCTCGCTCACGGGTGCCCAGATACACCTTGTCAAGCCCTACCGTGCCAGCCACGTGTCAGGGCGGGGCTGTACACGGCCCGAGGGCTCCTCCCGGAGGGGGCCCCCTCCCACGTACCAGTGGAAGCACCATGCTCCACGCCGGCTGACGACACTGCCGAGGAGCGGCTATGCTCGTACACATACGGAAGCGCTATGCTCCGCGCTAGTGATAAACAACTGAGGGCGGCCCATGGCCGCATCAACCTCAGGGAGCCAGAGCTCAGTGTCCGGCTCCACCGTAAAGCCTCCCCTCAGGAGCGCCACGCGAGGGGGCTGGCCAGGGCCCTCGGGCCTGGTTCATCGCGCGCCACTCCCCGAGCGGAGGCAAGGTACAGAGACCGTTTGAGCGTCAAGGGGGACTCCTGAGCATCGCGACTCAAGAGCCTAACTGGTCACGTAGCCCCTCACTCCTTAGTCGCGTCCTGGTTTCCGATCGGGGCTATCGGTGGCCGACATAGAACACAAGCAAATAGGAAGGAGAAACGCAAATCCTAAGGAATTCAAAAGCAAATATTACAGGCCATAGATTGTTTTCACAACACCAAATGCAAGTTTAACCGCCTCCACAAGGCATGATGCATGTTGCAGGAATTAAAACAGGACCCAAGCCACGAAGGGATCACTCTCCGGTGGCGCCGCCACCTGTGGTGGAATCACGCTGGGCGGCTCCACCTCCAGAGGCCGCGGAGCTGGCGGCATCGCGCCCAGGCAAGGTGCTGAAGGCGCGGAACCTCCCCAGCAAAGCTTCGGCTCGGCCTTTTACGGCCTCAGTAGCAGCAGCGGCAAGGTCGCCGCTCACAGGCTCCAGCAGGCTGTTGAGGTCGACGTTGGGGTCGCGAAGGTAGACGTGGCTGAGGACACGCGTCAGCACTGGAGAGGACAGGACACGCGCCTCGGCCTTGGCCGTGGGGCCAAGGCCGTCTGCAACATCTTCGAGCGCGCGGACCAGGAAGGGAAGCAACTCGGTGGGGCCGTCCTCTATGCTAGCCAACGGCTTCTCTAAGCCGCCAACACAAAGCATCTTCAGCGCGGCACGAGCCTTCTCCTCCAGCTTCGTGAAGGCCACTCGATCCTCAGCTAGAACCTTTGCCTTGCCGTCTAGCTCGATCCTCTCCGCCTTCAGCGCCTGCTCCAGCGTCTCCAACCGGCCATGACGCTCATCAAGCTTGACATCTCGGTCCCTGACGACAGCTTCTCGAGTCTTCATTTCCTTCTCCTTCTCTTCGCGGTTAGGGACCTCCTTGGCGAGCTTATCACGCAGGCCTTGCAGCTCATACTCCAGCATCTTGTAGCGCCCCCGGGCATCAGCAGCATCGCCCAAGGCAGCCTCGCGAGCATCCTTGGCTTGGGAGGTGGCCAGCTTCTCCTCATGAAAGGCCGTCGCGGCCTCGCTCAGCGCTGCTCAGATGGAGGCGTCAGAGCGGACCCAGCTAGAGACCAACTCTAGGCACCCGGCCACCAGGCAGGGGTCGGCGCCCTGGATATCTTCTCGTAGCCGGACCAACTCAGCAGCAGCGCGATCCAAGACGGTGGAAGGAGTCGAAGAAACTGCAGACGGTGGAGTAGGAGGGGAAGACGACAGCGTGATCACGGCATCCGGCATTGAGGCCTTCTGAGCCTCAGCCACCCTGGCGATAGCATCAAGCGCAGGCACCTCCAGAGTCAGCAGGGCCACGGGGGCTGACTCCTCGCCGGAGCGTCCCTGCTGACCTCACGAGGATGATCGGGCAGGAGAGGCGCGAGCCTCGCTGCCTCCTTTCTCCGCAGGTGAAGGCGCTGCCCCGGCAGATGAACTCACCCCAAGCGGGATCGCCGAGGACCCTTTCAGCCTTTTTGCTACAGGCGCCGGCCTGGCCAAAAGAATGCAGACAGCAAGCCTTGGCGATAGAAACAAAGCAAAACACGAATCGAGCACTTACTGGTTATCGTTCGAGGACTCAAGAAGCCTCCGGCCAAACTTGAAGCCCGAGAGCCTACAGCCGGGGTCGGCCTTGGGAGGCCCGGAAGCAGAAGGCGCGACAAGAGGGCAGGAGCTGGCCTCGGGGCGCCCCGCGACCAGAGAAGACCCTGGGGGAACCAGCCCCAACCTGCCCTTCCTCGGGATGAGGGGAGAGTTCTCCCTGCTTCGCCTGGCACCGGCCTCGTTGTCGTCCGGCATGGAGCGGAGGGCGCGGGACCTACACCGAGGAAACGACTTCCCTGACTCCTTGCCAGTCGCCTCAGAGTCAGGCTCTTCTTCATCCTCCTCTTCCTCCTCCTGACTCCCGCTGGAGTCATCGGAGGACACGTTCACCATCGCCAACGCCGCCAGATCCACGGGAGCTTCTGCAGGCACCAGCCCCTCCCCGTTGAAGGTGGGCATGGAGTTCACCACCTGCTCCCAGTCATCGCGAAGGAACAGGGGAACAGGAGCGCCCTCTGGGCTCACCACGTATCCCCCAACCAACGAGTGGAGAGCCGCGGCCAGATCTTCGTCGGCCAGGGCCTCGGAGCTTACGCGAAGGGCGGTATCTGCTTCCCCAAGCCTCCACAATGGGAGCGAGCGCTCCTGGAGCGGGGCCACCTGATGCTCCAAGAACTCCCTCAGGAGCGTAGCCTCGGTCAGCTTCGTCGCCCCCAAGTTGCCTGGCCTCAGGTCCGCGTTCATCCTCTTCAGCACCACCTTCGCGCGGGGGTTGACAAGCTCCGTGCGGGACCAAGCGTCAACGGCCTTGGGCTGCCCCGTAGGCAGCACCAGTCGAGGGTGGATGTGCCCAACATCCACCATGACCCACTTGCTCCGGAAGCCATCAATTCTCTTCCCGGGCTTCAAGATGGCATTGGAGTTGGAGTATGCGATAAATCTCGCACATGCGGTGATGTGGGCACCAGAGACTCTAAGGGAGAAGTAATGACTCAGCAAGGCCACCGAGGGCATTACCCCAACATGAGCCTCATAATAGTAGGCGAAAATCACCAGGAGAAGAACAGAGTTGGGTTGGAGGTGCAGAGCTTGCAAATTATATTGGCGAAGAACAGTGAGGAAGAACTCGGAAAAAGGAGGCACCGAACCGACGATGATGGCACTCGCAAAGAGCGGGTAGAAGGTGCTCCCCTTGTCTTCGGGCTGGGCGGAGCCGGCCTTGAGCATAGTCGCCCCCCACATTGCCCCGCGCCACTGTCATCAGGCGCGTGAGGGCGAGATTCTTCTCCGACATGTTCGGGGGATCCAGAGCCGGCAAGTACCAGGCCTCGGTCGGGACCTTGCGAGGCGCCATGGCTTGCCGGTTGGGAGGAATTGAGACAGATCTGTAGGATTTTGGAAGCAAGAAGGAGGAGAGTGAGAAAGGGGATCTGGAGCAAGGCGAACAAGAGTGGAGCAAGTAAGCCTGGCCCGGGCACCTCTTATTGTCAGACGGACAGTTTCTGAGGCGTCGTAGGGAAGCGAAGACGCCCACGTCTAATCAACCGCCACGTGGCGCCCAAGGCCGCAGGCTGTTGGGGCCCGCGGCGCTTCGCACTTGCCCCTTCGCTTATCTGCTAAGCCAAGTCCGGGCGCGCCTTGGGCCCGGGGGCTACTATTGACGTTCTGGGAATGGGGGTCCCCAGACTTGCCTGCCTGTGGCCTGCGGCGTGGCTCAAGCGAAGGCCCAGTATAGCCCAACTTCATCAGCTCAAGCTCAAGACCCTCGCGAGGGGCCAAGCCTCGCAGGGTGGACGACAGGAAGCTTCCTCAGGCGCAGCCTCGTCAGGCAGGCTCGCGAGGAGGCGGAGAGATCAAGGCAGGGCACCTCACGAGGAGCCCGTGACGCAAGCCATGACGATCGAAGCCAGGCGGGCGCCAGGCAGGCACCAACCTACGCAGTGTCCTTGTTTCCCCTTTGGTGCAAAGGGAGCAAGCATAGGCCAAGGCCTCAGGCAAAGGCTACCATTTCGGTGCAACAAGACCAAGATGAGCGGAACGGCGGGTAGGAGGTCACCGTGGAGCCTAGGACGGCGTCATCGTCAGAGTCTTTAACAGGCGAGGACCGACTTTAGTCAGGATAAGTGTACTAGATGTTCCCCTTCAAAATGGCCAATTTTTGGCACCCTTCCAGCTCAATATTTGGGAAGAGGACCAGGGCCTCTCGCTCTATATATAGGACTAGCCAGCATAGTATAGAGGCATCTCGAATCGACCCCTCCAAAGGGACAACACCACCGCAAGAACACCCCTCGCGAGGCTATTCTTCCCTTGTACTGTTCATCATCAGCCCCAGAGGCAATCCACCATACCACAAACTAGAGTAGGGTATTACACCACAACGGTGGCCCGAACTAGTATAAACCTTGCATCTCTTGTGTTGTTCATCGTGTAGCTTAGATCCTTTGCGAGGCGATGAGATGCGAGCTGGTAGAGGAAAGATCTTCACGTGCACCCCAGTGTTCGAACCTCAAGGGTCTGCCGGAACCCGCAATCCGGCAGAGATGAATCCCCCACGAGGGGAAGAAAGAAAAGGATGGCCTCCACATCCTTGGAGGCTGAGTCGCCTAAGAGGGGAAAACTCCCCTTCCAAAAGAGTCCACTGCTGCTGCCGATAGCAGCCCAACATGGTGGATCCCAGGGCCAAGCCCCTGGTGAACTTGTGAGTGTAAAATCAGAACATGCTCACATGTCCAGACTTGTCATGGCATGATATTTTAATCTGAGCCATACCCTTGTTTCAGTCCGGCGAGGTCCCACGCCGAACAATCCTCGTCAGAGGATTTGCTGGGTTCGGATGTGATGGAGAGCGGGACACCCCAGAGGGCCCCCTCGCCCAAACATATGAATGAAACCGAGGTTTCATCCCAGAAGGACCCAGGCCATGGAGGGGAGGAAAAGATCGCAAAGGCGGCGCCAGGAGGCCAGACTTCAGGGTCCGGACACACGGGAGAGAAGGTTGTCGTGGACGTCGACGGCGAGGGTTGTCCTGAATCCGGCCCCCGGTCGGACATGATTTCGGAGACCCATAAGGTCCCAGGGAGCTTGGCCATCGAGTCGAGGTTTGATTGAAAGGTGCCATCTGTTGCTCTTGCTGTTAAAGCGACAGTAGACTCTGCGGTAGTGAAGGGGAGTTCGGCCCTACCATTAACCGTGATTACGCCGTGCGGACCGGGCATCTTGAGTTTACGGTAGGCATAATGGGGCACCGCGTTGAACCGAGCGAACGCGGTTCGTCCGAGCAATGCCTGATAGTCATTGTGAAAGGGGACGATGTCGAAGATTAACTCTTCGGTACGGTAACTTTCTGGAGATCCGAAGACCACTTCCAGTGTGATTGAGCCCATGCAACAGGCCTCTGCACCTGGTATGACACCTTTGAAGGTGGTTTTTGTGGGCTTGATCCTTGAGGGGTCGATGCCCATTTTGCGCACTGTATCCTGATATAGCAGGTTCAGGTTGCTGCCACCGTCCATACGGACTCGTGTGAGGCGGAATCCATCAATGATGGGGTCGAGGACCAGTGCGGCCGAACCGCCATGACGGATACTGGTAGGATGGTCCCTGCGATCAAAAGTGATCCGGTAAGAGGACCATGGGTTAAACTTTGGGTCGACTGGCTCCATTGCATAGACGTCTCTTAGTGCATGTTTGCACTTGGGAATGTGGCTTGTGTATATCATATTTACCGTTTTCACCTGGGGAGGGAATTTCTTCCATCCTCCTGTATTCGGTGATCAGCGCTCCTCGTCGTCAACATCGCTTTGTGACCCCTTCCCCTTGTTTTAGGCATCTGACCTGCCGGCTTGTCTGAAGACCCAACATTCTCTATTGGTATGATTGGCCGGTGTTCCTGGGGTGCCATGAATTTGGCATGGACGGTCGAGTATGCGGTCCAAACTGGACGGGCCTGAATTGTTTTTGTTTAATGGATTTTTCCGCTGATCGGACTTGGAGCCACTAAATTCGGCATTGACTGACGTGTCTTCGGCACTATCACCGTTTTTGCGGTGCTTGTGTTTGTTACGCCATGGTTTGTTGTTGCTATCCTTGGCTTTTGATATGCTAGGATTGCTTGCTGTGTTGTTGCTACGAGCCAACCACCTATCATCGCCCGCACAAAAGCGGGTCATGAGTGTTGTGAGGGCTGCCATGGACTTTGGATTTTCTTGGCCGAGATGTCGGGCGAGCCACTCGTCACGGATGTTATGCTTAAAGGCCGCTAGGGCTTTGGCATCCGGACAATCGACAATTTGGTTCTTTTTGGTTAGGAACCGGGTCCAAAATTTCCTGGTTGGCTCTCCGGGCTGTTGGGTTATGTGACTTAGATCATCAGCATTCGGTGGTCGCACATAGATGCCCTAGAAGTTGTCACGGAACGCGTCTGCTAGGTTCTCCCAACTCCCAATGGAGTTTGCCGGCAAGCTCTTCAGCCAATGCCGAGACGGTCCCTTGAGTTCTAGTGGGTGGTACTTGATAGCGTGTAGATCATCTCCGCGGGCCATGTGAATATGTAGGAAAAAATCTTCTATCCATACCGCGGGGTCTGTAGTACCATCATATGATTCAATGTTCATGGGTTTAAACCCTTCTGGGAATTCATGATCCATTACTTCATCAGTGAAGCATAGGGGGTGTGCGGCGCCTCTGTGCCGGGCTACATTGTATTCGGTCCGGCCGGATTTGTTAGTGTATCCAGCGTGACGGTCCTCGTCACGCATTGGGGCGCTCCCCAGTGATCCGTAGATCGATCTTGACTGACCTGCTTTGTTTTTTAATTTGTCTCGTAGGTCATGCGTGGAGCCCCGGGCCTTCGTGTTTTTGCTTGTTTGGCGTCGGGGTGCGAGCTGGACTTCGGGCTGGTACGCCGCTTTGTCACGGCCACGTGGTGTCCGGTCAGCCGCATCATGTGCTCTTAGTGTGGGCTTTAACGCCTCCTCCTCGAGTTGAGGTAGCAACCTGCGCTTGGGGTAACTTTTGGTAGGGCGTTCGAGTCAGTATTCCTCGGCAGCCAGGACCTTGGTCCACTGTCAGTTAGCAGATCTTGATCAGCTTGAAGCTGTTGCTGCTTTTTCTTCAGGATTTTTGCAGTGGCTATAAGCCGGTGCTTGAAGCACTCCTACTCGACGGGATCCTTAGGCACGATGAATTCTTCGTCGCCAAGGCTCACTTCATCTTCGGAGAGAGGCATGTAGTTATCATCCTCTGATTCTCCATCTGTTGCCTGTTCCTTAGGGCTAGCTTGCCCATCCTCTTGATCGGCCTGCTTGAAGCCTGGCTGGCCAGGATTGTTTTTGTCTTCGGCACCATCCGGATTGTTATCTCTTGTGCCGGTATCAGTATTTTTGCTATGGCAGGGCTTGGAGCGACGTTTATGACGCCGGGGCCTAGATTGCTTCTCCAAGGGGTTATCTTCCGTTGCCTCATCGCCATTGCTTTCTTTGGCGGTGTCCACCATATGTATATATATTATGGTGAGGTGGCTGTCCAGCACCCTATAGGCGGTGGTTCCTATTCTTCTCCTGCGTTGTCGTCCACACCGTCGATGTCTTCGGAGTTGAAGTCAAGCACGTCGGTTAAGTCATCGACAATGGCTATTAAGTGGGTGGTGGGTGGGGAACGAATTTCTTCGTTGTCCGCTTCCCACTCGAGCCGAACATAGTTCGACCAAGAATCTCCCGACAAGGAAAGAGACCTTAATGTATTTAGCACATCACCAAAGGGCGAGTGCTGAAAAATATCTGCGCAGGTGAACTCCATGACCGGTGCCCAGTCAGATTCGATAGGCACGGACATATGCGGTTCGGATCCTGTAGCTAGAGACGAGTCCGGGGGTCCGATGGTTCTGGCCTCATAGGAGGTGAGGTCAGTGTTCGGCTCCGAGTCTGAGGAGTGTGTGGCCTCTGTGGCGGGGTCCATCCACCCGTCCTCAGGTGGCATGATCTGCTCCGGATTGATTCCTGGCGCCGCCGTAGGCACGATCTCCCGAACACTGTCCGATGGCAGATCTAAGTCATGCTCATCGTGACCATTCGGCGCACCTGACATGGGCTCGAATCCGTCGAAGATTAAGTCTCCGCGGATGTCGGCAGTATAGTTCAAGCTTCCAAACCTGACCTGATGGCCAGGGGCATAGCTATCAATCTGCTCCAGATGGTCAAGCGAGTTGGCCCGCAATACGAAGCCACCAAATACAAAGATCTGTCCGGGAAGGAAAACCTACCCTTGGACCGTGTCGTTGAAGATGATTGGAGGAGTTATCAACCCTTATTGCGACGGCACAGTGGAACTCTCAATGAAAGCACCAATGTCGGTGTCAAAACCGGCGGATCTCGGGTAGGGGGTCCCGAACTGTGCGTCTAAGGCTAATGGTAATAGGAGGTGGGGGACACGATGTTTTACCCAGGTTCGGGCCCTCTCGATGGAGGTAATACCCTACTTTCTGCTTGATTGATCTTGATGATATGAGTATTACAAGAGTTGGTCTACCACGAATTCGTAGAGGCTAAACCCTAGAAGCTAGCCTATGATTATGATTGTTATTGTCCTACGGACTAAACCCTCCGGTTTATATAGACATCGGAGGGGGCTAGGGTTACACAGAGTCGGTTACAGAGAAGGAGATCTACATATCCGAATTGCCAAGCTTGCCTTCCACGCAAAGGAGAGTCCCGTCTGGACACGGGACGAAGTCTTCAATCTTGTATCTTCGTAGTCCAATAGTCCAGCCGAAGTATATAGTACGGCTGTCCGAGGACACCTTAATCCAAGACTCCCTCAGTGATTAACTTGTGGGTTCAGTCACCTTGTGAACTTATGCATAGGGGTTGGCACACGTTTTCGTCTTGACTCTCCGGTAGAAACTTTGGGGCATTCTTTGAAGTACTTTGTGTTGGTTGAATAGATGAATCTGAGATTATGTGACGCATATCGTATAATCATGCCCACTGTCGGATTTCGGGTTCCAGCAGACCCTCTAGATTCGAACACTGGGGTGCGCGCGGAGATTTAGCCTTCTACCTACCTGCACCTCACCGCCTCGCTATGAACTAAGCAATCAAAGGAACAACACAAGAGACACAGAGTTTATACTGGTTCAGGCCACCATTGTGGTGTAATACCCTACTCCAGTGTGTGGTGTGGTGGATTGCCTCTTGGGCTGATGATCAACATTACAAAGAAGAACAGCCTCGCGAGGGTCTGTTCTTGGCTGGTGCGATGAACTGCTAGGGCGAGTTCAGTCGCTCCATCTCTACTAGTTTCTAGGTGAGGATCTGATTGCCTCTAGCTTCTGGTGGCTAGTCCTATTTATAGGCAAAGCCCCAGGGCCTCTTCCCAAATATTGAGCGGGAAGGGCGCCAACAATTGGCCATTTTGAAGGGGACCATCTAGTACACTTATCCTGACTAAAGTTGGTTCTCGCCTGCTAAAGGCTCTGGTGGTAACGCCGGCTTGGGCTCCATGATGACTTCCATCCTGCCATTGTGACGATCTTAGTCTTGTTGCACCAAAATGGATGTCTTTGCTTGATGCTCTTGCCTGCGCTTGCTCCTTTTGCACCAAAGAGGAAAGAAGGACACTGTGCGGGCTGGCGCCCGCCTGGCGCCCTTGGTCATCATGGCTTGCATCATGGGCACCTCGCGAGGTACCCTGCCTTGATCTCTCCGCCTCCTCGCGAGCCAGCCTGACGAGGCCGTGCCTGAGGAAGCCTCCTATCGTCCGCCCCGCGAGGCTTGGCCCCTCGCGAGGGTCTTGAGCTCGTGTTGATGAAGATGGGCCATGCTGGGCCGCCCCTTGAGCCACATCGCAGGCCGCAGGCAGGCAAGTCTGGGGACCCCCGTTCCCAAAACGCCGACAGTAGCCCCCGGGCCCAAGGCGCGCCCGGACTTGGCTGAGCAGAGAGGCGAACGGGCAAGCGTGAAGCGCCACGGGCCCTAACAGCCAGCGGCCTCGGGCGCCGCGTGGCGGTTGATTGGACGTGGGAGGCTCCGCAACCGCGTGAATCGACAAAAGAGCGGCGTCTGCCTAGGCTCTGCTTCCCTTGCTTCCTCCGGTCATTTCCCAGATCCTCTTTCTTGCGCCCTTCCTCTCTACCTCCGAAATCTTCAGATCTACTTCGACCGCGCACCCTAGCAAGTCATGGCTCCTCGCCAGACCCCTGCCGAAGCTTGGTATTCGCCCGCCTTGGACTCGCCGAACGTGTAAGAGGCGAGCCTTGTCCGGATGCGCCGGATGGTGGCGGCGCAAGGCAACGACGGGGTAAAAGTGTTCAAGGCCGGCTCCGCCCCTCCTGAGGCCCAAGGGAGCACCTTCTACCCGCTCTTCGTAAGCGCCATTGCTTCCGGTCTGGTCCCTCCTTTTTCTGTGTTCTTCTTCTCTGTCCTCCGCCATTACGACCTGCCAGCTCTGCACCTCCACCCCAACTCTGTCCTTCTTCTGGCGATCTTCGCATACTATTGCGAGGCTCATGTCGGGGTGCAGCCTTCGTTGGCCTTGCTGCGCCACTACTTCTCCCTCCGGCTCTCCCGCGGTCCTCTCTCCGCGTGCGCGAGCTTCATCGCGTATGGCGGCTCAAACGCCATCTCGAAGCCCGGGAAGAGGACTGAGGGCTTCAGGAGCAAGTGGGTCATAGTGAATGCTGGGCGCATCCACCCTCGGCTAATTCTGCCCACGGAGCAGCCCACGAGCTCCGATGATTGGTTTCGCGCGGAACTCGTGGACCCCCGCGCGAAGCCAGTGTTGGAGAAGATGGACGCGGATCTGCGGCCGGGGAACATGGTGATGGCGAAGCTGACTGGCGCGTTGCTCCTGAGGGAGTTCCTGGAGCATCAGGTGGCCCCACTTCTCAAGTATTCGCTCCCGCTGTGGAGGCCCCGCCTGAGCCCCGAAGTTTTGGCCGACGAAGATCTGGCCACGGTCCTCCAATCTTTGGTCGGAGGGGGCGTGGCGAGGCTGGAGGGCGCCCCTGTACCCCTGTTTCTTCGAGATGATTGGGAGAAGGTGGTTGACTCCATGCTCATCTTTAATGGGGACGGGCCTGTGCCCGCGGTGGCTCCCGAGGACCCGGTGGCCCAGGCAACGGTGAACGTGTCCTCCAGCGACTCCAGCGAAGAGGAGGAAGAAGAGGAGCGGTAAGGGGGGCTGACTCCGAAGCTACCGACGGGGAGTCGAGAGCGCCTCTCCCCCGGCACAGGTCTCGCGCTCTCCGCCTTTCGCCGAGCGACGACGAGGATGATGACGAGCGGGGTGGCGGGAGCTTGCCCCCAGTCTCGAAGAAGGCCAGGTCTGGGCTAATCCCCCTCGGGTCTGCCCCAGCTCCAAGGCGATCTGCAGACGTGCCTCCAGCTTCCGAACCTCACGAGGCTGATCCCAGCAGCCGGCTCTCGGGCTTCAAGTACAGCCGGAGGTTGCTCGAGATCACGAGCGGCGATGAGTAAGTGCTCGATTCTTGTCTTGTTCCTTGCTCTGTCGTTGAGGCTTGATGTCTGTATCTCTTGGCTAGGCTGGCGCCTACGGCGAAGAAACTGAAGGGGACTCCTGAGGCTCCGTCTGGGGCAGCACCTCTGCCCGCAAAGGGAGGTGGCTGCAAGGCACGTGCCTCTCCTGCCCGGTCGTCCTCGCGAGGCCTGGTGGAGCTGGCTGGGGCAAGCTCAGCCCCCATGGCCCAAGCGACCCCTGAGGTATCCCTGCCTAATGCGGTCGCCACAGCTGTTGGGGCGCAGCAGGTCCTGCCTCAGGTCATGTGGTTACGATGTCGTCCTCTCCTCCTACTCCACCAACTACTGTCTCTCCGACCCCTTCCACCGTCTTGGATCGCGCTGCTGCCGCACTGGACCGGCTGCAGCAAGATCTTTTGGGCACCGACCCTCGCTTGGTGGCCGGGTGCTTGGAGCTGGGTTCTGGCTGGATTCGCTCTGACACTTCGATTCGAGCGGCACTGGTTCAGGCCTCGACGACTTGCGATGAGGAGAAGCTGGCCGTCCTTGAGGCGAAGGCTGCTCGCGACGCCGCCTTGGGGGAGGCGGCTGATGCCCAAGGCCGTTGCAAGGCGCTGGAGAGCGAACTGCAGGGCCTGCGGGACCAGCTTGCCGAGGAGGACCGCATCCGTCAGGAGAAGGAAAAAGACCTGAAGGTTCGTGAGGCGGCCATCAAGGACCGAGATGCCAACCTTAACAAGCACCGCGACCTCCTGGGCGTACTGGAGCAGGAGTTGGAGGCGTGGAAGGTCGAGCTGGACGGCAAGGCGCCGGTCCTTGCCGAGGACCGCGAGGCCTTCACGGAGACGGAGGTGAAGGTTCGTGGCTTGCTGAAGTCGCTCTATGATAGCGGCCTGGAAAGCCCACTGGCCGGCGCCAAGGACGGCCTCACCAAACTGCTCCCCTTCATGGTCCGTGCCCTTGAAGATGTCACCCTTGGCCTTGGCCCTATGGCTGAGGCCGAGGCGCGCGTCTTGTCTTCTGCAGCGCTGACGCGGGTCCTCACCCACGTCTACGTTCGCGACCCCAATGTCGACCTCGACAGCCTGCTGGAGCCAGCGAGCGGCGAGCTTGCCGCTGCCACTGCTGAGGTCGTGAAGGGTCGCGCGGAGGCTCTGCTGTCGAAGGTCCGGGCCTTCAGCACCCAACCGAAGCGAGGCGCTGCCGGTCCTGCAGCTCCACGAGGCGAACCCGCCCCGCGCAGCTCCGCTGCCAACGAATGACTCTGTCGTGGCTCCTGTCATGCTTTCAGTTTCTGCAACATGCATCATGCCTCGGGGAGGTGTTTAAACTTGTGCTTGGTTTCATGATAACAATTATGGACTGTAATATTTGCTTTTGAACTCCTTGAAATTTGCGCTCTTCCTACTTGCTTATGTTCTACGCCGGCAGAGCCCGGCCCCGCGCATACCTCAGTCGCCGTTAGCCCCGACCGGAGACCAGGACGGGACCAAGGAGTGAGGGGCTACGTGACAAGTTAGGCTCCTGAGTCGCAATGCTCAGGAGTCCCCCTTGGTGCACGAACAACAAGTAGGGAGGTGAGATGTGTGGGTGAATCTACCATTCTACGTCTGCAGAGCCCGGCCCCGCGCATACCTCAACCGCCGTTAGCCTTTCGGAACTAAGGAGTGAGGGGCTACGTGACCAGTTAGGCTCCTGAGTCACGATGCTCATGAGTCCCCCTTGACGCTCAAACGGCCTTCGTACCTTGTCTCCGCTCGGGGAGAGACGCGCGGCGAACCAGGCCCGAAGGGCCTGGCTTGGTGGTGTACGTCTGGGCGTGACCCAGGCGCAGCCCCCTTGCCCGGCCCCCTCGCGCGGCGCTCCCGAGGGGAGGCGTTGCGATGAGGCCAGACACTGAGCTCGGGGCTCCCTGAGGTTGATGCGGCCGGGGGCCACCCTCAGTTGTTTATCACCAGCGCGGAGCATAGCGCTTCCGTATGTGTACGGGCATAGCCGCTCCTCGGCAGTGTCGTCAGCCAGCTCGGAGCATGGTGCTTCCACTGGTGCGTTGCAGGGGGCTCCCCTCCGGGAGGAACCCCCGAGGCGTGTACAGCCCCGCCCTGACATGTGGCCGGCATGGTAGGGCATGAGGAGGTGTATCTGGGCACCCGTGAGCCAGCGCAGGACTCACGGGGCCCTACCTCAAGGTGGGTTGCGCCTGGCACTGGGCCTTAACTTGTGATGTGTTCCTGCAAATTTGGCCAGATGCCGATGCTCTACGTCCTTGGGTCCCGGCCCTCGAGCGAGTCTCAGCCATCGCTGGTTTGCCAGGGCGCGATGCCGTGGACAAAGCCAGAGGGTGAGGGCTGGAGAGCCAGTAGGAGCCCTGAGTCACGATGCTCAGGTACCCCCCCTTTAACGGGCAAGCTTGGTTAGATGTCGACGCTCTACGTTCTCGGGTCCCGGCCCTCGAGCGAGTCTCAGCCGTCGCTGGTTTGCCAGGACGCGATGTCGTGGACAAAGCCAGAGGGTGAGGGCTGGAGAGCTAGTAGGAGCCCTGAGTCGCGATGCTCAGGTACCCCCCCTTTAACGTGTAAGCGGCCGACACGAAGGAAGAAGGGGTGCCACGGACAGGCACAAAATAACAAGCATGATGGGTCGAATGCATAGCCAGAAAATAAACGCAAGAGGGATACATGCCGCTGAGTCTGACCCGAGCGAATTGGGGATGATGCAGCCCGAGGGGCGCCCCCAACAAGGTAAGCTAAAAACATGAACAAAAGGGATACACGCCGCAGGGACGGACCCACGCTGCCTGGGAATTATGCAGCCCTGGGGGCGCTCCCAGCTGGAAATGATACTTGGAAGATGTCACCTGATAGTGTTGACGATGAAGGGGTGTTAAAGTAGCAGACGTAGTGGGCTGCGGGAACCGATCTTCACGAGCCCCCAGGCCCAGGAGCCTCGGGAGGCTCCGGAGACGCCGGTGGCTCCTCGCGAACCATCTCCATCTCGGCCAAGACTGTGGAATGCCTGGCCTCCTGAGCCTCCAGGATGGTCCTCATGAGGCGCTGGCGCACCGCAGCCATGTTCGGCAAGCTGTAGGGCATGCGAATGTAGCTGTGGGGTGGGCCTTCGCAGCGCCCCACGCGCGAGGGCCAGAAGCGCTCCTGAGAGGCGGCTCGGTTGAGCCCTGGGATGTCGGTGCAGACGCGCAGCCCACCATCCTCGCCTGGATGGGGAGCCGCGGCGGGTAAGCGGCGGCTGCCACTCATGACTCTTGACTCCTGCAACTCCTGTGTGACCTGACTGACGAACTCCTGAGGGTTTGGCCCTCCTTGCTTTGCTCCTTCGTGAGGGAAACATGCTTTGAAACACGCCTCCAAGTGGTGCCCAAGCGCCTCCCTCGTGACCTTAGCAAGGTCAGTGGCCCTCCAGGGGGGAGCCCCTGAGCCCTGCTTGAGGAGGGCGCCTGGCGCACCTCCCTATGCAACAGAAGGAGGGGCCCCCTGACCAGGCGCAGACCCTGAGGGGCCTGCCTCCTGAGGGGTCGGGCCTGGCGATGTCTTCTTCTTCTTGGGAGCGGCTTCGGGGAGCCTCCCGCTCCCGCGATCTGGGTCTTCAAGTGATGCGGCCTGAAAAGGTTGTTCCAGGGAGCACACTGCGTCTCTTTCTTCACAGGGCACCGTGATGACTCCACTGCTTCGTGGCATCTTGAGGACGTTGTAGCCGTGATGAGTCACGGCCATGAACTTGGCGAGAGCTGGGTAGCCAAGGATGGCGTTGTATGGCAGGAGCATGTGAGCGACGTCGAAGTCAATGAGCTCGGTGCGGTAGTTGTTGCGGGCCCCAAAGGTGACAGGGAGGCGGACTTGCCCGATTGGAACTGTGGAGCCGTCGGTGACTCCAGAGAAAGGCTTGGTTGGCTGAAGCTGATCGTAAGGCACTTGGAGATTGTTGAACGTCTCTACGGATAGGACGTTGAGCCCTGCCCCACCGTCGATGAGGGTCCTGGTGACTTGCACGTTACTGATGACTGGGGAGCAAAGCATTGGGAGGACTCCGGCTGTGGCCGCACACTTGAGCTGATCCGCTGAGCTGAACGTGATGGCGCACGCCGACCACCTGAGGGGGCGCGTGGCCTCTAGCTTGGGGAGGACTGCATTCACTTCGCAGGCGAACTGCTTGAAGATGCATTGAGAGGCTGGGGCTTGAGCTCCGCCCAGGATGCAGGCGATCGCGCGTGGCTCCTGGAAGCCCCCAGTCCCCTCGTCCTGATGATGGTCCTTGTTTCTCCTTGGCTGCGGAGGCAGTGAAGGGAGGCCTGCATTTCCTTGCGGGTGATCCTCGCGAGGCTGATCCCTCCAGTCTCCCTCTCGAGGCTGATCCTGCCAGCGATCTTCACGAGGTCGGTCGCGCCACCCTTGGCAAGGGCCGCGGTCTTCCCAGCGTCCTGCGTTCCTTCCTCCTCCTCGGTCGTAGCCATGATCATTGCGATCGGGGCGCCGTCCGACCCTTCCTTCTCGCACGGCTCGGAGCTCTTGGCATTCGTTGGTGTTGTGGGTGTGGAGGTCGTGGTACACACAGTACCGACTGCCCTTGAAAGAATCGGGCAGATCTCTGCCCCGCTTGGTGTCTGGTTCTGCCGCGAGCATGGCAGCCCCCTTGTGCTTCACATCCTTGGCCTTGGATTTCTTCTCTTCTGGGTCTGCGGCTGGCAGTTCGAGAAGGGAAAGGCGCCCTTCCTCAGCCCTGGCGCACTTGGTTGCCAGGTTGAACAGCTCCAAGGAAGTGCACAGATATTCATGCATTGCCAGCTCCTCCTTCATCTTGACATCACGCACACCGTCGGAGAAGGCTGAGATGATGGCCTCCTCGGTCACCCTGGGAATCTTGAGTCGTGCGCTATTGAAGCGTTGGATGTACTTCTGCAGGGTCTCCCCTAGTTGCTGCTTGATGCGGCGCATGTCGCTCACGGTAGGTGGCCGGTCGCGAGTACCTTGGAAGTTGGCGATGAAATGGGTGCGCATCTCGTCCCAGGAGGAGATCGTGCCTGGGGCCAGGTTCAGGAGCCAGGTGCGGGCCTCATCCTTGAGTGCCATGGGAAACCAGTTCGCCATGACCTTCTCATCCCCGTTGGCGGCTTCGATGCCCAGCTCGTAGAGCTGGAGGAACTCCATAGGGTCGGCCGTGCCGTCGTAGCGAGGGGGCAGGTCTGGCTTGAACTTGCAGGGCCACGCGATGCTGCGCAGCTCGGTGGTGAAGGCGCGACAGCCTGCTGTGGCCATGGGAGGCCTCTAGTGACGAGGAGCTTGGTCATGCGGGCCTCCATGCGATGTAGCTGGGAGCAGCGCGGGGTCTTGGCACGCCGGAGCGGGAGCGTGGTCGCAACGGACCGGAGCAGGGAGCACTCAGGCAGCTTCTTGGGGGCGAGGAACCTCTTGGCAGCTCCGCTCTTGCTGCGCTGGCGCCGGACGGGGTGGATTCCGTCCAGGGGCCACGCGCCTCGGGGCCAGGGCGCCTTCTTGAGGGGGAGGCGGCTGAGGCACCCCCGGAGCTTCATTGCCCGCGCAGGGCGGGGCGCGGTGCAGCGACAAGGACGGCGCGGGGGAGCCCCCTGCGGCGCGGACGAGCTCGGCGACGCGGTTGAGCCATTCTTCGTAGACGTCATCGACCGGGCGGTAGCACAGGAGCTCATTTGCCGCGATGAGCGCAGCCCGAGCCTCCATGGCCGCGCGGGGCGTGCGGGATGAAGAACCGGCCGGGGCGAGCGAGGGAGTGGCAGTGCGGCCGTCTCGCCTCATGGATGGATGCTAGGACGATGCCTGCTGCTTGTTCCCCGCCGGGCCGGTGGCGGCGTTGACGGCGAGCGACGGGGAACGGCGGGGGTGGCTGCCGACGGGGGTCGTCTGGGCGACGCGGGAAGCAAGAGCGGCTCGGCGCTCGGTGCGGGCCCGACGAGCGTCTGACATGGACGCGATGGTCAGTGAAGAATAGGGCGGTGGAAGACAAATTCCGGCGCACCCCTACCTGGCGCGCCAAATGTCGGATTTCGGGTTCCGGCAAACCCTCTAGATTCAAACACTAGGGTGAGCGCGGAGATTTAGCCTTCTGCCTACATGCACCTCACCGCCTCACTATGAACTAAGCAATCAAAGGAACAACACAGGAGACACAGAGTTTATACTGGTTTAGGCCACCATTGTGGTGTAATACCCTACTCCAATGTGTGGTGTGATGGATTGCCTCTTGGGCTGATGATGAACAGTACAAAGAAGAACAGCCTCGCGAGGGTCTGTTCTTGGCTGGTGCGATGAACTGCTAGGGGGAGTTCAGTCGCTCTCTCTCTACTGGTTTCTAGGTGAGGATCCGATTGCCCCTACCATCTGGTGGATAGTCCTATTTATAGGCAAAGGCCCAGGGCCTCTTCCCAAATATTGAGCGGGAAGGGCGCCAACAATTGGCCATTTTGAAGGGGAACATCTAGTACACTTATCCTAACTAAAGTTGGTCCTTGCTTGCCAAAGGCTCTGGTGGTGACGCCGGCTTGGGCTCCACGATGACTTCCATCCTGCTCTTGCGATGGTCTTGGTCTTGTTGCACCTAAATGGATGCCTTTGCTTGATGCTCTTGCTTGCGCTTGCTCCTTTTGCACCAAAGAGGAAAGAAGGACACTGTGCGGGCTGGCGCCCGCCTGGCGCCCTTGGTCATCATGGCTTGCGTCATGGGAACCTCGCGAGGTACCCTGCCTTGATCTCTCCGCCTCCTCGCGAGCCAGCCTGACGAGGCCGTGCCTAAGGAAGCCTCCTGTCGTCCGCCCCGCGAGGCTTGGCCCCTCGCGAGGGTCTTGAGCTCGTGTTGATGGAGATGGGCCATGCTAGGCCGCCCCTTGAGCCACGCCGCCGGCCGCAGGCAGGCAAGTCTGGGGACCCCTGTTCCCAGAATGCCGACACCCATGGATACTTGAGGTGACATTGGAGTACCTAGGTGACATTAGGGTTTTGTTGATTTGTGTCTTAAGGTGTTATTCTAGTACGAACTCTATGATAGATCGAACGGAAAGAATAGCTTCGTGTTATTTTACTATGGACTCTTGAATAGATCGATCGGAAAGAATAACTTTGAGGTGGTTACCCTACAATAATCTCTTCGTTTGTTCTCCGCTATTAGTGACTTTGGAGTGACTCTTTGTTGCATGTTGAGGGATAGTTATATGATCTAGTTATGTTATTATTGTTGAGAGAACTTGCACTAGTGAAAGTATGAACCTTAGGCCTTGTTTCCTAGCATTGCAATACCGTTTGTGCTCACTTTTATCATTAGTTACCTTGCTGTTTTTATAATTTCAGATTACAAAAACCTATATATACCATCCATATTGCACTTGAATTACCATCTCTTCGCCGAACTAGTGCACCTATACAATTTACCATTGTATTGGGTGTGTTGGGGACACAAGAGACTCTTTGTTATTTGGTTGCAGGGTTGTTTGAGAGATACCATCTTCATACGACGCCTCCCACGGATTGATAAACCTTAGGTCATCCACTTGAGGGAAATTTGCTACTGTCCTACAAACCTCAGCACTTGAAGGCCCAACAACGTCTACAAGAAGAAAGTTGTGTAGTAGACATCAATGGCCACCAGGAAACAAGTCCCTCGTGGTGCCGGGCCACCGAGCCGGCGCGCATCAACAGTGGAAGGGTTGGAGGCACCGAAACCACGGTGCACTCCCCTCCACCGCGGCCAGCCCGTCGGGTTGATGCCCGTGATAACGTTTCCACAGCGTCATCAGACCCACAGACGCATTGTGATCAACGTCAAGTTCTCCAGGAGCGGCTTAAAGAAGATGCCTGGACCACCATGAAACAACGTTGGGATGCACGCCATCAGTCTGATAGGTGTGCTGGGCCTATAGTGTACAAGCCTGCATCAGGGGATGGTGGCGACTTTCCCTACGCGATAACTTGTCCAGCGTTCACCCATGAGCTGCGGCAGTTCCAATGGCCTAACACCCGCGTGTTCAAACCAGAGGTCCCGAAGAAGTACGACGACAAGACTCATCTGTCCGGGTTCCTGAGTGTTTACACCGTTGTGATGCACACTGCCAGAGCACGAGATGATAAGGTACTCGACGACTATTTCCCATTGGCACTCAAGCCCAACGTCAGGTCATGGTTGATGCATTTGCCGATAGACTCCATAGCCTCTTGGTCCATTCTGTGCCACGAGTTTGTTGGTGCCTTTACGGGCGGCCTCGTAGCTCCTGGGCAGGCAAGCGATTTGCATGTGATCCCCTAGAGGGACGGCGAATCCTTGCACAAGTACATACAGAGATTTAGTTGTGTGCAGTACAACATCCCCGATGTTCATCCCGCCGCTATCATCAGGGCGTTCCATCAGAATGTGCGTAATCACAAGATGCATGAAGAGATGGCCATGAACAAGGTTGCGGATGTTGCCGAACTATACGTTCTGGCTGACGGATGTGCCCGAGCTGAGGAAGGAAGGAATGAAGTACCCCAGCGAAGATGCCGATGCGTGAAGTGAGTCTGAAAATAAAGACGTCATCTCCCCGGTAAAGAAGGACCGGTGATGTAACAAGAAGCGCAAGGGCAAGACCGTCCTTGCCGTCGAGCAATCAAGTGACCCCGACACCGCCAAGAAGGCCGGGGTTGATGACCCCGGCAAGGAGATTGCTGAGTCAATGCCTGTCGAGCCTTGGCGGCTGCCGGCAAGTCAGAGGGCTCCAACAAGCAGTACTGCAAGATCCACCGTACCAAGGGCCACGATCTCCAGAATTGCCGCCAAGTGGAGCTGCTGATGGAGAAGCAAAGGGCTGAGTACGAGAGACAAAACAAGGAGAAGGGCCAAGGTGGCGCTGAAGGATTCGACAAGAAGCGTGGTGGTCGAGGAGGACACGGCGACAAGGAGAAGCAACTAGAGAGGCTTGCCCGAGGCCGCTACAAGAAAGAGGAGGATGACGATCATGACGATGATGATGAATCCACCGAGCATGAGTTTCATAAGGTGACAGAAGTCATGTGTGTTGACGGAGGTGCTTCGTTACCTTCTTCCCACCGCCAACTGAAACAGTGGGAGTGTGAGATTAATGCAACAGAGCCATTGGTCGACGCCCAGAAGCCGTTGAGGTGGTCCCACACGCCTATCGTTTTCGACGCCGAGGATCACCCTGATCGCACAACTGTGGTCGGGTGTTTGCTGTTGTTGGTACCCCCAACAATACGCAACCTCTAGGTGACGAAGATATTAGTTGACGGCGGGGCCGACCTTAACTTGATCTCGCTCAACGTGATCAAGAGGCTACAGATCCCTGATGAAGATCTCAAGGAGACTGGTACATTCCAAGGGATCAATCCGGGGAGAAGTCAACCCAGGGGAAAGGTCATGCTACCAGTTACATTTGGTGGCAACCTCAACTACAGGACTGAGAGGACCGTTTTCGATCTTGCCGAGATCTCGTTGCCATATAATGGGATCCTCGGCCGCCCAGCACTGGCCAAGTTTATGGCGGCGTCGCACTACGCGTATAACAAACTGAAGATGCCTGGCCTGATCAGCATCATCACCGTCGGCTGTGATAAGAAGGATGTGCTCATCTGCGCCGATCAGCTCTATCGAGAGGCGGTTGCGGCGTCTGCTACCAAGGCACCTACTCCTGCCACCGAGAAGAGGACCAGCAAGGCCTTGGCCGCCGGCAAGACTACTAGCTCCGGCAAGGGTTCCTACACTCACTCTGGCAAACGTGCCTCTTCGAAGTGATGTGTTCCTGCTGAGGACGTGCCAAAGAGCTCTACCTGCAAGAGCAAGAAGTCTAAGGCGGCCCCGCCGGAAACCAAGAGGTGTCTGTCAAGGAGGATGGCACGGGCGGAGCATTTACCATAAGCTCCACCCTTGACAGCAAATAGGAAAGCATGCTCGTCGCCTTCCTGTGGGCGAATGTTGACGTGTTTGCATGGCAAGCATCCGCGATCCCCGGTGTTCCAGGGAGGTGATTGAGCACCATCTTGCTGTGTGCCCCCATGCGCAGCCCGTCAAGCTGAAGGTCAGAAAGCAAGATTTGGAGTGACAAGAGTTTATCGTCGAGGAGATCAGAAAGTTGGAGAAGGCAGGTTTGGTCAAGGGAGTACTCCTCCCGACGTGGTTGGCCAATCCAGTAGTAGTACGTAAGGCGAATGGGAAGTGGAGGCTATGTATCGACTATACTGATATCAATAAAGCATGTCCAGGATCCTTCCCATTGCCATGTATTGACCAGATAGTGGACTCCACTACTGTGTGCGACCTGCTGTCATTCCTTGATGCTTATTCAGGATATCATCAGATCTTCATGACAAAAGAAGGTGAAGAAAAGACCGCGTTCATCACCCCATGTGGAATTCATTGTTTCGTATGAATGCCTTTCGGGTTGAAGAGCGCTGGTACAACATTCGCCCGAGCGGTCCAAATTGGTTTCGAGCCCCAGCTCCATGGAAATATGGAAGCCTACATGGATGATATAGTGGTCAAAACCAAAGACAAGGCCATGCTCATGCAGGACCTAGAAGAAACCTTTGCAAATTTGCGGAGGATCAACCTCAAGCTCGACCCAGAGAAGTGTGTGTTCGTTGTCCGTTCGGCAAGCTTCTTGGGTTCTTTGTGTCTCAACGTGGAATCGAAGCGAAATTCGACAAGATCAAAGCCATTGAGCAGATTGAGGCACCCCAATGAGTCAAGGACATCTGTAGGCTTGCCGGCTGCGTTGCCGCCTTGAATAGGTTTATCTCTAAGTCTGCAGAGCGTGCCTTCCCCTTTTTCAAAATTTTGAAAAAGGCGGGTCCAATGAAATGGACTCCAGAGGCAGAGGGAGCGCTACAAGATTTAAAGAGGCACCTCTCCTCGACGCCAATACTAGTCGCGCCCAAACCACAAGAGTTGCTGCTACTGTACTTAGCAGAAACAAATCAAATGGTCAGTGCTGTGGTCGTGGCGGAGAGAGAAGTTGAGGAAGAGGCAGCGGCGGCGGCAGGGCCATTGGATGAGGAACCAGGCCCGGTAGGGCCCGGTCCCGACAAGACAGAATCTGCGCAAATGAGTGAAGTAAAGCAAAAGAAGAAGGTGGTGCAGCATCAAGTCTATGTTGTTAGCTCCCTCTTGCAGGGAGCTAGGTCAAGGTATTCTGGCATGCAGAAGTTGCTTTTCGGCCTTCTTATGGCCTCAAGAAAGCTACGCCACTATTTTCAAGCACACGAGATCACTGTCGTCACTCTCCTCCTATTGCAACGAATCTTGCACAACCCAGATGCAACGGGGAGGATTGTGGAATGGGCGCTGGAGTTGCTGAGCTTTGGGCTCAAATTTGAAAGTACTTCGACGATCAAGAGCAGGGCTTTGGCAGAATTCATAGCAGAATGGACATCCATGCCCGACGAAGAAGTTCAGGAGACCACCCTTGCCGACAAAGAGGCAAGTAGCTATTGCATTATGTACTTCGATGGGTCCTTCTCCTTACAAGGTGCTGGTGCCAGCCTACTGCTCGTCGCGCCCACTGGAGAGCGTCTCAAGTATGTGGTCCAGATGCACTTTCCCCGGGAGAGGTTGACAAACAACACCGTAGAGTACGAGGGGCTGCTTGCTGGTCTCAGGATCGCAGCGGACCTCGAGATTAGGAAGCTTATTATTAGAGGAGATTCACAACTTGTCATCAAGCAAGTCAACAAGGATTATCAGAGCCTGCTGATGGAGGCTTACGTGGATAAATTGAGGAAATTGGAAGAGTGCTTTGACGATCTACAAGAAGAGCATGTTCCTCGAGCAGAGAACAGCATTGCTGATGACTTGTCAAAACGCGCTGCCCTCAAGCTACCTGTGGAACCAGGTACCTTTGTGCTTCAATTGACTCAGCCATCCGTCGAATCATCAGTAGAGAAGAACAAGCGAAGGAAGTCGGGGCTCGGCAAATACTTTCCCGCAGAGCTCCCTGGATCCACCGGCAAGGAAGTTGTTGGGTACCCCAAGCTTGTCGGGGAGCAGCAACCTCCGTCAGAGTCCCGAGCTCTTGCCGTCGAGACAGCTACCACCGTGGCAGAAGACATGCCTTTTGTCCTTGCCGTTGAACCTCAGGCTCCAGCGTGGGCACAACATATAGTCCATTTCCTCCAAATAGGGGAGCTCCCTGAGGAGCAGGAAGAAGCAGAGAAAGTAGCCCATCGGTCTAGCATGTACCAGTTTGTGGATGATGTCCTTTACAGAAGGAGGTCGAACGGCGTGAAATTGAAATGTATTCCTCGGGAGGACGGACTGGAGCTGTTGGCAGAGATACACGGGGGCATATGTGGCTCCCACATTGGGTCAAGAGCCCTTGTCGGCAAAGCATTCCGACAAGGTTTCTTCTAGCCCACTACACTCCAGGATGCGACGACACTAGTAACCAAGTGTGAAGCATGCCAGTTTCATTCTAAGAAGCTTCATCAACCAGCTCAATCCCTTCAAACAATCCCTCTCTCCTGGTCATTTTCGGTCTGTGGGCTCGATATACTGGGCCCTTTTCTCCGCGCCATCAGGGGCTTTGAGTACTTGTATGTTGTGATTGACAAGTTCATAAAGTGGCCAGAAGTAGAGCCAGTGAGGAAGGTGACAGTATAGTCGACAATCAAGTTCTACAAGGGACTCGTTTGTCGTTTTGGTGTGCCAAACTGAGTCATCACCAACAAGGGCACACAGTTCACAAACCGCACCTTCATGCAATATACCCAGGACTCTGGCAGCAAAGTTTGCTTTGCTTCTGTTAGTCACCCAGAAGCAATGGCCAGGCGGAAAGGGAAAATGCTGAAGTATTGCGGGGCCTCAAAACGAGAACTTTCGACAGGCTGCGCAAGTGTGGAAGGCGCTAGATTGATAAATTGCCAACGGTTCTCTGGTTAATTAGAATGACACCAAATCGAACCACTATCCAGACACCCTTTGCCCTAGTATACGGGGAAGAAGCAGCTCTCCCCATGGAACTCATATACGGGTCACATCGAGTGCTCGCTTATGATGAGCTGGAGCAAGAGCAGTTGCGCCAAGATGATGCGACGCTCCTTGCGAAAGATCTTCTTCGAGCTGCTGTGCGAGCTGCTCGCTATCAGCAAGCCTTGCGCCGCTATCATAGCCGCAAGGTTCACGCCCTAAGCCTTGAGGAAGGCAACCTTGTTCTTCGGCGTGTTCAGTCCACCAAGAATTCAAACAAGTTTACACCAAAGTGGGAAGGCCCCTATTAGGTAGTACGAGTCACCAGGCCCGGCGCAGTCTGCCTGGAGACCGAAGATGGCATTCCAGTGAGCAACTCCTAGAACATTGAACATCTTCGCAAGTTATACCCATAGGGAACGGCCGCCGGGAGCTCCAACAACCCCCCTTTTTTGTACTAGCCTTGCCGGCAAGGCATATAACCCTACGTATAGAGCTAGGCGCAGACCCTGTGCGAAGCCCGATAGTTTTTAGCATGCACAGTTTCGTGCTAGTTTCCATGTCTATATATATATATATCTCTCTCTGTGTGTGTGTATGCATGCCATGCTTATTCAGGATATTGTACTACCTTAGATTCTAACAGGTACCGGGGAACCATCAAGGCTCCGTGCCCCTATCCTCTTCTCCTTTCGGCTGTAGTAAAAATGCTCTAGTAAGAAATTAAGAAGGTTGTTCGGCATGGCGTCTCCGTCGACGACCCAAGTAGATAAAGTCCATCTCTTGCCCATTCATGTTCGTAGCTTATGACTTATGCATTAGAAGACCTCGCCACTCTAAATGAACTTAGGTGCTCCCATCCTTGACTCGAATGCTGCTTCAGCCAGGGTGGTTATAGAAACCTTTGGCAGAAAGAGATTGGCAGGGGGCTGGACCTTGCGTCTGTAACCCGGTAGATGTGATTCTCCGGAAGACACAGAGGGCGTCGGCAAGGTAGCTTGCCGGGGAAACTCATTTATTTTTTATTGAAGTGGCATTTTGCCTCTGCACGAACGTTTACGTGCATGAGTTACCGACAAAAGCTTATCTTCTTCATTGATATGCTAATACAAGTACAAATATTACAGAACATAAGCATGGGCTCGGAAGATTACATTTTTCTAGAAAGCTAAGATTTGACGAGTGCCTACAAATTGAGAACGAGATAAGTGCCCCGTAATCCCGTTCTTGCCACTTTACTCTCTAGGCACGACAGGCGAAGAAAGGTGATGGGGATGGGGAACGCGGCGATGGAGAGCTTGGCGAGGAAGCCCGTCCACCACCGGTGCCAGAGCCACCAGGACGTGACCCCCGGCAAGGTGTGTTGCTGAAGGAAGGAGGAGATGGAGCAGATGATGGTGCTGCCACTGATGGTTAGCTAGAGTCGGAGTCGGAGTCCTCCTGCCCGTTGCTGTCGTCATCGTTGGCACTGTCCTCCTCCATTGTCGCTTGAGGAGGAGCTTTCATCATTGGTGGAACTCTCCATGCAACACCCTAAGCAGATTCATGAGCTCCCGAAGACCTTGACGGAGAGCAGGTCGATCTCCATTAACTTGAAATGGAGAACGTGCCCCTTCGACAACTATGGGCACGTGCAAAAGTCTTCCACCCCTTGCGAAGGTACATAACGTGAGGGTGAGGAAAATCAACGTCAGCCCACTTGCTGCCATTCCCGCAGATCCTGTGTTAAGCCTCAAGGCCTGCGGTGGGTCCTGCTCCATCACACGGGTGAACGGGGTCGGGAGCTGGAGGCGACTGCACATAGGCTTATATAGCCCGATGAAGAACTCATAGGGCTGGTCTCCGACGTGGCCGCCCATTGGAGGAGGGGCCGCCGGCGGAAGCGCAGCTGGTGCATCGCCCCGTCCACCTCCTCCCCGAGCGTCGCGGCGACCTCAGCCTCGTCCCCTTCCTCTCCCCCTCGTGGTGGGATCTGTCGCCAGAGGCTCTAGAGGAGAAGGAACGTGTTGTCGAGCAGAAGCCCTCGTTGCCACCGTCGCGGCGCCAGCACGCCCTTTCACCATGGCGAATGAGAGGAAGATAATAAACAAGAGGGGGAGAAGAGGGCGAGTGCGGAGAAGCATTGTCCCTCTCCCTTTTTATAGAGGAGCAAGGACGGGGCCATGCCACCTAGCCCAAAGGGCGGCCACCCCGCACGGCCAATGAAGCCTCCCGAGGCACGGGGGATCGGAACCGACCTGCTCCCCCAATCAACAAACACCTGGTTTTCTGCCCCGGCATTAATGCCCACGTCCTCCGCATCCATCGCCTGCCCTTCCCAGGGCATGGAGGATACGTGGCGAAGCAGAAGGGGGCGTGGGGACAGGTGGGACGACCGTTTTCCATCCCGTGATTGTGGGGTGCTGCGCCATGCAGGCTGCGACCCAAGTCCACTTAGTA
Source organism: Triticum aestivum (assembly GCF_018294505.1). Classification (NCBI taxonomy): domain Eukaryota; kingdom Viridiplantae; phylum Streptophyta; class Magnoliopsida; order Poales; family Poaceae; genus Triticum; species Triticum aestivum. The sequence goes on along the minus strand of NC_057813.1, from coordinate 288,577,074 downwards.
AATGAGTAGCGCCCCTGCAGATTCCTTCTTTTTTGAAGAAAGCACAGAACACCTCTTAACTATCGACTATGAGATGACATGACCATGTGAGGCTACCCCACGCGCGACCCCCAACTCACGCACTCGACGCGGGTCGTGGGGAAGTGCAACTGACAAAAAGATCATGGTGATCCGTCTTTGTCACGCCCACCCGTGCACTGCCTTGGGCCTGGCCCAACTACGCCTTGCGCTTATGTGTGGCCCAGGACCGGGGGCTCTTGTAGGTGTACAAAAGTATGGGTACTTTTGTACACCTTACTAGTGCACGGGCAGTCGCAGCCACACCTGCGGCAAGGCTTGGCAAGGTAGAGGAAGGCAAAATATGAAGACCACCAAGACAGATACCTGAAGCACAAGGAGTAGAGGGCGAGATGGACCACCCTGGCAAGGGTCTTGCCACGGTGACCTAAACAGCACCAACAAGTCCATCACCCATGGGGCTGAGAGCTCTGACACCATTGACAACGTTAAGACCAAGATCTAGAGAGCACATGCCTAGTAGCATGCAGATCCTCATAAAGATTGACAGCCCACAGATCCACGTGGGACAAGAAGACGAAGACCCCCCGCAAGACCCTTGCCGGGGATGACTCCAAGGCTTGCCGGGGACGATCGCTGGGCTGCGACCAGGCCCACGCCCGGCAAGTTTTCGCCACCTCAGCACCACTCCAGTACGATGATCGGCGTGCCAACTAAGCAGACGCCTGCGTGGCAGCATGTAGATCTTTGTGGAAGCTTACCATTGTGCCAACACAATAGCTAGTTAGCCAGCGTGACACTGCATGCCTCGTCGGCCCGAACGCGTGTCGAAGCAAGGAGGGGAGGCGAAAGACGGGATGGCTTATGTTTCCGTCCCCAGTAAAGCAACAGGACACATACGCAACGCATTAAATGCGTGTGTCCTATGTTGCCGAGCGATAAGCTTGTGCACTATAGTTTGCCACCTCCTGTGTACCACTGTGGCAACCCCTTTTCGTATAAAAGGAGGGCCAAGGAACACGGATAGAGGATTGGGGCTTTTGGACAAACCACGCACCGTAGCTAGTTCAAAAGCTGAAGAACACACATATAACCAGACAAGCAGGACTAGGGTATTACGCATCTTTGCGGCCCGAACCTAGATAAAATCCCCTGTGTGCCAACGGCTTGACCTGCTCTTCGTGCAGCTAATCCCCCCACCGAACGTAGAAGGGATCCTTGTGACCCATAGGTGTTTGTTTTCCCCGACACATGCATATCTTTATGACTGATATATAAGATACCCCTCTTCTTTGGAGTGGGTTTAGGCGGTGGTTCAGAAAGAGTCCAATCATCATATTTTTTCAATATGTTATTCAATAACTCCTCGGATTGTTCAACGGTTCGTTCCCTGAAAACACAACCATCACAACTATCTTGGAAGTCCCTAGAAGCATCGCATTGTCCATTATAGAAGATATCAAGTATTTCATTTTTCTTAAGAGGATGATCAGGCAGACCATTCAGCAATTGGAGAAGCCTCCCCCATGCTTGTGGGAGACTCTCTTCTTCAATTTGCACAAAGTTAAATATTTCCTGTAAGGCAGTTTGTTTCTTATGAGCAGGAAAGTATTTTTTAGAGAAGTAGTAAATCATATCAGGACTACGCACACAACCAGGAGCAAGAGTATTATACCAAGTCTTAGCATCACCCTTTAATGAGAACGGAAATAACTTGAGAATATAATAGTAGTGGATTTTCTCATCATGAGCAAATAGGGTGGCTATATCATTCAGTTTGGTAAGGTGTGCCACAACAGTTTCAGTTTCATAACCATGGAAAGGATCAGACTCAACCAAAGTAATCAACTCTAGGTCGACAGAGAATTCATAATCCTTATCATCAACAAAGACAGTAGAAGTAGCAAACTTAGGATCACATTTCATTCTAGCATTCAAGGATTTTTCTTTCAGTATGCATAGTAATTTCTTAAGATCATCCCTATCATTGCAAGCAAGAAAGTCTCAAGTTGTCTCCTCTTCCATAACATAACCCTCAGGTATCTTAGGGAATTCATATCTAGGAGAGCTAGGTCTAATAGGTGTTTCAAGATTTTTAGTTCCAAGCACTTCATCAGTTTCAATAATTTCATCAATTTCAGCATTCTCAATATCTTTAGCTCTAGAAATTTGTTCATCAAGAAATTCACCTAGAGCCACATAATCATCAAGCAAGGTACTAGCATCATCATAAGCACTAACCATAGCAGAAGTAGCATCATCGATAACTTGCAACATATCAGAATTAATAGCATGTGGTTGTGTTGCAAGTTTACTCAAAATAGAAGTTGAAGCAAGTGCAGAGCTAGATGGCAGTTCCTTATCTCCCCTCATCTTAGAGGGAAAAAATCTTACTCTTGGTATCCTTCAAATTCTTCATAGTGATAAATGGATAATAATCCCAGGTGACTCAACAAATATAGCTATGCTACTCGGCAGTGGCGGCAGAAAAAGGTCTTGAAAACCCACCAGTATAGGTGACCGCAATAGTTTTCGAGGGTAGGGTATTCGACCCAAATTGATAGATTCGACACAAGGGGGGCCAAAGAATATTTGCAAGTATTAGCAGCTGAGTTGTCAATTCAACCACACCCGGAGATTAATTATCTTGAGTAAAGTGATCAGTAGCAAAGTAGTTTGATAATTTCGATAATAGTGGTAACGGCAATACTAACGGTAAAAGTGATAGCAATCATTTTGTAGCAAGTGTAACAGTAGCAATAGTAGTAGTAACTTAGCAAGAGGAATATAAGATAAATTTGTAAGCATTGGATCAGTGAATTCGTTGGATGATATTCATCATATAACAGTCATAACCTAGGGCTATACAAAACTAGCTCCGGTGCATAAATATAATGTAGGCATGTATTCTGTAAATAGTCATACATACTTATGGGAAGAACTTGCATGACATCTTTTATCCTACCCTCCCGTGGCAGCGGGGTCCATAAGGAAACTAAGGGGATATTAAGGCCTCCTTTTAATAGAGAACTGGAACAAAGCATTAACACATGGTGAATACATGGGCTCCTCAAACTACGGTCATCACCAGAAAGTATCCTAATTATTGTCACCCCGGGGTTTATGGATCATAACACGTAATAGGTGAATATGACTTGCAAGATCGGATCTAGAATATAGATATAATGGTGAAAACATAAACGGTTCAGACTGAAGTCATGGCACTCGGGCCCAAAGTGACAAGCATTAAGCATGAAAAAGTCATATCAATATCAATATTAGAACATAGTAGATACTAGGGATCAAGCCCTAACAAAATTAACTCAATTACATGATGAATCTCGTCCAACTCCTCATCGACCAGCGAGCCTATGAAGGAATTACTCACTCCCGGTGGGGAGCATCATGGAATTGGCGGTGAAGGAGGGTTGGCAATGACGAAGATCGAAGATCCCCCTCTTCGGAGCCCAAAACGGACTCCAGATCTGGCCTCCCGATGAAGAAGGGAAGGTGGCGGCGGCTCTGTATCGTGAAACGAGATAATTCTTCCTCCCAGATTTTTCTCTCCAAATATAGGTATTTGTGGAGTCGGAGATAGGGTCTGCAGGGCCACAAGGTGGGCATAAGCCACCTGGGTGCGCCTGGAGGGGGGGCACGCCCTAGTGGGTTGTGCTCACCCAAGGGGGGCCCTCCGATGATTCTTGGCTCTAGTATTTTTCTTCTATTCTGAAATAAATCTCCAAAAAGTTTCATTCCATTCCGACAACTTTTATATCTGCACAAATACAACACCATTGTAGTTTTGCTGAAAACAACATCCGTCCAGGTTAGTTTCATTCAAATCATGCAAATTATAGTGCAAAACAAGAGGAAAATATTAGGAAAAGTAGATACAACAGAGACGTATCACTCATTGAACTAACATCCATTCAAGATAAATATTTCAGGATGTTCAATGATTGAGAGATGTGGAACCCTCAAAATGCTAAGGACAAAGATAAGCAAAAGCTCAAGACTCTTCATTTCTATTTTAGTGATGCCAGATCACATAGAGTCCATAGGAAAGCCAACACTACTAAAAGGGGATGAGGTGATGCTTAATGGTCTACTTGCTCAAGTGCTTAGTGATATTGCTCCAGAATGAGCTCTCATCAACTTTCTCCATCCAAATATGTCAAAACCCTAAACTCCAACTCGGCTCCATCGATATTTCCTACCCGGAGCCACCGAGTTCATATGACATAGACACAGACAGAAACCCTAACAATTCGGTCACACAGATGCGGATCTCAGTCTCACAGAGATGGCCTTCCCAACTCTCTGTTGCCTGTTAAAATTATTTCGGTCTCACCAAAATAGCAATCGGTCTCACCGAGATGGCTTGACCAACTCTCCATTGCCTTATTGCTTCACTTCGGTCTCACCCATTTGATGCAACCGGTGCTACCGATACGCGGTTTTCCCATCGGTCCCACAGACATTCCTAACGTTCACATTTTTGAACTAATCGGTGCTACCGAGTTTAACCATTCGTCCACCGAGATGAGTCAAATGTGTGTAACAGTTGAATTTTGTGTGGAGGCTCTATATACCCCTCCACCCCTTCTCCATTTGTGATAGAGCCATCAGAACATGCCTACACTTCCACCATTCGTTTTTTGAGAGTGAACCACCTACTCATGTGTTGAGATCAAGAGATTCCATTCCTACCATTTGTACCTTGATTTCTAGCCTTCCCCAAGTTGCTTTCCACTCAAATCTTTCTTCCACCATAGCCAAATCTGAGAGAGCGAGTTGAGTGTTGGGGAGACTCTCATTTGAAGCACAAGAGCAAGGATTTCATCATCAACACACCATCTATTACCTTTTGGAGAGTGGTGTCTCCTAGATTGGTTAGGTGTCGCTTGGGAGCCTCCGTCAAGATGTGGAGTTGACCCAAGAAGTTTGTAAGGGCAAGGAGATCGCCTACTTCATGAAGATCTACCCGAGTGAGGCAAGTCCTTCGTGGGCGGTGGCCATGGTGGGATAGACAAGGTTGCTTCTTCATGGACCCTTCGTGGGTGGAGCCCTCTGTGGACTCGCGCAACCGTTACCCTTCGTGGGTTGAAGTCTCCATCAATGTGGACATACGATAGCACCACCTAGTGGAACCACGCTAAAAATCTTTGTGCGTCCATTGCGTTTGCCTTCTTCAAACCCTTCCCTTTACCTTCATATGCAATGTTTTACTGTCCGTTGCTACACTTTTAGAATTGTATGTGTAGGTTGATTGCTTGAATTGTGTTGATTGCTAAAATTTGCCCACAACTAAAATTGGGAAAAGGATAGGTTTTTATTTGGTCAAGTAGTCTAATCACCCCCCACCCTCTAGGCATACTTTCAATCCTACCATAGCATAAGCACTTCCCATTCGAATTCCCAGTTCTCCAAATTTTAATATCTTCGAGCACGCACGGGATCCATCAGGTTTCGCAGGCTGACAATTAAGTGTCGGGACCTCGATCGCGTGAAGCACCTCCCATGGACTCAAAAAAGGCCTAGTCGGTTGTTATTAGTTGAAATATGTAAAAGGTTCCATAATAAAAATAAATCTATAAAATGCAATGTATTTGGTCCGGTTTCAATGAAAATCATCTGATTTGCATGAAATTTTTCTGTGGAACCACAAGACGGTTGTCCATACAAAGCCTAACCGTACGGAACCAGGAGGTCCATAGACATACGCAAGCAAGGGCATGCACTTATTATCACGATGGAAAATAATGCTGACATCTGAGATGGCGAAACCCATAAAATTTTTAACGTAGTCAATAAGCAAGAGAACTCTACAAGTACAGACTCACAACTGGGATCCAGCAGGTATATTGTTTTTTGAGGTTGAGCAACTATCAACTAAGCTGTAGACTGCCCAGGCTAGGTTTTGTTTTTAACAGGCCTAGCCCATGATGACAATGGGGCACAAAGATCTAGCAGGTATCAACTGGCCTCTAGCCTGCCAGCCTTAGTTATATTTTCTCTTACAACATCTGCAGGCAATTCTTTTACTGAAGAAAACGCACACCCCAGTTCTATTTTCCTCTAAAAACACCATGTCCTACTTCGTTTTCTGATATCCACCTATAGTTTCACTAGTTCATATACATATATTATTATATTGGAAAAACATAAAGTTCCCTTTTCAACTTTACATCCTTATTTTTTATTGTTGTTTTCCCTCCCAGTGCTGATATTTTTACCACTGGTTTTTCCTAAAACCAATTCAATTGTCCCACGTCTTATTAGATTACGAAAATAAAAATAATATTTTATTTGGCAAATCAATAAGTTCTTACAAAATAAATGTTTATCATCATAAGTTGGCAGGTTAACACTACAAAAAAATACACTTCCGTGATGATACGTGTTTGTCACAGTAGGTCACGTTTTTTGTCGTGCATGTACATCCATGACAAATTTATGACAGAATCAAGATAGTCATACATGTGTTGTCATAGAAGTGTTCCATGAAATTACCCAAATTATCATCACGGAAGTGTGCACTTCCATGACGATAAATCGCGCGCCATAGAAGTGCTTTCGTCAAGGGTGACCAACACGTGGCATCCACCGTAACGGAACAACGTTAAGCTATCGGGTCGGGTTTTGGATCCGATAACCCATTAATAGCCCCGACCAATGGGGATTTTCCACATGTAAAATCATCATTGGCTGGAGGAGACACGTGTCAGGTCCGCGATGGCATAGGTGTCACTCATCCAATGGGCGATACGCGCCTATGATATGTTGACACATGGACCGTCCCATCAAGTTTAAATGGGCCGACCCAACTAAAGGCCCACAAGATTTTGCGGACCATAATGGGCCGGCCCAGCTAAAGGCCCACGAGATTTTGCGGACCAAAATGGGCTAGCCCAGCTAAAGGCCCACAAGATTTTGCGGGCCATAATGGGCCGGCCCAGGTAAAGACCCACAAGATTTTTGTGTGCCATAATGGGCCGGCCCAGGTAAAGGCCCACAAGATTCTTGCGGATCATAATGGGTCGGCCCGGCTAAAGGCCCACGAGATTTCGCCGACATTAATGGGCCAGTCCAGGTGTAGGCCCACAAGATTTTGAGGACCCTAGTAGGCCGGCCCATTAACTGGCTACCATGTTTTGGGCCAAATGTCAGCCCATATTTGATCCAGTCCATTAATGGCCTGCCATGTTCCGGGCCTAATAGTGGCCCATATGAGATCCGGCCTGTTAAAAGCCTACCATGTTTTGGGCCAAATTACGGCCCAGATTAGGTCCGACCCTTTAAGAGGCTTTGGGCTCAATTATGGCCCATATCAGATTCGGCCCGTCAACTGGACACTATGCTTTTGGGCCCACTTGCTAAAGGCCCACTTAGTAATTTGGCCTGATATTAGTTTTGGCCTGTTAAGGGCTTGTTTAACATTTCAGCCCTATATTAATTTCGGCCTGTTAAAAGCCCGTCATATAGTTGGGCCTAACTACGGCCTAGTTTGCATCCGGCCTGCTCGCAGCCGATATCTGATTGGGACAAACAAGGACCGAGACAATTTTGGCCTGTTAAAAGCCCGTGATTTGATTTGCACAATCATGGGTCGGGGTTCATTTCGGGCTGATGCCGACCCGTTAGCTGTTCGGCACGTTTCAGGCCCAACCTACAGCATGATTGCATGATGGCCTGATTATGTACTGTAATTTTACGGTTTGGCCGGTTTACTGCGAAGACAGGATATATATACAGTAAAATAACTGCATCATCGTGAATAAGAAAAAACTAGACTATACAATAAAGAAATTACAGCATATTACATCCACTGGGCATCAAAGTTCGCCACTATGATAATAAAGCACAAGCAAACAATAGATTACATACACTGGGCATCAAAGATCGCCACCAGTGCAAATAAACACGCCGACAAAATAATATACAAAACCGACAGCACTTCAATAGAGTTCAAGAAAGGTTAGCCCTGCTGGGGAGCTGCAGCACAAGTAGTTGAGCAAGATGATGAACTGCGCTTGTTCAACACATATATCTTCCTCACTTTGAAAGATAAACAAGAAGACAGATGACATGTTTTGCACATAAAAGTATCAGTGCTGACAATTCATCACATTTCTTACTAACGAATAAAGTGACACAGTTTAAAATTGCATTAACACAATATGGTATTGTTCAGGTCAAGACATGGCAGGAAATGACATTGTGAAGGAGTTGGCAGCTTCACGACACCACTGGATTACAGATCAAGAACTCATAAGTATCAATGGTTAGTGTGCTGTCAATTTATCCCATTTCAGATTGGCAAATAAAGAGATGGTTTAAATAATACTCCCTCCGTCCGGAATTACTTGTCATCAAAATGGATGTGTCTAGAACTAAAATACATCTAGATACATCCATTCCAATGACAAGTATTTTCGGACGGAGGGAGTAGTAGATTGATATGACATTGTTCATAGTTAAGACATTGCAGAATATGACATTGTGCTGTAGTGGGTAGGTTCACCACACCACTGGATTACGGATGAAGAACAGAAGCATACATGCAGTGCAAAAGAAGATCACTTGCTCTGTATAGTTTAATTTACATGGTATGAAGAAGGAACTTGGTTGTACAACTGAAAACTTAAATTGAGAAAGGACAAACTTTTGTTTATGAACTACATAATAAACTTTAAACATGCAATTTGATGCAAACACCAAAAATAAACAGCTGTTGCAGTCATGCCTAACCAAATATATACAACAAAGTTTGAAGGCTTGAGATGGACAAACTTACATTATTGGTGAAGACAGGCTCTATAAAGGCCTTGTCCATGCTGATGGGGGGGGGGCAATTCAAGAAGTTTACCACAGAATCTTCTTCATAAGCATTGCCTTTATTCTACATTTTGTTAAGAGTAAATATAGATGTGATAATATACGAAAAAATGGAGAATATTTAAGATAAGATGAAGAGTGATGCTACATAACCAAGTAGCTATAAATGTAAGTGCAGCGATACAGGCAAAAGGTACAGCCAAGAGCAATGCACAGCTAAACTTCTTCAGTACCAACCTTATGGTAAGAGTAAATATAGATCTGATGTGTAGAAAATGGAGGGCAAAGGAAAATAAGCTGCAGAATGATGGTACATGAACAACTACCTGTCATTATAAGTACACTGATAAAGGACATCATGTACTTACAAGAACAATGTAGAGCTAAAAAAACATTGGCATTGGATATATTCTACACTAATGTAACCATTCATACAGATCAGATAATTTGGAGCGAACAATTGATAAGCAAGCTATCATGCATACTGCTGTCACATAATGAACCAGGTATGTATGCAAGTACAGTGATACAGGACAACAGGTACTAACAAGAGCAAAGCAGCGGGCAGCATATTTGTGATATCATGTCGTTCTTTTCAAACCGGAATTCTTCTTCGAGCAGATTTCCTGCAAAAAAGATCCGTAAGGCACATGCGGAAAAGTAGAATTTCAAATTGTCATGTGATTTCATAGACAGTACCTCATCCTGGGAACGAGACCAGTGCATAACAAGGTTTTTCCATTCAATGTCTTCTAAATTTAGCACAGGAGACTTCACCGGAAATTCGTTTATAGACTTGCCATCAAAGTGTGATTTCCTCAGGTAACACCGATACTGCTGCAATGCTTCCTTGAAAAGCACAAGCAAGCTTTGCTCGTCATGACTATCCAGATTGACCCTCGCCTAGTTACAACAATGTAATGTAAATCATTGATGTGTTCAATCAGCAGAAAACAGGAAAATAATAACCATGAATAATAGCACTTACACGTAAGTTGGACAGGAAGATGTGAAAATGGTGTTTGTCTTCACAATAATCTTCCCATGATGGGAATATATGCACGTAGTCCCTAACAACATTGAAAGCATTGTCTTTTAAACTGGGAATAAATGGAATGGGGTTCCAATCTGCAGGAATTGGTCGTCTCTGCAGTTGGGATAGGTCTTCGGCCGGTGGACTTGCTGTACTTTTTGCTGGAGTGGGATTTTTCTGTGGTACAGCTGGTGCTATGGCAAATGAAATCGGTATACCTTTTGCTGGAGTGCAGGTCCTGTGTGGTGGGGCTAGTGGTGTGGCCAGTGAAGTATGGGTACAGTCTGCTGGAGTCGGTCCTACGTTTTGTGTCACTGGTTGTACAACCAATATAAGTGGGGTGTTGTCTGATTTCTCCGGCACCACCACATTTTTCAAGAACTTTGCTGGTGCTCCTTCAGGTTCGGCAATCACCCTCTTCCTTTTCGATGTTTGATGCACAAGAACAACATTTGAATGAAAAAACATGGTATGATGATAGATGGAATATGTATTGATAATGGATGGGCATGGCATCTCGACATATATGATGAGTAAACTAAGCAGATGGCGGTGCAACAAAGTAGAAGAAATGCAAGACAACATATGCAAGATACCCGCAATCAATAAAACATTGCCAAATTAGAACAGGCACCTTGATGGGTGAACAGGACAGGCCATCTGCCTTTGACTCCTCCAGGTTAGAATAGTCATTAGGATCATATTCTGAACAAGAGTCAACAGGTGGGGAGCGTATGAGTTTCATTGCATCCAGAATGGCACTCAATGCCTTGGTGCCAAATTTGTAAGTCATTGCAGTGTTTATCTTCAAGAGTGGACTGCTGCTAGTGCGACACAAAAGCAGCTACACAGATCATAGTGTAGATATAACGGGAAAACCTTAAGCATCAGAGTAAAATCAGCAAACTGGAACTTGCTGGAATATATGTGCTAGTATTGCCGGTACGGCTAGAAAGGCTTCGGATACCAGCTCTCTTCATGTGAAGGTGTGGTACTGTTAATATCAGTGTAACTCTCAAAGGTGACACAGCTCCCCGCATTTCCTTGCTATTCTTATAGGATTCAAGTGGGCAGGCCACTACAAATCCTATTCCTATGTTTACGAGATCCTACGAATCAAAGAGGCTCAAAGTGTCCATCACAACCGACCGTATAGACCTTTACACTAAAAATGTCCCTGCTCATCTTCAGTACAAGGAACATACTATACTACTATCATACTCTGTTCATTCCAAAATATAAGTCTTGGTAGAGATTTCCACTATGGATCACATACAGATGTATCCAGATACATTTTAGAGTGTAGATTCACTCATTTTGCTCGATATGTAGTCCATGGTGGAATCTATACAAAGACTTGTATTTAGGAACGGAGAGAGTACATATTAAAGAAGAACGGAAGAGGAACATGGTAAAGAAGAGCAAGCAGATTTTGGATAATAAAATGTTGGTTGCGCAGTGCCCACACATGATGAACCAGAGCGCATTAAGAATGCAACTCCCAGCTGTCTCTCGACCATTTCAGGCGGTTGGATGAAGATCCTACATCTCCTAACCCTTCTTCTTCCTCGTCTCTGATTCTTCCCATACAGAACACCGCACGGGCCGCCGGCCGGACCACCGGCCCCCACCGCCTGTGTTCCTCCGCCACCCCCACCCCCACCCCCGCCCCAACCCCCACCCGCGTCGAGTTTTCTTCGTTCGGTGAGGCCCCACAACCACCCGAGCCCCTTCGATCGCACTGGCAAACTCCGGCGAGCTCTGAAAAATCGACTGACCCAATTTTGAAATTTAGTCTACTGTGATTTAACTAGTGTGGAACATAAAAGGGGAAAACCATAAGCATTGGGAGTATAGTGTTGAGCGTGCCATGGCGTATCTGAAGGTGCAAACCGGACAAAGGCAACTTCGCAACCAAGACAAGAAATCAGAGTAAAGCAGTGGCGATCTATTTTCTTGCTGCGATAAATAAGTTGAGCAGATACAGAAGAGTACCGCCTCTGGTGCGGCACCGTGTACGCATCTGCTGAGAATTTGACGGTGCTGCGGTAGCGATGGCTATCGGCGGTGTGGAAGCAGATCTAGGAGGATAGACGGTGGCGGCAGGGCGCGGTGGATGAGACGGTCGTAGGAGCAGCGCCGGCAAGGTGGACGACGACGGGGATGAAGCGAGAGGACGGGATGCAAGGATCCCGGTCCGAATGCGTGGATGAGAGAGGTCGATCTCTTGTAATGGACGACGGCGTCGGGGTATCAGCTCCGGCATGGTGGAGGAGGACGGCGGTGGATGGGGTGGCGGACGGCGGTGGACGGAGGATGGTGGGGTGGAGAGGGTGTTTTGGCACCCACGGAGTACAAATGGGGAAAAGGGAGGTAGAGAGGAAGGGGGAACCATGTATTCAGGGCGCGCTTGTCTCAAATGTGAGGAAATTTACAAAGTTAGCCCCCATTTCAAATTTCTACTACATCACAGCAACATTAGTCGGTTGGGGATATGCCGGTAATGTTGCATACACCAAATATTTGCCGACGAGAGTTTGTTTTCGGCGCCCACTGTGTATGAATATGAATCAGGGAGGGAGTCGATTTCGGTCGAGGACATACTATGTTTTGGCGCCCACCGTGTATGAATCCGGGCGAGAGGCGGTTACATCAGGTTTGGGTGAAATTACAAACCTACCCCTATCGAAACATATAGAAATCCATCAGATAGGCTTTGTGGGGCAGGGATAGGCAGTGGTGATTTCCATCTCGCAGATTTTGGTTTCGGGCGGTTACTGCGACTTTCGCCGCTTCGTTCAAATTTTGCAAACTGCACGTTTACCGTGCCAACTCAATTCGAATCCCATTTGTATTCTATTTTTTCGGGCGGGATCCTTTTTCAATTGGAATTACATTCTATATACATCATTTTTTTATATATACTTTCAAAAGCCCAACAAAGAATTCTGCTCGTTTGTATGTATAATATGATTTACAAATACAACGATCTCGAAATCTTAAGGTTGAATTAAAAAAAAATTAACCAAATTATGTTCTACTAAAATGTATGGATCAGTAATATCTACATATTAAATAACATAGATGTGCGTGAATTCATATGAGTATGCATGTTTGATAGATCAATTTTGGTTCGAGTATGGATTACATGTATCATTATCTCGAATTCAAATATTTGAATCCCTTTTTTGTTCACTCCTTTCACGCCCATCTCTCTCGCATGCATGCTCCTTGAGGTAGCTATCACTCTCTTTTCTCCAGCTCACCCACACGCTCACTTCATGTTTCTCCTATCCTCACAAACATGGTGTCTTGACGTCTCCCTTGAGAAGTGTCACACTCTCCCTATCATTATACATTACACGGTTTTCATTATCTCTGACGTCTCTACTGTTCTCTGGTATCACTCGGTACCTAAGCTTTCTTTTTCACCGCCACACACACAGTCTCCACTCGTCTTTCACTTTGTCTTTCTCTCTATGGGATTCTCTCACACACCCTATATGTCTCTACATATGACTCATACCACTAAAATTACTCTCTCTCTCACCTGTAGACACAACATTTGTTGCAGTCTCCTTTTCGCCTCCATCCTAGACTGACATTATTCATTTGTTTACCGATCAGACAACCCCGACTACCATCTCTTCTCTCTCTCTCTCTCACAGACACACACACACACAACTCCTTCTTCCACTCCCCTTCCCGACTACCGTCTCTCTCTCTCACACACACACACACACAAAAATCTCACTTTCGCACCCCGACTCGTATTTCTCTCACAAACATATATCGACTAGCTAGCCTCTAGATAGGTTTATACACACGCACACTCGTGCTTCCATAATCGCATACATGTCTCTCTCCCGCTCCTTGTATCTATGTAGCTTTTTATTCCCTTCTTGAGACACGCCCTCTCGATCGTGCACACACACACTATCGCCTCATTTTGAGCTGATACCTATCGCACACACACTCCTTGTGTCTTTGTCACACATGCACTTCGTCCTCCTCCACTCTCCCTCTCTCTCACACACACATGGGCTTTTTGCAATAACTAGCAAGATGCCCATGCGTTGCACGGAACATCAAGATGCATTTGTATGAGTAGTTTATCTTGTGGGGGAAAAGGATGAACGAGGGAAGGCCTTATTTGCAAATGTGGAGAGGGGTGTGGGTATCTTTTTGCAAAATTGCCATAGTTTCCTTCCTATCCATCAGATATAGATCGGACGGCCTATATTGCAGGACGGTAGGCACACGATCATCACCGTCAGTGCTTTTTATAAGAGTAGGGATAAAAATAGAGTTGGTGATGATGGTGGGCCTGCCATCCTGCAATGTAGGTCGTCCGATTTATATCTGACGGATAGGAAGGAAAATATGGCAATTTACCCGCACTCTTCACCACAATTGTAGATAAGGCCTTCCCTCGTTCATCCTTTTCTCCCACAAGATCTTGATGTTCCGTGCAACGCACGGGCATCTTGCTAGTAAGAGTAGAAATTAGACATATACCACTTCTGGAATCTTGAAACCAACAACATTCCTCCCTTATCTCATCAAAACCGCCAAAGGAATATATTTAAGTGAAACATAACATATTTTTAGTGATATACGTATTTCAAAACTAGACTTCATTTTCTATCAAATCGGTGAATATGTATTAATCTAGTTTGATCGTGTGGTAACGCATTGGCACATTGCTAGTAGTTATTATAATTTTTTGGACACCAGACAAACGGTGGAGTACATATACGAAGAGAAGAGGCGCACACACGCAGTCAGCCTCTCGCTGTCTTGCACACATGAGTGTTACGTAAAGGTGACGTTAACAAATAAACCCTAAAACCCTAGGTGCACGATTGCTACATTCACGGGTACCGGGTACGTGGTGGAGCACCTTTGTAGGAATAGTCAGCTCGCGTGATAATTTGATCCATAGGAGTTGATGGTCAGGACCACAGGTAAACGACTTGGAGCGCGGTGGTTCGCCAGTTGCCACAGATCGAGTAGCCACATTTAAAATATCCTTTTTTAGCGGGTTTAAGAGTTCCGATTTTCAATGGCACGTTATAAGTAGCAAGTAGTTTTTAGAACGATTGGTATGGAGCAAAATGGAATTCATAGTACTACGTACCTCCTTGGCGTATGGTTGTATGGGTTTATGTTGCGAGATGTTGAACCTGGTAGTTCTAGGGCAAATACTATGGTTTAGATTTAGATGTTGGTTTTCAGTAATGGCCCTGTTTGGATAATCTAACACGGTTAGAGTTAGAGTTATTTTCTAACCCACTCTAACCCAAATAAGCACCTCTCCACCGGGATAGTTGGGTTAGATGGAACTTACCCACTCTAACCCTCCCGGTTTGGATACTTTTGGGTTATTTGAGCCCCCAACTAACCCAAACTAGCTCTAACCCCATGATCCAAACAAGGCCAATGAAAATCGGAAGGGGAAACCCTTCTTTGATTTAAAAAAACTACTACCTCCATTCTAGTTTACTAGTCCCCGTCGTACTTTGGGTCAAAGTTTGTCCATGAATTTTACTTGTAAAATGTGAATGGAAAATGAGATTTTGTTATACCCAAACAAAAAAGGACTGGAGGGAGTGATTGCTCTGATACATACGTGACCTCTCATAGCACAGGCATTGAACCAGCACGCTTGCCAAGAGGGTCGCACTCGCTGCAGGCCCCGCTGAGCACGCCTCCTCGCCGCGTGCAACCATCTTAAGACTGCCCCGCCTGCCTTCATTGAATCCGCGTGTGTGCCAGCAACACGTCCTTCCACGAGCCGGTAGGCATTTTAGAACACAAAAAATGACTAAAATATAATTAATTTATGCATGGTCTTGACTTGTTGTGCTCGCACTGGTAGGAGGAACTAGTAGAGGTTTTTCTTTATTTAACTCTCCTCACATTTTTTTGGCTTTGAAGTGAATCATGGTTGTGGACATTATGTATGAATCTGCAGATATCTGTGAACATGAGTTTGATGTGGAAGTTGAACTTGGAATGTCGGGCTTGCGCGTGAACTATACCATGTCCAATGCTTCGTCTGTTATTGTTTGGAAAGTAATTGCTGTTATTACATGACCCGAAAAAAAACATTTTGTGCCACATCAGTAGATGCACAGACATCACAACAGGCATGCTGACTAGATAAACATTTGAACCTAGCTATTATGAAGGAAATTTTGTATTGACAACAATTTTAGATAGCAGGAGACGCCTAGCCTGCTCTGCCTCTGCTAGCTTATTTCTGGCTTCTTCCATCTCTTCTTTGGCTTGGGTGAAGAGAGCATCTGATTGCTCTTTTTGCTTCTTCAGGAACTCAGCTACATTCTCAAGGGCTGCTGCACGCTTTCTTTCAGCCTTTACTAATGCCACGAGGACACGAACAGCTGACGACTCCACCTGGCTTGTGTGTAATCCAGCATCATCTGGGAATTTGCACCTTGTGTCTAATCCAGCATCATTAGGGAACTGGCACCTTGTGTGTAATCCAGCCTCATTTTGGAAACATGATCTCGAGGTTGACCATACTTCCCTCCTCGCAGGAACTGCATCCTGACATGAAGTTACTTCTTTTTAGATCAATACTCAGAGCAACCTAGATCCATTTAGTAGAAGCCAGATAAACAGAACTCGGAGAAGTGAATTCAAAAGGAAAAGAAATATAAAAATAGACTACAAGGTGAGAACACCCACTTCCCACATCAAGCAAAATGAAAGCATTAGGGCGATTAAGACTCTTCTTATTACACATCGAAGAACACCAGGCTTAAGAGAAACAGAAACTACAACATATACACATCAAAGAACACGAGGCTAAACGAAAGTAATTGAACGGGTGTTAATTACCAAAGCTCGTTTTACAGGTTCGGTGTAGCTCCTCTTTAACTTGCCACGCTCCTTGAAGATGTCGCAAATATCCCGTGTTTGGTCTTCATTGCTCCTCTGCATGTTCGCACTCGTGGTTTTAAAATCTCAACATCGCAAGAAAAATATACTAGTAGTAATACTCGCGCATCTTGTGGGCAACATTAAAGCACTCGCCTGCCATGTTAGAGCATCTGCAACAGAATCGCAATGCACGGTGCTTTAAAAAGTGTTTACAATGCTGAGATCGAGAAGTAGATACTAGAGAGTAGAGGATAGTTCTCAGCATAGATAGATCAAAAAAAGATAATTCAACTACTCCTCACCGTCCGACTCCTCCTCGGTGATGTCCTCCTCTGACGTTTGACTGTAGGCGTGAAGATACCGATCGTCGTCGGATTCCCAGGGGCGACACTGCTCCTAGCCTGATGTTGAATTGAGCGTCCGCTTTTCGCCTAGCTTGTCCTCACGATAGGTGGCTCACTCCGCCCTCCTCTTATCCCTCTCCGCCCTCCTTTGCGCCTAGAACTCGCGCTCATTGATGATGTCCTGCAGGAAGTATTGGCGCCACAGCGCCATGGCTTCCTCGTCCATCTCGGCGATGCCGAGACGGTGCTCCCGCCTCTAGTTGTCGCGACGATCCTCGTCGGTGCTAAGCCGCGGCAGAGGCACGAGCTCCTGCGCCCGCTCCCGCGTCAGCACGTTGGGGAAGTTCAATGTTCTATGAGGCCACCGGAGGCGCCACGCCGCCACGTCGTACGCGTGGGCTGCCTCATTGGCAGTGTCAAAATTGTCGAGGCCGAGGCGCATCACGCGGAACCGGATCTCGGCAGAGAAGCCGCCGGATGGGCGCGCGCGGACGCCGCGATATCCCCAAGTTTCCTGGTGATGCGGCGGCATGGTGGTGCGGTGGCGGCGAGGCGAAAAAGAGCAGGGAGAGAGCGGTGGCGAGGCATAGAGCAGTGGCAAGGCACAGAGTGGTGGGAGGGCGTTGGATTTTATAAAGTGCGCCGGACGCCGCGCACCAAAACTAGCGCATGCCCGACCGCTTTTTCCTGCGCGCGCGTGATCCTTTCCCGACGTCTCTGCTATCTCTAGTCTCTTCTCTACTGTTATATTTATTTTATGTTTTATATTTAATATTTATCTCTACTTCCTTTACTGTCTACTTTTTTTCTCTATACTTTTTTCTCTTGCAATATAGGCCGTCCAATTTATATCTGACAGATAGGAAGGAAACAAATGGGAATTTTTCGAAAAGATACCCATACCCCTCTCCAGATTTGCAAATAAGGCCTTCCCTCGTTCATCCTTTTCTCCCACAAGATAAACTACTCATACAAATGCATCTTGATGCGTGCAACGCATGGGCATCTTGCTAGTTCTAAAAACCTTTCCATCATTTGCCACACTGCTGGTTGAAAATGAAAAACCTACCCAAGCACAGCGCGATACAGGAGCGACGCAAATTAACAGCTGATATTCTGTTGGACAATGGAGGCTATAACCAATTACTTTTACGGGAACAATAGCACCCAGGAAATTTGAAGGGTAGGTATGAACAAAATTGGAACTGCACATGTACTGCTAAGTGATTCAATACACACATTACCAATCGAGGATGAGAACGATGGTCGCGGCAGCCTCTGTGAGTCATGGTCGGCAACGGGAGTCAGTTCATTGTCCATGACGGTGGTACTTCTGCTTTTGGCGTCGGCTTCCGGGAAGCAGATCCAAGACCGTGGAAGACGATGCCGGGGAAGAGGCTCTGTGTACGACGACGACGGTGGACCGGCTCCAGTGTGTCATACGAGGTCGTCGATGAGGCAGATGCGCTATGGTGGACGAGTGCATCGATGTAAAGGGGAGGAGCACGAAGTCTGCGGTGCCGTGGAGAAGTCTATTTTGCAGTGGGGATAGAAATGGGGAGTATTCAGGTGTACTACTCTGGGTGCCGGGGTGGGGTTGGCTGGGTAGGGTGAACCTAAAGTTACAAAAGCAGCCCCCTACCAAGCGTCATCTGTAGGCCTGTTCCAAAGGCTATGATGGTAACTTCCCACTGCTCGAATTAGGGTCGCGGGAGATTTTCCCGCCGACCTCAAAATTTTGTGACACTGGACTCCCTGTGTGGCGTGTTGAGTGATTCGGCTAAGCAACTAGCGAGTAGTAGTAGTAAACTCTGCATATTAGGTTTGACCAAAGTCAAACTACCTAAAGTTTGACCAAGTTTATAGAAAAATATAAACAATTACCATAACAAATATGTATGATGTGAAAGTACATTCAATAATGAATCTAATGGTATTTATTTTTTATTGTATATGTTAATATTTTTTGTTATAAGCTTTCTGAGAGTTTACAAAACTTGACTTTGACCAATGCTAATACGCGGACTTAAATAAAAACTGAGGGAGTACACATTTGTTTTCTTAGTTTGTAGTGAACTAATCATTTGTTGAAATTGTGAAATAAATATATTAGGCTATTGACTTCGATTGTAATGGTCTATACAATTCAATAGTTACAATCATTGTCGAATCCCAAGATGTATACAAGGTCTATAGTACTTCACAACATGCTCAAACTCACATAATCCCAGTCAAATGAGAATCTAAATGCATTTCATAGTTATTACTTTGTAGGATGCAACAAAAACAACCATAACTCTACATCAGCCATTATAGAAGCAACATTTTGACATATCCCAATGTGTGAATGAAACGTGTAGAGAGAGCTTTTGAAGATGGAGCGGATAGGGCGAGAAAGATTGTATGTATGTGGACGAGAGAGTAGGAGACGAACCTAACAATACAGAGAGAGAGATAGAGAGAGAGAAAGAGAGAGGAAGAAGTTAGGTTTGTGAGAAATATGGAGACATGTAATATACGTGAGATGCGTGTGCATCCGGATTCTGTATATGTGGAAGGAGAAGAGATAACATGTTTGATGAGAGAGCTAGAAAAACATGTACGAGAGGGGAAGGATCTCGTGGGTTGAGGGATTGACAATTTTGTGCGGGGGAGAGAGGGATTGGTAACTTTGTGCAAGAGAGAGAGAGAGAGGGTGGGGGAGGAGTCAGTCAGCCGTCGTCACATCACCCTGCTTCCAAATGACCCCGCATTCTCTAGCGCAGTGTGGTTGCCGTCTTCGATCTGCTCGATGCCCTCTTTGACGATTGAGGTGTTGTGCATGTTGGGGTGCAAAGAAGCACAAGCGAGAGTGGTCACCGTATAACCTTGGATGGGGATGAATTGTGTGCTCGGGTGTGTGTGTGTGTGTGTGTGTTGTGCTCCATGTGTGTGTGTGTGTGTGTGTGCATGTGTGTGTGTGTGTGTCAGATATTGAGAGAAAAAACCTAAGGAGAGAAATGGGTATTCACGAAGAGATTGTGCGGGCCTTGAGGTGGGCAGGGCCCGGGTGAGGGTGTCAAAATGTGCGCGTTGATGCATGTGTTGCATGCGATCATGCGAGGGATGGATGAATCGAGAGAGATGGTTGTTGTGTTACAGATGCTCCTCTCTCTCTCTTTCTCTCTCTCTCTCTCTCTCTCACACACACACAAGTAAAGTAGAAGACTGTTCTCTCATGTATACACAATGTATCGGCATCTGTCTATGTCTCACTCATGCATGATCATTTGCACATTCACACCTCTCTATGTCTCTATCACACGCACACCGTCTCCACATTGCCCTTCCGCCACAACACACATATGGACACATACACACGCTCTCAGTCACACACACAAAATAAGTATTAAAAAAACTAGGGCGCACCTAAAACGTCCAAATCCAAATAAACACAAACTGGAGCTAAATTCAAATATATGGAACTATTGCAGCGTCAACAACTTTCCTAGGAAAAAAAGTTGAGTAATATTTGAGGATTGTTTTCACACACACAAAAAGATTCGGTGGATGTCCTTCGAGTGCGACACGGTGACACACCGTTTGATCGACCGCGCGGCTGCGGTTCACGCACTTGCACAGGATTCCGTATCGTGGCTGTGGTACTAACTTCAAAAAAAACTAATAAAAGTGCCACCTAAGTCTAATGTTTACGTGTACTAGTACGGTTTTCTTTTAAGTTTGACCAACCTTATATAAAACTAAAGTAAGCTCCCACACGCGCACTCATCAATATGCCGCCGCCACCGTCGCGCATGCCGGCGCCCGCCTGCTCCGGCCAACAATTTCTCGCCCATCACCGCCGTGTCGCCGCCATCCCTGTGCCATGAAGCTGAAGGCTCGCCTGCTCATGTCGTCGGCAGTCCCTCCTTGCCATGCCGCTGCGCTGCCAAGCATGCGAGCAGCTGGTGGAGCCGCGTGCTCCAGCACGCCGGCGAGGAGGAACTAGCGTGTCATTGTCGTCTCCGCCCACGCGGAGGAGGCACACATGGTGGCTGTCGCGGTGGAAGCCGGTCATGCGTGCATCGAGCCTGCAAACCGGGTGCGGACGCGGAATCTACCTTCGAGACCTTGAATGCCACGTGGATCCTGCAATCTGAAGGAGCAATTTGGGTCAGTCGACTCATGTGAGCCATTTGATGCAACATGGATGGCTAGAAGGGCTTCTACCACCTCTTCTGTTGTCTTCTTCTTTCGCTCCGTCGAACTTCTTTCACAAATTGACTGACCCAAATTATACTACTAGTACGAACGTATTAAGTACAATAGGAACACGAAGATACGAGCAGTAGTACCAACTGCAAGAAGAACAATAGTAAGGCATAGTACTAGTACTACTGTACGTACTAAAGAGTTCAAATAACGAGAAAGAACATAAACATAGTTCTGCTGGGGCCTCAGCACAACACACCCTTGAAAATAAACTAAGCAACTAGTCCGCTTGACACTGCAGTAGAACCAGCATGAGCGACAGCACTGCCACCTACTCGGAGTCTGAGTCCACGTCCTCGACTTTGTCCTCGTCCCTCTTCCTCTTCCTCTTCGCCGACGCTTCTTTGCTTGAACCGGACACTAGGCTCTGCTTCTTCATCCAACCCTTGTAGATATTTAAACAAAGGTAGGCATCCACTGTTGCGTACAGGATGTGATCTTCATCTAATGTCTTCGACTCCCATGCATGATGAAACTCGTGATGAGGTTTCTTCAGTTTAGCGTACAAAGGATCAATCATGGCTGCTGCCAGGGTTAGAATTGAAGGTTGAGAGGAGGACACCAGGCTTGCCTTCTGGAGATCGAAGGGCTGGCCTACAACGAGACCTATCCGACGCAGGACATCCCTGTCGTTCTTAAAGCCTACAGTAACGAATTTCACTCTTTTGTCCTTGAGGAAGTTCTTAAAATCCTGGCACTCAACGTCGGCATGGCATATGTGGTAGACCAAGCAAACGTTATGTACGCAAACCTGGATCACGGCGGGCTTCTTCCTCTCTTCGTCCTTTAGATCCTTCTCTCGTCCCAGGACTGTGGTGTACTCAACATCTAGCCCAGCGACCCACTCATCCGTTGAACTGTTGAACATGCATAGGAAGCGAGCAAGCCATGCTTTCACCGTCGCGGATCCACGTGTGTAGATGACGATGAACTGATCGCCGGTGATGGCTCTAACCTGGTACTCAGCGGCGACCATGGAGATTTGGGAGGCCATGGATTTTGGAGGAGGGTTAGGAGAAGTTGAACTGTTGTACCCCGCAAAAACTGGGAGCGAACTAATGTGAAAGGACGGGACGACTGGGAGCGAACTGTTGTGAGGTAGAAGACGGGGACGAGTAGGGCGTGCGAATGGCGTGGGGTTGCTGGCTTGCCCGGTGGATAAACGGCTGCAAGCCCCCAAAGAGTTCTCGAGAACTATGCGGGACCCACTAGATGTCATGTCTACTAGACCCATATCGTAGGCCTGACGGTATAGCTTCTGCCTGTTCGCACGCCATGCCGGCGCGTGGATGTAACTTCACTTAATTCCGTCAACCGTCGCGCCTCCCACGACCTTCGCCTCCCTCGCGCGGTCGCGCCCTTTGAGACTTCGACCGGCTATAAATGAGCAATTTCTTTCCTACTCCGCATGCATGATACTCCCTCTGGTCCTTTTTACTCCCGTCAACCGTTTGCAAAGAGTTTGACCAAATTTATACTTTTTTTGAACACCACCTTATATTAATTAACCAGCCACACCAGTACACTCATTCGATACAATATTCACCACACAGGGCGGTACGTTATTTACAAGAATACCATCTAATCTATTGTCAAAGCTATACTTAGCGATTAAGTGTGCCACCTTATTGGCCGAATGGCTAATCTTTGACAATTGAAGATTGTTGATCAACTTCGAGATGCTCAACGCTTTCATCTTCAGGTCACGCATAGCAGACCTGTCATAGTCCCCCGATGCAAGAGACGCTACCACAAAAGCGCAATCAGTCTCTAAAATTACAGGATTATGAAAAGAAATACCTATGTAGACACCGGCAATGCAAGCCCTAAGCTCCGCTTCCTCCATGCTTTGACAGGCATCAATGAAATCCCACGACCAAATTTATACTAAAAATATCAATATCTACAATACTGATTATAATGAGTATAAGAACTACGTTTTATAATGAGTGTAAAAATATTGATTTGACATTGTGAATGTTGATACTCCCTCCGTCTAGGTGAGTAAGTCATCTTAGGCTGTGCACCGTGACCAAGGAGGAGGGCAAAACGTGAGACATTAATGTTTATTTGCTAATTAATATTATTGCATGCAATGAACTAACCATTGCATGTCATGTTTGATAGTCTCAGGTCATTAAAAGCATGCACACCCTCATCTCTTATTGGTTGATATGTCAAGAAACAAGAAACGAGGTAGAAGTTAATGCACCGCGCCTACGTGTTTTGGGATTATTTGGTTTTCGTAAGATGACTTACACACCTAGCTATTAGAGTACCACTACCTCCCTTCTAGTTTAAAGGGCTTGATTCAAAAATTTCACCTACTCTTAGCAAGATAGTAGAGGCGGTGGAATAGTTTTTGAAGTCTGCAAAAGTACTCAACTAATGTTGTCGTTCTTCACAAAAAAATGTGTTTACCAATGCATGCATGAATACTAGTTACTCTAACCCCCTCTCTTCTTTAATTCTTTGCCACATCAGCATGTTTGCTATTCCCGTGTGCATGATACCAGCTAAGATACCACCATTATGGCCAGCCTTAATCATCGCATGCAATAATTCAGTGCACCTTGAAATATGAACATGTGTGGGGCGTGTATGTTTTTAATGACTTGAGACTATACCTAGCCCAGCATGCAAAGTGACTTATTATGCACCGTTCCCCATACCTGCAGGAAGCCTGTTCATCTCCAAATCTTTTCCTCTCCATGTGTGGAAACAATATGCCTACCAAACTCTCCTTCTCCCTCTGGCGGTCCCACCACTCCACCCCGTGTGAAAAAATCTGCATGCATGACTCTCCTCCCCCCACGCTCGTCCAATCCGTTGTGACCAGCAATATTTCCACCCCTTCGCTCCCCCGTAATTTACTCCAACAAATATGCCCACGTAGATTTTACTTAACTTCAGGTGCATTGGGTCACTGGCATATGGGCCCAATAGGGGACTGGCCCACATGTCAGTGATGAAACTGGACATGCAGTAAAGTCAGTGCAGCTCAGACCATATCTTACGTAGGTGTGCCATTGCTCGCTATAAATACTGCGCCTCCCACGACATCGCTATCTCCTCCCCCTCACGTTCACGTTCATCGCTATCTCCTCCCCCTCCCTCTCACGTTGACCACCATGGCATTGCCCCTCCCAAGCCCTAGGAGCCCCTCGCTGCACCGCGTGGACGGTCACGCGTTGCCATTCCGTTCCTCGCCGCCATTAGTCGAGGAGGACGTGCCGGTGTTCCTCTCCTCACCGCTACGTGACGCGTCGTTGTTCCGTTCCTCGCCGCCACTAGTCGAGGAGGACGCGTCTGCGTTTCGCTCCTCGCTGCGACGCGACACGTCGTCGTTCTGTTCCTCGCTGCCACTAGTTGAGGAGGACGCGTCGGCGTTCCGCTCCTCACTGTGACGCGATGCGTCGCCGTTCTGTTCCTCGCTGCCACTAGTAGAGGAGGACGCGTCGGCTCCCTGCTACGAGGAGAACGCCGCGCCGCCCGCCAAGCCCCCCCCCCCCAACCTTGAGGAGATTTGGAAAGAAATGGATGTCGCCTTGTGGGAGGCTTTGCCTCCAGCAGAGCGCGCCAAAATAGAGGTGGAGAAGAAGGCCGAGGAAGAGAAGCGCATCGCGAAACAAGCTGCCTAGGAGGCCTATGTCGCGTCCGAGAGAGTCAGGCAATTGGCTCTTTGGCAGAAGGCTCGTGCGAGGGCCATGAGGGTGGTGGAGGACACCCGTGCCAACGCCCTGAGTGCAGTCGGGCCCAAGCGCCTCATCTATGCTTGGCGGTACGTGGACTGGGTGCACGCTTCCAGCAAGGAGGAGTACCTGTTGGCGTCGGATCACCACACCGGTGAGATCGCGCTTGCCCGCCGGCAAGCCGCCAATCAGCACCTCGCGAGTTGCGAGGCTGAGGAAGAGGCGTTGTGTCGGCGCACTGGGAAACGGCCGTGCACCAGGGCACTCTTGGCGCGCTGCAAGCACTCCTGTGAGCGTCGTGGCTTTTAGGAGGAGTATAATTTTTTGTTTCATAAGGCGATCTCATTAGTTTTGGGATGCAAATGATAAATCCCGAACGTTCAGGAATTTTTAGCATCCTTAATTAAGTATGTAAAAGGGAAAGTTTGGAAACCTTGTGTATTATTACGCATTTTGCAAGTACGTGCACATAGCACAAACTTTACTATATACTATCGAACTACACGTCTCGCTCGATATATGCTTGCAGACTATGCTACTCTCTCCGTCCAGGTCAATAAGTCATCTTTGGTTGTGCACGATGACCAAGAAGGAGGGAAGACTTGTGCACCTAGACGGAGGGAGTACTACTATTACTTATGTACGTGCAAATGCATGTTTTAAAAATACGATGCGGCTTTTGTAAAAGTAGAAAAACAACACTAGTCAAGCTTGTGAAACGATTCAATGCAAAACAAATGCAAAAATGCGGTGAGTAAGTCATCTTAGGCTGTGCACCGTGACCAAGGAGGAGGAGAAAACGAGAAAGGTTAATGTCTATTTGCTAATTAATAGTATTGCATGCAATGAACTAACCACTGCATATCGTGTTTGATATCTCAAGTCATTAAAAGCATGCACACTCTTTATCTCTTATTGGTTGATATGTCAAGAAACAAGAAACGAGGTAGAAGTTAATGCACCGCGCCTAAGTGTTTTGGGATTATTTGGTTTTCATAAGATGACTTACACACCTAGACGGAGGGACTAACATTTTATCAGTTAAACCTTTGGTCAAAATTTAGCACAAATTACAATGGTGACGAATAAACCAGGATGGAGTAGTAGTTTAGAAGCCCAAATAAATGAGTGAGGCGCCTTATTGTTACTCTCCACTGTGACTAGTCTTGTGGGAAAAGCTGGGGAAGCCGCCAAAAGAGCTGGCCCTAGGAGTAATAGCTAGGGATCGAGTGTGCGAGATGAACCAGAGAAAGTAAATGCAGAGAGATGAAATGCAAAAAATACGGAGGGATGTGATGGTTGCTTGTCCGTTTATTTTACCAGGCCACTTATTACTGGGAGTGGTTGGGTTTTGTGATATGATGGCTTTACTGCCGCGCCACTAGCGGGGTGAGAGGTGAGACTCCCGTACAGCGCCGCCCTCTACACTTGTACTACATCGGACGTGGTTTATTAGTCCCCCGTTGAATTTGACTGAAGATTTAACTGACAAAATTTTAGTGCATGTCAACAAAAACTATATCGTTGGATTCGTATTGGAACATAGTTTTGAATGATATAATTTTAGGTGACATGCATCAGCATTTATCATACTATATATAATGTTAGCTCAATTTTTGGTCGTACTAATCTATAGTAGTAAGGTGGCCGTGCGTTGCACCGAAGAGTGAAATGCATTGATCGGGGAGTTGTTTATTTTAACAAAGGATGTGGGGGTCATCTCATGTGTAACGGGTATTGATAGGTTTGTTCGGATACTATTTCATCTCTAGAGCTCACAAACATCCGGGTGAAATAGATAAAAGGTATCTTTTGCAAACAAAAGCGTTCAACTGTTCAACCTGCATCCAAAACTTGTGAAGAAATAACACTTATTGTGCTTTGCAAGAAATGATCTTTAAGAATTAGTTTTTGAGTATCGATTGTTATCCATGTTGGCTATAGATGACATGGCACTTTCTTATAGTCAACAGTTAGCTATACTATTAAGTAATATTAACCATGCCCTTATACACCTAGACGGAGGGATTAAATCAGGATGACTTGTAAGGGGGCAGAGGAGATATAAGAAATGGTTCATCGTAAGTCTTTCACCAGTATTGTAGTAAAAATTCATACATGGAAGATTCTAGACTAAACCATAAACGGATACACTTTTATTCATGCACTACTCCAATAGAGCAAGATCCTACATGGAAGTCTCCACATGCTTAGACAGCGGATTACATTGAGCGAAGACTAATGATCAACATTTAACTTGATAATGCGTATGTCCAGGTGAACCTCCTTGGAGTCCCCGTGCACCGCGTTGGCGGGTAAAGGATGCCACGGGTTTTCCAAGACCACATTGGCGGGATAGTCCCAGCTCCCCAGAGTCCAAGTCCGTTCGACGAGGCTGGTGTTGCCGCCCACGTGACCCGGAGGGGTAGTAACACTGACCACGCACCCGTACATCGGCCTCGTGTCAGTGTCAGTGTCAGCGGCGTCGCCCCTGATGCACATTACAGAGACGGGGCGGCGGCCCCGCGGGCCTCGCCGGTGCCCACGATCAAGAGGAAGACGTTGTCGTCCTCCTCCGAGACTAGAAGGCAGCGGTGATCCTCCAGCGACTCCGGCATGGTGAACGGGTCGCATGTCTCGTACTTGATGTTTTCCGCCAAGGGCTAGCAGTGACCGCTGCACGCAACCATGAGGTGATGCACCATGTCCGTCGGCGATCCACAAAACGACATTGGGCACTCATAGCAGTGGACGAAGGGCTCCTGGGAGGCATCGACTAGGCCGTCCATGAAATGGGAGTGGCTGTAGGGAACGTTGCGCCAGTTGAATATATGAGCAAGTTACTACGAGATTTAATCCGAATAAGCACAAAATAAATCATGACGGCTATAACAGAGATGAAACTAATCATGTGGACTAGCATAGTAGTAGGATACAGAGTAGAAACATGAATTCTACCATGATTTCGAACATGAAGGATAGAAACACATACGGTGCAACGAGAGCAGCACCGTTGGCGTTGAGGTTGTCGCCCATGTCATTGAGGAAGAGGTTGCTGAGGTCAGGGAAGAAGTCATCGTCGGTGAAGTCGTGGCTGCCAGCAGTCGCGAGAGTGCGCTCCCTAAATTTCAACAGCGCCCGCCGAATATAGCGCGGGAGGGAGTGGCTGTAGGGGACGTTGCGGCCGCCGAATGGAGCGCAGGAGTAGTACATGAAGCAGTAGATGGTGTCCTTACTAGTACTCCCTAGTATCTATCTATCTATATCTACTCTTATAGAAAACCGAGTTGGTGATGATGGTATGCCTGCCATCTTGTAATATAGACCGTCCGATATATATCTGACGGATAG
Source organism: Triticum aestivum (assembly GCF_018294505.1). NCBI lineage: Eukaryota > Viridiplantae > Streptophyta > Magnoliopsida > Poales > Poaceae > Triticum > Triticum aestivum. The sequence goes on along the minus strand of NC_057813.1, from coordinate 288,548,638 downwards.
AAAGCCAACTATGACAATTTCACAAAAGATACCGCACCTCTCTCCACATTTACAGATAAGGCCTTGCCTCGTTCATCCTTATCTCCCACAACCTCGTGCTCCTCCCTATGTCTCTATCTCTACTACTCTTCTTTGTTTTTTATAACAAATCGAATAGTGATGCGCCGTCCGCTGCACGCCCGGCTGAACATGCCTCCTCACCTCCATCATCACCAACTGAGTCTTTTATAGGAGTAGGAGTAGAGAAAAAACCGAGTTGGTGATGATGGTGTGCCGTGCAATGCACGGGCATCTTGCTAATTTTGTTTGCACATAAGTCCAAACACCACGTAGACATGGTCTTTGAGCACGGTCCATAGTCGTTCCACGCTCGGGCATTGAAGTTTGTAACTATTTTAGATTAGAATATACTACTCCTCCGGTGCTAGTAGTAGAGCAGAGTCCTACTCTACTACTCTACTCAAGCAAGTTAGGGCATAGTACTGTAGTAGGTATTGTAGGGAGTACGAGTACTGTGATCACTCAAGCAAATTGTCTGGCATCGACATGACCCTACGCTGCTGGTATGTGTCTCGTAAGTCAAGCGGCATGCTGTAGTCATCATCACCTATCCACTTCCCACCGCACATATTCGCTTCTCCATCTTTGTCCACACATAATCTCGTCCAATCTTCCATCCCCGCTAAGGTGCCTCCCCCCTCGTCCGAAACCCAAGAACTAACAATGGAAGAACTGAGCAACGTCCGCCGAAAGAGTGGCTGGAATTCGCTCCCCACAGAGGTAATCAAGCTCATTGTTTCGCGTGTGGACAATCTCAGTACCATGCCGCTCGCCGCGTGCTCGTCGGGGCTGTACCGTTTACTCAAAGCCCTTAGGCCAGAGCTTTTTAAGCCAGCTTCTTGCTTGCTAATGCCGCCTGATCTTCAGAAACGGCGTGTCATGTAGCATAATGATCGTAGGGTGGCGAGCATCAACCCCCTTGACTGCGATCCGATCCCCGTCAGCCTCAACTACATTAACGATATGTACTGGGTCGGCATGAACACGTCTTGGATGGTGCTCGTCGACGGTCGTGGCAGCTGGATGCTCGTGGAGGTCTACACCCGGCGATTGATCCCCCTTCCTTCGATTAACACTGCACTGCTTTGGCACCGTGGCCCAGAATACTCGGAATCTTACAGTAGCCAACATGATACCAAGTTTGATTTGCTCAAGGTTGTAATCTGCCAAGTGCCCACAAGATCTGCAAATTATAAAGACTTCAGGCTAATTGTGTTCTTCAACCGTGGTCTCGCCTATCTGACAGGTCACTACGGTAAGTGGATAAATCTGCACATCCATCGCAGGATCATACATCCTCCATGGTTCTCTTATGCCATTTAACATAAGGGCTTCATTTACACTGTCGACTCCTTCTATGGCTGGACGTATTGCTGGCCTACTCCAGTCATCGCTACAAATAGCTGTTATAGCAGTATGTTACTTTCCTATGATATCATGATGGCTTGCGTATATTACTGTCAACATTTACTGAAAAAATATTCATGCTCATAACATGTTGTTCTTAAGATTGACTAAATCAAGAGCCCTTTTTTATTTGACTCCAACTTGATATGATGTTATAGGCCGCCTGGTGTCCCTACCCTTCCTAATCCCAGAACCTTTCAAAGAAAAGCGGCATGGCAGTTGAAGGTGGTTCCTGGCTCGATCAGACAACGACGAAAGACTGATGATCGTTCGCACGTACTGGACGTGTTGTTTCGCGGAATACAATCACAGTCACTGCAAGGTCTTTGAGTAGGATCCCAGCTTCTCTGGGCCTTCAGGAATTTTTGACTGGTGGCTGGTAAGTAGCCTTGGTACACGCTCTCTATTTGTCGGACTGAATTATCCGATTAACCAGGAGATAACCGACGGTAAGGATCATGATGGCAGCACGGTTTCGTTCATCAGGCAAAACTTTGTGTACACAACGTACCATGCGTCTCTGCATACACCATACCCTGATATGTGTCGCCACGTTCTGCAGCCCAAAGTAGGAGAGAGGGTCGCAAGTATCAGACTTCGACCTACTGGCTGGAGTTTCCCCCGTCAGGCACCCACCTGGTTCAAGTCGTCAGCCAATCTCCACAGCTTAATAAATAGTAACGTCTAACTGAGCCAGTTAGTTAGATGCGTACACTTGGTGTAGTAGGATCTTTATTTAGTTTGATGCATACACTTGTTCTTTTTTGGTAGCCCTTTTGTAATGATGGCTGATGTTTGGTTTGGAAGAGAAAGTTGCATCTTCACTCTTCTGGCCTGCTTACAGCTTCTGTTGCACCCCCAGCCCTGGTTGTTGCTGCTACTGTTTTCAATGTACAATCAGTAGTATATTTCATCTGTTGGTTGAATAAATGTGTTGTTAGAACGACAAACACAATGTTTTGGAAGTCGTTGCACGGTTCGATCCTTTAGTGCCCCATAACGTACGGAGCTCATACTATTTTTCGTACGGAACACATTTTCCACTTGTCGATAACATGTAGCCCACTGATGAAGGCCCAATAGAGAAGCCCATAATTAACTAGAAGGGAGGCTCTCACATGAATCCGGCCCAAGTACATGCTCATGGTCCCCAAACATAAATAAGTAAATAAATAAATAAAGCTAAATGCTCATGCACCAGTTATTTGGGAAAATAGGTAGCCCGGTATTTCTTTTTGAAGAATACCCAAGCTATGCCTATTTGTTTTCTCCGAATTACTCGGTTGCAAATCTTTCAAGACGAGGAGGGATACATTATGTCCTGGCCAAAGAGTATGGTCAATGTCTGTTAAAAGTAATATCAAAAGGGGTTGAAGATTCCAAAAAAAAATTTATAGTAAATGGGATATTAGTTTCTTTTTTTGTTTTTGTTCTTCACTGATATCTTATACGTATTTCATTGGATTTAACATGACATAGTACTAATTTATTTTTAAATTTGTTTTAGTATGGCTATTAATTTTTGGATTAAGAATATTTCGTTCCCCAGCAAAAGTTTGCGAATTTTCAAAATTTCCCACATATTTAGTTAAGTTTTTGACCCTGGTACTGACCAGAAAATGGCTAGCAATTCTAAAAATGGAAAACGGGCTGTAATAAATTCCATATGAATTAGAAAATGAGTAAAAATTATAAAAATAATAGCAAATGGGTTGTACACGCCACAGATTTTGAGGCTGACTTGTTTACGCAAGGCTTTGTCAGTGAACACACGATTCTAGCAGCAGTGATTGTTGGATGTCCATCCAACGGCCGACGTGCTTCTTGAATCTCTAATCTTCCTGCTCCAGCCGCCTAAACTAGCGCTGGCGAGACTGCCTGCTCCCTCCTCTTGTGGCCCGCTGTGATGCCGCGTAGGCTTCCCCGGCCCACCCTACTCCCTCCGCTGGCCTGGCCGCACGCAATCAACTGCCTCCTTATTACGCAAAAAAAAGATTCCTCCCACTAACATATGGGGCGCACCGGTTGGGAGGCTAACCTGTGGGCCTACTAAGTTGATGTGTACGCAAGGCTTGTCAACTTAGTCAACAAATGATTCTAGCAGTAGTAACCGTTGGATTTGAATCAAATGGTCCTATTGCTTCTTCAATCGCTGCTCTTCTTGCACCAGCCGCCCAAACCAGCGCCGGGGAGACTGCCTGCTCCTGCCTCCAGTGGCTGGCTATGCTACCGTTGAGGCCTCATCGCCCCCTACTACTCCCACCACTAGCCAGGCCCTGCGGCGACGGCAGCCTCACACCGCAGCCGAAGCATCGAACCCTCGTACTCCTCTCCGCGTGGGCATCCACGGTCGCGTCTTCCCCGGCTCCACGTCGTCCCCTTCCTAGGCCTCACTGTCGTCCATCACCTTTGTGCTCTTGGTGTGGCATGGTCAATGTGGTCAACGACATTCCATCGAAAGAGTACTGTCCGTGGAGAGGCTGACAGCTGGGTCCACGGCCACATCCAAGTTTTTTTGTGATTTGCCAAGTAAGTCGCTTTGTCAGGCCTGTTCGGTTGCAAATCTTTCAAGACGAGGAGAGCTTTCATTCGGCTGGCCGAGAAAATGGCCCATCAGTAATGAGAAATGGGTTGTACATTTTTAAAACACATCATACCGGCAATTAGTTTCAAATATCTTTTTTTCATTTCGAGATTTTAAATTACATTAATTTTTATGCATGGAGAATTTGTTGGATTTTATATTGATATACATTTATTTTTAAAATCAGTTTGAATGTGAGTCGAAATTTCGGGATTAAAAACAGTTCGGACCGCACCGAAATATGCAAAATTTCGTATAATTTTTTAACTGTGGCCACAATATGGGCTGTAATGCTAACAAAAAGAATATGGGGTCCAAAAAAACCTTAAGAATTAGCAAATGGGCTGTAAATTATTAGAAATAATGCCAGATGGGTTGTATGCTGTTTTCCATAGATTTGAGGCTTTCCTAAAAAAAGGTGGACGCACAAGCACTAACTATTGGATGGCCATCCAATGGTCGTCGTGCTTCTTCAATCTCTGCTCTTCCTGCTCCAGCCGCTCAAACAAGCGCTGGCGGGACTGCATGCTCCCTCCTCCCCGCGGCCGGCTCTGCTGCCGCGCAGGCCTCACCGCCCCACCGTACTCCCATCGCTGGCCTAGCCATCCCTCTACTCACCCACACCTGCTGTTATTCTCTGATGACGGCAGACGAACCAGTAAACCCTCGTACAGTCGTACTCCCCTCCGCGTGGGAAACAACTGCCGAGTCTTCCCTGCCTCCGTGTCATTCCCTTCCTAGGCCTCATCGTCGTCCACCGCCCTGGTGCTCTCGGCGCGACCTGTACATGGAGAGGCCGACAGCTGGGTCCACAGCCGCACGCAAGGAAATGCCTCCTTTTTACGCGCAAAATAATGATTCCTCCACCTGACATCAGGGACCAACCGAAAGGGCCTCTGTATTTCATGAAAAAAATGTTACCGCCGCTGACAGCTCGGACCCACCAGCTATATCTTCGCACGCAAGGAAGTGCCTCTTTATTACGCACAAAAAAATGAATACTCCCCCTATTAGCTGGGACCCAGTATAGTGGCAGGCTGAATTGTGGGCCTACTAAGTTGACGGGGACGGAGGGCTTTGTCAACTTAGTCAATATGCACGATTCTAGCTCCAGTGACCGTACGATGTCCATCCAACGGCCGTAGTGCTTCTTCAACCTCTGGTCTTCTTGCTCCAGCCGCCCAAACCAGCGCCGGTCTTGCCTCGTGCTCCTGCCTCCCGTGGCCGGCTGCGATGCGGCGGAGGCCTCACCGCCCCCTACTACTCCCACCGCTGGCCAGGCCATCCCTCTACTCACCCATACCTCCTGTTATTCTGCGGCGATGGCTGCCTCACACCGCAGCGAACCAGTCAACCCTCGTACTCCTCTACGCGTGGGCATCCACTGCCGCGTCTTCCCTAGCTCCGTGTCGTCCCCTTCCAAGGCCTCGCCGTCGTCCACCACCCTGGTGCTCTCGGCGCGGCGTGGTCAACGTGGTCAAGGAACGGCTTCCATCGGACGTGGATTGTACATGGAGAGGCTGACAGCTGGGTCCACGGCCGCAGCAAGGAAGTGCCTCCTTGTTAGGCGCAAAATAATTATTCCTCCACCTGACAGCGGGAACCCACCGGACGGGCCACCGTATTTCACAAAAAAACGTTTCCCCCTGACTGCTGGGACCCACCAGCTACATCTTCGAAGGCAAGGAAGTGCCTGACAGTCGGGACCCACCTGGTCGAAGCATATGTAGTGTTGTCATTCTGGTCGCGAACGTGTACGTACATACTGGTCGATGTAGATGCACGCACGTGTCGTAGTAGAGGCGCGCACGTGTCGTAGTAGAGGCGTGCATGTAGCATGTACACATACATACAATGGCCAGGGTGCAAGAAAGAAAATACGGCCACGTACGTACATATGGGCGGAGTCTCGAACGCCTACTCGCGCATACGTACGGCTAGGGCTCCTGTACATGGCTGGGTCGGAACGAAGAAACAACGTCGTCTTCGTGTTCATCGGGAGGCAATGGAATGGGACGTGTTCATGGGGAGGCAACGGAATGCGTCGTGTTCATGACGAGGCAACGAAATGTGTCGTGTTCATCAAGAGGCAACAGAACGCGTGGGAGCCAACCGGCTGGGTCGAAACGGAATGTGTGGTCGTGTTCATCGCGAGGGCTTGGATGGAACAGGCGATGGAAATGAGGCTTGGCGTACCGCACAACGGAGGAAACGGACCTCCTACGTTCGGAACGGGATCCTGTTGATCGGGAGGGGTGTGGCGTACTGCAAAATGGAGGAAACGGACCTCCTACGGTCAAAACGGGGGTCCTGTTGATCGGGAGGGGTGTGGCGTACCGCAAAACGGACGAAACGGACTTGTGTTGGAGCGCTACGGTCGAAACGGGGGTCCTGTTCATCGGGAAGGGTGTGGCGTACCGCAAAACGGGACTCCACGGGATAATGTTCATCTCCACCGTCGACCTCCTCCAGCCTCCACGGGCTCCTATTCATCCAGCCTCCACCGCGCGCTACTCCACCGGCTACTGTTCAACCACCACTCCACGTGCACCCCTCCATCGTCTACTATTCATCCAGCCCTCCACACCACGGGGTCCTGTTCAACCACCCCTCCACGGGCACCCCTCCACCATCTATTGTTCATCCAGCTCTCCACACCACGAGGTCCTGTTCATCCAGAGGCAACGCCACTGCTCACTGTTCATCCACCCCCCCGGCAACACTCACTGTTCATCCAATCGATCGGCTTCGGTTAGCAGCAGTAGCGAAGGAATCGCTCGATCGGGTTCAGTTAACAACCATCGATCGATCGCTCTGGTTCAGTAACGCGTAGCCTGCAGTGCAATTGCTCGGGTTCAGTTAGAGCCCAACGCCTCGCTCGGGTTCAGTTAGAGCCAACGCCTCGCACACACACGCGTACCTTACGAGAGAAACACGCATCACTCGGCCCCCGACCTCCCACCGTAACCGGGAACTCCCCAAATTTTTCCTCCCCCTCGCTTCTACCATGGTTTTTACCGTCATGGATGGCCCAAAGAATGTCATGAAGCTGTGTCTCCGGCCCGCCCAGGATGAGAAGCCCATTTTCTGTCATGATTTTTTATCATAGAAGTAGGAGCCCACCACATCTATGATGATACCGGGTTTTGTCACAATTATCATCATAGAAGCGTCATATGTATGACAGAAAAAATTTCGTTCGGCCCAAAATGTCATGGATGTGTCTTTTTTGTAGTGTAATCATGTTGATTACATTCAAAAATTGTTACAAAATGTGTAAGGATTTTATGGACCAATTTAATCATAGACGTGCAATGACATCTCAATGTACTAGAATGTTTATTCTCCCATCGCAACTCACGCACAAATGATCTACCTTCATAATAAACTGCCCAGACCAGGTTTATTTTAACAGTACTCCGCCTAGCCGTGCTGGGCTACAAATTATTTATTTATTTTGCAATTTTTCGAAAATGGGCTCTAATAAGTAATATGAAATGGGTTGTAATAAGTATTAACAAATGAGCTATAAATATAAAAAAATAGCAAATTGGCAATTACCCCTTAAAAAAGCAATCTCGCAATTATTTTTAAATTTTGTTTTTTCTTCCATTTTTTTTATTTTAAATATCATTAGATTTTAATCTAATTGTTTTCTCATTTTTTTGTTTCCGACTAGAAATTTCTGAATTAGAATAGTTCGGACTCCACCAAAATATGAAAAATTAGGTTGAACTTTTTGACCGTGATCCTGGGCAGAAAATGGGTTGTCATAATTTTATTAAGAATTAGCAAATGGGCTGCAAAATATTAAAAAATAGCAAATGGGTTGTATGTTGTCTGCCACAGATTTGGAGGCCTTGTGGGCCTACTAAGTTAATGCGTACACGAGGTTTCTCAAAAAAGAAACTTATTAAACAATCGACTCTACCAACATGAGACCGTTAAATGTCAATCCAACGGCAATCGTGCTTCTTCAATCTCAGACCTTCCTGCTACAGCCGCCCAAACCAGCGCTGGCGGAACCGCCTGCTGTCGCCTCCCGTGGCCGACTGTGCTGCTAGGCACGCCTCACGGACCTACCCTACTCGCATCGCTAGCCTGGCCATCCCTCTACTCACCCACACCTCCTATTATTCTCTGACGATGGCAGCCTCACACTGCAGCCGAACCAGTAAACCCTCATAGCCCCCCTCCACATGGGAAACCACTATCAAGTCTTCCTCTGCTCTAGGGCGTTCCCTTCCTAGGCCTCACTATCGTCCATAGCCTTGGTGCTCTTGGCGCGGCATGGTCAACATGGTCAACAAATGACATCTATCAGAAGAGGACTATATGAGGAGAGGCGAACAACTAGGTCCACAGCCGCACACAATGAAGTGCCTCCTTATTACACACAAAATATTGATTCCTCCACCTGACAGCGGGGACCCACTGGAAGGGCCTCCATATTTCACAAAAAATGTTCCCCACGCTGACAGCTAGGACCCACTAGCTATATCTTCGCACACAAGGAAGTGCGTCCTTATTACGTGCAAAAAAATGATTCCTCCCCCTACTAGTTGGAACCAACCAGATTTGGATCCCGACTTACTAAGTTGATGTGGACGTAGGGCTTTGTCAATGTAGCCAATATAAATGATTCTAGTTGTAGTGAACGTAGGATGTAAATCCAACGGTCGTGCTGCTTCTTCAACCTCTGGTTTTCTTACTCCAGCCTCCCAAACCAGCATAGGCCATATTGCCTGCTCATGCCTCTCGTGGCCAGCTGTGCTGCCTCATAGGCCTCACCACCACATCCTCCTCCCATCATTGGTCTGGCCATCCCTCTACTCACCCACACCTCCTGTTATTCTCTCGCGATGGCAGACGAACCAATAAGCCCTCGCACCCCCCTCCATGTAGGAAATAACCATTGAGTCTTCTCCGAATCCGGGTAGTTCCCTTCCTAGGCCTCGCCATCGTCCACCGCTTTGGTGCTCTCAGCATGCGTGGTCAATGGACGACATTCATCGGAAGAGGACTCTATGTGGAGAGGCTGACAGCTGGGTCCACAGCTGCGTCGAAGGAAGTGCCTCCTTTATGCGCAAAATATTGATTCCTCCACCTGACAGCAGGGACCCATCGGAAGGGCCTCCTTATTTCGCAAAAAAATGTTTCCCCCATTGACATCTAGGACCCACTAGCTATATCTTCCTACGCAAGGAAGTGCCTCCTTATTACGCGCAAAAAGATGATTCATCCCCCTGCTACCTGGGACCCACCAGATTTGGAGGCTGATTTGTGGGCCAACTAAGTTGACGTGGACGCAGGGCTTTGTCAACGTAGTCAATATAAATGATTCTAGCTGCAGTGACCATAGGATGTAAATCCAAGGGCCGTGCTGCTTCTTCAACCTCTGGTCTTTCTGCTCTAGCCGCCCAAACCAGTGCTGGCCATACTGCCTGCTCATGCCTCCCTTGGCCGGTTGTGCTGCTGCGTAGGCCTAACCGCCCCACCCTGCACCCATCGCTTTCCTGGCCATGGCTCTACTCACCCACACCTCCTATTATTCTTCGTCAACGGTAGTGGAACCAGTAAACCCTCGTACTCCCCTCCATGTTGAAAACAACTGCCGAGTCTTCTCCGGCTCCGAGTCATTCCCTTCCTAGGCCTCACCGTCGTCCGTCGAAAGAGGACTGTACATGGAGAGGATGACAGCTAGGTCCATGGTCGTACGCAAGGAAGTATCTTCTTATTATGCGCAAAATAATGAATCCTCCACCTGACAGCGGGGACCCATCAGAAGGGCCTCTATATTTTGCGAAAAAAAGTTCCCCCCTGACAGCTGGGACCCACTAGTTACATCTTTGCACAGATGGAAGAGCATCCTTACCGCCTGACAGCTAGGACCCACCAGATCGAAGCGTATGTAGCATTATGTGTCTGGTCGCGAATGTGTACGTACATAGGGATCGGACAATCTCTATTGCAGTGATGAACCATGGTCGAGTAAGCAGCGGCACGTGTCGTAGTATAACAACCGACATAGCATGTCACGCAATCCCGTCTATTTTGTGTACACCTATTGATAACCCACAAGTATAGGGTGTCACGACAGTTTTTGAGGGTAGAGTATTCAACCTAAATTTATAGATTCGACACAAGGGGAGCCAAACAGTATTTGCAGGTATTAGCAGCTGAGTTGTCAATTTAACTACAGCTAGAGATTAAATATCTCAAGCAAGGTGATCAATAGCAAAGTAATATGATAGTTTTGATAGTAGTGGTAACAACAATAGTAATGGTGATAGTGATAGAAATCATTTTGTAGCAAGTGTAACCACAACAGCAGTAGTAGTAAGTTAGCAAGAACAGTATAAGAGAAATTCATAGGCATTGGATCAGTGGATTCGTTGGATGATATTCATCATATAACAATCATAACCTAGGGCGACACAAAACTACCTCTAGATCATAAATATAATGTAGGCATGTATTCCATAAATAGTCATATGTGCTTATGGAAAGAACTTGTATGACATCTTTTGTCCTACCCTCCCATGGCAGCGGGGTCCATAAGGAAACTAAGGGATATTAAGGCCTCCTTTTAATAGAGAACCGGAACAAAGCATTAACACATAGTGAATGCATGAACTCCTCAAACTATGGTCAACACCGGAAAGTATACCGACTATTGTCACTCCGGGGTTTATGGATCATAACACGTAATAGGTGAATATGACATGCAAGATTGGATCTAGAACATAGATATAATGGTGAAAAGATAAACGGTTCAGATCTGAAATCATGGCACCCGGGCCCAAAGTGACAAGCATTAGGCATGGCAAAGTCATAACAACATCAATCTCAGAACATAATGGATACTAGGGATCAAGCCCTAACAAAACTAACTCGATTACATGATGAATCTCATAAAACTCCTCACCGACCAGCAAGCTTACGAAGAAATTACTCACTCCTGGTGGGGAGCATCATGGAATTGGCGATGAAGGAGGGTTGGTGATGATGAAGATCGAAGATCCCCCTCTCTGGAGCCCCGAACAGACTCCTGATCTAGCCTCCCGGTGAAGAACAGGAGGTGGCGGCAGCTCCATATCGTGAAACAAGATAATTCTTTATCCCTGTTTTTTTCATCAAATATAGGTATTTAAGGAGTCTGAAATAGGGTCTGCAGGGCCACCAGGTGGGCACAACCCACTTGGGCGCGCTTGGAGGGGGCGCGCCCTGGTAGGTTGTGCTCACGCACGGGCCCCCCTCTTGTGGTTCTTGGCTCTAGTACTTCTCTTTTATTCTGAAATAAATCTCCAAAAGTTTTGTTCCATTGCGAGAACTTCTATTTCTGCACAAAAACAACAGCATGGTAGTTTTGCTGAAAACAACGTCAGTTCGGATTAGTTTCATTCAAATCATGCAAATTAGAGTCCAAATCAAGAGAAAAAGAGTTAGGAAAAGTAGATGCGATGGAGACGTATCAACTCACCCAAGCTTAAACCTTTTCTTGTGCTCAGGCAATTCAGTTGGTAAACTGAATGTGAAAAAGAAAAACTTTTACAAACAGTTTTGCTCTTGTTTACAGAAATAAGCTTAAGTAGCACCCAGGTTTTCAGCAAATATTATAACTAACCATGTCAACAATAACTCCTAAAAATTATATTAACTCATATCAATGACATAATAAACTAGCGAGCAATAATAAAATATCTCAAATGGAAACACCTTGTCAAAACAATCATGATACAATATGACAATAGTGGTATCTCACTAGCCCTTTCTGAGACCACAAAACATAAATGTAGAGCACCTCCAAAGTTCAAGAAGGGACTAAACATTGTAATTCACAATAGAAAAGATCCAGTTATGACGCATCCAACATTAACTATACACAATCCATGAGGATGACCCAATGCAAACAGTCAAATAGACCCATCCTAATCTTGAAGCTGGATTTTGCAAAGGCATTTTACAGTGTGGAACATGAGGTTATTTTCCAAATGCTCAAGTACAAGGGGTTTGATGATAAATGGATTGGCTGGGTCAAAGACATCCTTTCTACAGGATCTTCTTCTGTTTTCCTCAATGGTATACCTGGAAAACAGTTTAAGTGCAAGTGTGGTGTCAGATAGGGTGATCCTCTCTCACCTTTGCTGGTTGTAATTGCTGTTGACCTGCTGCAGTCAGTGGTTAACCAGATGTTCTCACAGGGAATCTTAACCCTCCCAATTCCATCACATGACCAAGATTTCCCTATAATTCAGTATGCTGATGACGCTGTCATTTTCTTGTCTGCCAGAGATGAGGAGTTGGTTGCCCTTAAAAATATGTTGCTCACCTTTCAACAATCCACTGGGCTAAAACTCAATTTTGCAAAGTCTTCCATGATTCTTTTGAATATAGATGAGGTGGAAGCTGCCATGTTAGCTGATCTGCTTGGATGCAAAATTGGTCAGCTCCCTTTTACTTATCTGGGTTTCCCTCTTGGCACTACCAGGCCCAGAATTGTGGGTTTCATGCCCTTGGTGGATGCTTTGGAAAGGAGATTGACAGCCAGCTCCTCCATGTTAAATTAAGGTTCTAGGTTGCAGTTGTTAACTTCTGTCTTGACCTCCATGCCCATATATTTTCTATGCAGTTTGCAGCTTCCACTTGGAATATTAAACAACTGGACATGATTTTTAGGTAGTGCTTGTGGAGAGGAAGCAGTGATGCACCTAAGCAATCTTTGGCTGCATGGGACCTTGTTTGCAGGCCAAAGGAAAAAGTAGGACTTGGAGTAATTAACTTGCATATCCAAAATAAGGGTCTCCTTCTCAAGTACCTCCACAAATTTTTCAATAAAGCTGATATACCATGGGTTACTTTGATCTGGAACAATTACATATTGGGCATCAAGATCTATAAGATAGATGAAAACGCTTGATAAGATTTTTCAATGACTATATACCTTGGCAAGTTTTGAAATAGTTCAAAATGGATCAGTCAAAGAAGGAATTCTTGTCTGTATTACAAGGTGTAAAGTTGAGTAAGACTCAAAACCCGACCATAGCAGAAAATAGAAATAGAATGAAAAGTCATTCCCTATGCCTCAGTCATAGGTTCTATAAAGTATGCTATGCTATGTACCAGACCTATTGTATACCTTGCTCTGAGTTTGGCAAGGGAGTACAATTTTTGATCTAAAAGTAAATCACTGGACAAGGGTCAAGAATATCCTTAGTGAGGACTAAGGAAATGTTTCTCGATTATGGAGGTGATAAAAGAGTTCCTTGTAAAGAGTTACATCGGTGCAAGCTTTTACACCGATCCAGATAACTCTAAGTCTCAATCTGGATACATGTTAAAAGTGGGAGCAATTAGCTAGAGTAGCTCCGTGCAGAGCATTGTAGACATTGAATATTAACAAAATATGTACGACTCTGAATGTGATAGACCCGTTGACTAAACTTCTCTCACGAGCAAAACATGATCATACCTTAGTACTCTTTGGGTGTTAATCACATAGCAATGTGAACTAGATTATTGACTCTAGTAAACCCTTTGGGTGTTGATCACATGACGATGTGAACTATGTATGTTAATCACATATAGATGTGAATATTGGTGTTAAATCATATAATGATGTGAACTAGATTATTGACTCTAGTGCAAGTGGGAGACTGGAGGAAATATGCCCTAGAGGCAATAATAAAGTTATTATTTATTTCCTCATTTCATGATAAATGTTTATTATTCATGCTAGAATTGTATTAACCGGAAACATAATACATGTGTGAATACATAGACAAACATAGTATCACTAGTATGCCTCTACTTGACTAGCTCGTTAATCAAAGATGGTTAAGTTTCCTAACCATAGACATGAGTTGTCATTTGATTAATGGGATCACATCATTAGGAGAATGATGTGATTGACTTGACCCATTCCATTAGCTTAGCACTTGATCATTTAGTATGTTGCTATTGCTTTCTTCATGACTTATACATGTTCCTATGACTATGAGATTATGCAACTCCCGTTTACCAGAGGAACACTTTGTGTGCTACCAAACATCACAACGTAATTGGGTGATTATAAAGGAGCTCTACAGGTTTCTCCGAAGGTACATGTTGAGTTGGCGTATTTTGACATTAGGATTTGTCACTCCGATTGTCGGAGAGGTATCTCTGGGCCCTCTCGGTAATGCACATCACTATAAGCCTTGCAAGCAATGTAGCTAATGAGTTACTTGCGGGATGATGCATTACATAACGAGTAAAGAGACTTGCCGGTAACGAGATTGAACTAGGTATTGGGATACCGACGATCGAATCTTGGGCAAGTAACATACCGATGACAAAGGGAACAACGTATGGTTTTATGCGGTTTGACCGATAAAGATCTGCATAGAATATGTAGGAGCCAATATGAGCATCCAGGTTCCTCTATTGGTTATTGACCGGAGACGTGTCTCGGTCATGTCTACATAGTTCTCAAACCCGTAGGGTCCGCACGCTTAAAGTTTCAATGACGATTATATTATGAGTTTATGAGTTTTGATGTACTGAAGGTTGTTCGGGGTCCCGGATATGATCACGGACATGACGAGGAGTCTCTAATGGGTCGAGACATGAACATTGATATATTGGAAGCCTATATTTGGATGTCGGAAGTGTTCCGGGTGAAATCGGGATTTTACCGGAGTACCGAGGGGTTACCAGAACCCCCCGGGGGCTTAATGGGCCATAGTGGGCCTTAGTGGAGAACAGGAGAGGAGGCCAGGGCAGGTCCGCGCGCACCCCCCCCCCCGCCCTAGTCTGAATAGGACAAGGAGAGGGGGCGGCACCCCCCCTTTCCTTCCTCTCTCTCCCTCCTCTTTCCCCCCTTCTCCTAATCCAACAAGGAAGGGAGGGAGTCCTACTCCCGATGGGAGTAGGATTCCCCTTGGCGCGCCTCCTCCCTGGCCGGCCACCGCCTCCCCCCTTGCTCCTTTATATACTAGGGCAAGGGGCACCTCTAGACACAACAACAGATCATTGATCTCTTAGCCGTGTGCGGTGCCCCCCTCCACCATAGTCATCCTCGATAATATTGTAGCGGTTCTTAGGCGAAGCCCTGCGACGGTAGAACATCATCATCATCACCACACCGTCATGCTGACGGAACTCTCCCTCAACACTTGGCTGGATTAGAGTTTGAGGGATGTCATCGAGGCGAACGTGTGCTAGAACTCGGAGGTGCCGTGCTTTCGGTGCTTGATTGGTCGGGCCGTGAAGACGTACGACTACATCAACCGCGTTGTTCTAACGCTTCCACTTTTGGTCTACGAGGGTACATGGACAACACTCTCCCCTCTCGTTTCTATGCATCACCATGATCTTGCGTGTGCGTAGGAATTTTTTCGAAATTACTACGTTCCCTAACAATGGCATCTGAGCCAGGTTTTATGCGTAAATGTTATATGCACGAGTAGAACACAAGTGAGTTGTGGGCGATACAAGTCATACTGCTTACTAGCATGTCATACTTTGGTTCAGCGGCATTGTTGGATGAAGCGGCTCGGACCGACATTACATGTACGCTTACGTGAGACAGGTTCTACCGACGTGCTTTGCACAGAGGTGGCTGGCGGGTGTCAGTTTCTCCAACTTTAGTTGAACCAAGTGTGGCTACACCCGGTCCTTGAGAAGGTTAAAACATCACTAACTTGACGGACTATCATTGTGGTTTTTATGCGTAGGTAAGAACGGTTCTTGCTCAGCCTGTAGCAGCCACGTAAAACTTGCAACAACAAAGTAGAGGACGTATAACTTGTTTTTGCAGGGCATGTTGTGATGTGATATGGTCAATACGTGATGCTATATTTTATTGTATGAGATGATCATGTTTTGTAACCAAGTTATCGGCAACTGGCAGGAGCCATATGGTTGTTTCTTTATTGTATGCACAATCGCCCTGTAATTGCTTTACTTTATCACTAAGCGGTAGCGATAGTCGTAGAAGCAATAGGTGGCAAAGCGACAACGATGCTACGATGAAGATCAAGGTGTCGCGCCGGTGACGATGGTGATCATGACGGTGCTTCGGAGATGGAGATCACAAGCACAAGATGATGATGGCCATATCATATCACTTATATTGATTGCATGTGATGTTTATCCTTTATGCATCATATTTTGCTTTGATTGACGGTAGCATTATAAGATGATCTCTCACTAAATTTCAAGGTATAAGTGTTCTCCCTGAGTATACACCGTTGCGAAAGTTCTTCCTGCTAAGACATCACGTGATGATCGAGTGTGATAGGCTCTACGTTCAAATACAACGGGTGCAAAACAGTTGCACACGCGGAATACTCATGTTAAACTTGACGAGCCTAGCATATACAGATATGGCCTCGGAACACTGAGACCGAAAGGTCGAGCGTGAATCATATAGTAGATATGATCAACATAGTGATGTTCACCATTGAAAACTACTCCATCTCACATGATGATCGGACATGGTTTAGTTGATTTGGATCACGTGATCACTCAGATGATTAGAGGGATGTCTATCTAAGTGGGAGTTCTTAAGTAATATGATTAACTGAACTTAAATTTATCATGAACTTAGTCCTGATAGTATTTTGCAAATTATGTTGTAGATCAATAGCTTGCGTTGTTGCTTCCCTATGTTTATTTTTGATATGTTCCTAGAGAAAAACTATGTTGAAAGATATTAGTAGCAATGATGCGGATTAGATCCGTGATATGAGGTTTGTCCTCATTGCTGCACAGAAGAATTATGTCATTGATGCACCGGTAGGTGACAGACCTATTGCAGGAGCAGATGTAGACGTTATGAACGTTTGGCAAGCTCAATATGATGACTACTTGATAGTTTAGTGCACCATGCTTAAGGGCTTAGAATCGGGACTTCAACGACGTTTTGAACTTCATGGAGCATATGAGATGTTCCAGGAGTTGAAGTTAATATTTCAAGCAAATACCCGAGTTGAGAGATATGAAGTCTCCAACAAGTTCTATAGCTAAAAGATAGAGGAGAATTGCTCAACTAGTGAGCATGTGCTCAGATTGTCTGGGTACTACAATTTCTTGAATCAAGTGGGAGTTAATCCTCCAGATAAGATAGTGATTGACAGAGTTCTCTAGCCACCATCACCAAGTTACTAGAACTTCGTGATGAACTATAGTATGAAAGGGATGACGAAAACGATTCCCGAGCTCTTCGTGGTGTTGATATCGACGAAGGTAGAAATCAAGAAAAGAGCATCAAGTGTTGATGATTGACAAGACCACTAGTTTCAAGAAAAGGGCAAAGGGAAAGAATGGGAACTTAGTAAAATGACAAGCAAGTTGTCACTCCCGCGAAGAAGCCCAAAGCTGGACCAAAGCCTGAAACTGAGTGCTTACACTGCAATGGAAATGGTCACTGGAAGCGGATAGGCCCTGAATATTTGGTAGATAAGAAGGATGGCAAAGTGAACAAGGGTATACTTGATATACAGGTTATTGATGTGCACCTTACTAGTGTTTATAGTAACCCCTGGGTATTTGATACTTGTTCGGTTGCTAAGATTAGTAACTCGAAACAGGAGTTACAGAATAAACAGAGACTAGTTGAAGGGGAAGTGACGATGAGTGTTGGAAGTAGTTCCAAGATTGATATGATCATCATCGCACACTCCTATACTTTTGGGATTAGTGTTAAACCTAAATAAATGTTATTTGGCGTTTGCGTTAAGCATGAATTTGATTTGATCATGTTTATTGCAATACGGTTATTTATTTAAAGTCAGAGAATAAGTGTTGTTCTGTTTACACGAATAAAACCTTCAATGGTCATACACCCAATGAAAATAGTTTGTTGGATCTCGATCGTAGTGATACACATATTCATAATATTGATGCCAAAAGATGCAAAGTTAATAATGATAGTGCAACTTATTTGTGGCACTGCCATTTGGGTCATATCGGTGTAAAGCGCATGAAGAAACTCCATAAAGATAGATTTTCAGAATCACTTGGTTATGAACCATTTGATGTTGCGAACCGTTCCTTTTGGGCAATATGACTACAACTCCGTTCTCCGGAACAATGGAACGAGCTACTGACTTGTTGAAAATAATACATATTGATGTATGCAGACCAATGAGTATTAAAGCTCGTGGCGGGTATCGTTATTTTCTGACCTTCACAAATGATTTGAGCAGATATGGGTATATCTACTTGATGAAACATAAGTCGAAAATAGCTGAAAGGTTCAAAGAATTTCAGAGTGAAGTAGAAAATCATCATAACAAGAAAATAAAGTTTCTACGATCTGATCGTGGAGATGAATATTTGAGTTACGAGCTTGGCCTTCAGTTAAAATAATGTGGAATAGTTTCACAAACTCATGCCACCTGGAACACCACAGCGTAACGGTGTGTCCGTATGTCATAACCACACTTTATTTGATATGGTGCGATCAATGATGTCTCTTACTGATTTACCAATATCATTTTGGGGTTATGCATTAGAGATAGCTGCATTCACGTTAAAATAGGGCACCATCTAAATCCGTTGAGACAACACCGTATGAACTATGGTTTAGCAATAAACCTAAGCTGTCATTTCTTAAAGTTTGGAGTTGCGATGCTTATGTGAAAAAGTTTCAACCTGATAAGCTCGAACCCAAATCGGAGAAATGTGTCTTCATAAGATGCCCAAAGGAGACTGTTGGGTACACCTTCTAATCACAGATCCGAAGGCAAAATATTCGTTGCTAAGAATGGATCCTTTCTAGAGGAGGAGTTTCTCTCGAAAGAAGTGAGTGGGAAAAAAGTAGAACTTGATGAGGTAATAGTACCTTCTCCCGAATTGGAAAATAGTTCATCACTGAAAGTCGTTCCAATGATGCCTACACCAATTAGTGAGGAAGCTAATGATGATGATCATGAAACTTCAAATCAAGTTACTACAGAACCTCGTAGGTCTTCCAGAGTACTGTCCGAACCAGAGTGGTACGGTAATCATATTCTGGAAGTCATGTTACTGGACCATGATAAACCTACGAACTATGAGGAAGCGATGTTGAGCCCAGATTCCGCGAAATGGCTTGAAGCCATGAAATCTGAGAACAAAGTGTGGACTTTGGTGGACTTGCCCGATGATCGGCAAGCCATAAAAAATAAATGGATCTTCAAGAGGAAGACAAACACTGATAGTAGTGTTACTATCTACAAAGCTTGACTTGTCGCAAAAAGTTTTTCGACAAGTTCAAGGTGTTGAATACGATGATATTTTCTCACTCGTATCGATGCTTAAGTCTGTCCGAATCATGTTAGCAATTGCCACATTTTATGAAATCTGGCAAATGGATGTCAAAACTGCATTCCTTAACAGATTTATTAATGAAGAGTTGTATATGATGCAACCAGAAGGTTTTGTCAATCCTAAAGGTGCTAACAAAATGTGCAAGCTCCAACGATCCATCTATGGATTGGTTCAAGCATCTCGGAGTTGGAATATAAGCTTTGATGAGTTGATCAAAGCATATGGTTTTATACAGACTTTTGGAGAAGCCTGTATTTACAAGAAAGTGAGTGGGAGCTCTGTAGTATTTTCTAAAAACTATATGTAGATGACATATTGTTGATTGGAAATGATATAGAATTTCTGGATAGCATAAAAGGATACTTTAATAAAAGGTTTTTAATGAAAGACCTCGGTGAAGCTACTTACATATTGGGCATCAAGATCTATAAGATAGATCAAGACGCTTGATAAGATTTTTCAATGAGTATATACCTTGGCAAGTTTTGAAATAGTTCAAAATGGATCGGTTAAAGAAGGAATTCTCGTCTGTATTACAAGGTGTAAAGTTGAGTAAGACTCAAAACCCGACCATAGCAGAAAATAGAAATAGAATGAGAAGTCATTCCCTATGCCTCAGTCATAGCTTCTATAAAGTATGCTATGCTGTGTACCAGACCTATTGTATACCTTGCTCTGAGTTTGGCAAGCGAGTAAAATTTTGATCTAAAAGTAGATCACTAGACAGCGGTCAAGAATATCATTAGTGAGGACTAAGGAAATGTTTCTCGATTATGGAGGTGATAAAAGAGTTCGTTGTAAAGAGTTACATCGGTGCAAGCTTTTACACCAATCCAGATAACTCTAAGTCTCAATATGGATACATATTAAAAGTGGGAGCAATTAGCTACAGTAGCTTCGTGCAGAGCATTGTAGACATAGAATATTTGCAAAATACATACGGCTGTGAATGTGACAGACCCGTTGACTAAACTTCTCTCATGAGCAAAACATGATCACACCTTAGTACTCTTTGGGTGTTAATCACATAGCGATGTGAACTAGATTATTGACTCTAGTAAACCCTTTGGGTGTTGATCACATGACGATGTGAACTATGGATGTTAATCACATACAGATGTGAATATTGGTGTTAAATCACATGATGATGTGAACTAGATTATTGACTCTAGTGCAAGTGGGAGATTGAAGGAAATATGCCCTAGAGGCAATAATAAAGTTATTATTTATTTCCTTATTTCATGATAAATGTTTATTATTCATGCTAGAATTGTATTAACCGGAAACATAATACATGTGTGAATACATAGACAAACATAGTGTCACTAGTATGCCTCTACTTGACTAGCTCGTTAATAAAATATGGTTAAGTTTCCTAACCATAGACATGAGTTGTCATTTGATTAATGGGATCACATCATTTGGAGAATGATGTGATTGACTTGACTCATCCCGATAGCTCAGCACTTGATCGTTTAGTATGTTGCTATTGCTTTCTTCATGACTTATACATGTTCCTGTGACTATGAGATTATGCAACTCCCGTTTACCGGAGGAACACTTTGTGTGCTACCAAACGTCACAACGTAACTGTGTGATTATAAAGGAGCTCTACGGGTGTCTCCGAAGGTACATGTTGAGTTGGCGTATTTCGAGATTAGGATTTGTCACTCCGATTGTCGGAGAGGTATCTCTGGGCCCTCTCAATAATGCACATCACTATAAGCCTTGCAAGCAATGTAGCTAATGAGTTAGTTGCGGGATGATGCATTACATAACGAGTAAAGAAACTTGCCGGTAACGAGATTGAACTAGGTATTGGGATACCGACAATCGAATCTCGGGCAAGTAACATACCGATGACAAAGGGAACAACGTATGTTGTTATGCGGTTTGACCGATAAAGATCTTCATAGAATACGTAGGAGCCAATATGAGCATCCAGGTTCCGCTATTGGTTATTGACCGGAGACGTGTCTTGGTCATGTCTACATAGTTTTCGAACCCATAGGGTCCGCACGCTTAAAGTTTCAATGACAATTATATTATGAGTTTATGAGTTTTGATGTACCGAAGGTTGTTCAGAGTCCCGGATATGATCATGGACATCACGAGGAGTCACGAAATGGTCGAGACATGAAGATTGATATATTGGAAGCCTATATTTGGATGTCGGAAGTGTTCCGAGTGAAATCAGGATTTTACCGGAGTACCCAGGGGTTACTGGAACCCCCCGGGGGCTTAATGGGTCATAGTGGGCCTTAGTGGAGAAGAGGAGAGGAGGCCAGGGAAGGGCCGCGTGCCCCTCCCCCCTAGTCCGAATAGGACAAGGAGAGGGGGGTGGCGCCCCCCCTTTCCTTCCTCTCTCTCCCTCCTCTTTCCCCCCTTCTCCTAATCCAACAAGGGAGGGAGTTCTACTCCCGGTGGGAGTAGGACTCCCCTTGGCGAGCCTTCTCCCTGGCCGGCCGCCCCCTCCCCCCTTGCTCCTTTATATACGGGGGCAAGGGGGCACCTCTAGACACAACAACAGATCATTGATCTCTTAGCCGTGTGCGGTGCCCCCCTCCACCATAGTCATCCCCGATAATATTGTAGCGGTGCTTAGGCGAATCCCTGCGACGGTAGAACATCATCATCGTCACCACACCGTCGTGCTGACGGAACTCTCCCTCGACACTCGGCTGGATCGGAGTTCGAGGGATGTCATCGAGTTGAACGTGTGCTAGAACTCGAAGGTGTCGTGCTTTCGGTGCTTGATCGGTCGGGCCGTGAAGATGTAGGACTACATCAACCGTGTTGTTCTAACGCTTCCGCTTTTGGTCTACGAGGGTACGTGGACAACACTCTCCCCTCTCGTTGCTATGCATCACCATGATCTTGCGTGTGCGTAGGAATTTTTTTGAAATTACTATGTTCCCTAACAGCTTGGAAATGTAATTTTGTACATGACATTACCCTTCTAGCTCATAGAATAAGAGTAGATATTCAGACCAAGTTGTCTGCTTGGATTAACTCTCTGACTTAAGTTCAGGTAGGTAGGTAGGTTTTTCCTTTTCTACCCTTTAGATCTTGTAATTTCCCTCTGCTTGTACAGATGACACTTTGTTTTTTATAATAAAGGGTTGTGGAGCTTTGCTCCACAGTAAATATTCAAAAAAATGCATGAGGATGACAATAGTGCTCTCAGATTTTGGCGCTTATTTGAGAAGGTGATGGCTCAACATAAAATTAAATAGATAGTCTCTTTGCAGAGGGAGCAGTGATTTGCAGCGGTTCTAGAGCTCAGTTTTTAAAACAGAGGTAAATGAAAGTTTAGGAAACACACCCTTCCTGTTTACATCACGACTAAAAGTTATCGATATCTTCCATGCTAAACACATTAGTGGCGGTTCCCAAGCGATAAAAGTAAAGGTTTGCTCCCCTTCCATGAACAATCACCAATACACATTGGTGCTATACAAACGGTTTTAAACCCCTTTCCACGACAGCATTTGGAACCGTCACCTAGTGAGTGTGGGCGATTAGGGGGTCCTTCCCACACGACCCAGAAACCGTCGGGGATAGGGACCCTACAGTACTCCTTTTCATTTGTGGTCGCATTGCCATCGCAGTCGGTATTTTGTGGTGCTACATTTATGATGGCCGGCCCATCACAAATGGTTCACTATTATAGAACGTGTATGATAAGCATACAATCACACACACTCGCTTTTCACAAACCGTATGCGGTAACTAATTAAGAAGATTAGCTAATCGTCGTACGAGTGTCAGATAGGATTATGAAATGTCAGACCATCGTAACATCGTCGTACACGACAACTATCAAACACGCTATTCTATGGTGGAACATTTACGATCCATACTTCATCAGAAACAGTTCATGGTTTTGAATCGTGTATGATAAGGCAACTATCGCACATGCTATTCTGTGGTACAACGTTTATGATGCATACTTCATCAGAAACAGTTCATGGTTGCGAATTGTGTACGATAAGGAAACTATCACAATCGGTTAGTTTGCCAGGACCATTTGTGATATTATCTGACATCGCACACGCTTTGCAAACAACAACCGTGTGCATGCTTGCACATGTTTCCTCTCTATGAACCGTCTCGGGTTATGGTGTATATCGCAAACGTTTGTATTTTACCAACCGTGTGTGCTGTAACAACCTGGAGAGCGTAATTTCACCGTAATTTAATTGCTGCTATATCAAATTGAAATTGAAATTGAAATTGAATGTATGTAATAGCTTTATTCATATCCATCAGGTTCAAACAACCAATGAATTATTCGATTCATAGGTACACATCAAGAATTACATAAGAACCAAATAAAGAATGATGAACCACAGTTGGATACTTGTACTATTAAAGACGGTAAATAAAGAGGCGAAATACATTCTGGTTGCTGAAGAAGGTGAATCGGAATGCCCATATTGTGCCCTCCTCCATGCAGAAGGCACGCACGACTCTAGTCTAACCCCTTGTGATGGTCGACCGCCCACCCTTCACGGTCTTCATGGAAACATCTAGATAATCATCGTGTTCTAGAAGAAATACTTTAACCTTTGCATGCCCACCAATCATGTAGGTTGAGAGGTAATCTTTAGTAAACTGCTTTGGGAACCACTGCAAAGGAAAAAAGACTCAGACATTGTCATCTAACACAACTCATTATGGGCAGTAAAAAGAAGGCTGCAGAGTTTTTACTTACCATCCTGCAATTCGTTGTTGTATTGGATAAAGTGTAAACAAATAGTTTAATTTAACACTCTTCCTTGTTGCTATGTAGCCTAGGATTGCATATGTAGACATTAAGTATAGTGCATGTTACTATGTAGCCTCAGATATATTACATATGGCCCTAGTTAACCTAACGATAAATGGGTTGCACATATATTCAGTTAAAATTCGGGTTCACCTATTAGCCCCTTATCAGCCCCCGGCCTATATGGTACCAGCTACCGATAACAGTGAGCATATATAAGCCATGGGATGAAACTAACCTCGATGGAAAACAGCAGTAGTTCCCAAAATTGTCCTGTGTAGGGACATAGGGAAGCGTGTTAAGCACAACAGGCTAAACATCAACCAAAATTATCCATGGCAGACAAAATAATCTCCAAAAGCTAGCTTCAATGTGCAGGTTTAAGCACACTAGTAAAGCAAAACAAGTGAAAAGGTGTGCTAACTGCAACAGGCCTAACATTTAACAACAAGCAAACATAGTCATTCAAACTAGTAGTGTTCCTGTCTAAGTACACTGGTTATTGTTAAATAAAAATGGAAAGGCGTGTTTAACTACAAGATGCAGCAACCAAATGTAGTCATTCATGCCCTGTTTGTTTCAACTTTGCTTGGATTTTAATCACCTATGGATTCGCTTCAGTGGCGAAGCTGTTTCTGCGAATCAGCTTCACCACCGATGTACACTTTGAGGTGCTTCAGGAAATTGCACTAAAAATGACCCAAATCCAGATTCAGCTTCACTAGCAAAGCTGATTCCAAATAGCTGTTTGTTTCGGATTCCAGATTCGGCTTCACTGGCAAAGGTGAATCTGGTCCTAGAATCTGAAACAAACAGGGCCATAGTGGTATTGTTGAAACTGGTAATGATGAAATTGAACTGCATAGTTCATACTTGCACATATAGAACATCACGTTGTGAATAACTGAAATAAACAAGGCATACTACGAACAACCAAAGATAGCATTTCAAACTGGACATATGCTAACTACAAACAATAGAACGATGAAAAAACTTTAAAAGAGGCATATGCTAGCTATAATAGGCTTAACAGCAAGAACAGCAAGCACATATATGCATTCCTATCGGTATGTTTAAAACAGAACGATCAATGAAATGTACTGCACAGTAAATAATTACACATATAGAGCATCGCATTGTGAACAACTTAAATAAACAAGGCATACTGCAAACAACCCGATATAGCAATTAAAACTCGACATATTCTCACTACACTACAAAAGGGACTCAAAAAAACAAATCATGGGTTTCCCCCTGTGAAGAGGCACGGCAAAAAAAATCGTGGGTTTCCTCACTTTTCACAGATGAGCTCGTCCCCGTGGGAAGAGAACGAGCCCTGGATGCGCTCCATGTTGTCGCAGATGGGCTCCTTCCCCTTGGAAGAGCACGGCTGTAGGGTGCCCTCCCTGATGTCGCAAACGGGCTCTTTCCCCTTGGAAGAGAAGATGGGCTCTTTCCCCTTGGAAGAGCCGGAGAGGGTGCCCTTCTTGTGGTCGCTAGCGATGAGGTCTAACTTGGAAGTTGTGGGTACCAAGCCAGTGTCGCAGAATGTGTCCTTCAGAAATGACAAAAGGGGCTCAATGGTGATGTAGGATGGCAAGTTGTTGACAGTGAGCCAGAGGAGATCAGCGACGGGGCCATGCATGAGATCGACGGCGGTTGAACCCGAGGGGTTAGGGTGGGCTACTTAACCTGTGACATAGCTCGCCTCAAGCCGTCGATGTCCATGACCTCAATGTCGTAGCCGACGGAAGAGACATGCCCGCATAATCTAGCCCGCTGCTTGAGTTCCTGCCGGCAGTAATGGTCATCAGCTTCCTCAGCGACATCGGGCGAAGAGACTGTGATACACCTCTTTTGGGCCAGTCGCTCCTCAAGCTCCACGGGAAGCGTAGCCGGGCTTAGGCTGCGACGCTCTGGAGTGGGGGATGGGGATGGGGATGGGGATCTGGGGGAAAAGGGGCGTTTGGCAGGCGTCATCTAAGAAACTCAGGGAGGCCTTGGTATGGAGATCGGTGGGTAAGTTGCACGAGCAAACTGGCAGATGTTGACAATGGAGGTATCACGGCGACGGTGGCGGCGGCGGTGACCTTGCTAGGGTTTCGAGCGAGGGAGGGGTGTGTGTGTGCGATCGCGCTCGAGGAGGTTTTGGTGTGTGCGTGTGTGTGTGGAGCAGGGTGGGGGTGTGTTTGAGGAAATGACTCGGGTACTGAAAAATTTACAACACGGGAGTCAAACCGGGAGTGAAATGTCGGGCTAATGAAAATTTTGATGATGCTGCATCCCACACGGTCCAGAGATGACAACCGTGTGTTATGAAACAGAAAAACCCTCGAGGTGGGCAGATATTTTCTAGGGGCAGGCGGGATTGGGAACAAGAAACATCGCACACGGTCCGGAGATAACAATTGTTTGTTATGAAACACAAAAACCCTCCTTGAGGAAGGCATATATTTTCTAGGGATGTAGTGGGATTGGGAAGAAGAAACATCGCACATGGTCCGGAGATAACAACCGTGTGTTATGAAACAGAAAAACCCTCGAGGCGGGTAGATATTTTTTAGAGGGGGTGCCTCGTGGAGCCCAATGTATTGTGCCGATGTGTGCATGACAGGGGGCACTGACGTGGCACACAATTAGTTTGAGTGAACCGTGTTTGTTGCGTCATCTGACTTGTCTAATGTTCATAAATTTGGCGAAAAATTACGTGGGAGAGGGTCAGAACACGAACACACTTGCATGTGGACCAAATTTATATTATGAAAAGGGTGGTTTGATTTTTGAATACCAAATGCAACTTCGATGTCGCACATTTCTCACAGCATGATATTGCTTGCCCCCCCCCCCCCCCCGTGTCGGCACGAAGGTAATCCTAAGCTATGGATGCATGCCCGGCCCCCCGCCCCAACCGAGGCTTAGTTAGCAAAGTGCAAAGTTGCTAGCAGCCCTCCCCTCCCTCGTGTCGACACGAAGGGAATCCTAAGCTATGAATGGATGCCCCCCCAACCGTGGTTCACCTAGCAAACTGTGAAGTAGCTAGCAGCCCCCCACCCTCGTGTCGTCACGAAGGGAATCCTAAGCTATGAATGCATGCCCCCCGCCCACCCCCCTACAACCGAGGCTCA
Organism: Triticum aestivum; assembly: GCF_018294505.1. NCBI lineage: Eukaryota > Viridiplantae > Streptophyta > Magnoliopsida > Poales > Poaceae > Triticum > Triticum aestivum. Next base: position 288,521,394 of record NC_057813.1, on the reverse strand, counting down.
CCTAGCAAAGTGCGAAGAAGCTAGCAGCCCCCCCTCCCTCGTGTCGGCACGAAGGGAATGCTAAGCTATGAATGGATGCCCCCCAACCGTGGTTCACCTAGGAAACAGCGAAGTAGCTAGCAGTCCCCCCCTCATGTCGGCACGAAGGGAATCCTAAGCTATGATCCCTCCCCCCCAACCGAGGTTCACCTAGCAAAGTGCAAAGTAGCATCCCCCCACCCCCACCCTACACACACACACACACTTTTAAGTTGGAGGGCTAGAGAGGCATCTCACCAAGATTGGTCGTAAAACAGACCAAGAATAATCCACCTTGGTCGTACAACCTCTCTCTTGTGGTTGGTCAAAGTGATGGTCGTCCATGCGACCGCAGATAGGCTAGCTCGCCAATAATCATGCAAGTAGCTAGCTAATCCACGAAGACAACCATTGCATGCGTGTGGCCCAAACATATATATGGATCAAGTGTATTTTTTAGTACACAATGGAACAACTTTGATGTGGCACCGTGATTTCGAACTAGAAATCCCCACACTGAGTGAGGGTTAGTGTAGGATCGAAAGTATGTCTGGAGGGGGGTGATTAGACTACTTGACCAAATAAAAAACTAGCCTTTTCCAATTTTAGTTCTAGGCATATTTTACCAACTTAGCACAAGTCAAGCAATCAACCTACACATGCAATTCTAAGAGTATAGCAGCGGAATGTAAAACAATTGCATATGAAGGTAAAGGGAGGAGTTTGAGGGAGCAAACGCAATGTTGACACGAAGATTTTTTAGCCGTGGTTCCGATAGGTGGCGCTATCATACATCCACGTTGAAGGAGACTTCAAACCACGAAGGGTAACGGTTGAACAAGTCCATGGAGGGCTCCACCCACGAAGGGTCCACGAAGAAGCAACCTTGTTTATCCCACCATGGTCGTCGCCCACGAAGGACTTGCCTCACTAGGGTAGATCTTCACGAAGTAGGCGATCTCCTAGCCCTTACAAACTCCTTGCTTCAACTCCACAATCTTGACGGAGGCTCCCAAGTGACACCTAGCCAGTTTAGGAGACACCACTCTCCAAGAAGTAACAAATGGTGTGTTGATGATGAACTCCTTGCTCTTGTGCTTAAAATGATAGTATCCCCAACACTCAACTCTCTCTTCACAGGATTTGGATTTGGTGGAAAGAAGATTTGAGTGGCAAGCAACTTGGGGAAGGCTAGAGATCAAGATTTATGTGTTAGGAATGGAATATCTTGGTCTCAACACATGAGTAGGTGGTTCTCTCTCAGAAAATGAATGCTGGAAGTGTAGGCACGTTCTGATGGCTCTCTCCACGAATGAAGAGTGGGTGTAGGGGTACATATAGCCTCCACACAAAATCTAACCATTACACACAACTTACCAAACTCGGTGGGACCGAATCATGACACTCGGTCGGACCGATTTAGGAAATAATGTGACCGTTAGGATTTTCAGTGGGACCGACATGTCAACTCGGTGGGACCGATATGGTTAGGGTTAGGGCATAACGTAATCTTGGTGAGACCGATTACACAAACTCGGTGAGACCGATTTTGGTAATAGACACACAGAGGGTTGGTCAGGCAAACTCGGTGGGACCGATTCGCTCATCTCAGTTAGACCGAAATGTTACGAAAGGGAAACAGTGAGTTTGCATTGCAATCTCGGTGGGACCGATCGCTCATCTTGGTTTGACCAAAACGTTACGAAGGGAAACAGAGAGACTGCAATCCCATCTCGGTGAGACCGAGATCCCTATCGGTGAGACCGAAAAGACTATGGTTTGTCGCTATGGCTATGACATCTGAACTCGGTGGCGCCGAATAGATGGTTTTGGTAGGGCTGAGTTTGACTTTTGGTTTGGGTCATATGTGGATGTGAGAAAGTAGTTGAGGGCTTTGGAGCATATCACTAAGCACTTTGAGGAAGAAACTCATTAAGCAACACCTCATCCCCTCTTGATAGTATTGGCTTTTCCTATAGACTCAATGTGATCTTGGATCACTAAAATGGAAAATGTAGAGTCTTGTGCTTTGAGCTTGAGCCAATTCTTTTGTCCTCAGTATTTTGAGGGATCCACTTTTCTCATCCATGACATGCCAATCATTGAGCTTTCCTGAAATATTTATCTTGAAATAGCATTAGCTCAATGAGTTATATGTTGTTAGGAATTACCAAAACCACCCAGGGATAGTTGCACTTTCAACCTCCCCCTTTTTGGTAATTGATGACAACATATAGATCAAAGCTTCGACAAATGATAATAAGATTGGAAGACATTGTTGCTTTGAGAAGTATGTGAAAAGCAAGAGCTCCCCCTAAATTTGTGCACTATTGAAAAGTTGCTTTCGACTGCAAATGCACAATGAGTTAGGATCATGGGTCACTCTTCCATGTCACATACATCTTGGTGGAGCGCTCAAAATGAAAATAATTAAACACATGCACTCATCACCAAACAAAGTGAATGATCACATAAGGATATAAAAGATAATGTCATCCAACAAGCATTAAGGTAGCATATGATCAAACACATGATCATCCAGGTATCTCAAAAAAGGCATAATGTATCAAGCAAACACATAAATAAAGAAGTTCAACCACCAAAAATAAGAGAGATCAAAAGCAACACTCTCTCTCGAAGCCTATGATCTATATATTTTTCTCCCCCTTTGGCAACAAGTTACCAAAAAGTTCAAAAATGCATAGTGCTAACCGACTCTCGGGCTTGGTCTTCATGAGGTGGTGTAGAGATGACTGTCGGTGTCAAAATCGGTGGATCCCGGGTAGGGGGTCCCGAACTATGCGTCTAAGGCTAATGGTAACAGGAGGCGGGGGACACGATGTTTTACCCAGGTTCGGGCCCTCTCGATGGAGGTAATACCCTACTTCCTGCTTGATTGATCTTGATGATATGAGTATTACAAGAGTTGATCTACCACAAGATCGTAGAGGCTAAACCCTAGAAGCTAGCCTATGATTATGATTGTTGTTGTCCTACGGACTAAACCCTCCGGTTTATACAGACACCGAAGGGGGCTAGGGTTACACAGAGTCGGCTACAGAGAAGGAGATCTACATATCTGAATTGCCAACCTTGCCTTCCACGCAAAGGAGAGTCCCATCCAGACACGGGACAAAGTCTTCAATCTTGTATCTTCATAGTCCAACAGTCCGGCCAAAGTATATAGTCCGGCTGTCCGAGGACCCCTTAGTCCAGGACTCCGTCAGTAGCCCCTAAACCAGGCTTGAATGACGATGAGTCCGGCGCGCAGATTGTCTTTGGCATTGCAAGGCGGGTTCCTTCTCCGAATACTTCACAGAAGATTTTGAACATGAGAATCGTGTCCGGCTCTACAAAACAAATTCCACATACCACCGTAGAGAGCACAATATCCCACAAATCTAATCTGTTGATAGCTTTTTATAGCATGACATCACGCCACAGTCCGGTCATCATTTGAACCGTTTTTCAGAACCAGCTGCTGCACGTAATGCGAGGCGGTTTCCTTGACACGTCTTGTCAAAGCAAAGATCGTGTCCCCTTATCGCGGGATTCTCATCAATATGGGCATGGGTACCCCAACCACGCCATCAATCGTGGCGCTTGGGGAATAAGCGATTTTAACGGGCAAGTGGGGAGGCGCACAGTTACTACCGCCTTTATAAAGAGATAGGGATTCTCCTCTTTCACCCACGCCTTCTTATTCCTTCGCTCATCCATTCTCGCACGCTCAAGCTCCAGCGCCCCAGTTCTCACCTTCTCCGTACAGCCATTCCAAACATGTTCGGAGCGGGAGGCAAGTGGATGGCCTCCTCCATCACGGAGGAGGACATTACGAAGCTCCGGGAGGTCGGATACTTGGCCGCAGACATCGCGCACCGGCTCCCGGATGCAGGGCAGATCGTTCCGACTCCTGAACCCCACGAGAGGGTTGTGTTCCTCGCCCACTTCATCCGCGGACTGGGATTTCCCCTCCACCCATTCGTCTGTGGGCTCATGTTTTACTATGGGCTAGATTTTCATGATCTAGCCCCTAATTTCATCCTCAACATCTCGGCGTTTATCGTCGTGTGCGAGGCCTTCGTCCGCATCAAGCCACACGTCGGCCTGTCGCTGAAGATCTTCAACGTGAAGCCGAAGATCATGGTCGGCCAGCAAGCGGAATGCGGAGGCGCTATGGTGGGCAAGATGCCCAATGTCACCTGGCTCGAAGGCTCCTATGTGGAGACCGTGAAGGGGTGGCAGTTGGGGTGGTTCTACATCACTGAGCCACGCGACGCCAACTAGGGTGGCGGCCCCTGAATTCCAATCTGGCATCCCCATGCGGCTCACCTCCTGGAAGAAGAAGGGCTTAGCCTGGGGTGCGCCCGCAGAGCTGATCGGACTCCAGAACTGCGTCAAAAATATCATAAGCAAGAAGATCAAGCTTGTCAACATGGTCCAGGTCATGCTCTTTCGCCGGATCCTCCTGTGTCAAAGACGGGCATTCAACATGTGGGAGTTTGATTTGGACAAACACCAAACGCTGCGAGAGCTCTTCGACACGACGCACAAAGACATCTGGAAGGTGTTGTTCAAGGCCGTCGAAGTACCTCATCGCACCATCGAGGACCGCGGACTCAGCGCAAAGCGCCTCGCCAATTCGGCAAGCACTCTATATTTCACAAGATGTGCCTTTCCTCAGTATATTTGTGGGAGGTATCTAAGCCATCATACTGATTTAACAGGACTATGTGGCGACAGCGGAGCGTATCGACTATCCAGCTCCGTTGCCTGAAGATACAGCGACTGATCTCCTGACGGAGATGCTATTTCCGGCGCCCTATGAGGTGCCGGAGAAGAAGGCAAAGAAGAAGGCCATGGGGACCGGGAAAGGTCTCCGGCGCAAGGTTGTGTCGGACTCGTCATCCGAAGACACCGAGGCGCACTCCTCCAACAAAAACGAGGAGGAGGAAGAGGAAGACCCCCTCCCCCAAACCGAGGGGGAGAAGAAAAGGAAGGCCGCCCCATCCGGGGAGGCCGAAGGATCCAAGAAAGGGAGGACCCTCCCTCCGGACCACTCCACGACAGCCGCCTACAGTGATGAGGAGTGGCTACCCAGGGACAAGCCCCTGGCGAAGTCGTAAGTATCCGGATACCATAATACTTCTGGTATGTTTAGCTTTATGGTTTCTTATCATGTTAAGATATGTTCCTGCAGTCCGTCCAAAGCCCGCATCGACCTATCCTCCTCGAATGGGTCTTTGAGCTCGTCGACGATGAACAGCGATTTGCTCCCGACGGCCTCCACTCCCCGGCCCGCAGACGACACCGAAGTGTTGTCTCAGAGGATACCGGGCCAGGGGGAGATAGTTCTAGAGGCCACAGTAAGCTTGGCCCCCAGCCGGATAATGTGCTGGAGCCTCCCGTGGTTCCGGTTTTAGGCAGGCAGCCCCTCGCTAAGAAGGGCGAGCCACGTGTGCCATGTCCTCTGTCCATCCAGATGCATCGGACAACTTGCTGAAAATGCTTCAAGGCGCTTCCATTGATGAAGAACATAGTACTCTAATGAGTACGGTGATTGCGAAGGTTCAGTCCGCAAAAAGCGGATTGACCGAAGCCTGTGCCAGCATCTTAACAGGCTTTAAGGTAAGTAATTGAATAATGAGAAAGTATCACAGTATAGACAGTAGCCCCTGATGCTCTGTTTGGTGTTCGGAAAGAAAGGCCGAACAGAGGATCACATATTATTCCTAGGAGTCTAATCATATTATGTCTATGTGAATAAGCAAGCGTCGCTGCTGGCTGCCGCCGCCCTCACTGCGGAGGTCTCCGGACTGAAGCATAACCTGGGGCGGGCCGAAGAAGAGCTCGGCCTCGTGAAGAGGCAGCTCAAAGAGAACAGAGGTGAGTGATACCCCGTCCGTGTGTTATATAAAGGAAAAAATCGTTGATGCTGATAAAAGCATGACGAATTTTAATAGGGGCCACGACCGAAGTGGCGGCCCTTAAGAAGGCGTTGTCCGAGGCCGAAGACAAAGCGGCCAAGGAGCGCACTGAGCGCGAAAAACAAGAGGCTCGGGTTGATGAGGTCCAGCAAGAGCTCTAGGATTTCATCAAAAAATTCGAGTCCTTGAAGCGTGACTCCAAGACGCAAGAATCGGAGCTTGCGAAGGCACGTCAGAGCATGCAAGACGCCAAGGTCGAAGCCCAGAAGGCCTCCAGGAGATTGAGGCGGCCAAGAAGATAGCGGCGGGTAAGGCTTTCATTATGCAAAGCAAGCATGTGAAGGAGACTTTCCTTTTACTTACCCGAATTCGGAGCTCTCCAGGAGCATTCGCAGATCTGCCGCACAGCATCTCTGATGCCGCAGAGTTCTACCGAGCTGAGGAAGGGAGCTCGATGGATAAGTTGTTTTGGTCCCAGTATATTGGGGCCGAACATCCGATGCCCTTGAGCGACCAGCTGAAGCAACTGGTCGAACTTCACAAGGCGGCCGAGCTAGCCATGAAGGACCTCACAGTCTGGCTGTGGCCTAGTGAGCCCCTGTCCGATAGCTACTTCAGCCTTGTCAAGCGGATGGTAAATGCCTGTCCGTGGCTTGAAGTCATTAAGCAGTCCGTCTGCATTGAAGGTGCATGCAGGGCCTTGGCCCGTGCAAAAGTGCACTGGGGGAAGATGGATGCTGAGAAGCTGGTGACGGAGGGGCCGCCAAAGGGCAAGGAGCATCGCCACCCCGAACAGTATTATGATAATGTCATTAAGGGTGCCCGCCTTGTGGCGGATGAATGTGCTAAGGATGTAATTTTTGAATGAATGTACTCGTATCATCCTGTAATATGAAAATGAGTTCATATGCGCAGTGTGGCGCTTTGTTAATTTAAAATATTACCTTCTGTGCGGCCGTTTATAAAATCTTGAGAGTTGGCCAGTCGGCGGCTTCTGCCCCCATGTAACTAGTACTGGGGTGTTCGGGATAGATATAAACACTCTTTATCCAAATTTTTAGTCCTTTTAAGGAGGTGTTTAACGCAGCGGACAAGGCAATCGGACTATACAGCTTTATCACTCTCACTTGGCCATAGAAGTCTACAATTTTAAATTTCGGCGAAGCCCCTAGTATCCGGAAGACCGGACCCGAGGCGCTATGCACGCCTAAATCGGGCAAGGCTGATTACTCGCGTGAAGCGGAAAAAATCTTTAAGGATTTGAGACCTCTCGAACAGCGACCAGCTCTCGCCTCATCATGATAGTCAGTTTTTGGCTTTCTCTACTGAGGTGCTCGTCCGGAAGAACCGGGACACAATAACAGTAGTTCTCCCTGTGCTACCTTAGCCGATATAGCGGAACGTAAGGTACCAAAACATGGGAGCCGGGCAAACCCAACTATTGACCCAAGACATGATTCTGAGCTGATGCATATAATGCTATAAGTTCGGGGTGCCGCATTGTCAAAAGTGTTCAGACTTTTCTTGTCGTGTTATGGGGTGCACTGAAGCCCCTGGCGAGCCGGACGTACCAAAGTGTACGGGTGCAATAAATAATCAGTAAAAAAAGGGGTAAATAAATGTAGTCGTAAGCTGACGTTGTACATTATTTTTCCTTGTTATTCAAATAGTATGTCAAAGCGTACGTATACAGGTAGTGCAATAAGCAAAATAGGACTGTTTGGCACATCCTAACCAGGAGCGAGCTGTGTGCGGGTATGTAAAACAGGTATAACGATCGTTATTAGATACTACTTGAGGATTCCCTTGTACGCCAAAGCTTCTTGTCTTCTTGGTGTGTCTGTCTCGCTATGTGTCCGATAGTCGGTCTTTCGGAAGAGCCTCCTGAAGATAGGGACCTGAAAGAGAAAAGGTGCAAAGATGTGTGGGTCCCGGGGCGGTCGAACCGCATTGTGGACCGTGTCATGGCCATGCCTTCGCCTATGCCATGGTATTTTAAGTGTGTAACTGTGTACGCGCGGCACAAATTTTGCTGCTTGACTGGGACTAGGACGGAGGCCGAATTGCTAGTCGAGCTCTGGGCATGCCGGATGATCCTGTTGTGGGGTACTCCGGACTCGCTTGACGGTGTCCGGGTTCTTTATTGCCGAATTGGCTGTTTGCCTAAGAAGGTTGTTTTGTACTTCTGTCGCGAGGGCCGTAGTGTGCTCCTCTATATAGAGCGAGCGCTATGTGTTTCCAATAACTGTTATAACCCCGCGAGGTCCTGGCATTTTGAGCTTGAGGTATGCATAATGCGGTATCGCATTGAATCTGGCAAATGTGGTTCGTCTGAGCAGTGCATGATAGCCACTGCGGAAGGGGACGATGTCGAAGATTAACTCCTCGCTTCAAAAATTGTCCAGAGATCCGAAGACCACTTCCAGTGTGATTAAGCCCGTGCAACAGGCCTCCACACCGAGTATGACACCCTTGAAGGTGGTTTTTGTGGGCTTGATCCTTGAGGGGTCGATGCCCATTTTGCGCACTATATCCTGATAGAGCAGGTTCAGGCTGCTGCCACCGTCCATGAGGACTCGTGTAAGGTGGAATCCGTCGATGATGGGGTCAAGGATCAATGCGGCTGAACCGCCATGACGGATGCTGGTAGGATGGTCCCTGCGATCGAAAGTGATCGGACAAGAGGACCATGGGTTGAATTTTGGGGCGACTGGCTCCATCGTATAGACGTCCCTTAGTGCACGCTTCTATTCCCGCTTGGGAATATGGGTTGCGTATATCATATTCACCATTTTCACCTGGGGAGGGAATTTCTTGTTCCCTCCTGTGTTCGGCGGCTAGGGCTCCTCGTCGCCATTGCTATGCAGCCCCTTTTCCTTGCGCTCGGCGTTCAACTTGCCGGCCTGTTTAAACACCCAGCGTTCCCTGTTGGTGTGGTTGGCTGGTTTATCGGGGGTGCCGTGAACTTGACATGAGCGATCGAGTATGCGGTCCAGACTGGACGATCCCGGACTGTTTCTTTTGAATGGCTTTTTCCGCTGTCCAGATTTAAAGCCTCTGAATCCGGCATTAACTGTCATGTCTTCAGTGTTGTCGCCATTGTTGCAACGCTTGTGTCTATTGCGTCGCGGCTTGCCGTTTCTATCTCTGGCATCTGAATCACCGGAGTTTTTTGGTGTGATGTTGCTACGAGCCAGCCAGCTATCCTCGCCCACGCAAAAGCGGGTCATGAGTGTCGTGAGGGCTGCCATGGACTTTGGCTTCTCTTGGCCGAGGTGTCGGGCGAGCCATTCGTCACGGATGTTATGCTTGAAGGCTGCTAAGGCTTCGGCATCCGGACAGTCAACCATTTGGTTCTTTTTAGTTAGGAACCGAGTCCAGAATTTTCTGGCTGACTCTCCGAGCTGTTGGGTTATGTGACTTAAGTCATCAGCATCCAATGGTTGCATGTAAGAGCCCTGGAAGTTGTCAAGGAATGCGTCTTCCAGGTCCTCCCAACTGCCAATGGAAATTGCTGGCAGGCTATTCAGCCAATGTCGGGCTGGTCCTTTGAGCTTAAGTGGTAGGTACTTGATGGCATGTAGGTCGTCGCCGCGGGCCATGTGAATGTGTAGGAGAAAATCCTCAATCCATACCGCGGGGTCTGTTGTGCCATCATATGATTCAATGTTCACGAGTTTAAACCCTTCTGGGAATTCATGATCCATTACTTCATCTGTGAAGCATAGGGGGCGTGCGGTGCCTCTATGTCGGGCTACATCTCGACGTAGCTCAAGTGAGTCTGGTATGTTGAATTCGGCCCGGCCGGACTTTGGTTTATTGTATCCGGTGTGACGGTCATCGTCACGTGTTGTGGCGCGCCCCCATGATCCGTAGATCGATCCTGACTGTCCTCTTTGTTTTCCAATACATCTCGCAAGTCCTTCGTGTGGCCCCGGGCCTTAGTATTATCGTTTGATTGGCGACGGGGTGCGGTCTGGACTTCGAGCTAGTAGGCCGCTTTCTCTCGGCCACGGGGTGGCCGGTCAGCCGCATCATGCACTGGTAGTGTGGGCTTTAACGCCTCCTCCTCGAGTTGAGGTAGCAACCTGTGCTTTGGGTAACTTTTGGTAGGGCGCTCGAGTCCCTATTCCTCGGCAGCCAGGACCTCGGTCCATGTATCAGTTAGCAGATCTTGATGAGCTTGAAGCTGTTGCTGATTTTTCTTCAGGCTTTTTGCAGTTGCTATAATCTGGCGCTTGAAGCACTCCTACTCGACTGGATCCTCAGGCACGATGAATTCTTCATCGCCAAGGCTCACTTCATCTTCGGAGAGAGGCATGTAATTATCATCCTCTGATTCTCCATCTGTTGCATGTTCCTTAGGGCTAGCTTGCCCATCCTCTTGCTCGGCCTGCTCGAAGCCTGGCTGGGCAGGATTGTTTTTGTCTTCGGCACCATCTGGATTGTCATCTCTTGTGCCGGTATCACTATTTTTGCTATGGCGGGGCTTGGAGCGGCGCCTATGACGCCGGTGCCTAGATTGCTTCTCCAAGGGGTTATCTTCTGTTGTCTCATCGCCATTGCTTTCTTTGGGGGTGTCCGCCATATATATATCATATGATGAGGTGTCTGTCCAGCGCCCTATAGGCGGTGGTTCCTGTTCTTCTCCTGCATCGTCGTCCGTACCATCGATGTCTTCGGCGTTGAAGTCAAGCACGTCGGTTAAGTCATCGACAATGGCTATTAAGTGGGTGGTGGGTGGGGAACGAACTTCTTCGTCGTCCGCTTCCCACTCAAGCCGGACATAGTTCGGCCGAGAATATCCCGACAAGGAAAGAGACCTTAATGAATTTAGCACATCACCCAGGGGCGAGTGCTAAAAAATATCCGCGGAGGTGAACTCCATGACCGGTGCCCGGTCAGATTCGATAGGCATGGACGTACGCGGTTCGGATCCTTTAGCCGGAGACGAGTCCGGGGGTTCGACGATACCGACCTCGTAGGAGGTGAGGTTAGTGTTCGGCTCCAAGGCCAATGAGTATGCGGCCTCCATGGCGGGGTCCATCCACCCGTCCTCGGAGGGCGCGATCTGCTCCGGAGTGATTCCCGGGGCCGCCGCAGGTGCGATCTCCCGAACATTGTCTGATGGCAGATCTAAGTCATGCTCGTCGCGACTGTTCGGCTTACCTACCATGGGCTCGAATTCGTCGAAGATCAAGTCTCCGCGGATATCGGCAGTATAGTTCAAGCTTCCAAACCTGACCTGATGGCTAGGGGTGTAGCTATCGATCTGCTCCAGATGGCCAAGCGAGTTGGCCCGCAGTACGAAGCGGCCGAATATGAAGATCTGTCCGGGGAGGAAGACCTCCCCTTGGACCGCGTCGTTGAAGATGATTGAAGGAGCCATCAAGCCCTATCGCGACGGCATAGTGGAACTATCAATGAAAGCACCAATGTCGGTGTCAAAACCGGCAGATCTCGGGTAGGGTTCCCGAACTGTGCGTCTAAGGCTAATGGTAACAGGAGGCGGGGGACACGATGTTTTACCCAGGTTCGGGCCCTCTTGATGGAGGTAATACCCTACTTCCTGCTTAATTGATCTTGATGATATGAGTATTACAAGAGTTGATCTACCACGAGATCGTAGAGGCTAAACCCTAGAAGCTAGCCTATGATTATGATTGTTGTTGTCCTATGGACTAAACCCTTCGGTTTATATAGACATCGGAGGGGGCTAGGGTTATGTAGAGTTGGTTACAGAGAAGGAGATCTACATATCCGAATTGCCAAGCTTGCCTTCCACGCAAAGTAGAGTCCCATCCGGACATAGGATGAAGTCTTCAATCTTGTATCTTCATAGTCCAACAGTCCGGCCAAAGTATATAGTCCGGCTGTCCGAGGACCCCTTAATCCAGGACTCCCTCAATGACTCCAAGGATGAAAGCATTAGTTGATGTAGCTGGAGCTGGTGGAGTGGGTGCTGGAGCTGGTGGCACTGAGGCTGTGGTAGCTGGTGCAAATGATGTAGCTCTGGTGTCTGGAACAGGCACTGCAGCAGATCTCTGTCCTATGGGCACTCTAGTAAATGCATCCGTAGTAGACTTGCCCTTCTTCTCCTCCACATCCTCATGAAGTTGCTCAACTGCAGTTTGGATCTCAGTGACCTTCACATTCAGTGCATAAAACTTCTGCTCTATGATTCTCTCCAAACTCTCCTGGTTTTGAGTCAGGGTGGCCAAGCCCTTCTCAATCCTCAAGGTGGACGCAATCAAATAGCCAAGCTGGTCTTGCTTGCTCTTCAGGAACACTTGAGATGCCTCTTCAGCAGATGGCATCTTTGCAACTTTCTCTGCCCTTGCTTTCTCTCTCTTCTCATGTGCTTGCACAAATGATGTTTCCTCCTCATTCATCTCAACTGTGTTATCTTCAAATTCAGGGTATAGGGGTAGATGCTCCTTATCCAAAAGATATGTGCCTGTGCCCATCTTTGAGTTGATGAAGTCCTGAATGTGTGGAGCATACCCACAACTTCTCTTCTGATCAGCTGTTGTTCTCTTGATTGTTTCCACAATCAGGCTCATGACTTTGAATTTCTGAGGTATATCAAACAAGTGCAGCAAGTTGATAGCATGACCTCTGATCATCTTGTGATCTCCTGACTTGGGAAGCAATGTGTGCCTAAGTATCTAGTTGATTGTAGGCAGACCAGACAACAAGAAGTGTACAGATCCAAGCTTGTGAGTTTCCAAAGCTTTATCTGGGATCTCTCTGTACATGTGTGCCATAGAGTTGTGGTCTTTCTTCTTCTCTACATATACATCCAAGTCACCTTCAGATTCCTTTGGGGCATTGATCAACTCAACCCATTCTTCAACAGTGGATTGATACCTAGTACCTTCAGACATCCAGACAATCCTCCCATCTGGGTAGAAGTGAGTTGTGGAGTAAAACTGCATGATGAGCTCATCATTCCACTTGGTGAGCTTCTGTGCAACAAAGTCATTAACTCCACAAGACTTGAAGTTGTCATATACTCCTGGATAGTGAGCTTCATTCTTCTTGATGTAGTCCTAGTTGATCCATCTCATGTCACACACAATGGGCTTCTTGTCAAGCATAATTGTCTCATAGAAATCATGTTGCTCCTTTGTGTGGAATTTGTAGTCAACTACTGTCCTTCTCCTCACAGCATAAGGATCTGACTGTCTCCACAATCTTAGTCTAGCATCCTTTCTGATATGCATGTCTTCAGCTACTGGATGAGCATCATTGTGTTCAGGAATCTTGGGCTTCAACTTTCTCAAAACAAGAGAATCATCTTCTTCTTCAGTAGCTTCAGGCACTGGGGCCTTGTTCTTCTCTGATGCAGGTATACTTCTGGTGTTCCTCTTGGGTTTAGGCTTTGGTGCTGGAGCAGCGGCCTTGGGAGCAGCTTTGGGCTTAGATGGAGCAGCCCCTGACTTGATTGCATCTCCCACGAGCTTCTGAGCTTTAGGAGCTGGTGCAGCATCCTCTTCCTCTTCTTCTTCCTCATCAGAATCTCTCCTCATAGAGGGCTTGCCAAGGACTTTGGCAGTAGTTGTTCTGGCCCTCTTCTTCTTCTTATCTTGGCTAGCAGCTTCTTCATCAGACTCAATGGTGAACTTCATGGTTTCACCAGTGGCAACCTTCCTAGGTTTGGATGTGGGCACTCTCTTGGCAGGTGCCTTTCTGTTCATGCCTGGCTTTGTGGTAGCAGTTGTGCCATACTCCTTTTTCAGTACCTTCTTCTTATAAGTGGCCTCATCCTCAACGGCAATATAGTCCTCATCTTCAGAATCTGAGGTTTTCTTCCTCCTTGTCCTGGTGGCTGCTTTTAGCAAATTGTTGGGTGTGCTCCTGCTGCCCTCATCATAACTGCTTGAGGGACTAGTGCCCTCACTCATCTGAGCTTGCTCCTCTGACTTGTTCTGGCTGTCACTTTGATCAGACATATTACAAACTCACTGACAGCAGACCCTGTGAATAGATGTAGATGAGGTAGAGTGGATGAGCATCACAAAGCACAGAAGTTTTTGCAAAAGAATTGAATCAAAAACTTAGTTTTAGTTTAACACAAAAAGCATTTCGGAGCTACCGATTTGTAAACTCGGTGATACCGAAGCAGCTTTTGGAACCTAAACTAGTGAACTCGGTCAGACCGGGTCACAATTTGGTGGCACCGAGACTACTAGGGTTTCACAAAGAATCAATCTCGGTCACACCGATTTGCAATTCTCGGTCAGACCGAAAATCACATGTGCAATGTCCTAAGCCAAATCGGTGAGACCGATTTCTACAACTCGGTCGGTCCGAGATGAATTCGGCGGAAACCTAACCCTAAATTTTCAAATCAAATCTAATTTACGGAGTGCCTTCGCTGGATAGAATGATTTCAAATGTGGCAAGATTCATGGCAAAGCAATGTGCTAGGAATCGGAGTTAAGGATAGCACAAAGTTTCAAGTTCATACCCTAGTTCAGCGGTGAACTTGCTATGGCGGCAACGGCGGGGCAGAATGCCGTTGACGGCGGCGGAGACCAGCGGTGGGAGGTCGCTGGTGACAAGGAGGATGATCCGGAGACCCTAAGAGGCAGAGCAGGCTATGCGCGGGCGAAGGGGTTTCGGAAAAAATTCCAAAATTTGACCCGGGGGTATATATAGCCTAACCCTGTTGGTGTGACCGAGTGGAACAACTCGGTGGCACCGAGATGCAAAACTGCAAGCAGTTACTGCAACTTGGTGTGATCGAAAAGTTCTAATCGGTTGCACCGAGGTTGAAAACCTAGATCAACTTAGTGATCTCGGTGTGACCGAAAAAGGTGAATTGGTCAGACCGAAATGCACAAAGAGGTTTTGGAAGTTTAAGTCTATGACGAATCGGGGACTCTGAGTGCTCCTCACACAGAGTGGTTCGAATCTGACTTGATCAAACTTTGTGATGTACCATGAGTAGAGTTTGAGACAAGAAAAGCATAGATAGCTAGAGAAGGTTCTTAGGCATTCTTTTCCATCCACTTGGCAAAAGAAAAGAATCCAAACAATCAAAACAACAAGTGGATGTCCTCGAATGAGTAAAGTATGCAACCAACATGCTCACACAATAAAATGGCAAATGAAATATGTGGCAAAGAATGCATAACCAATTCTAGCATCTATCAAACAATTGGCGATGACTAGGTCATCTATATATGAGTATATTGACTTAGGAGTCAAATGAGATCATTTGATCATAGGTCATACTCATCGTTTAAGCACAAGTGGGGTTACCACTTTTACATAAAGCTTTGTTGTGTTCACACCATTAGAGTTGCTTTAACTCAACTCTTAGAGTAAAGCTCCCCCTAGATGTGAGATCCCCCCTAAGAGGGATGAACTAACCTTGGGTTTTGTCGATGATGACTTCATGTAGGTGTTGAAGATGTGGATGCTCAATGTTGATGTAGATCATTTGGAGCAATCCATCGGAGTGAGTTGCACTTTCAATACCTACATGGGTTAGTCCCACAAGGAACAAACAAGGATATCCATAGACATAGAGTGATTCATACACAAGATGATGTCCATGAATCTTACCAACAAGAGGGTTTGTGACTCCTTGAACTAGTGCAAGATGTGGAAGTTGATTGCACTTGTCCTTGCCAAAATGATAAAAGTGAAGTATGTTGGCGGAGTCACCCTCGAGAACTCTCTAGTTCTTCTTCTTTGGGATTCCCATCATCTTGATGGGAATCCTTGGAGTTGTAGTTGTACTCGTTGAAGTAGAACTTGATGTAGTCTTGGGAGCCCACTTGACCAAGGCGTTAGAAGCTTCTTCAAATGCATCAATCTCCTCTTGAAGCTTGTCCCTGCCTTTTTGCTTGTGGTCTTGTGGTGGAAGATCATCTTGAGCTTGTGTCCCTTTAAAAGAAGTAGGATCATACTTCTCTTGTTGAGGAACAAACTTCGTCTTGGGGTATTGATCTTCTTCCCACTCAACTCCATTGGCATTGAACTTTCGTTCAAAACCAACACCTTGATTCTTCTGGTGCCTTCCTTGCTTGCGTACAATTTCCTCGAATTGCTTTCTTTCGGCAAGACTCTTGTAAACACCTTTCTCTATAATTCCCTGCAATAAGCTATTTTCTTGCTCAAGTGTAACTTGGCTAAGAGAATCATTAGTGGAATCAAGAGAACTACTAGAAGCAACAATATTGGATTTAGCATGATTATTGTTACTACTAGAAGAAGAATCTTTCTTGTTCTTGTTACTAGACTTGACTTGTGGCATGTAAGTAGATAAGAGTAAACGCTTGGCAATGTAAGAAGAACTTTTCTTCCGGAGATCATCATTGATTGCCTTTAAAAACTCATGCTCTTGCTCAAGGTTGAGCTTTTCAAAGCATAACTTCTCATGACTCTTTAAAAGTTCTCGATGATCTTCCAAGATAGTTTCATGAGCTAACTTAAGAGTGTTTAGTTCTTTAGTTAGGCGCTCAATCTTCTACTTATCATTGACATTCGTTTTATCTTGATTAGCATGCTTAATTAGCGTTTCATCATAGTATTTATCACTAGAGTTGTTAACAAGTAAATCATCATCACCTAGAAAGTCATCTTCATCACTATTGAAATCAACATACTTGGGGTGTGATACCTTTGGGCCTTTAGCCATGAAGCATCTTCCAATTCCTTCATTTGATGAGTCAAATTTATCGTAGGAGCTGGTTGACACAAGTGCTAGACTGGCAACACCTTCATCTTGAGTATATTCGGAGTCGGAGTGATAGCTTCTCTCGGAGTGATTGTTGGAGTCGGAGATGATACCCATTCACCAACATGAGCTTGATGTCTTCGTTTTGTGTAGCTCCTTGAAAGCACAAGTGCTCCCTAGGTGGTTTTGGTAATTAATGTCAACATATCTCTTGTTGGACTAACACTTTTATCTAGTATATTTCAGACAAGTTCAACATTGGAGTGGCATGGACTAAAGGATGTGGGAACTCCTTCAAGATGATAAGGACAAAGGATTGGCTAAAGCTTCAAGCTCAAGACTCTTCATTTTACATTTTAGTGATCCAAGATCACATTGAGTCTATAGGAAAAGCCAATACTATCAAGAAGGGATGAGGTGTTGCTTAATGAGTTTCTTGCTCCACAGTGCTTAGTGATATGCTCCAAAATCCTCAACTACTTTCCCACTTCCACTCATATGACCTAAACCTAAAGCCAAAATCGGTCACACCGATTCTTTCTATCCGGCGCCACCGAGTTCAGATGTCATAGCCACTGCCACAAACCCTAGGCAAATCGGTCTTACCGGTAGGGATCTCGGTCTCACCGAGATGGGATTGTAATCTCTCTGTGTATGTCCATCATCAAAATCGGTCTCACCGAGTTTGATCAATCGGTACTACTGAGAATACAATGCAAACTTCCTGGTTGACTCATTACCAAAATCGGTCCCACCAAGTTTGTGTAATCAGTCAAACCGAGTTTGCCTGACCAACTCTCTGGTTAGCTAATTACCAAAATCGGTCTCACCGAGTTTGTGTAATCAGTCTCACCGAGATTACGTTATGCCCTAACCCTAACCATATCGGTCCTACCGAGTTGCATTTCGGTCCCACCGAAAATCCTGACGGTCACTAGGTTTACTAAATCGGTCTGGCCGAGTTTGTTGATTCGGTCCCACCGAGATTGGTAAATTGTGTGTAATGGTTAGATTTTGTGTGGAGGCTATATATACCCCTCCACCTCCTCTTCATTCGTGGAGAGAGCCATCAAAACAAACGTACACTTCCAACTAACCAGTTCTAAAAGAGAACTACCTACTCATGTGTTGAGGCCAAGATATTCCATTCCTACCATATGAATCTTGATCTCTAGCCTTCCCCAAGTTGCTTTCCACTCAAATCTTCTTTCCACCCGATCCAAATCCTATGAGAGAGAGTTGAGTGTTGGGGAGACTATCATTTGAAGCACAAGAGCAAGGAGTTCATCATCAATGCACCATTTGTTACTTCTTGGAGAGTGGTGTCTCCTAGATTGGCTAGGTGTCACTTGGGAGCCTCCGACAAGATTGTGGAGTTCAACCAAGGAGTTTGTAAGGGCAAGGAGATCGCCTACTTCGTGAAGATCTACCGCTAGTGAGGCAAGTCCTTCGTGGGTGACGGCCATGGTGGGATAGACAAGGTTGCTTCTTCATGGACCCTTCTTGGGTGGAGCCCTCCGTGGACTCGCGCAGTCGTTACCCTTCATGGGTTGAAGTCTCCATCAACGTGGATGTACGATAGCACCACCTATCGGAACCACGCCAAAAACATCCATGTCTCCAATTGCGTTTGAATCCTCCAAAACCCTTCCCTTTACATTCTTGCAAGTTGCATGCTTTACTTTCCGCTACTCATATACTCTTTGCATGCTTGCTTGCTATATGTTGTGAATGTTAAACTTGTGCCTAAACTCCACTTAAACTTAAAGAAGCTAAAAACTGCAACTTTGGTACTTAGTGTCTAATCACCCCCCCCTCTAGACACCTCTTCTCAAGGTCCTACAAGTGGTATCAGAGCATTGGTCTCCATTGCCTTGGTTTAATCACCATTGGAGGAAGATGGATGAGTCTACTTTGGGGAGTCTTAGACATAGAGTGCCTATTCCTGAAGGAGAGTATTTTCATGAGTGGAAAAATGAGATACTTGTAATTTTCAATCAATATCATTTGAACAAGTACATTGCTAGCCCTTGTGCACCTCATGTTGATCCTATGCATCCTACTCTTGATGAGTCTATTGACATGATTAGGAATGTTAGAACTGTTAATCTTATCACTAGAGGCTTGCCTAGAAACTTGGTTGGAAAACTGCCTACTTTTGAGTGTGCCTACACTATATGGAAATTTCTTGAGGAACGATTTCCTGATTATTCTTTGAAAAATCTTGATGAAATTCTTCAGAAGTCTATTGCTTTGAGTAAGATGAATACTAGTGATCCTATGTTTGGTGATCATCTATTTGAACTTACAAACCTTATGCGTGCCAAAGGAAATGTTGGAATTATTAGCGATATCATTTCCGAAGCTAGTAGTTCATAGAGGAGATTATTGTCAAACTCATACTAATGAATCACCCTCTCTCGGATTTGATCCACCACATGACGATGTTGAACATGGATACTATGATGAGGATGATGATAGTGACTTCAATCTTGACGATGCAATGAGACATTTTGGTCTTATGGCAAATCTTTGGGGATATATGGTAGGAGGAAAGGAATGGGTTCTTGATAGTGGATGTACAGATCACATGACCGGAGATAAAGACATGTTTTGAGAGCTTGCTGAAAATGATAGTCCTCGAAAGTATGTCACTTTCGGTGACAACTCAAAGGGCAAGGTGGTTAGCCTAGGTAAGGTGGCCATCTCACATGATAGCTCCATTCAGAATGTTATGCTTGTTGAATCTCTTGGCTACAACTTACTTTCAGTATCTAGACTTGCTAATTTCGGTTTCAATGTCCTATTTACTGAAGTAGATTGCCAAGTGTTTCGTCGAGACAATCATAAAATGGTCTTTACCGGTATACATAGAGGTGATCTATACATAGTTGATTTCACTAAAAAGGCTCAACCTAAAACTTGCTTCATTGCTAAATCCTCAAAAGGTTGGTTATGGCATAGACGACTAGGTCACGTTGGCATGAGAAACCTTGACAAGCTTATTAAAGGAAATCATATCCTTGGTGTTAAAGATGTCATATTTGATAAGGATAGACTTTGCAGCGCTTGTCAAGCAGGTAAACAGGTTGGAGGAAGGCATCCCGTAAAGAACATCATGACCACAAGGAGGCCACTCGAGCTACTTCACATGGATCTTTTTGGTCCCAACTCTTACAAGAGTCTCGGAGGAAATTCCTTTGGTCTAGTTATAGTTGATGACTTTTCAAGATTTACGTGGGTGTTCTTTCTCGATGATAAATCGCAGGTCCAAAAGATCTTCAAAAACTTCGCTAGAAAGGCCCAAAACCA
Source organism: Triticum aestivum (assembly GCF_018294505.1). Taxonomy (NCBI): domain Eukaryota; kingdom Viridiplantae; phylum Streptophyta; class Magnoliopsida; order Poales; family Poaceae; genus Triticum; species Triticum aestivum. The sequence continues at coordinate 288,501,444 of NC_057813.1, read as the reverse complement.
ATTTGAAGTGAAGATCAAGAAGGTTCGTAGAGACAACGGAACGGAGTTCAAGAACGCAAATGTGGACACCTTTCTTGATGAAGAAGGGATTTCACACGAGTTCTCGGCTACGTACATACCTCAACAAAATGGAGTTGCTGAGAGGAAGAACCGGACGCTCATCAAAATGGCGAGAACGATGCTTGATGAGTACAAGACACCGAAGCACTTTTGGGCAGAAGCGGTTGAGACAGCTTGTCATGCAACAAATCGCTTGTATCTTCACAAGATACTCGACAAGACGGCATACGAGCTCCTCACCGGTAACAAACCCCAAGTTGGATACTTTCAAGTATTCGGCTCAAAGTGCTACATTATAGATAAGCATCGTCGTTCTAAATTTGCTCCTAAGTCTCATGATGGTTTCCTACTAGGTTATGGCTCAAACTCTCACACTTACCGTGTCTACAACAATTTCACCTGAAAGGTTGAAGAGACGGTAGATGTGAAGTTTGATAAATCTAACGGCTCGCAAGTAGAGCAATTGCCAATTGATGTAGGAGACAAAGATCCTTCGGAAGCAATCCAAGACTTGTCTATTGGCAAGGTTCGTCCAACGGAGGTGAAGGAGAGTACCTCGTCCGTCCAAGTGGAAGCTTCTACTTCACGACAAGGTGAACCAAGAGTTGATACGGAAGCATCCACAAGTGGGACACACCAAGATTAAGAAAACGAGGAAGTGCATCAAGATGAACATCAACAACCTCCTTCTCCACCACGACAAGAGTACGACAACGCCAACAATGAAGAAGGCCAAGAAGAAGAACAAGATGAAGAAGAAGTTCAACCAAGATCCAAGCAAAAGCTTTCACGAGTTCGAGCAAGAATTGCTAAAGACCATCCCGTCGAGCAAATCTACAATGATATTCAAACCGGGAGAATCACTCGCTCGAAAACTCGTTTAGCTAACTTTTGTGAAAACTATTCTTTCATCTCTAGGATTGAACCTATGAAGGTCGGAGAAGCATTGGAAGATCCGGATTGGATAAATGCTATGCATGAAGAGCTACACAACTTTGAGAGGAACCGAGTTTGGACATTGGTTGAGAAGCCCGACAACAACCACAACATCATCGGTACCAAATGGGTGTTTCGTAACAAGCAAGATGAAGATGGACAAGTAGTTTGCAACAAAGCACGTCTCGTCGCCCAAGGCTACACACAAGTCGAAGGTATGGACTATGGTGAGACTTATGCTCCCGTTGCTAGACTTGAGTCCATTCGCATCTTACTTGCCTATACTAATCACCATGATATCACCTTGTACCAAATGGACATTAAAAGTGCTTTTCTAAATGGTGAAATAGAGGAGGAAGTTTATGTTAAACAACCTCCCGGCTTTATCAATCCTAAGAAACCGAATCATGTTTACAAACTTCGCAAAGCTCTTTATGGTCTTAAACAACCTCCTAGAGCGTGGTATAAATGCTTGACCAAGTTCTTTATTGAAAAAGGCTTTGAAATTGGGAAAATTGATTCTGCTCTTTTTACTAAAAGGGTTAATGGAGAACTCTTTGTATGCCAAATTTATGTTGATGATATTATATTCGGTTCAACTAACCCTCATTTTAGTGAAAAGTTTGGGAAGCTAATGTCGGAGAAGTTTGAGATGTCTATGATGAGTGAACTCAAATTCTTTCTTGGGTTGCAAATCAAGCAAACTAAGGAAGGTACTTTTGTTTCTCAAACAAAATACACCAAGGACTTATTCAAGAAGTTCAATATGCAAGAATGCAAAGGTATGACTACACCCATGCCTACTAGTGGACATCTTGATTTGACCAAAGATGGTGAACCAGTTGATCAAAAGGTGTATCACTCTATGATTGGTTCATTGTTATATCTATGTGCTTCACGTCCTGATATTATGCTAAGTGTGTACATGTGTGCACGATATCAAGCTGCTCCTAAAGAATGTCATCTTAAGGCCGTGAAAAGGATAGTGAGATACTTAATCCATACACCAAATTTTGGCATTTGGTATCCTAAGAGGGCCTCTTTCGATCTTGTTGGCTACTCCGACTCGGACTATGCCGGAGACAAGGTTGATAGAAAGTCCACTTCGGGTACTTGTCAATTTCTTGGTAGATCTCTTGTGTCTTGGTCCTTAAAGAAACAAAACTTGGTATCCTTATCCACTGCCAAAGCGGAATACATTGCCGCTGGTTCATGTTGTGCTCAATTACTTTGGATGACCCAAACTCTTAAAGATTATGGGATATATGTGAAACATGTTCCATTGCTTTGTGACAATGAAAGTGCTATCAAAATTGGTCATAATCCTGTGCAACATTCTCGAACTAAGCATATTGAAGTTCGTCATCATTTCATTCGAGATCATGTTGCTAAGGGTGACATTGATCTTAAGCATGTTCGCACCGAAAAGCAGTTAGCGGATATATTCACTAAACCTCTTGATGAGAAAGTGTTTTGCAGGTTGAGAGGAGAATTGAACATCATTGATGCTTCAAACTTGGAGTAGAAACTCCATTGGATACATGCAAGACATGAGCTTATGACTAATCCTTGATATTTCTCTTATGATGAAAATCTTATATCTTGGACATATTTGCATCTTGCATGTTATCTAACCCATGTAGGTACTTGGTTGAATCAAATTCCATGAGATTGTAACCTACTCATATCTTGAGCAATCTCTACATCACCAAGTCTCTATACAAAGGTGGTTGAAGACAAGGAAGCACGAAACCATTCAAACATATCCTTTGACAAATTCTATGTTGAGCTTCATGATTGTCATTTTTGGATACACAAGTGCTCTTCCTTGCAAGAACTAACCCATGTAGGTAGATGGACTCAAATTCCAAGTGGTGCTCCCAACTCTTGATGAGCTACATCAACCTTGAGCAACCCACACAAGTTCAACTACATGATCAACACCACCAACCAAGGTATGTTATTCCATCTTAGAGAAGCTTTACTCCGAGTCATGAGCTAAAGCAACTCGACAAGATGTGAATACATCAAGGTGCTTAAACAAAAAATGGTAATCCCATTTTGAGCTTAAACGATGAGTATGTCCTATGATCAAGTGATCTCACTTGACTCCTAAGTCAATATACTCTAACATAGGTGACTTTGTCACCGACCATCTCTAGATGAAGTTCTTTTGTGTTCTTTTCTGTGTTTTTGCATTTATCTCATGCATATTTGTTTCCTCTTTAAAAAAAACTTCATCTAGATTTCTTTCTTTTCTGTTTGTTCAGCATTTTCTGCATCCAATTCATTGCATATCATTTAGTAAATTCCTTGCAAATCTTTGTGAGATCCTCCTAGTCTAGTGAGCCGAGGTGACAAGTGTTTTCTCTGCGATGAACTTGGTTCCACCGATTAGTTATTTTCGGTCCAACCGAATTCTTTCGGTACAACCAACGCATACCACTCGGTGCCACCGACTTCACAATAGGAAAAACAGTGTGCCACTTATTCTGTGATTCTTCTGATCCAGCTCCACTCAATGAATCTTGTCCTCTACAAGCATCACATTTTTATCATTTGTCTTGTGCTGTGACTCAAGGACCAAACCCATTCGACAGATTCCAAAAAAAACTTCTTGGAAATTGATGTCAAAGGGGGAGAGAGAGATCACATCAAAGCTTATCATTTAGAGAGAGATCACATCAGAGAATATATCACCTCCTCAGGAGGAGAATACTCAAGTAGAAAGTATTTCTCAAGGATCCCAGATGCTTGGTGTTCAAGAGGAGAGATGCCACATGTCTTACTGAGGGGAAAGACATGTTCATATGTGCTTATTTGCATTAGTTTGCATTAGCTCTGTACATTCATATCTTTCAGCTCTGATTTTCTGTTCCCTATCTTCTCCCAGTATCACATGCTTGATTCAGGGGGAGCAAGACATCTAAGGGAAAGAAATCATTTAAATTCATTGCATATCTTTACTCTTGGGGACATGTCTAATCCAATGTGGTACTTAGTACTCACTCTCTACATGTCATCCCAGTCTGGGTATTCTTGTGGTTTCTTCTGTTTGCTCTGGCTAGTAGATGTACCTGTGTTATCTAACCTTGTTTACGTAGGTTCATGCCATCCTAAGCTAACTCAAGACTACAAGGTAAGTATATGCATCACAATCATTTGTATGAGGAATTCTTGCTGATGTACATATTGTTTGCAAGAAGGACTCATGAGCATGAAGGTATTTTCTTTAATATTTTTTGCTCTGATGCATATGGCCAAGATACATGTAACTCATTGCCTACTCTATCATGGTTATGCTCTCATATGCTTCTATATTCCATATTCACATGATTTCATACATGTGGGGGGAGCCTATGCTTGTTACATGTCTTTCCAAAGCTTTACTTGCTATTCTTTATATCCTTATCTAAAGCTTTGATGTATGTTGTCATCAATTACCAAAAAGGGGGAGATTGAAAGCACAAGTGCTCCCTAGGTGGTTTTGGTAATTAATGTCAACATATCTCTTGTTGAACTAACACTTTTATCTAGTATATTTCAGACAAGTTCAACATTGGAGTGGCATGGACTAAAGGATGTGGGAACTCCTTCAAGATGCTAAGGACAAAGGATTGGCTAAAGCTTCAAGCTCAAGACTCTTCATTTTACATTTTAGTGATCCAAGATCACATTGAGTCTATAGGAAAAGCCAATACTATCAAGAAGGGATGAGGTGTTGCTTAATGAGTTTCTTGCTCCACAGTGCTTAGTGATATGCTCCAAAACCCTCGACTACTTTCCCACTTCCACTCAGATGACCTAAACCTAAAGCCAAAATCGGTCACACCGATTCTTTCTATCCGGCGCCACCGAGTTCAGATGTCATAGCCACTGCCACAAACCCTAGGCAAATCGGTCTTACCGATAGGGATCTCGGTCTCACCGAGATGGATTGTAATCTCTCTGTGTATGTCCATCATCAAAATCGGTCTCACCGAGTTTGAGCAATCGGTACTACCGAGATTACAATGCAAACTTCCTGGTTGACTCATTACCAAAATCGGTCCCACCGAGTTTGTGTAATCGGTCAAACCGAGTTTGCCTGACCAACTCTCTGGTTAGCTAATTACCAAAATTGGTCTCACCGAGTTTGTGTAATCGGTCTCACCGAGATTACGTTATGCCCTAACCCTAACCATATCGGTCCTACCGAGTTGCATTTCGGTCCCACCGAAAATCCTAACGGTCACTAGGTTACTAAATCGGTCTGACCGAGTTTGTTGATTCGGTCCCACCGAGATTGGTAAATTGTGTGTAACGGTTAGATTTTGTGTGGAGGCTATATATACCCCTCCACCTCCTCTTCATTCGTGGAGAGAGCCATCAGAACAAACCTACACTTCCAACTTACCAGTTCTGAAAGAGAACTACCTACTCATGTGTTGAGGCCAAGATATTCCATTCCTGCCATATGAATCTTGATCTCTAGCCTTCCCCAAGTTGCTTTCCACTCAAATCTTCTTTCCACCAGATCCAAGTCCTATGAGAGAGAGTTGAGTGTTGGGGATACTATCAGTTGAAGCACAAGAGCAAGGAGTTCATCATCAACGCACCATTTGTTACTTCTTGGAGAGTGGTGTCTCCTAGATTGGCTAGGTGTCACTTGGGAGCCTCCGATAAGATTGTGGAGTTGAACCAAGGAGTTTATAAGGGCAAGGAGATCGCCTACTTCGTGAAGATCTAACGCTAGTGAGGCAAGTCCTTCGTGGGCGACGGCCATGGTGGGATAGACAAGGTTGCTTCTTCGTGGACCCTTCTTGGGTGGAGCCCTCCGTGGACTCGCGCAGCCGTTACCCTTCATGGGTTGAAGTCTCCATCAACGTGGATGTATGATAGCACCACCTATCGGAACCACGCCAAAAACATCTGTGTCTCCAATTGCGTTTGAATCCTCCAAAACCCTCCCCTTTACATTCTTGCAAGTTGCATGCTTTACTTTCCGCTGCTCATATACTCTTTGCATGCTTGCTTGCTATATGTTGTGAATGTTAAACTTGTGCCTAAACTCCACTTAAACTTAAAGAAGCTAAAAACTGCAACTTTGGTACTTAGTGTCTAATCACCCCCCCCCCCTCTAGACACCTCTTCTCAAGGTCCTACACTCCTTGATGACTTGTCCTTCCTTTTTGATTCCTTGCTTCTCCGGTATGTTCTTTGTTCATAACGATCATATCTACTCCTTCTTTCTATTGATGGAGATTCTTCTCTTCTACTCCTTCTTTTTGGAGAATCTTCTCTTCTTTTGTAGGGAGCCATACACTCATTGGAATAGTGTCTGTGTCTTCCACAATTGTAGCAATTATGCTCACGACTAGAAGATCTTTTGGCATTGTAGGACCTTGACTTGGAACTTCTTTCCTTGCTTCTACTCTTGTAGAACTTGTTGAAGTTCTTCACCATTAGGCTCAATTCTTCATTGATGGTTTGTTTCTCACTTAATAATTTGGGAGCTTCACATGAGGCTTTGTAAGCACCACTTGACTTGTTGTGGAGCTCTTCCTTATCCTTGAGTGACATCTCATGAGCAACAATTCTTCCAATGACTTCTGTTGGCTTGAGAGATTTGTAATTGGGCATCATTTGGATCAATGTGCACACGGTATCATATTTTCCATCCAAGGCTCTTAGGATCTTCTTGGTGATGAATTTGTCGGTCATCTCTTCACTTCCTAAGCCGGCAATCTCATTTGTGATGAGAGCAAACCTAGAGTACATCTCAGCGACGCCTTCACCATCCTTCATTTTGAACTTGCCAAGTTGACTTTGATGCACATCCAATTTGGATTCCTTGACGGAGTCGGTACCTTCATGCATGTCAATCAAAGTATCCCAAATTTCCTTTGCATTCTCAAGACGGCTAATTTTGTTGAATTCTTCGGGGCACAATCCGTTGAAGAGGATATCACAAGCTTGAGCATTGTATTGTAGCATCTTCAACTCTTCCGTTGTAGCTTCACGGTTCGGTTCTCTCCCATTAAAGAATTCACCTTGCAAGCCAATACACACAATAGCCCAAACGGCGGGGTTATGTCCAAGAATATGCATTTTCATCTTATGCTTCCAACTAGCAAAATTAGTACCATCAAAGTAAGGACCTCTACAGTGGTAATTTCCCTCGCTAGACGCCATACTCTCCTAGGTTGTGAAACCAAGGCTATGACCACCAAAAGCTATGGAAATCAAAGCAAATGGAGACCAAAGCTCTAATACCACTTGTAGGATCAAAAGTATGTCTAGAGGGGGGTGATTAGACTACTTGACCAAATAAAAATCTAGCCTTTTCCCAATTTTAGTTCTTGGAAGATTTTAGCAACTTAGCGCAAGTCAAGCAATCAACCTACACATGCAATTCTAACAGTATAACAGCGGAATGTAAAACAATTGCATATGAAGGTAAAGGGAGGAGTTTGAGGGAGCAAACGCAATGTTGACACGAAGATTTTTTAGCCGTGGTTCCGATAGGTGGCGCTATCATACATCCACGTTGAAGGAGACTTCAAACCACGAAGGGTAACGGTTACGCGAGTCCATGGAGGGATCCACACAGAAGGGTCCACGAAGAAGCAACCTTGTTTATCCCACCATGGTCGTCGCCCACGAAGGACTTGCCTCACTAGGGTAGATCTTCACGAAGTAGGCGATCTCCTTGCCCTTACAAACTCCTTGGTTCAACTCCACAATCTTGACGGAGGCTCCCAAGTGACACCTAGCCAATCTAGGAGACACCACTCTCCAAGAAGTAACAAATGGTGTGTTGATGATGAACTCCTTTCTCTTGTGCTTCAAATGATAGTATCCCCAACACTCAACTCTCTCTCTCAGGATTTGGATTTGGTGGAAAGAAGATTTGAGTGGAAAGAAACTTGGGGAAGGCTAGAGATCAAGATTTATGTGGTATGAATGGAATATCTTGGTCTCAACACATGAATAGGTGGTTCTCTCTCAGAAAATGAATGCTGGAAGTGTAGGCACGTTCTGATGGCTCTCTCCATGAATGAAGAGTGGGTGGAGGGGTATATATAGCCTCCACACAAAATCTAACCGTTACACAGAACTTACCAAACTCGGTGGGACCAAATCGTGAAACTCGGTCGGACTGATTTAGGAAATAATGTGAGTGTTAGAATTTTCGATGGGACCGACATGTCAGCTTGGTGGGACTGATATGGTTAGGGTTAGGGCATAACGTAATCTTGGTGAGACCGATTACACAAACTCGGTGAGACCAATTTCGGTAATAGACACACAGAGGGTTGGTCAGGCAAACTCGGTGGGACTGATTCGCTCATCTCGGTTAGACCGAAATGTTACGAAAGGGAGACAGTGAGTTTGTATTGCAATCTCGGTGGGACTGATTGCTCATCTCGGTTTGACCGAAACGTTACGAAGGGAAACAAAGAGATTGCAATCCCATCTTGGTGAGACCGAGATCCCTATCGGTGAGACCGAAAAGACTAGCGTTTGTGGCTGTGGCTATGACATCTGAACTTGGTGGCGGCGGATATATGGTTTTGGTGGGGCCGAGTTTGACTTTTGGTTTGGGTCATATGTGGATGTGAGAAAGTAGTTGAGGGCTTTGGAGCATATCACTAAGCACTTTGAGCAAGAAACTCATTAAGCAACACCTCATCCCTTCTTGATAGTATTGGATTTTCCTATAGACTCAATGTGATCTTGGATCACTAAAATGGAAAATGTAGAGTCTTGTGCTTTGAGCTTGAGCCAATTCTTTTGTCCTTAGTATTTTGAGGGATCCACTTTTCTCATCCATGCCATGCCAATCATTGAGCTTTCCTGAAATATTTATCTTGAAATAGCATTAGCTCACTGAGTTATATGTTGTTAGGAATTACCAAAACCACCCAGGGATAGTTGCACTTTCAGTTAGGTTCATGAGGCATATGTATGTTACACCACACTTCAAGCCGATGACGGGGATTCATGCATGCATGTGTGCATAGTTTATGTGCTCAAACTTTAGTTAGGTCTGAATCTCACCATGACCTATACTACGATAACACTAACCAAATGAAGAACCCATGGTAACCTATCTTGTTGTCAGTCAAGGTGATCATGGATGTCCATGCGGGCCCACGAATATATAGGCATGTTGCCGATAACCACGCAAGGGAGTGTACCGTTCGAAGACAACCACTACATGCATATGTATGTAGGTGATGCATGCATGCATTTTTGAATACCATTTCACAACATTGATGTGGCGCGTGCGTCGAAAATCGTACACTAACCCCCCACAGAGCGAGATATGTTCATGACGTGTCATTGTACTAGCCACTTCGACTCGATGGGAGGGATTCATGCGTACACATGCCTGCATGTGTGCTCATATATATATATATATATATATATATATATATATATTGTATTTACAAGCAAAAAAATAACCCCCTCCTAAGTCAAATTAACCACTCTCATTGTCAGGCAAAAAGTAGTGATGGACCAAGCGGGCCCACAAATGGAAAGCATCGATATCGCTAATAACCGCTTAAGTGGGTGTGAGAGGACAACCACCATCGCTTTGCAAGTGGGCCAAACATATGTTGAATATAATACATAAAATGCACAACTTTGATGTGCCACACATGCCTCAAAAACCGTTACCATGCACCCACACACAGAGTGAGGTTCATGAAGCGTAGTACATATGATGGTCCCCTTCCCCCTCTTCGACGCATACTATATGCTCCTACCGTAATACAACCCAAAAAGAATCCTCATCGATGGTGAAATTAATTAACCTCTCCCGATGTAGGTCAAAGTGATGCACATGCATCGACGATGGCCTCATGGGCGCACAGATGGAAGCGTCACAACTGAGTGTCCTAGCTAGGATAACCACCCCATGCATGCATGTGGCGCAAATAGGTGTGTGTGATGTTTGAATATCCATTTTCACAATTTTGATGTGGCACGTGCCTCGGAAACTGATAAGTCCCAACATTGAGTGAGGTTTACTTGTTCACGGACGTGCATATATATATATATATATATATATATATATATATATATATATATATATATATATATATATATACATATATATATATAGACCGTTTATTCTGATAATATTAGCAGAATAACTATTCTGATAACACTTCCGCACTGCACGCTCAACACAAGTGCACTGCATCTTCTTGACGACGGGCACTGCAGTGCTTTCACGGCAGAACTGCTTCATTTTCTGGTGTTCCGCCCGCGTTTTCTGTGTGGAATCGGGTGTTGCGGGATGATTCAGTTTGTGTCTGCGTTTCATTGTAGCTTTATTCTTTCTAATTTATAGGAAAATCTACTAAAGTGCTTGCAAATCGATGGATTTGGCGGACGAGCTTCTCTCTGTTCATTCGTGTTCGCGTCAGATGCGATTTTTTTGTGGCCGGATGTTATTTTTTAGTAGGAATTATTTGGTTGCGTTCATTTTAATCGGTCCGTTCACTCTATAATTTGTTAATTTTTAAGAGTTAGTTTTCAATTCTTTGTTATTTTGATTGTCGCGGCGGGTGAGCTTCGTCCGCTCCTCTGTTCTTGTCGATTTTTTTGATTTTGCTCGTCCATGCGTGTTTGAATATTGTAATTACTGTTGCTATAGGTTTGAATTGATTGTATTGCCGGTATAATTGTCATTTTTTGAATCGCATTCTTAAAATGAAATCTGATGTTGTTCGTCCCGTTGCCGTGTCTTCCGTGCAAAATTTTCGATGGTATTTTCCTATAGTTTAGTGGATGTACAACTTTTAGGCTAGTTATGGAATTGTGAGTGAAATTGGCACCTCTGTTAGTCTATCACATGTCCGCAGTTTTACTAGTTTAATTTTATTTTTTGTGGTCGTGGCATACGTTGTAGTGCACTGCATTTTCTTTAGTAGTGTACTTCGTTGTAGGTGCATTACAGTGGTTATGTCTGCTTATGAGATTTCACCTTTTCTTAGACTGCATTTTGTGTTCTAGATGACTGCATAATATGCATTTCCGTACTGCATTAGCAGTGTTGTTAATGTTGAATTCTGCTATTAGGATGGATGGTCTATTATACACTTTTGTTAGCTGAATAAAAATTATAAGAATTTTTTTGAACTGCATACTATGATAATTGTTCCTGAACATGATATGTTAACTGCAAAGTTTCGACCATTGCTTATTTTTATTATTAGTACCACACTATGTGCTTGAGAGAACTGCATTACTGCCAACAGCAACTTTGTCTAAAAAGGATGATAAAATGAGGCAGTTGAGGTTGCATACATTAAATATGTATCATTCAAATTGTCTGATGGACATAGTTTTAAAAGCATACAACATAATCAAAGCATTAGAAATATTGGTTGCTTCATATTAGACAGCCTAGAGTGCAAATATTGTAAACTTGATGGAGTCTTCTTCTTTGTAGAAAAACATCATGGCCACTTCTCCGACCACAAATCCATTCTGGGAGACAAAATGTTTCCAACCAGTAGTTATGTTGATGCAGTCTTCAGAGTCGATGTGGTAGTCAGCTTGCATGTCTGCATACCCATTCTTGTGTTCTATTTCCAAAGTAACCTTCCCTGAACTTGGAGCATGAAATTTTATTGTTGATGGCAGTTTCTGCATATTGGAATCGGTGGAAAAAGAATTTTATAAGTAAACAGATAATGTTTTTCTTTTATACTTAGTATGATCTGTTTATGTTGACTTAAATAGTTACATATATATTACTGCTATTTTCTAAAGTAGTTCCAATGTATGAACAAACTTATATAGGCAATTGACCACTAGTTTTACTGGGATGTATATTATACTGCAACATGCTTGCACTGCAATGTCAGTAATAGTGTACTTCTCCAGCATGTTAAAATAACTGCAATGCTTATCCACTGACGCTCTTTTTTTTGTTCATGTGTTGGGAATCTGATCCAACTAGTGTCGATACCTGGTGTGGTACTGAAGAAAGATAAGTGGAAGCATCTAGTCTTAATAGCTAACAAATTTGAACAACAATACAAATTCTATTTTGTATTTTTTCTGATACTACTGAACAAATTGATTGAACTATATATTTAGATGTGTATTTGTAGGCTAGATTATGTCCAAAATTGTGAGGGGAAAAACATACCCAACTTTCCTAGAGATATGCGGTTGTGAGGTGATGAAGAAATGGCGCATGAAACCCCCTGTTGGGTATCATCAGGCACCCGAGCATGCTTCACCACTCTGTGTGTGTGAGCTCTAGACCTTCTACATACACGCATGTGTCCACTACCGACGCCATCCTTGCCAAGCACCCGCACTTACAGTCCATGGCGGGTTCAGTGGAATTCCAGAGAAGAGATGTGGATGGGATGAACCCTAGATCTATGATTTGAAGAAAATGAGGAACGGGGGGAGGAGTTGTGTTAGTCTGTAGCACGAATGGATAAGTTTTTATTCAACTAATTGAGCAATTGGAGTAATAAATGGTATGGTTGGTGTTAGGTGGTGGATTGGTTTTGATTCAGTGTACACAAATGCATTTAAGAAGCAACAGGACTGCTTACTTGAAAATAGCAAACTGCATTGTCATATCACGACGAATTGTGAAGCGTGGTTGGGCCTGTGTTTGTGTATGGTATGTAGGATTTTTAAAAAAAATTCGGCGGCCTCTCTTTTTTTTGTTGGCCCTGTGCTCGGGTAGTGAAGACCCAAGTCGGCCTGTGAGCACGGCTGGTTCCCGGTGCGGTGTGTGCGGACTAATGTTTAGTCCCACCTCGCCCACGGAAGGCGCGCCCGACATGTTTATAAGCGCTGGCGAGGCCGCTGTATCGAACTCCTCTTGTTACGTATTTGGGCGCTTATGCATGGCGCTCGCAGCTCTATGCTCCTTGACCTATGGGCCCATGTGTGGCCGGCCCCATGCATTGTGACTCAGAACGACTCGCCTTCTGTGGGCGCAAACCTATTATGGGACTGGCTGGGGCCGGTAGCACCTTGGTGGTCAATTTTTTTTATTTGTATTTTTCTGTCTTAGGTGTTCTTTTCAATGTCTGGGCGTGCACTGCATTGATCAGGGTTCTGTACTGCATGTGCACGCATTCCGTACTGCACGTACATTTCTCATTTTTATGTTTCCGTGTTTTTGGTATTATGTAATCTTTTTTCCGAATGTATGGGAGTGCACTGCTTAGCAAATCATACGCGTAATGCATTGATTATGGTTCTGTACTGCATGTTCATATATTTCTGCACTGCATTGATTATTTACGTGTTTGTGTTTTTATTTTTGTGTTTTTTGCTCTTATGACTTCTTTTGTCAAATTTAGGTTCGTGCACTGCTTTGTTGGTTATGTTAAAATCTCATTTGACACAATCTGTGCTGCATTCGTACACAATATGCACTACATGTGTCCTGTTTGCACACTGCAACTTATTTTTCATTTTGTGCACTACTCGAATCTAATGATACATTAGCAGACAACAGAAAACAAATTTTCACAGGTATTCTGTATGACAACTTCATCACCAGCAAACTAGGTTTAATAGAAAGCAAACTAACATAATCAAAGTTCATCATTACAAGTGATTCTGCATGGCAAGCAAACTAGGTTCAGCACACAAGCAAACTAACGATACATATGCAAACAACATAAAGCAAATTTGATGATAATTCTAAGAGAACGTTGGCATTGTTGGCATTGTTGGTTCAGCACACCATCTTCTTCTTCACCAGTTAGGCTTGTCCCATCCCCAGCTGCTCCTGGCGCGCTTCTTCAGGGCCTCCTCCTTCTCCAGCTTTGCACGGCAAAGGCCATCCTGGGTGAGGGTGATGCGGTTCCATATCTCGTATGCTGCATAGGCATCCTTTGTCACGTACTTGATGTGCCTCATGGACAGAGGCAGGGTGTCCCAGCGCTTGTGCTCGTCGTCGGTGATCTTCTTCTTCATGTTGTTATAGTAGTCGTCGATGAGCATGCCGGAGACGTCTCCAAGGGAGTCCAACGGCTTGGTTGCCTCGGGCACCCTCCACTCCTTCTGGATGTTGACAAAGTTGGCGACCTCCAGCTTGATGCGCCCCAGCCTGGTTTTGTCGTCGTCGATGGAGAAGCCTGCAAAGGTGTACCTGGGGTCGGCGGGGAAGTTGTCGAAGACGGTGCACCTTTCAGAGGCGCTCATTTGGAAGATCAACACCGGGTGATTCTTGCCGATGGAGAGCTGACAGAGGGCGGGTTTCTGTGTTGCTTCAGGCTCGTTGTCGTACTCGAGATCAATGCCGACGATCTTATGGCGCTGGAGGCTAAGGTGGCGCTCGTAGTGCACGAGGGTGATCGCTATCTGCTTCTTGTCATTGGTGTGGATGACGTGCAAATTGGTGTTGCCGTGCGCCTCCACGGCTCTGTCGCCCTTGTACTCGTTGGTGAACGTCATCGCTGGTAGCAGGGCTTGGTGCTTTTGGGTTGATATGGGGCGATTTGGTGGGAGCGCAATGGAGACTTGTGTTGTTGTGGGTGAGAAGGCCTTTGCATCTGCGGTCTGAATTTAAGGGGAGGGCGCGGGGTGGGATGGCCGCGTCGGATGAACTGCACGATCACGTTGACGATGCGGTTGTGCAGATCGTGGGTTGGTTTGGCATCTGTGATCGTGAGCTTGTGGCGATGGAACTACTCTGATTGGGTGGTTGTATGCAAACGTGGGTTTTTTTAAGGTGGTTTTATTTTATTTTTGATCAGTCAATTTTTTTAACCGCCACTTTTCTATGCAAACGGGCATGTTGTCATATTTTATATATGTATATTGCGTGACAACATAACTGCATTGCTTATACTTCAGCACTGCATCTTCTACAATATAGAACTGCACTATGTAGGTAATCCGGAACTAGATTGCCATACCGCACTGCATTTTTCTGCCGCCACGTATTTTACACTGCATTGATGCGGCGAACTGCATTGCGTAACGGAATGCACTACAAACTTCTACCGCCATGTACTGCATTTTGTTTTTGCCAGTACTTACTGCAGTCCCTGGTACGGGAGGGGTAGGGAAGGGGGGTGCCCCCCCCCCACTTTTTTTCATGTGTTGCGTACTGCACTTGTTTTTTGCACTGCTTTTTTGTAAGTCATCCGTGCACTGCAATGATCACGGTTATGTACTACATGTGAACACACTCCGTACTACATATATAGTTCTCGTTTTTTTTCGTGTTTTTGCTTTTTTGTAATCTTTGTTTTCCAATGTATGGGACTGCAGTGCTTAGCAAATTAAAATTGTACTGCATTGTTTATGCTTCTGTACTGCATGTTAGTGTACTTCCGCAGTGCATTTCTTGTTTCCGTGTTCGCGTTTTTCTTCATCATTGTGTTCTATGCCGTGTATATGCTCATCTACGTAATGCGGAACTGGATTGGTTTACCGTACTACATCGCATAACAAAATGCACAGTATTTTTCTAGTGTTGCGTACTGCATTTGTTTTTTTTTTCTTTTTGTTTTTTAGTAGTATGTGCGTTTTGATGTGGCGCGGTGTTGTACGGGCTGTTTTTGGGCCGGGCCGTTTTTTGTGACTCTTTTTGCGACACGCAGGCCTCCCACGTATGCCTTCCAGGCTATTCCATTGCTCCGGTTTCAGGGAGAGAGAGACCGAGAACAATCCCCTCTCCTCTCTTGTAGTTTCTCCTGAGGCATCTCTCCCTCGAGCAAAACCGCCGTCGCGCGCAGCAACCGTCGTCGCCCGGGGAACCGCCGCTCACAAGAGGTCCTTATTCCGGCATTCCGCGTCGCTGTCCGCTTCGTGAGCCCTTGCCGCTACTCTCCCGCAGCCCTTTCCTGTATGTTCCCTTCGCCGTCCCCTCTTCCCCCTTCCCGCTGCCGTCGCCGCACCCTTTTTTTGGTACGTTCTACTTGGCCTCGGTCTTGATCGTCCCCTTGTCTTGTTTTGTGCTTCTCGTAGTTGATGTTGCTCTTTTTGCTTGTGTAATTTTTCTGTAGGCAGTCGATTTCATCTTGTTTTGAAGTCGATAGTCGTGTGTAGCAATGTGGATATAGGGTTTCATGAGATTTTTGCTGATTTTGTTGCTTATGTCTGTCACTTTGTCCTTGTGTTGCAGGGAAACGCCATGTCTTCGCCGAGCAGAGTGGGAGAAGGAGTTCAGGGTATGTGGAGTGCTTATTTTAATCTTTGTTTATTTTGTTTGTCTTTTATCTAGTTTCCTAATTCATCCTCCATAATGGTTTATGCTATGTTAGTTGTCAGCGTTCGTTTGCATTATTTTTGTCATGTGATGTTTTGTAATTTCTGTTTTCTGGTTGTTTTCGAATCCAGTAGGTGATTGCAGTGCTCATAATGATACACCAATTGACTCTTCTTGTCCCAGTGGTAAGGATCATGGTGTCGAGGGAGGACATCAAGTGAATTCGTCGATTGAATCTTCTCCCATAAGTGTGGCCCTTCCTTCTGGTATGTGATTGACTTGTTTATTTTTTGTATATGCTGGTTGCTTGATGTTTTGTACAAATTGGTGTTGCCTTGTTTTATCTAGTCTGACATTTTGTTGTGAACAACCTGAAGTTAGTGTATGCAGCACTGCATTTATTTGTATATGTGAACTCCACTATATGTATGTGTGAACTGCATTGTTGTTTTATTCAAGTTTTTTGTACAATGCATTATTTTTTGTTTTGAGTTCATGGTTGGAGCACTACATTTATATGTCTAACTGTACTGCATTTGTTCTTTTTGTACACTTTTTAACGAGCATAGTCAAACTTCATTTTGACGCAGTGTCTGTTTTCCATGCTGGGGCTCCTGGGTTTGAGGAGGTTACTCAATTGATTGACCATTATTTTGCAGAGGATAATGTTGGTGTGAGCTTTGATCAGAGACGTCATGTCTTGTCTGAAACACAATCGCAGTCTGTTGATGGTATAGAGGAAGTTACATAGGATTGGATGGTCTCGGAACAGCTTCGTCAATATGAGTTGAAGCAAAGCAAGAAGAAGTTGAGGTTTGAAACTAAGTCAAAAGAGTGTGAGGAGAAGGATAAGCAGAGGAGATCTACAGATGGTGGCAAGGGTGGCAAATTTGGCAAGGCGAAGCAGCCTTCTTTGCAGAAGAAGAGGTTGAGTATTGTTGCTGAGGAAGGTGGTACACCTCGGCGGATTCCACGCGTTTCTGGAATGAAGAAGAATCTTGGAAAGAGAACTGCTGAAGCTGGTGGAAATGATGATCCTCAGCGCAAGCGACTACATGTCACTGAAGGTCCCAACTCTGATGACGACGACTTTGTCCATGCTGATTTTATGAAGGGTGTTCGTCCTTGTAGATGCAAAGACTGTGGTTCATCTAAGAGTCTACGCAAGCGTTACCGTGATGATGTCGACAAAGATGTTGGTCGTGACTCTGGAGAGGAGGTGGATGCTGCTCCAAAGGTTTGTTGACGTGCACTGCATTTGTTTCCTTCATTGTTATTCTTTCCATATTTTCTATGTCTCTTTTTTTATTGCTAGTCTTCTAATGTGGACTGCATCTCCTTTTACACAGAGGAAGAAGTCTAGTAAGAGCAATGCAACTGAAGATGATGCTAAGGGAGATGATTCTCGATTTAACAAGACCGTGCGGTTGTCTCTCCCCACTGTTTGCAAGGTTGCTTCTTTGTTGAAAGAGGCGCATTGTAGCCGCATTAGGGATGCTGGATTTGGTGTTGTCTTTGATCTGACAGTGAAGAAAAATGTGTCACGCATTCTTATGTGCTATCTGATGGGAGTCATTGACCCTGCCACCATTGTAATGGACTTTGGGAATGGCAGGGTTCTTCGAATCAATCATGATGCAGTTCATCACATTTTTGATTTACCTATGGGACGTCACACTGCACCCATGTCTGCTTCTAGTGGTCATGATGAATCGTTGACTGCCCTCAAGGATGAGCTTGGCTTTGATCGTTCAAAAAGTATAGGTGTCAAAGACTTGCTTGAGAAGTTGAAGGTGTTGGTAGAGGAAGATGATTATGTGACTGTTGACCTTTCTGTGAAGGTGTTCTTCCTGATACTTTACCAGAATTTGCTATGCCCGGGGCCTGCAGTTCGTTTGGGTAGAGTTGTTGTGATGGTAGAGAACATGGATTATGCTGCTATGGCTCAGATGGACTTTTGCCAGCTTGTTGTTGATGAGTTGCAGGCAGCTGTGGTTAGGTGGCAAACATAAGGCAGCAAGCAGAATTGTGCAGAGGGTTGTGCCATTGTCCCCCTGATTATGTATCTTGACTGCTTGAAGCTTCGCAAATTTTCAGTCATGCACACGTTCACGCCACGCGCGTCATACCTGACGACCAAGGACCTGATGAAGTTGTACAATGAGGATGTGCTTGTGAAGGGAAAGATTTACGTGGAAAGTTACAAATTTGGGAAGCTACCGGTTAGTGCATCTGATTTTTTAATATCAGATTTTTTTTAAAAATGTGCAGCCATTATAAATGTGAACTTTTCTAGTACTCACATGTGTACTTCTCTTTGCATGTTGTCTTTTTTTGCAGTGGAAGGCATCAGGTGACATTGTGTACAACCGTCCTGTTGCAGTTGTACACGGCAGCTCTGATGCGGGGCCTAGAACTCATGCTAGGTTTTATGAGCCTATCTATAGCCAGCTTCCTGCCTGCGATGTTGAGGTGCTGCGTACTCGTGGCTTCATGCCTCGACAGATGTTTGATAATACAAGCTCTTATAAACAGGCATTTGTTGGCGACAAAAAACACGAGGAGATTGATGAGCTTCTTCTGAAGGTTTTGAAGCTGACTGATGATTTGCCAACCGCTGGTGACAGGTTGAGGACACTTGCTGGTTTTGTCCCTGTTGGCCATGGCCCACGAGAAGAAGATATTGTTGCTGATCACAATTTCGATTGTGGCATGATTGAAAGCCTGAAGATTGTAGTGACTAATGTTCGGTCTTCGTATGCTCAATTGAGACACTCACAGGAAGAAAAATGCGGTCGGTATGAGAAGGATGCTAGGCATATTTTGGACGAAATGACCTGTCAGGACGCTGGTGTTGGCGGTGACAATGTATGTTCTAGGTTTTTTGCGGCTTTGAACCTCTTTCTTTGTGTAATATGTTGACTGTTCCTCACTAATTTTGTTATTTTTTGTTATTGGCTGGAGTGGAATCTTCTAGTGTCGATGGAACTAGAGACGATGGAGTTGGTCAGGTACAAATACTCCTCCCATGTTTGTTCTGCCATGCGTCCCTTTTTCTTTGAACTTGCATTGGTTTGCTTCCCATTTTATTGTTTTTTAGTGTGTACTTCACTGTTGTGAAGTGTGTAATGCGTGTGCATAGTTGAAGTTTTTTCTTTTTTGGTCGGTACCATCTTATTTCTTGTTTTGGTTGTTCTATGCCCATAGACTGATGTTGCTGCTTGTGATGTGCACAAAGAGACCTACGATGGCTCTGGGAAGGATGAGGTCTTGGCTGATGCATCGTCCCCTGTGGATGTTGTAGCTGATAAGGTATAGTTGTATTACTTGTTCTGTTAGTGGGTTGTAATCTAATTTTTCATTTACATATGTTAGCTGCAATAGTTTTACATGTGTGAGCTTCATTGTTTGACAGAAGTGAACTGCAGTATTCAACATAACTGAACTGCAGCGTTTGACAAAGTGAACTGCAGTTTCTTTTTTACGTATATGTGGGTTGCAGTTGTAGTTGTGTTTGACACACGTGTGTTGCAGTTGTTTTGCATATGTGGACTGTAGTTGTTCTGTGTATGTTGTCAGCAGTCTTTGACATAAGTGTGCTTTGTGTTGTTGTGTTAATTATCTCCCATGCTCATTTTTGTGTTACTGAGTGTTTTTCAAACTTTCCACAGGTTGGAGAAGAAAACGTGGAAGTTCACGCTGATGTGAATCAGGGCAGTTGTGCTGTTGATGGCCGTGGCAGTGTCGATGCTTCTGCATCGGTTGCCGTTGACTGTGCAGATCCTTTTGTAGCTCAAGGATCCCATGATGCTGTTCCCAGCAGTCGGCATGAAGATTCTGATGTTGGCATTGTAAAGCCACTGGAGAATGTTGCCCCTGCTGCTAGTGTTGTTGCTTCCCTGTCTGTCTGGTGTCCAATGATGTTCCGGAAGTATCGAGAGGGGAGCCTCATGTGGCTGAAGTATCTAAGGACGTTGTTGTTGACCAGACTGTTGTAAATCCAGAGAATGCTGATGTTGCTGCAGAAGGGCAGTCCAATGAGGTTGTGGTGGATTCGTCACAACCTATGCAAGAAAATATTTTGCTCAGCTTTGAAGAACAGCAACCTGAAGACTCTAA
Source organism: Triticum aestivum (assembly GCF_018294505.1). NCBI lineage: Eukaryota > Viridiplantae > Streptophyta > Magnoliopsida > Poales > Poaceae > Triticum > Triticum aestivum. Next base: position 288,481,127 of record NC_057813.1, on the reverse strand, counting down.
GACTGAAGGCAAGAGTTTTTTTAATAGTGCAGTTTGAAGTTTTTCTCATTCATGTTGTTTATTTACAATGGTATCTGTATTAGATGTTTAATGATAAGTGAAACTTGATCTTTTTTCAATGATTTTCAAAATAGCTAGCAGAATTTCCTTATCTTAATATTTAAACTCCATTATTTGGATAAGTGAACTTCGTCTTTTTTATTAGAGATGATGAACTTCCTGTTGTGACACCGTCGAGCATTGATCCAGCTCTTCTGAAAAGATATAATGAGTTGTACACTACTGTTACGAGGGCTCGGAAGGACAAGAAGAAGAAGTATGGTTTTTTAGAAATTGTTTTGTTCATATCTATTATCTAATTTTGGTATTTACCCCTTTTTCTTTGTTGTTATTTTTTTAGTATCTTACATTTCAGTTTTTCATGAAAAATTCAGGGACATGATTGCTTTTAAAACTGAGATGGGTGATATTAGCATTGGCGAAGTTGGCCAATCCTTTTGGGATAAAGGGATGCTCACTACAAGGCTTGTAGATCTTGGGGTTTCTTTGCTGGTAGATAAGTTTAAGGCATCTCCGACAATGGTTGTCCCGTACCATATTTGTGTAAGAATGCAGAAATTTTTGTTTTATTTTTTGATTTTCTTTTCTTATTTCGTGCGATGACTTGTTTGCTTGAGCACTATTTGATTTTTGGTTTTGTCTATGCAGACAAATATTTGGAATGGCGGTACTGTAGGCAGGAGTGTTAAAATGATGTTCTCCTCAAAAGTCGTGGAGCGTGTTGATAAGAAGGATATGGTGAGAGACATTTTTATGTGTTGAAAACTATATTTTGTCTGTTTGTTTTTTATAGTGTTCTGTTTTTTTCTTCTCATAATAATTATATTTATTTTTTTGTGCTTCCAACATGTCCTTTTTGCAACTTTTGATCTGCCAGATACGAGGGATGGTGTTGGTCATTATTGTGTAGTTGCGTTAAATGTGAAAGAAAGGCGGTTTGAATTTCTTGACTCGCTCAACAAACCTGGCAGCCCTGATGCGGTCAGGGTTTTTAGGAGGATGGTTAAAAATATCAAGCGTGCATGGAAAGAAGGAAGCTCAAGCTCTGATGAGCCGCTAAATCCTCCTACACTTGATGGATTTGTGTTGAAACATGTCATTGTCCCAATGCAGCCAAATGGGTGCGTTCTGTACAGCCCTTCTCTAGCATACTGCTCAAGTTTTTTTTCACTTCATTTTTGCAAAACTGATGTTTTTTATTCTTTTTATTGCAGGCATGATTGTGGGTTCTATATGTTTCAATTCTTGCAGACCTGGGATGGTGTTCGAGTTGCTAAGTTTGGGGTGGAACACATTAGCTACATCAGAAAGGCCATGCTCTATAGCTGGCTAACATCGAGGAAGTGTTGCCTTGATTTAACATCTCTTCTAATTTTCGCAGATAAAGGTTGTTTTATTGAACTTCTTTATCCTCCCTTTATTTATTTATTTGTCTACTGCTTGGTTCTGCTTGTTTTATTGTCAAGTGAGTTGCATTGTTCTTTATATGTGGGTTGCATTGTTATAGAGGAGTGTGGGCTGCATTGATGTATACTAGCGTGCTGCAATGCTGTAGACAAGCGGACTGCATTGGTGTAGACAAGTGGGCTGCATTGCTGTAGACAAGTAGACTGCATTGATGTAGACAAGTGGACTGCATTGCTGTAGACAAATGGGCTGCATTGCTGTATACAAGTAGATTGCGTTGATGTATACAAGTGGGATGCATTGCTGTATACAAGCGGGCTGCATTGATGTAGACAAGTGGGCTGCATTGTTGTATAGAAGTAGACTGCATTCCATTTTTCTGTATACATGTTTTTTGGTTTTTGTGTTTTGCGTTGAGTGCTTCTATGTTTTTTATGCATGTTTTTAGGTTTTGATGGGGGACTTCATGAAGGCTGTACGTCACTGTTTGAGTCCCAGGGTTCCGAGGTGGTTATGGAGGATTGTGTCATTGAAATCTCTCCAGATAATTCTGGTTCTTTGGCTGTAGATGGTTTGAACACAAATGTGGCGTCTGGACCTGATGGTGGAAGTGTCTCTCGACCTAGCTCCACACACGATGTATATGATGTTGATGATGATGATTTTGTTACGCCGTGTGCACGTGTCACTAGGACTAGCAGTGCAGCAATTAATCGTCCTCCTTTGGATGAGATTGAAGTATTTTCGAACAAGAGGGCAGGTGAGAGGGCTTTTAAGTTGAGATGCTCTATAGAGAAATTGAAGCCTCCGAGGTTCAAATATATTGTTGAGGCGATTAAAATAAAGGATCTTGTTCTCACCAAAGTTTTTGTAACCAAATGCCACGAGTAAGTTTTATGTGATGTGTGTGCCCTTCATCCTTTTCGTGTGTTTTCATTTTAATTCTATTTTTTATTGATCCCATCTGTGTATGTTTACTGCAGGAACGCGTTCTTTATGGTGCAAAGTCCTTTTGGTGATGTCGATACTTACAATGTCCACTATATCTATGATACGTTTGGTAGAGGATCTTTAATGGATTCGTATCTCATGGATTTTGTCATCAAGTACTGGAAGCAAGACCCTGAATTGGGTTTACCTTATCAATCCGGTGAACGTGTGCTACTTTCACCTTTATTTATCACGGTAAATATTTGCTGTCATTCTTTCCTATTGCACTGGATTTTTCACGTCCATGCCTGCTTGCATTGTTTATTCTTTTTTTGCATGTCCTTTTTTTCTTCTTTTTTCTGTGCAGTACGTTCTTCAAATGGAAACCTTTGTGGCGAGAGATAGCGACGGAAATCTTGTGTTGCCAGTTGTGCATAGCTCGTTTGTTTTAGAAGATGCAGTTAAGCAGTTCAAGATTTTTGTGAGCGATGACACAAACCTGTTGGATGCAAAACTGGTAAGTTCATTGTTTTTTGTCATTTATTTTTTCTTGGTTTGTTGCATTTTTTATAGTTTTTTTGGAACAGTGGTCCTGGTGCTACGTGTCTGAAAGAACTTTTCATTTCATTTTTGTTTTTTTGATGCGAACAGATTATGTTGCCGCGATCCAATGATGCTCATTATTCCTTATACACGATGAACCAGTATCATCAGACGCTTGATATCCATGACAGTAGGAAGTACACTGGCCATGCTATCTCACGACAAGGTGGCGCAGGACTGACTACCACGCAGATTCCACTGAAGTGGTATGTTATTTTTTCTTTGCCAAGCGTAAAGCTTTTTTTGTGTTTCTCGTACTGCATTTTTTTCATAAACTGCACATGCAAATTTTAGCATACATAGAACCACAATTGTTTATGTAGTGCACTGCAACATATGCGCGACAGAACTGCATTTTTCTCACACCCCCAATAATCTGTGTAAAAAAGTGTAATGGGAATTGACCTTGTGTGCACTTAAAAGAGGGATTGTCTAGACGTCTAAGAACAACTTTTTATATATTTTTGGTTTGTCTTAATCGGAAATTTGATCCATGATGATGTGTTATTTTTTCCTTGTGATTTCTTTTTTTTTTTGCCAGATGAGGAGGATGACTCAGCTGCTGAAGGCGGTTTATGGTGAAAAAATGTATAAATCGAAGAACCAGCCTGACTAGGTTAAATTGGCAGAGAAGCCCTCTTACACGGTCGTGCCAGCGCAGGGAGTAAATGAGTGCGGAATCTATGTTCTGAGGATGACGCAGTTGTATGACGGCCAACGTCTAGTTGAGAAAATTTTGAAATCCGACGTAACACCTTCTCTGTTTTCTTCTTTTTCTTGTTACCTTTTTTATTATTTTAATTTTTTCACTTGTTTGTTCTTTATGACAACCTTTTTTTTAATCACTGGTCTGCATTTTTTTTGTATTTTTCTTTTTTCAGCCTCCTGTTGAAGATTGGAAGGCGGAGTACATGTTCCAGCTGCTGTTCAATCCTTCGAACATGTTGTGTTATGAAGACATGCCGCTCGAGCTACGTGATATGATTGCGGACCTCGGGCTCACTTCCATGATGCAATCGCAGACGCAGTAACAGTCATTTGGGCACATCTTTTCTACTAGGGGGCAAAAGCCTGTGCGTCGACAAGAACTAGGGGTTTGATGTTGTGTGTGTGTGTGTGTGCTGACTAAGGTAGATAATGTACGAAAAATACTTGTTTTCTGTTGCTGTGTTTTTTCTTGTTCTTTTTTGCAGCAGTATATGTGGATGAATTTTGTATGTGTATGTGTATTTTATATAAATAACTCATATTGTATATATAAGTGTATATTTTTATTTTTTGTTGACGACGATGTTCTGTGTGAGCTGGCATTTGTCACGCCTATATGTATGGCATGTGTTCAATAAACTGCATCGCATTTGATGCCGAACTTCTTTGTTTAACAAAAAGCACTGTATTTTTTTGTCTACAAGTTCAACATTGCACCTGTGTGCATGCCGAAACTGCATTGCTTCATGATACCGCACTGCTTTTTTTGCGAAACAAAACGCACTGCTTCTACCTATAGTTTCGTTTTGCAGTTTGTTTTTTATTGTTTGTATGGTAAGGTAGACGGGGTTGGGGGGGGTTGCCACCCCCCATTTTTTTAGTTGTCTATATATTTGTATTGCTCCTGTACGCACTGCGTGCGTTAGCGCGAGGCCGAGCAGGGGGTGGGGAGGGGGGTCGTGACCCCCCCTCCCCATCCCCCTGCGACGCCGAGCCTGGAACGAGCCGGAGCAGGCGGCGACGTAGCTTGCCGTGGCGCCGCATGCATAGGCGAGTCCGTCACACCCCGTTGCCCCATGTCTATCTTAGGGGTGTGGCTCTGGGGTTGCGTGCGTCCCATTTATTGTAAAAACAGAATGTCCGCACTGCGCGTGCCAACCAAGCGCACTGCATGCATTAGCGCGAGGCCGAGCAGGGGGTGGGGAGGGGGGTCGTGACCCCCCTCCCCATCCCCCTGTGAGGCCGAGCCTAGAACGAGCCGGAGCAGGCGGCGACGCGCCTTGCCGTGGCGCCGCATGCGTAGGCGAGTCCATCAGACCCCGTCGCCCCCTGTCTATCTTAGGGGTGTGGCTCTGGGGTTGCGTGCGTCCCATTTGATGAAAAAACAGAATGTCCGCACTGCGCCTGTCAACCAAGCGCACTACGTGCGTTAGCGTGAGGCCGAGCAGGGGGTGGGAAGGGGGGTCGTGACCCCCCTCCCCATCCCCCTGCGAGGCCGAGCCTTGAACGAGCCGGAGCAGGCGGCGACGTGGCTTGCCGCGGCGCCGCATGCCTAGGCGAGTCCGTCACACCCCGTCGCCCCCCTGTCTATCTTAGGGGTGTGGCTCTGGGCTTGCGTGCGTCTCATTTGATGGAAAACAGAATGTCCGCACTGCGCCTGTTAACCAAGCGCACTGCATGCGGTACCGCAAGGCCGAGCAGGGGGTGGGGAGGGGGGGTTATGACCCCCCCCCCTCCCCATCCCCCTGCGAGGCCGAGCCTGGAACGAGCCGGAGCAGGCGGCGACGCGGCTTGCCGCGGTGCCGCATGTGTAGGCGAGTCCGTCACACCCCGTCGCCCCCTGTCTATCTTAGGGGTGTGGCTCTGGGGGTGGGTGTGGCTCTTGGGTTGCGTGCGTCCCATTTGATGGAAAAACAGAATTTATGTGGCTTGGTTGCAGCTGGGTGATCAATTTTTCTCCTTATTTGAAGAATTTTTTTTCTTTTTTTGGATGACATATATTTTTGTGGTAGTACAAATGATGTCACTTATACTGCTTTGCACCAACTTTGAATACTGCACTTCGTGTAGCAAGTATTTGTTGGGCACCACACGAAAGTTGTTGCGGCCCTTGTCGTTCTACATTTATGCATGTACCGCACTTCATGTATACACTTTGTGAACTGCCTTATATTTGTGGATTGCATTAATCTTTTCTTTTTTATGTATGAGTCTGTAGTCAGATTACCTAATTTTTTTGTTTAATGTTGTTTTTGAATATGTTTTGTATGTGAACAGTATGTTTTGGCATCACACATTAAATTTTTCAAAGTTGTGTAGATACTTGTTCTAATACAAACTAATTTCTACCAAAGTAATTGATCACAAGCAAACTGACATTGTTTTTACAAAAGATATGTTCGATATGAAGCAACTGACATCCTCAAAAGCTTGCATACATGAAACAAAGAACAACACAACGACTAAAGTAGAGTGAAACTAAAGATAGCCCTGATTTTTTTCTAGTTGTTGTATTGGATTACAGCCTTGTTCTTCTTCTTCTTTGCTTCTTTTTCTCTTTTTGCCCTATCCAGTCCCATTATGACATCATAGATGATTCTCCATGATTCGTATGTGGCGAATGCATCTATTGTTGCATACTTGATAAGCTTTTCTGGCAGTGAGCAAAAGCCCCACAGAGTATGGTCCTCCTTGCGGTTAATTTTTTTCTTCATGTCCTGGTAGTGAATGTCTATCATCCTACCAGCAACATCAGCCAAAGAGTCAAACTTGTTTTTATTGTATGGGTCTCTCCATTCCACCTGAATATCAATGTAGTTGTCGGAGTTGATCTCCAAACCAGATACATTCATCTTGATTTTGTCTCCTTCAATAGCGAATCCGACGAAGGTGTACTCATCATGCATGAGGAATTTGTCTGGTTCCATTGGCCTGCAATATATTTGTATATAGTGAATATAGTTTATTTCTTTAGAACTACCAATATTTGTTTGTTTTTTTCTGAAACTGAACTGCAATATGAATATCTGAATCTGTTGCATTGAGCAGTTGCTAATACTTTGTTCAACATATCTAGTAAATCCGATAATAGATTGCATAAGCAATGCATGTTTTGTGTATGCTTGTATACTTGAAACCTAATTTCATCCATGTTTTGTATGGTAATGTTGCAGTTTTGTATTGTTCAGCCAAATAATTTCTATTTGGTAAAAGAGAATTAAACTGCGTGTATTGCTAGATCATATAATTCAAGAAATGAACACATGAGTGACATACATGGTGCCAGATTAAAACGGTCAATCAATTCATATGCGATGCTTTTCAAAAATGATAACCAAAGTTTAAATATTTTTGGCAATTGCAGTGAAGAAAATTTAAAATCAATATTGACAAGTAATAGTACAGATTGATAGTTATTCTTACCTGTCTTTAGCTGCAGAGATGTGGTAGACAAGGCATTCTTTTTCTACACATAGCTGGAGCACTGCTGCCCGCTGTGGCTTCTCGTAGTGCGTGTACTCGACATCAATGCCGACCAGTTTGACCGGCATTCCGCCGAGCTTCCTCCTGAACGTGGACAACATCTTGTCCACGTCTTTGCCCTTGCTTGTGCAAAGGATGTGGAGCTTGTGATTGTCGTGGAGGTGGACGTCGTGGAGCTCCCTGGTGTACTTGCGGCGCTGCTTGTACAGAGGTACATCCGCCATGATTCTCCTCTGCTCTCTGGTGTTTGTTCTAGAGATAGAGGTTAGTGAAAAGAAAGAGTGGAGAAGAAGATGCAATGGGGTTTTTTCGGAGACGAAGTTGTTCTATTTTTCTCCTCTGCTCTCTGGTGTTTGTTCTAGAGAGAGAGGTTAGTGAAAAGGAAGAGCGGAGAAGAAGATGCAATGGGGTTTTTTGGGGGACGAAGCAGTTCTGTTTTTCTCCTCTGCTCTGCTCTACTCTCCTTGACAGGACGTGGGAGAGGTGGAGGGGGCGATAGCGTGGTGGGGCTCTGTTTGAAGTTACGTGGCAGCTGCAAATAGGTTTTGCTATGAGGAGGTTCTGTTAGTGCGTTGGAAATCCGGAATGTCATCGCCTCTTTTTTCGTGACTAGTTCAATGTATTGGTGCAACTGTCAGAAAATGTGATTATTGTGTTTTCGGTGAATTGTGCAAGCAAGTGCACTTCTTTGCTATCAAAACCGAACTGCTCAGGTCCACATGGTGTACTGCATTATAACGGATTAGGATTCAGACAGATGTAATACAGCTTCTGACAGGATGGATGGTACTGTGGGTAGGGGTGTCGGACTGTTTTGCTTAAGTAACAGGGCTGCATTCTTCATTTTAGCCATACTACATTGCAGAGTGAAGATAACTGCAATTCAGAAAAATAAAATACTTCGTGCTTCCACGTCGAGAACTGCATTGTTGTATGTTGTGGACTGCATTTGTACGCTGGCGATGCGGTTGTGCAGATCGTGGGTTGGTTTTGCATCTGTGATCGTGGGCTTGTGGCGATGGAACTTATCCGATTGGGTTGTTGTATGTGAACGTGGTTTTTTTAATGTGTTTTTATTTTATTTTTGATCTGTAAAATTTTTTAACCACCACTTTTCTGTGTGAATGGGCATTTTGTCATGTTTTATATATGTATACTGCGTGACAACATAACTTCATTGCTTATACTTCCGCACTACTTCTTCTACAATACAGAACTGCAGTTGTGTCTACATGTGTGTACTTCATCTTTTTTGCGTGTCCTTGCTATAGGCTTTGGTGTGTTTTTCGTTGTGTTCTATATCGTGTATTTACTCATGTAGGTAATGTGGAACGGGATTTCCATGCCGCACTGCATCGCGTAACGTAACGCACTGCATTTTTCTACCGCTACATATTTTGCACTACATTGCTACGTCGAGCTGCATTGCGTAACTGAATGGACTGCATGCTTCCACCGCCATGTACTGCATCTTGTTTTTGCCTGTACTTACCGCAGTCCCTGGTACGGGATGTGTAGGGGAAGGGGGTGGGGCCCCCCCACACACACACACAAACACACACTTTTTTTGAACTTATTGTTTTTTCTTAGTCGGCCTTGTTGGGCCTGTGTTCGGGTAGTTTAGAGACGCATTTGGGCCCAAGTTGGCTTGTGAGCACGGCTGGTTCCCGGTTCGCTGTCTGTGCGCTCTAATGTTTAGTCCCACCTCGCCCGCGGAAGGCGCGCTCGACCTATTTATAAGCTCTGGCAAGGCATACCAGTCGAACTCCTCTGGTTACTTATTTGGGCGCTTATACACAGCGCTCGCAGCTATATCCTCTCTGACCTGTGGGCCCATGTGTGTCCGGCCCCATGCATTATGACTCAGAACGACTCGCCTTCTTTGGGCGCAGACCTACTACGAGACTGGCTGGGTCCGGCTCACCTAGGTGGTCAATTTTTTTCCTTTTGTATCTTTTTCAATGCTGGAGCGGGCACTACTTTTTTAGTAAATCATCCTTGCACTACATTGATTTAGTTTCAATACTGCATGTGCACGCATTCCGTACTGCACGTGTTTTGTGCTACATTTTGTGTGCACTGCATGGGTATCATTTTTCTTTATGGTTTTTCCTCTTACGTATATTTTTTTTAGTGTACGGGTGTGCACTGCTTTTGCGCCTTATGCGCACTGCATTCGTCATAGTCCTGTGCTGCGGGTGTACACATTTTGAAGTGTGTGCATCCTTCTTTGTGCCAAAAAAGTTGTTACTGACTATGCCAATGCTGCGACATATAGTGCACTTCATGCACACATATAGTGAACTTCCTTGTAGGAATTTGGAGAACTGCACACATAAAATGGTTGTGGGTTATAATTTTTTAGAGTATTATTATTTAATGATCTGCGGTTTTGTTCGTGGTAACATAAGCCTTTATTGATTGTCCTTTATTCCTGGGAACATAATTTCAATAAGTCCCCTTTAATTTTCAGTTTTGACCTTTTTGCATTCCTCTTATATAAATGAAGGCTAACTTATACCCTTCCTTTGCATTCCATTTCTCCTCTAGCCGCAAGTTCTCTCCTTTCTCGAGCCTATAATTATTTTTTTGCTTTTCTAGGTTTTTGTTGCGATGGCTCCAGGCCCCTGCATGTATCTCTTCTGTTGCGGCCATGGTTGTGGTGTGCCGAGGCACTGCAATTGTTCAGCTTGCTCGCAGGCCCGTCGTGCTCATCGTGGTGGGAAGGTATTGTGCCGAACTGGGCGAGCCGAGCAGCTTGCATATGGTACAGTATTCACGGAAGGATTGGATATGGGCCAGATCAACGTTTCTGCGTTCTATTCTGCGTTGCTTCGACGTGGCCTTGGCTGCACGAGTCCTTTTGTCCATCAGCTTACGCCAACAGATGTGGAGACTCACTACAAGATAGTATGTTTCGTTAGATATGTTTTTTCTTTGTCTTTTTTTGTATAATTCCATTGTATTCTGAACTTTTAGTATTTTAGGGACGCACTTTTTTTTTGTTTTTTGAAGTGTACTGCAATGTGTTATTTTTTGCTTGTGTGCATGCAGATTGTGTTTTAGTTTACATGGTTCCAGTATGTGAATTGCTTATATATTAGTTGAGCACTACATGTTTCCACATTTTTTCCAATTTGTATGGTGTGTACTACATGTAGCTACTGTCCAATACTGCATGATAGTTCTAAGCGTACTGCATATTTGCAAGTTCCATACTACATATTGAAATGCGTTTTATCTGTACTGCTTGTTGTAGTGTTGTGCACTTCATCTAGATCTATGCACAGTATGAGAATTGTACTGCTAGTATCGTTCTCAAAAAGTTTTATTATTTTTTGCAGAAAATTCCTCAACGAGCTGTAAGGTATGTCCGGCTCAAGATGAAAGGAATTCTTCAAGTTGTTCTCGGTAATGGATACCTCAAACCAGCCAAGTACAGTGTAGGCGTTGATGGGAGGCTGTGTCTGCAGAAAGGGTGGAAGGAATTTGTCATTGAAAGTGGCCTGAAGTCTGAGGAAGTTGTTGTCCTCAACTTCTTTGAACTCGAGGATCATACGGTTAGAATCACGTTTGACGTGATTGGCTAAGGTTACAAGGTTGATTTGTAATAAGTACTTTTGCATGTTGAACGCTTTATCTTTTTGACGTGTTTTATAATAAGCACTTTTTGTGATCTCAACCGCTTCAATTATTATTCTAAACTTTGTGCTGCCAGTGAATAACTCATAGTCAACGGGAAATTTGTGTTTACATGATTACAATATGTGAACTGCTTATATATTAGCTGAGCACTACATGTTTCCACATTTTTTCCCAATTTGTATGGTATGTACTACATGTAGATAGTCTCTAGTACTGCTTGATAGTTTGAAGCGTACTGCATATTTTTTTGCAAGTTCCATACTGCATATTGAAATGCGTTTTATCTGTACTACTTGTTGGACAGCAGTGAGCTAACATCATTTTTTACATGGTTTTTGAATCAAAATGTGTCAATGTTTTACTCTAGACTGCTATATATATGGTATACTTTATATACCATTTTCTCTTTACATGGTTTAGTTGAATAACTCATAGTCAACGGGAAATTTGTGTTTACACAAAATTTAAACTGATACATAAGTCATAGAGATAAGTAAAGTGCTATGCATATGATTTATTTATTGAAGTTCACCTATTTGGTCGTTAACCTGCTGCTTCTGCGCGGTGACTGGAGCATGTCTAATTTCGCACTTTCTTTTGTTTTCGTGGCGGTGTTGTCTCTGCACCTTTGTGTTTGTAGCTCCTCGCGTGCTGGTTGATGGCTACTTTTGTTTTTCAGTGATGCGAACTGCATCCTTCTTTGTCCCTTGCGTGCTGGTTGATGGCTGCTTTTGTTTTTTCAGTGATGCGAACTGCATCCTTCTTTGTCCCTCGCGTGCTGGTTGGTGGCTGCTTTTGTTTTTCAGTGATGCAAACTGCATCCTTCTTTGCTCCCCGTGTGCTGGTTGTTGGCTGCTTTCATTTTCTAGTGCTGAGAACTGCATCCTTCTTTGATCCCCGCGTGTTGGTTGATGGTGGTTTTCATTTTCCAGCGATGTGAACTGCATCCTTCTTTGCTCCTACCTTGTTTTTTGAAAGTTGTGTTGTTCTCGGTTTTTTCTGTACAGCAGCATTTCCTTGGGGTGGTCTTGTTGGCATTGTTTCTTCATGTTCTTCGTCCTCTTCACTCTCTTCACTCTCTTGTTCCTCTTCATCATCCTCATCATCTTCATCATCTGTTTCTTAATAAGCCATTGTTTCTTCAGTTTCTTCATGTTCTTCGTCCTCTTCACTCTCTTCTTCTTCCTCCACTTCTCCATCTGCTTCTTCATAAGCCATTTCTTCTTCAGTTGTGTCACCATCTTCTTCTTTGATCTCACCTTCTTCGCCTTCCTCATTTTTTGATCTTTTTCTTTTTCTTTTGAGGCAGGTTCTTGCATTGTGTCTCTTCCTCTTTTTGCAGATGCTACAACGTCTCGGTTTCGTCCATTTCTTAGTGTTGTGAGTGGAATTTCTGTTTTGTTGTGCATCGCCATGTCCTTGTTTTTCTTGTTCATTTCTTTTTGTACACGTCCTGGAATTGTGGCCGCTGATTTCATTACATGTTATGCACATTCTTACTCCCAGTGGGTGACCATCACTATCCACCTCAGGCTGTGGCTTTCTGTTTTTGTCATGATTTTTCTCCTTGCATGCCACTTTTTTCTGGATTGCGTCGCCCCCTTTCTTCCTCCCTCTTGTGTTTGAAACAGGAGGTGGAAGAATTGTTTCTTTTTTGATAGCACCAGTTCCGTTGCGTTCAGTATTTTCTACTTGCTCGGCATTATTGTCATGCTGGGATTTCTCTGCTTGCTTTAGTTTTGCTGCTTCTTCTTCTTCTTCGTTGAGCATGTCAACTTCCTCGGTCAGTGCCCTCATACTAGACAATGCTCTGTGGCACCCAGTGTCGGACCTTGTAGCTCTGTTTGCAAGGTCCATTGTTGTTTCTGTCAGCAATTTGCTTCAGCAAAAAAGTAAGGTTCCATCTGGTGAAGTTTGTTCATAGTCTCTTCTGTCAAATGTTGCATCTGATCTTGCGTTACGGGTGTATCTCTTCATGATGTACACCTCGGGAATCTTGAGTACTCTCAAATGAGAAAGCATGCATAAAACATGGACGCAAAAGAGCCCTGCAGACAAACACATGATTTTCTTTTATTTTTTTTGTAAGTGAACTGCACGAAATTAGTAAATACATATTTTTTTTCGTTATTTGTTCGTTTTTAAAGAAGTGAACTTCATTTGGTTTTGTGAATTACTTATGCATGTGGACTTTTTAAAGTTCAGTAAGTGAGCTTTCGTGCATGACTATCTGAATCTAGAAATTTTTTTGCTAGCAGTCTCACTTGTGTGTCCAGAGTTTGCACTCGCATTCGTAGACACCTTTCTCTTCATTGGCGACCACTTGGAAATTATGCCTTGCCTAGTCAAATGCATCCGATCTGTTGTAGTGGTGTACGAGATACTTTGTCGGGTTATGAGGGCACCATTCTGCTCTGAATGTAGTGCTACGGTAGAGTGTTTCTTTGAAATCTGCAAACACTGCCCTTGTATACACTTTTAATAGCTGAACTTCGAACCCAAACTTGGTTGTTGTTTTTACCTCTGACTGCATGATTACAAATGCACTGTTACGAACCAGAGAAATGAAAAACTTGTTTGTTTTTGTAGTCATATTTTAGCAGTTTTTGATTGACATTTTGTTTACCTCATTTGCTACTGTCTTTGCATGCTCGACGGCCTTCCTGGTCTGAATGCACTTATCCACCTGCTGAGCAAACATATGGAGGTCATGCTTCTCCCTGACAAAAATTTTCTTCAGTATGCGGTTCATGCTCTCGCTTCTCTGTGTGGAAGTCATCCGAGCACAGAAAATTTCCTTCTAGTAAGCCGAGATCCACTCGTGCCTGTCATCCCACAGTGAATTCATCACTTCGTCATCTTGCAAGTTGTACCTCTGAATGAGGTTCCTCCATGCTTGTTCAAATTCTGACGGCATTAATGGGTGGTTCAGCACCGCATTGAGTTCATCCTTGAGTTTCTGATGCGCCTTATACAGCAAGGCAAGGTGGTCTTCGTACTTCTTCATAATATCCCACCGACACAGCTTATGCAGAGTTTGTGGGAGGATAGTTTTTAATGCTGCCTTCATCGAAGAACACTGGTCTAAAAATGGAAAAACAGTGTTTTTTTATTAAGTTGTTTGCGTGTGTGCAATATAGATGGAAGAAACATAAGTGCACCAAAACAAACGTAAGTACGCAGGTGTTTTTTTTGTACCTGTGAGCATGCAGATTGGCGGCTTGTAGTTCATACACCTTAGAAAGGGTTTGAAAACCCACTCGAATGATGGTATTGTTTCATCTCGCACGAGTGCAACAGCAAATATGGTGCTCTGTAGATGATGGTTCACCCCCACAAACACTCCCAGCGGCATGTGGAATTTGTTAGTTTCATACGTCGTGTCAAATGTAACGCAGTCTCCAAAATCTTCATACGATCCTTTGCAACTTGCATTTGCCCAAAAGACATTTCTTACACGGTTATCTGCATCAACGTCATAATCATAGAAGAACTCTGGGTTTATCTTCTGCATTTTCTCGAAGAAATCCAGAAGTTTCTTGACATCATCTTCAGACTCTTCTCTGGCAAACTTCTGTTTCCTGCATTTTCAGACACAATGCAAACTCATCACATCAAACAGGAAATAATTACCGACAGAATACTCAAGAGGATATGCTCTGTTACGTGCTTACTTGTTTACCCAGTCGCGGCTAGTATGTCCCATGTACTGCAGACCACAGGACATATGCGACAGCATCGACATCATCTGAGCATGTGTGTGGTTGTCTAGTTGCATGTCTTTCACTAACTGTTCTATCAAAGGATCGTATTTTTTCTGCGATCGCATGTGCAAAAGCATCCCAGGGCTTTCCAGCATCTTGTGATTGTGGTTGAGTTGAACCATTTCTATCACAAATTTGCCATCCTTCCTCTTTTTGACTCTAATCTTTACCTTGCAGCCAATCCTTTTTGATGTCTTCTGACGTACCCGGTGATAATTCGACACAGTCTGCTTGTGCGTCCCTTCTCTTGAGCAGACAATGTAGGCATTTGTCCTGTGTTTTGCCCTCTGGCGTATGCCAAACCCTGCACATCTTGCATAATTATTGTAAAAGTCACATGCCTTGTCGTACGTGGTGAACTTCATTCCAGCAGCAGGTACGAGGTTCAGCGGCATGTTTTTATCATGTATTAATTGCAATGCTCTATGAGATAATTTGTTCTGTTCTGTTTTTTAAATACGAGGAGTGCATACGAGTTTAATAAAGCATTGCAATGTTCCTAAGTTTTTAGAAGAATCCAATGTATTAGATGCTAGGTCAAACATCATAAGAATTATCAGTGTGCACTGCAATGTTATCTGAATGGACTGCAACTATTTCTTTTTTAGAACATGAACTTACATGTGTGTAGAGTCGTTCGCCCGGTGGTGTTTGCAGCTCGCCGGGTTGTATTGGACATGGCGGGGTTATAGCAGATCTGTGTAGTTGAGCATCTCGCGGCGGCAATAGTGAGGAGGATTTGTACCTGTTGTTTACTTTTGACTGAGGTACCGTTGGTGGTCGCAGCGTCGAAGTTGATGCAGCAGCTCTACTTGGAGCTCTATTTTTTGGTGCAGCAAGTGGACGCTGAGCTCTGTTTTGGGGTGCGGCAGGTGGACGTGCTGGTAATCCACTATTGTGATGACGTCTCAATGGATTGGTTTGAAAATTTTGCAGCAGTGGCACATCATCATAGTCATAATCATCATCTGCTGCAACATCGTGTTCAACTGCATCATCATTGTCTGTTCGGACATGCTGTCCAAACATAGTGAACTCGTGCTTATACTCTGGGTTGAGAACTGTTATTGGTTCATCTTCATCGTCATTGTCTTCATCATCTCGTTGGTGAGTGCCTTCCCAGACGAATGTGACATCGTTGTCATCTTCGACTACATCTTCTTCCTGGAAAAAATCTTCTTCCGGAGAGTACTGCACCCTGTTTGTCGTCGTGAAGAATCCTCGAGAAATCTCAGGGGTAACCCAGCCAGTATCTCTTTCAGAAGAAGCTCCACTCTTCTGAAAGTTGTTGTTCTCAATGCTGTCAATTATGCACGGCATTCTGTATCTGCTGAACGTCATTTCCTGCACACAAAATGACCGAGCTGCATTGTCAGGTTAAATGAACTGAATCATGTGAATTGCATTGTGATCAAAATGGTACTTCCGAAGCATTGCATGCTGACTGCATCACCCCGCAAGGTGAACTGAAGCAACCGGACTGCATCGTTATCCGTAATGAACCTATACAAGCGTACTGCATAACCGAGCAAGTGCACTGCATTTTCCCCCACAACGAACCGAAGCAACCGCACTGCATAGGTTTTTGTAGGCGCTGTACTGCTTGTATTGCTTTGTCTAGGATAAGTACACTGAGATGGTTGAGGAAGTGTACTGCTTACCTTGTGCTGCAGTGATTTCTCACGTTTACAGGAGGAAGTCCCCTTATCATCCATCTGCACAACTTTGATGTTCGCCCATGCAGTCCACTTGCCCTTCAGAAGTTCATGAGCGGTCTGGGCGTTGCTCAAGGTGAACGGGGAAGGAGGATTTCTTCTGAAGGTTGATGCAGACTTATTCCAAGAAGCTACCCTGAATGAAGCAACCTTGCGCACACTCCTTCTTGCTCGAATTGGTTTGATGTCGAGGCAGCACCAATCCACATCTGATGAAGTACAGCTAATTGCAAGCCCGGAGGAGTTCGGTGGCGGTGCTACCGAGCTGCTGCCGTGGGAGAAGGCCGATAGGCTGGTGTTGCTCGCTGCCTACCGCGTAAGAAGGCCGAGAGGCAACGGGCGGCGTCGCTGCCTGGCCGCCGCAGCGGAAGAAGGCCAAGAGGGGAGGGGCGGCGTCGCTGCCGGCCGCCACCACGGAAGAAGGCTGGAAGGGGAGGGGCGGCGTCGCTCCTAGGCCGCCGTCGCGGGAGAAAGCGGGGAGGGGAGGGGCGGCATCGCTCCCAGGCCGCCGCCGCGGAAGAAGGTCGGGAGGGGAGGGGCGGTGGCGCTCCCAGGCCACCGCTGCGAAAGAAGGCCGGGAGGGGAGGGGCGGCGGTGCTCCCAGGCCGCTGCCGCGGAAGAAGGCCGGGAGGGAAGGGGCGGCGGCGCGATCTGTTGGTGGTGTGCAGAATAAGGCTGGTGTTATTAGAATAAGGGTCTTAAGGGGTGTTATCATAATAGACCCACCCTATATATATATATGTGTGTGTGTGTGTGTGTGTGTGTGTGCTAGTCCCCTCCCACCTCTTCGACGCGTACTATATACCACCGTAACACAAATAAAAACATTCTACCTTGCTGGTCAAATTAACCTGACTACCAACTGTTTGTCAAAGTGATGGAAGACGACCTCGCGGGCCCACAGAAAGCGTCATACGTGAGTATCAAGTGTCGTGTAGGACAACCATCGACTGCATGTGGCCAAAACATGTATGTATGAAACGGTTGTGTAATGTTTTAAATTACGAATTCACGACTTTGATGTGGCACCGGCCTGCCTAACAAAACGCCAACCCACACGGTGGCTCACAACTTGTAGTGTACTACAAGCCACCCCCAGACGCACACACCCACACACACATCGCGAATCCACCGCAACTACGATGCATGTTAAATTAATTATCCCGCGGTGGACATATATATGTTACCAAAGGAGGGATGTTTTAATTTTGAAAAAATTTGAGATCATTAAGACATTTTAGTACATTAATTGATTCATTCTCTATGGGTATAATGTGCAAAAATCAAATTTTAGCTACATGCACACATGACAGTGCACCTAAATGGATTGCAAATACACATGTGTCTCACTGGGTGCATGTTTACTCCCCGTGCAACAGATTTCAAACAATGAGAATCTTGATTTTTAAATTCTAGTACATCCAAAACTTATTTGAAGTTCATGAAACTTATCTTGTTTTCATATGGACACCAATACAAAGATGCATTGTACTTTTTTGGTCAAAATTGAGACCAGTTTTCATGTAATCTTTATCTAATTACAAATGGGAGATTATTAATAATTGGGAACCAATGTCCCAAACGGACTATTTATTCAAACCGTGAGCGTTATACCAAAAATGGATACGTGTCATGCTTTGGTTAAGCAAAAAATAAAGCGGCATCATTAATCATCCAAATAGAAAAACAATATACGTGCCACCACGCGACCCGTGTATCGTGCGAGCAGGCGTGAGTTGACGGGACGCATGCGAGCAGTCCGCTGCGCACGCAGACCGGGAGGCGCGCGTGCAGGTGTGTGAATTAACGGAGGCGTGCTCGCTGCACAGTGTCATCGGGAGGCGTGCGAGTAGCTGTGTGAAATGACGGTAGGCATGCCAGCAGTCTGGTGCGCAGGCTCACCAGGAGGCGAGCCAGCGGTTTGACTGCCGCCCGCCTCTCTCCCACTACTCCATATGAATGGTGCGCCCGAGCGGCCGCACCCCCCATCCTCTCCACACACACAATCCCCTCTCTCTGCTTGCATCCTCGACGCCGCTCTCAGTCATCAAAGTCGTCAGTGTATGAGGATGCCGCCGAAGTGCCCCATCGGAGGGAGTGGCAACACCGGGGCTGCTAAAGCACCGGAGCACGGCGTGGAGATGGAGACAGAGGTTTCCCTCATCCCTGGCGTCAAGCTTCCATAGTCGGAGGCGGAGTTCCACACCGAATCTGGTGATGACTCGGGAAACGACTCCAACAACCACTCTGGCGATGACTCCGACGACGATGGACAACTGGTTAGTCATCTATACCCATTTATGTGTCGAATAAGATCCCAGGGTTTCTCTGGTTACTCCTGCCTCCCCCATTTTTGTAATAGAAATCCTATGGTTATGTTCTCCCAATCCATGAAATCTGAGTAAGTTTCGTTAGATCTATGTAGTGTAATGATTGTTTGAATGGTACAAGTGATAAGTGATTAGTTATTTCATCTGTGGAAATGATTTCTGCTAGTAATCCGACTAGGGTTAGTGTTCGTGCTAATAATTCCTAGCCAGGACTTGACAATTGATTTTGAATGACCTACATATGTTTGTGCCATTATTTTTTTAAAGATTGGGCTGTACATAGATGAATGTGCTTAAAAATCAAACCATAATCTCTGGATATGTATAAATAAACAGCCATAAATTCCTAATCCTACTTCACGGCATGTAATCGTTGATTTGATGCCATTTTTGGCAACTGTCAAATGTTCGCTAGAGATTAGTTTGTAACCATTAATTTGACGCCACATTTTTTAAAAATATTTGTATAGGTGTTGTCTGATGATGTGGACAGCGAGGATGAAGATGTGTAGAGGAGGTACAAGAGGCAAATCCTTAGGGAGCTTTATGCGGGAATGCATAACAGGTGTATTAGGACCTGGAACGGCAGCTATCGATGCCCATTCTGCAATCACAAGCTTGATGACACGTATCAAAGTGTTCTAGCGCATGCAAGAGGATGGGCCGTTGGCTCCTTCAAGAAGAAGTATGCTTGCAGGGTGGAGCACGGCGCGTACGCCGAGTACCTGGAGAAGCTTCGGGATCGTGTCAGCTTGTGAGATGAGATGTGGGATCGAACTCTATATGTACGCTTGAGCATGCTTATTGACGGTTGAACTATGCTTGTGTACGTGTACACTTAATATCTATGTCTGAGTATGTTTAATCTATGTTTACTTATGTCTAACTGTGGGATATGGATGCAATCAGTTCGGTTGATGGAATCTACCTCCGTCCTCATTTATTGGTCCCCTTTATAGTTTGTGTTAAATGTTGACCAAAGATTTAACTGACAAAATGTTAGTGCAGGTCAGCAAAAATTATATCGTTGGATGTGTATTTTAACATAGTGTTCAATGATATAATTTTTGGTGACATGCATAAACATTTCTTAGTCAAATATTTGGTCGAAATTTGGTACAAATTACACAAGGGACCAGTAAACCAGGACGGAGGTAGTACATCAATCACACACGGTTCCCAAAATTGGAACCGTGTGCAATGACTTTCATTTTGCCTGTTGCTTCAATCACACACGGTTCCCAAAATTGGAACCGTGTGCAATGGCTTTCGTTTTGCTTCTTGCGTCAATCACACACGGCTGGCTCTAGCAAACCGTTGCCTTCGAAATTCTTTGTGGGAAAGAAAACCCTCACCACCCAATTCAAAAAAGAAAAAAGAAAACCCTCGTCATCCCCACGTCACAAAATTCTCACCCCCGCCTGCCACCCCATGCCTCCGGTCCCCATTCACACCTGCACAAGCTCCTCCCATCTATTCATGGCACCGCCTATCGCGGCGGTAACCACTTAGCTCAACACCTGCTGCCGCCGCCGCCAAGCTACCGGCAAACCCCACCGCATTTCGCCAATTCTGCTTGCCGCCGCCTATCGCCATCGACTTTCTCGACGCTACTCCCGGTCGACCCAGCTCCGCTCGGTTTGGGAATCTGCCGTACTGAGGGTTTTTTCTCATGGATGACAAGGTAACTAATTTAATGATATATTATCTCATATCTCATCCTAGATCATCTCCCTCCTTTAATCACCCGGCAAAAATCACCGTGAATTCATTTTTATTCGTGCTGATTTGAGGGTTTTCTTTCATTCACAGAGTGTTGTCGGTGGAAAACGACACCTATGGGATCACCGGAATCCCTACTACGGTCGGCAGGCGCGAGGTTGTGGAAAGAGCGGGTCTAGGAGCCAGCACAAAGATCGTTTACCCAGGTTCAGGCCATGAGGATGCGTAACACCCTAGTCCTACTTCGGTATATATTTGAGTGTTCTTGAGTCCTTGAACTAGCTACGGCGTGTGCGTAGTCCAAAAGATCTGAATCCCTCCTCAGTATGCCTCGGGCCTCCTTTTATAGTTCAAAGGGGACGCCACAGTGGCACACAAGAGGTGGAAAGTGTGTACATTGTACAAGCTTATCGCCTGACATCACAGGACAAAATGCATTTAATGCACTACTTAGGTGTCCTCTTGCTTTATCGGGGATGGCAAAGAAGCCCGTCTCATCCGTCGTCGCTTCGCCTTGCTTCGACACGCGCCCAGGCCAATGAGGCGCATAGTGCCATGTAGGCTGGCAGGGTGCTGAGCTGGTACGATGGTAGTGTCTTCATGATGATTTGCATGCCACCACGCAGGTGCTTGATTAGTTGGTCTAGAGGTCGCACGTTGCCACGCAGGTGCTAGCCTAGCTGGCTGGGCTGGCAGCTGCATGGGAGCGGCAGCGGAGTCTTGGCAGATGTGCGCCTGGCCGTGGCCCCGCTGATGTCCTCGGCAAGGGTCTTGCCAGGGTCCCGGCAAGGGTCTTGTCATGACTCCGCGGTCGTCCCTGGCAAGGATCTTGCCGGAGGTCTCGTGGATTTTCTCGGCAAGGATCTTGCCGAGGATCGTCGTTTTCTGGTCCTCATCTGATCTTATGTGTTTATGATCTTCACGAAGATCGGCATGCCACCATGGATGTGCCTCCCGAGCCTTGGTTCCAATGTGGTCGATGGCGTTGGAACTCTCAGGCTCAAGGGTGGTGGCCTTGCTCGTGTTGGGCAAGCTTCCCCGGCAAGGCTCTTGTCGGGGCTGCGGAGGCTGCCCCGGCAAGGGTCTTGCCGGGGGAGTCTACCTCGCCCTCTTGCTTTTCGTGTCTCTGGTCTTGGTGTTGCCTTGATTGTCTTGTGCCTTTGGCTTCCCTCCTCCGCCCTGCTAAGTGTGGCCATGGGCGCGGCTCTGACTGCCCGTGCACATGTAAAGGGGTACAAAGGAGAGCCCCTACTTTTATATACCGACAGGATCCCCCGGGCCTGGGCCACACATAAGTGCGATGCGTTGTTGGGCTAGGCCCAGAACAGTGCATGGGCAGGCGGGCGGATTTTTACCGTGGTAACTTCTTCGTCCGCTGCGCTTCCTCACGACCCGCGTTGAATGCGCGACATGGAGGGTCGTGCTTGCGACGGTTCCAGCCCTCATGCATCACATCGTGGTAAAGAGGCGGCTCACGCCTTCCCCATAAAAAGAGGAAAACGCAGGAGCGCGGCTCATTTACTGAGTGGACTCGGGTTGTGGCCTTCAAGGCGCCTGTGCCCCACGATCATGGGGTGGAAAACGGTCGCCTCACTCGTCCCCTTGATTTCTGCTTGCTCACCACGTGTCCCCCATGCCTCGGAGATGGTAGGCGGTGGGCGCGGGGGGGCACGGGCCTTGAATGACGAGGCGGGAAACCGAGTCGCCGCTGATTGGAGCAGTGAGTCGATCTCGATTCCCTATGCCCCTGATGGCCGGATTTGTTGAGTGGGGCGGCCGAGCCCCGATCCTGCCCTGTTATAAGGAGGGGGAGGGGATGGCACCTTTTAATCTTTCATCATCCATATCCTTCCACCTTGGCTCCTTTCTTCCTTTCGCCATGGCGAGAGGGCACGTTGGCACTTCCACGGTGGCGTCGAGGGTCTCTGCTTGACAGCGCACCCCTCCTTCCCAATAGCTCATGACGGAGGAGCCGGCCATGAGAGGGAGGGGGAGGGGGCGAGGCCGAGGTTGCCGTGGTGCTCGGCGAGGAGGAGGACGGGGCGGTGCTCTGGCCTCGCCTCCGCCAGCGGTCCCTACCCCAATGGAGGGCCACGTCGGGGACCAGCCCCGCGAGTTCCTCATCAGGCTGCACCGGCCAGTGCACCATCGTCTTCGTCTCCCTACTCCATTCGCTCGGGAGATGGAGCTCGACCCGCCGCAGACTCTGAGATTGCATATGAGGGGCTGCGGGAATGGCGGCACGCGGGTTGACGTCGACTTCCGCGCCCCGCACGTCATGTATCTTCGCCTCAGATGGAAGACCTTCGATCGCATCCACAGCCTGACGGAGGGGCTCATTCTCTACTTTAAATTAATGGAGAACGGCCTACTCTCCGTCAAGGTCTTTGGGGACTTCGGAACTCGCCTAAAGTGTTGCATGGAGAGCTCCTCTGATGACGAAGACTCCTCCTCAAGCGGGAGTGACGAGGAGGACAGCCACAGCAACAATGAGGGCGTCGAGCGGGGGAACGCCGACTCCGACTCCGACTGACCGTGTCGCGCCTCCCTCGGCCATGCGCCCTGCTGAGGGCCTTCCTCGTCAAGCTCTCCATCGGCGCGTTCCCCGTTGCTCCCTTTTTGCCTTCACCTGCCGCACCTGGGAGGAAAGGAGCAAGAACGGGGATCACGGGCATCTTATCTGTTTTTAGTTTTTAAGCCTATGGGCACTTGTCAGATTTAAACCTTGTAATCCCCTTGCTCATGTTTCCATTCCGTACAAACTGTACCTGTATGGGACGTATTAATGAAAAAAGGGTGCTTGTCGGGTTCTTTGTGCGTGAGCGAGGCCCATGCCAAGGAATGAATCCTTGTTATTTTTAAGATAAATAGTGTCGCCCGGCAATAGGCCTTGTCATCCCCTTACTTCATTTGACCATACTCACGCTCTTGGCGGGGGAAAGGGTGAAGTAGGGTTAGGCTCCTCGTTTGCTTCCTTGTCATTGCGACTACAACCAAGTTCTGACCTAGGGAATAGTTCTTGGGTACAGGAAAAGGGGATCACGGTAGCCTAGGAATAAAATGAGGTTTCATATGTCCCAATTCCATACTGAAATGCACAACAGGGAATAAAGGACTTATCTGAATCTGCAGCCCCCGGCAACCTTGGCTTGCCGTGGTTGGACCCTTGTGTCTGCAGCCCCCAGCAACCTTGGCTTGCCAGGACCGGAGCGTCGGCTTGTTCTTTCTTCCGAATAGCTCAATAGAAATGTCCATGTACCCTGCGAACCAAAGAGGACGGAAAGGAACAGAGAGACGCACACTCGACCTCTATTCTAGGGGTTAGTCGCCGCTAAGCACTATCAACCCTAACCGAGGGAGAGACTCAACATAGCATGCATGCTATAACTTAGGGCGCCAGCGCTTCATTTATTTATGCTTAGGGTCTACGCCTGGCTTTGTACAGAGGGTTACATGCCTTGTCGGCAAGGCTTGTACAAAAGGTGGTTTGCCGGGGGGGCGACAACCACGCCCTATGGGTAAAACTTGCAAAGATGTTCGATGTTCCAGGAGTTTCTCACTGGAATGGCATCTTCGGTCTCCAGGTGGACTGCGCCGTGCCTGGTGACTCGTATTACCTGATAAGGGCCTTCCCACTTCGGCATCAACTTTTTGGAATTCTTGGCCGATTGAACGCGCCGAAGAACAAGGTCGCCTTCCTCAAATCTTTGGGCATGAACCTTGCCGCTATGGTAGCGGCGCAAGGCTTGCTGGTAGCGTGCTGCTCTCACAGTTGCCCGAAGACGATCTTCCTTGAGGAGCGTTGTGTCATCTTGCCGCAATCGCTCTTGCTCAAGCTCGTCATAAGCGAGCACTCGAGGTGACCCGTACGTGAGTTCCGTGGGGAGAACTGCCTCTGCCCTGTATACCAGGGCAAAGGGTGTCTGGCCGGTGGCTCGATTTAGCGTCGTTCTTATCGACCAATGAACCATTGGCAACTCATCAATCCAGCGCCTTTCGCTCTTGTGCAGCCTATCAAAAGTCTTTGTCCTCAGGCCCCGCAGTACTTCAGCATTTGCCCTCTCTGCCTAGTCATTGCTCCATGGGTGTGCCACAGAAGCGAAACAGACCTTGCTGCCGAGGTCTTGGATGTATTGCATGAAGGTGCGGCTTGTGAACTGCGTGCCATTGTTGGTGATGACTCTCTTTGGCACACCAAAACGGCAGACTAGCCCCTTGAAGAATTTGACGGCTAACTGCGTTGTCACCTTGCTCACTGCTTCCACCTCCGGCCACTTTGTGAACTTGTCGATTACAATGTACAAGTACTCAAAGCCCCCGACAGAGCGGGGGAAAGGGCCCAGTATGTCGAGCCCCCAGACCAAAAATGGCCAGGAGAGAGGGATTGTTTGAAGGGCTTGAGCTGGCTGATGAAGCTTCTTTGAATGGAACTGACACACTTCACACTTGGTTACTAGTGCCATCGCATCCTGGAGGGTAGTGGGCCAGAAGAAACCTTGCTGGAAGGCCTTGCCGGCAAGGGCCCTCGACCCTATGTGGGAGCCACATATGCATCCATGTATCTCCAACAACAGCTCTAGTCCTTCCTCCTGGGGAATGCACTTCAATTTCACACTGTTTGGTCTTTTTTTGTACAGAATATTGTCAACGAACTAATACATGGCAGACCAACGGGCTACTTTCTCTGCTTCTTCCTGCTCCTCAGGAAGATCCCCTGTTTGGAGGAATCGAATGGTATGCTATGCCCATGCCGGAGCCTGGGGCTCGACGGCAAGGACTAAAGGCATTTCCTCTGCCATGGGAGCAGATGTCTCTATGGCCACGGCCCGACGCCCTGTAGGAGTCGGTTGCCCCATGGTAGCCTCAGTGTCCACGGCAACATCTTTGCCAGCGGCTCCGGCGAGCTTGGTGGGAAAGTACTTGCCGGGGCCTGATTTCCTCCGCTTGTTCTGCTCTGTCGATCGTTGAGTTAACGAAGCACAAAAGTACCTGGTTCCACAAGTAGTTTGAAGGCAGTGCGCTTCGACAGGTAGTCGGCGATGTCGTTCTCCACTCGAGGAACATGCTCTGCCTATATACCGTCAAAACGCTCCTCAAGCTTACTCACCTCATCTGTGTAGGCCTCCATCAACGGGCTTTGATAATCCTTGTTGACTTACCTGACGACAAGCTGTGAATCCCCCCTAATGATGAGCTTCTTGATCCCGAGGTCTGCCGCGATCCTGAGATCGGCAAGCAACCCCTCGTATTCAGCAGTGTTGTTCGTCGACATCTCCCTGGGAAAGTGCATCTGGATTACATACTTGAGGTGCTCTCCGGTGGGTCCGATGAGCAGCACACCAGCACTGGCGCCTTGCAGCGAGAAAGCCCCATCAAAGTACATAATCCAGTTGCGATTAGTTTCCTTGCCGGGAAGAGTGGTCTCCTAGATCTCTTCGTCGAGCGTCGGGGTCCACTTTGCAATGAACTCTGCCAAAACTCTGCTCTAGATCATTGAAGTACTTTCAAACTTCAAACCAAAGCTCAACAGCTCCAAGGCCCATCCCACAATCCTCCCGGTTGCGTCCGGGTTATGCAATATCCGCTGCAATGGGAGGCGGGTGACTATGGTGATCTCGTGCGCTTGGAAGTAATGACGCAGCTTCCTCAAGGCCATAAGGAGGCCGAAGAGCAATTTCTGCACATCGGAGTACCTTGACCTAGCCCCCTACAAGAGGGAGCTGACAAAGTAAATCGGGTGCTGCATCATCTTCTTCTTAGGAGCCATGGCGATGAAGGACCGCTAGACTAGCTGCTAGACCGGATTTTCACAACTGCGCCCCTTACCTGACGCGCCAAAGATGTTGGTGGAAAACGACACCTATGGAATCACTTGAATCCCTACTACGGTCGGCGGGCGTGAGGTTGTGGAAAGAGAGGGTCTAGGAGCCAGCACAAAGATCGTTTACCCAGGTTCGGGCCACGAGGATGTGTAATACCCTAGTCCTGCTTTGGTGTATATTTGAGTGTTCTTGAGTCCTTGAACTAGCTATGGCGTGTGCGTAGTCCAAAAGATCCGAATCCCTCCTCAGTATGCCTCGGGCCTCCTTTTATAGTTCAAAGGGGATGCCACAGTGGCACACGGGAGGTGGAAAGTGTGTATAGTGTACAAACTTATCGCCTGACATCACAGGACAAAATGCATTTAATGCGCTACTTAGGTGTCCTCTTGCTTTATCGGGGACGGCAACGAAGCTCGTCTTGTCCGTCACTGCTTCACCTTGCTTCGACACGCGTCCAGGCCAACGAGGCGCATAGTGCCATGTAGACTGGCAGGGTGCTGAGCTGGTGCGGTGGCAATGTCTTCACGAAGATTTGCATGCCACCACGCAGGTGCTTGACTAGTTGGTCAAGAGGCCACACGTCGCCACGCAGGTGCACGCCTAGCTGGCTGGGCTGGCAGCTGCATGGGGAGCGGCGGCAGAGTCTTGGCAAATGTGGGCCTGGCCATGGCCCCGCTGATGTCCTCGGCAAGGGATCCAGCCAGAAGCAGACCAATGGCAAGCGTCATCGCAACAAGAAGTAGATGATTAGATCCTCGTTTCTCCTAGTTTAGTATGCATGTAATTGCTTACTTTGGTGTGTGAAAATGTTATCTGTGTAGTCACTTGTCTAATTGTATGCTTAATTTGGTTATGAAATGCTGTCTTTTTAAGTATATTTGTTGATGCTCTGTAGACAGAGCAAATCACATCGCACACGGACTAAACAAGGGAACCTGTCGGTGATGATTTCATCAATCACTAACGATTGTATACCATCAATCATTTGCTCACAACACACACAGGTTGTTAACAGGAATTGTCTGTGTTGTTATCGGTCTTCCCACACATTTCTGATTACAGACCTATTTGCCGCGTATCACACACATCTTGTTATATTGAACTGTTTCTGTTCTCTTATCTCAACACAAACAGTTCATCTGAGTAAACCGCATGTTGTATATCTCACACATACCTTGATCTTCCTGGCCGTTTATTTTGTGTTGCCTAATCACAAACAGTTCATCCGAGTGAACCGTATGCTGTGTATCGCACACACCTTCATCTGGCTGCCCATTTCTTCTGTTCCTCCTCATCGCAAACAGTTAATTGAACTGAACCATATGCCTTGCATCGCACATGCAACTAAAATCTGAACCATGTTTGATGCATCCGTCATCGTAAACATTTTGGACATTTTTGACGGTTCTCTGACACCACCGTTTGCGATTATTGCATCGCACACAGTTTCTTGAAGGGTCTCTGATCATAGTGTCGCGTTAGCAGCATCCTGTAGTAGTGAATCACACTCCACAGCTAGCCGAATCCATGGGTACCATACATACCAACAACAATCCTGGGGAGTTTTGTTTAATTATTTGCAATTTTTTATTTCGGGACTGGGAATCCCTGTTACTGCCCCTCTCGTGCAAGAATGAGTGAATAAACACTCATCATGAGAATAACCCGCTTAGCATGGAAGATGTTGACTACCCCCTGTCGCTCTATGAACAATCCAGGCACACAAAAATAGATATTTATTTGAAGTTTTTAGCGGTGGCACGTGCAAATTTACATAGAACGGCAGGGTAATACCGCATATAGGTAGGTATGGTGGACTCATCTCGATAACTTGGGTTTTAGGATTTTGATGCACAAGAAGTATTTCCGCTTAGTACAGGTGAAGTCTAGTAAATAGGTTAGGGAGCGGCCAGTTAGAGAGCGAAAACGGTCATGAACATGCATTATGCATAATGAACATTGGATACTAGCATGAGTAGGATATGAACACCATGAACATAAATATCATAGAGGCTATTTTGGTTTTGATTCAACTACATGCGTGAACATGTGCCAAGTCAAGCCACTCGAAACATTCAGAGGAGTATACCATATCATCATACTACATCACAATCATTTTAACGCAATTTTGACATCCAAGATAAATCATTATCCACTCCTAGCTACTTAAGCATGGCATGAGAAACTACAATCTCTAATTGTCATTGGAAACATGTTTGACAATAATATGTTGAATCATGGATACTAGGTTAAACATATTTACAAAAACAGAACAAGTTGAGTTCATGCCCGTTTCTCTTTGCCGCAGCCAGTTCACCAAATATCGTCATTATTGCCTTTCACTTGCACGATCGAATGATCTGAAAATAATAATAGTGCAAGAGTGTCATGGACTAAGCTGGAATCTGCAAACATTTTATACAAAAGGAGAAGACAAAGGAATTTGGGCTCTTTATTAGATCAACAATAATGCATATGAGAACCACTCAACATTTTCATCATGGTCTTCTCCTTGGTATGACTCAATAAACAAAAAAGAGTTTTAAAGAAACACACTGAAATATTTTTGGAGTTCTTCGTTTTTCTATAAGAAAGCAAATAAAGAAGGAAAAAACAAAAATGAGAACAATTATATACACGGGAAAGCTCCCAACAAGCAAAAGGAAGAAAAGGGAAATCTTTTTGGGTTTCCTTTTAATGCTACAACCAAATAAACTAGAAGAAAAACCGAAAAGAAGCAATAAATATGTTTGGGTTTTCTCAAAGTTTTCCAAACAGACAAGAAGAAAGCGAGAAAAATAAATCTAACATGGATAATACAATGAAAAAGTGTGAACACTGACAACTGGAATAAAATGTGTGAGCTTGAATATAATGTCGGTGGAAACACGTACTCCCCCAAGCTTACGCTTTCGGCCTAGCTTGATAATCGCCACTCGTAGTAGCCATCCGATCCCACGTTGAAGTGTTGTGGAGCGGGCACCTGAGCGTCCCACTCCTGAGGCTCCTCCTCCACAACTACCTGGGCATTCCGGTAGGCGATGATGTCATCTGGCATGATCATGTATCCGCCCCTTGCAATAGGATCAAATAAAGCAGGTGTAGGCAACAGAATAATATCACGGGTATCTACACTGAAAACCTGGTTGTAAAGAGTATTATGAATAGTATCCTCGCCATCAATAAACTGATGAGCTGCCATCGCCTGACGATCTAAGTAAACCTTGGGCAAATGATGATCATGTTGGCGTATCCGAATATTAAAGTGACTCGCTAAGCGAGTAGCGTAAATACCTCCTTGAATTTTATCCTTGGTCCTGTTAAGGTGCAGACAACATGCAATAATAGCCCCTAGGCTAAAGGTGTTATCACCGTATAGTGCTCGGCATAGGACAGCGAAATCGAGGGCACTAAGTGCACCAACCTTCTCTCTAGCAAGTAAACACTTCGCAATAAAGAATGCACAGAAGTAAACTGCAAGATACTGGTGGTAACACACGACACCCCTCTCTCATCACCCACTAACAAAGTACGATAAAAGGCCTCAAAATCTGCAGGCCTAGGCTCTCTTATTTCCCCGTCAGAAGGGATCAAGCATATATCACAAAATTCAGTAAGTGGTATCTGACGGCTTTCAACGTATAAATTAAACTGTACCTCAGGGGGGTTATTCCTACTCAGAAAATGAAACTTTGCACAAACAACTTTGTAATGAGATGGTATTGTTCACACTCAGCTGTGATGAAGTCGGTGAGGCCAGCATTAGCAGCAAATTGTGTGAACTCTTTATGGATTCTGGCTCCATCCATGAAGGGGTTATGCGGCCATTCGCACGGCTGCACTTCCGTCGTTCTCCGAGTACGAAGGTCATTGTCTGATGATTCCCCAATGACTCCCTTGGCAATTTTCTTGGAGACAATCTTCCAAAAGAAACTCATCTTATTCCTATAGATAAAATTCTGAAGAAGAAAATAGTCCATAAATTTTTTGTCAACAAAACTTCACAAGATTGAAAGCAACTACTCATAAGCATGCATAGAGGCTATATTGAGCATTCAAACTACTTAGAACTCTAAGAATTCAACATGCAAGCTCATCTATAGCAGTACCAAGAGTAGCTAATTATTCCACATATAAACCACTAAAGCAAAAACTAATTGGAGCAATGGAGGAGTCACATACCACCGGTGCGGAGACCTGCTATACAAACGGTTTTTAACCCCTTTCCATGACGGCATTTCGAACTGAAAGTGCAACTATCCCTAGGTGGTTTTGGTAATTCCTAACAACATATAGCTCATTGAGCTAACATTATTCCAAGATAAATATTTTAGGAAAAGCTCAATGGATGGCATGGCATGGATGAGAAAAGTGGACCCCTCAAAATGCTAAGGATAAAAGGATTGGCTCAAGCTTCAAGCTCAAGACTCTACATTTATATTTTAGTGATCCAAGATCACATTGAGTCTATAGGAAAAGCCAATACTATCAAGGAGGGATGAGGTGTTGCTTAATGAGGTTCTTGCTTCATACTGCTCAGTGATATGCTCCAAAACCCTCAACTACTCTCCCACATCCACATTTGACCTAAACCTAAAGTCAAAATCGGCCCCACCGATTTTTCCTATCCGGCGCCACCGAGTTCAGATGTCATAGCCACTGCCACAAACCCTAGGCAAATCGGTCTCACCGATAGGGATCTCGGTCTCACCGAGAAGGGATTGTAATCTCTTTGTTTCCTTTTCATAACATTTCGGTCCCACCGAGATGAGCGATCGGTCCCATCGAGATTGCAATGTAAACTCCATGTTTCCTTTTCATAACATTTCGGTCCCACCGAAATGAGCGAATCAGTCCCACCAAGTTTACCAGACCAACTCTCTGGTTAGCTTATTACCAAAATCGGTCTCACCGAGTTTGTGTAATCGGTCTCAACGAGATTACGTTATGCCCTAACCCTAACCATATCGGTCCTACCGAGTTGCATGTCGGTCCCACCGAAAACCCTAACGGTCACTAGGTTTACTAAATCGGTCTGACCGAGTTTGTTGATTCGGTCCCATCGAGATTGGTAAATTGTGTGTAACGGTTAGATTTTGTGTGGAGGCTATATATACCCCTCCACCTCCTCTTCATTCGTGGAGAGAGCCATCAGAACAAACCTACACTTCCAACTTACCATTTCTGAGAAAGAACCACCTACTCATGTGTTGAGACCAAGATATTCCATTCCTACCATATGAATCTTGATCTCTAGCCTTCCCCAAGTTGCTTTCCACTCAAATCTTCTTTCCACCAAATCCAAATCATGTGAGAGAGAATTGAGTGTTGGGGAGACTATCATTTGAAGCACGAGAGCAAGGAGTTCATCATCAACACACCATTTGTTACTTCTTGGAGAGTGGTGTCTCCTAGATTGGCTAGGTGTCACTTGGGAGCCTCCGACAAGATTGTGGAGTTGAACCAAGGAGTTTGTAAGGGCAAGGAGATCGCCTACTTCGTGAAGATCTACCGCTAGTGAGGCAAGTCCTTCGTGGTGACGACCATGGTGGGATAGACAAGGTTGCTTCTTCGTGGATCCTTCGTGGGTGGAGCTCTTCGTGGACTCGCGCAGCCGTTACCCTTCGTGGGTTGAAGTCTCCATCAACGTGGATGTACGATAGCACCACGTATCGGAACCACGACAAAAACATCTATGTCTCCAATTGCGTTTGAATTCTCCAAACCCTTCCCTTTACATTCTTGCAAGTTGCATGCTTTACTTTCCGCTGCTCAAATACTCTTTGCATGCTTGCTTGAATTGTGTTAAGATTGCTTGACTTGTGCTAAGTTAGCTAAAATCTGCCAAAGACTAAAATTGGGAAAAGGATAAGTTTTTATTTGGTCAAGTAGTCTAATCACCCCCCCCCCCCTCTAGACATACTTCAAGATCCTACACGAACCGTCGCCAAGTGAGTGTGGCGATAGGGGGGTCCTTCCCACATGACCCAGAAACCATCGGGGATAGGCCCTCCTGGCACACATGCTAGGGCAAAATGAGCTCGTGTGCGATCTGGCGAGGCATCGAAACCCAATCATTTTCGTTCGTATGCACATCCCACACGGTGAATCCCAAAAAAACATTTATGTTCGTATGTATATCACACACAGTTTTTTGTGTGGAAACATTTGTGCAAGGTGGCCTAACGCAGATAGTTCTTTGCCAGAAGCCGTGTGTGATTATTAGTTGATCGAATACGCCTACTTTCTAGAAACCATGTGGGTTGTTTGAGTTCATCGCCCACGGTGCTGTCTGAGTAACCATCTGCAATAGAAAACACCAATAAGGAGGGTAATTGGCCTATTATTGATAATCCATGTAGTAATCAAATTGATATTTC
Source organism: Triticum aestivum (assembly GCF_018294505.1). Lineage (NCBI taxonomy): Eukaryota > Viridiplantae > Streptophyta > Magnoliopsida > Poales > Poaceae > Triticum > Triticum aestivum. The sequence continues at coordinate 288,448,558 of NC_057813.1, read as the reverse complement.
TTATAAAACACACTAGATATTTCATATCCGTATAACGGCAACCAGGATTTCATAATCAAATTACATCAGATAGCTTCGGCACTCAGTTACGCCATTACACAATAGCACCAAGTTTCACATGCAACATCAAAAACCTTTGGAAAGTAGCATCATACACGGTAAATAGACAGATGAATCTCATCTGGGAAACTGCAGAAGCGGAAGGCAAATATTGAGCCTTCAGTGATGTTGAATGTCCTTGCAACTTTAGGCCAGTGGCTATGGATAATTGCCCGCCCAACCTTCGTCCTCTTCAAGAAGACTTCAATATTGTCCCGTGGGTGTTGAATGAATACCTTCCTCGCCTCTTGACCATGCAGGTGGTTTGAGAGGTAATCATCTGTGAACTGCTTTGAAAAGTACTGTAAACAAATATATGCATAAATCGTTGTTATAAATTTTGAAATGGCGTAAGGGGTAAAAACAAGATAAAAGAGTTAGTACCATCCTATAGTTGACTGATGTCTTCTTCATTATGCAAACAAAGATCTTGTTGTTACTCGTCGCAAGTTTCTTCATCCTAACAATCTTTGTGGGTTTCTTGACTTGACTGATATTCATGGATGTCTCATTTCCCCATATGTAAAATGGGTCGAACAGTGGGTCTAAGCCTCTGACAGCAGGACCTACATGCAAGACCAAATTGTAAGAAACCTAAATATTAGAATGATTCCTCCAACTGCATAATAATGTGCTATTAGCGAAAGGACCATGCATGAGCAAACCTCGATGGTAAACCGCAATGTCTCCCATTGTTTTCCTGCAACACACATAAGGAAGATCTTGATCAGGTTAACTGAGAGTTGTGATACTATCAGTAGAATATGTATTGAGTGCGGCCAAATTCTATTTATTTTACATGCATAACAATACAAAATTGTACCCACAATAAATGAAAATCAAATTGTAGAATTGAACCAAACTGTTAAATGGACAGCAGACCAAATGAACCAAAACAGTTAACTGAGCATGATATTGTAGAATAGAAACATGTACTAGAAGATAAGTAAGTTAACAAAACAAAGAATGCTTGAGAATAGTACTACAAAATGTAGAAATTGTTGGACCAAACTGTTAACTGAACATTACATTTCAGAGGACCAAACTGTTAACTGAACATTAAATTTTAGAGGACCAAACTATTAACTGAACATCAGATTGCATATTAACATTACATAGGACAAATCACTAGAAGGCACTGGCGGTGGCCTCGAGAAAAAAGCACGAACTGTATTTTAAAGTAGACAACCGCGTGGCGGTGTCGACGGTGGCCTCAAAGACGAGGTGCTCCTCCAAGATCTGGCGGTCGGCACACATGGTAGACATACCAACCTTGTGTGCGTGTGCAGCCTCGATTTGCTTCTCCGTTGCCAGATGCTAGTGAGCTCCACGTTATACTGCATGTAAAATGGTTGTGGGTGGTGCTTAATTGGAGGAGGAGGACAGTGATTTCGGCGGAAGGTGTCACGCCGTCGGTCGGGGCATGTGGGACGAGGAAGGAGGAGGATGGTGTGGGTGGGGTGTGGATTACTTGACCATATCGACGAGGCCGCGTAGCAAGAAGAAGGGTCAGCGGCAAGGAGGACGCATAGAAAGAAGAAGGATCGCCGGTGAAGAGGCGGCGCTGCAAGAAGAAGGGTCGCCGGCGAGGAGGCGGCGCTGCAAGAAGAAGGGTAGCTGGCGAGGAGACGACGCTGTAAGAAGAAGGGTCGCCAGCAAGGAGGCTGAGCTGCTAGTAAGAAGCAGTGAAGGTTTGAACTTGGAAAGCAAGGAGGAACAGTGGAAATTTGGATTTTGGTGGGAGGGAGGGGGCGAGGAGATAGATATTTCCGCGGTGGCAGAAAAATTTCGCTTGGTGCTGCGAGAAACTAGTGCGCAAATGTGGTTCAAGCGGAGGTGGTGGACTCTAGACGACGAAGCTTCCTGCGTAAGCCACACAAGACGGTGCGCCAAGATATTTATATCGCATCCCACATGATTCTTTCTAGTAAACTTTTTGTGGTATACTTGATTTCTTCATTATGTTTTGAAAGACAAAATGGTGTTACGGAGGGAAAGGATGGTGTTTGAATTGCTAGAACATTTATGTACAGTGAACATGCAACTACATCAGTGTCGTGTTTAAATTTGGAATTATTCTGGCTTCGTTTGGCATTTTTATGCATTAATTGAGTTTCTGGGGATAACGAGCATCCTCAAAGCCAGGGGCCTGCTGCATGTAGCCATCTTCGGCCAAAAAACCGTGAAGAAAAGCATTACTCACATCAATCTGTCAAAGACACCACCCGCGGGAGACAGCGAGAGAGAGGACCAGATGAACCATGGTAGGCTTCACCACGGCTAAAAGTATCTCCATAGTCTATCCCTTGCTATTGAGTAAAACCACGAGCAACGAGGCAAGCTTTGTGCTTTTCAACAGAACCATCCGAATGATGTTTGGTCTTAAAGATCCACTTGCAGCCCAAAATATTAACACCAGGAGGCCAAAGCACCAACACCCATGTGTTCGTGTGACGAAGGGCAGCAAATTCCTCAGACATGGCGTCACACCAAGCCGGTTCACCAAGAGCATCACGATGAGAAGTGGGTGCAATGAAGAATGCACGCTGACGAGTGTCGTACCGCACCGTGCCATCTGTGTATGTCTTGGCCTTATGCGTATGATCACGGTGATGGGTGGCCATATTGTGCCCGAGAGCTGCATCGCTGGTAGAAGGTGGCGACGACGAGGGAGACCCAACCGGTGGTGTCGCGGCTGAACAATCGTCAGCAACAGGCGACACGGGCCGGGGTGACGCGTCGGGCTAGGCCGAAATAGGCGATGAGGGAGAGCCAGGTGGAGACAACAGCCCAGAGGACGTGGTTGGCGACCCGGCAACGACCGAAGTAGGCGAGGCGGGGGATGCACCGGGCGACCCAGGTGTGCCCGTGGTCGCGCCAGCGGGCGAGGCAGATGGGGCCGCGGACGCGCCAGCAGGTGAGGCCGATGAGGCTGCCTCGGGAGGCATGGCATGCATGTCGATCGCGCCGGCAGATGCAAGTGCGGCGACGGGTACCTGGGAAGAAATTAGAGCAGCATCTGCAGAAAACAAGTCAGGTGACAAATAGGACAGGTCGTATTTCCGCACATGGACATCCGAAACCGGTTCATTAGATGGAAAAGTGAGAGTGTGCTCGATGGAGGCAATGTCAACCGAGACACCCGGGCTGGAGTAAGGGAAAACTGACTCGTCAAAAACAACATCACGAGAAATGTAGATCCTACCCGAGGTGCGATCAAGACACTTATAGCCCTTATGCAGAGGGCTATAACCAAGGAAGACACGCATCTTGGAACGGAACTCCAGCTTGTGAGCATTATACTTGTGGAGACTAGGCCAGCAAGCACTCCCAAAAATCCTTAGAGGAATAATTGGGTTGAACATGAAACAGGCGGAACAGGGGTGTGTCTTTGTTGAGAACCAGAGTGGGCATACGATTAATAAGGTAACACACCGTAAGAAAGGCCTCATCCCAAAACCGGAGTGGGAGAGACGAGTGCGCTAGTAAGGCGAGGCCGGTCTCGACCAAATGATGGTGTTTGCGCTCGGCAATACCATTCTGCTGAGATGTATGTGGACACGACACGCGATGGGAGATGCCCATGCGTTGAAAATAGCAATGGAGCTTGTGGTATTCACCACCCCAGTCGGAATAAATGGCCTTGATTTTGCAATCCAAGAGGTGTTCGACATGAGAATGAAAGTTATAGAAGACTTGCTCAACATCAGACTTATGTTTAAGCAAATAAATCCAAGTGAAGCGCGTGTAATCATCAACAAAACTAACATAATACTTGTACCCCCCCTGAAGATGCAATAGCGGGATCCCAAACATCTGAATGTATTAATTCAAGAGGTATAGTAGTGACATGATAAGACGTGGGATATGGTAGTTGATGACTCTTAGCATGCTGACAGGCATCACACACTAATGGTGAAGTATTTGAACTAGAGCAGGGAAGATCGTGGCTCCGAACAATGGAAGTGACCACATTATTGGTAGGGTGACCTAGACGTTGATGCCATTGCAACGACAAAACTCGGACACTGGATGAAGCATGGTGAGATGACAAGGACGAAGCACGAGTAAAGGGAATCGGATAGACCCCCCTCGACTGCTACCTTGAAGAATGACTCGCCTGGTTGCATTGTCCTTAACAAAGAAAAGACGATGGTGAAATTCAACAAACACATCATTATCACAAACAAGGTGATAGACAGAAAGAAGATGCTCTCTGATGTGTGGAACATGAAGGATGTTGCGCAGTTTGAGAGATGAACCGGGGAAACGGAATAACCAAGGTGTGAAATAGACTGATAACTCACAAGTATAGGAGATCGCAATAGTTTTCGAGGGTAGATTATTCAACCCAAATTTATTGATTCGACACAAGGGGAGACAAAGAATATTCTCAAGTATTAGCAGTTGAGTTGTCAATTCAACCACACCTGGATAACTTAGTATCTGCAGCAAAGTATTTAGTAGCAAAGTAGTACGGAAGTAACGGTAACAGTAGCACAAGTAACAGTAGTAGTTTTGTAGTAATTGTAACAGCAGCAACGGTAAAGTAACTAAGCAAAGATCAATATGTGAAAATCTCGTAGGCATTGGATCAGTGATGGATAAATATGTCGGATGCGATTCCTCATGTAATAGTTATAACATAGGGTGACACAGAACTAGCTCTAGTTCATCAATGTAATGTAGGCATGTATTCCGGATGTAGTCATACGTGCTTATGGAAAAGAACTTGCATGACATCTTTTGTCCTACCCTCCCGGGGCAGCGGGGTCCTAATGGAAACTAAGGGATATTAAGGCCTCCTTTTAATAGAGTACCGGACCAAAGCATTAGCACTTAGTGAATACATGAACTCCTCAAACTATGGTCATCACCGAGAAGTATCCTGATTATTGTCACTTCGGGGTTGTCGGATCATAACACATAATAGGTGACTATAGACTTGCAAGATAGGATCAAGAAATCACATATATTCATGAAAACATAATAGGTTCAAATCTAAAATTATGGCACTCGGGCCCTAGTGACAAGCATTAAGCATAGCAAAGTCATAGCAACATCAATCTTAGAACATAGTGGATATTAGGGATCAAACCCTAACAAAACTAACTTGATTACATGGTAAATCTCATCCAACCATCACCTTCCAGCAAGCCTAAGATGGAATTACTCACGCACGGCGGTGAGCATCATGAAATTGGTGATGGAGGATGGTTGATGATGACGACGGCGACGAACCCCCCTTTCCGGAGCCCCGAACGAACTCCAGATCAGTCCTCCCAAGAGAGTTTAGGGCTTGGCGGCGCATCCGTATCATAAAACGCGATGAAACTTTCTCTTTGATTTTTTTTCTCCATGAAAGCAAATATATGGAGTTGGAGTTGAGGTGGGTGGAGGTCCAGGGGGCCCACAAGGCAGGGGGGTGCACCCTATGGAGGCGTGCCCCCCACCCTCATGGACAAGGTGTCGGCCCCCTGGTGCTAATTCTTTCGCCAGTATTATCCATTAATTCTGAAAAGTTGCTCCGTGGATTTTCAGGTCATTTCAAGAACTTTTATTTCTGCACAAAAATAACACGATGGTAGTTCTTCTGAAAATAGCGTCAGTTCGGGTTAGTTCCATTCAAATCATGCAAGTTAGAGTACAAAACAAGGACAAAAGTGTTTGGAAAAGTAGATACGGCGGAGACGTATCAACTCCCCCAAGCTTAAACATTTGCTTGTCCGCAAGCAATTCAGTTGACAAACTGAAAGTGATAAAGAAAAACTTTTACAAACTCTATTTGCTCTTGTTGTTGCAAATATGTAAAGCCAGCATTCAAGTTTTCAGCAAAGATTATGAACTGACCATATTCACAATAACACTTAGGTCTCATGTTTACTCATATCAATGGCATAATGAACTAGCGAGCAATAATAATAAATCTCAGATGACAACACTTTCTCAAAACAATCATAATATGATATAACAAGATGGTATCTCGCTAGCCCTTTCTGAGACTGCAAAACATAAATGCAGAGCACCTTTAAAGATCAAGGACTGACTAAACATTGTAATTCATGGTAAAAGAGATCCAGTCATAGTCATACCCAATATAAACTAATAGTAATGCATGCAAATGACAGCGGTGCTCTCTAGCGGGTGCTTTTTAATAAGAGGGTGATGACTCTACATAAAAGTAAATAGATAGGCCCTTCATAGAGGGAAGCATGGATTTGTAGAGGTGCCAGAGCTCAATTTTGAAATAGAGATAAATAATATTTTGAGCGGTATACTTTCACTGTCAACATAACAACTGAGAGATCTCGATATCTTCCATGCTATCCATGGCTTGCCTGAAACAACGGGTGCCTCCAACTAACAATAATCCCGGGGGAGTTTTGTTTGCAATTATTTTGATTTGATTTGAGCATGGGACTGGACATCCCGGTGACCAGCCATTTTCTCGTGAATGAGGAGCGGAGTCCACTCCTCTTGAGAATAACCCGCCTAACATGGAAGATACAAACAGCCCTAGTTGATACATGAGCTGTTCGAGCATACAAAACAGAATTTCATTTGAAGGTTTGGAGTTTGACACATACAAATTTACTTGGAACGGCAGGTAAATACCGCATATAGGAAGGTATGGTGGACTCATATGGAATAGCTTTGGGGTTTATGGAGTTTGGATGCACAAGCAGTATTCCCGCTTAGTACAAGTGAAGGCTAGAAAGAGACTGGGAAGCGACCAACTAGAGAGCAACAACAATCATGAACATGCATTAAAATTAATCAACGCCGAGTGCAAGCATGAGTAGGATATAATCCACCATGAACATAAATATCGTGAAGGCTATGTTGATTTTGTTTCAACTACATGCGTGAACATGTGCCAAGTCAAGTCACTCGAATCATTCAAAGGAGGATACCACTCTATCATACCACATCACAACCATTTTAATAGCATGTTGGCACGGAAGGTAAACCATTATAAACTCCTAGCTAATTAAGCATGGCATAAGCAACTATAATCTCTAATTGTCATTGCAAACATGTTTATTCATAATGGCTGAATCAGGAATGATGAACTAATCATATTTACAAAAACAAGAGAGGTCGAGTTCATACCAGCTTCTCTCATCTCAATCAGTCCATCATATATCGTCATTATTGCCTTGCACTTGCACGACCAAACGGTGTGTATAATAATAATAGTGCACGTGCATTGGACTAAGCTGAAATCTGCAAGCATTCAATTCAAGGGAGAAGACAAAGTAATATGTGCTCTTGGTTAAATCAACAATCATGCATATGAGAGCCACTCGACATTTTCATCATGGTCTTCTCCTCTCGACCCCCAAAGAAAAGAAAAGAAATAAAACTATTTACACGGGAAAGCTCCCAACGAGCAAAAGAAGAACGAGAAATATTTTTGGGTTTTCTCTTAATTACTACTAAAAGCATGGAAAGTAAACAAACTAATTTTTTTGTTTTTTCTTAAGGTTAATCAAACACACAAGAAGAAAACTAGAAAAAGAAATTAAACTAGCATGGATAGTACAATGAAAAAGTATGAGCACCGACAACTAGAATGAGTGTGTGAACATGAATGTAATGTCAGTGAGAAATATGCACTCCCCCAAGCTTAGGCTTTTGGCCTAAGTTGGTCTATGGACATGGGTAGCCTGGCGGATATTCGAAGCTGTAACCGGGGTCGTACTGAGATGCAGCAGCCATTGCCTCACGATCTGCAGTATAGCAGCGAGCTGCCTCCGTCCTCCTCTTGTACTCGTGCGCCTCCTCCCTGGTGATAACATATCTTCCTTTTTCCTGATAGTCAAAGAAGGGAGGAGCAGGGAGAGTAATATGGACAACGTGACGTCTGTCAAAGATTAGTCGATACTAGAGGAAGTGTTCATTCCTCTCAAGAAAATGATGATTAACCATGGCATTATAATCTAAATAAGTGGGAGGCAACTCCCTATCATTTTCATGTATGGGTATACCAAGATAATTAGCCACACGGGTCGCATAAATCCCTCCAAACAAGTCTCTATATAAACCATTATTATGCAGCCTACATGCAACAATTGCCCCCAAGTTGTATTGCTTATCACCTAATACAGCACTCTTGAGAACACAAAGAACAGGAACACACATGTGACATGCTTCATCTTTACCGTTAATGCATCTACCAATGAAGAGAGCAAAAAAATGTATAGTAGGAAAATGAATGCTCCCTATGGTAGCTTGTGCTATTTCTCTAGATTCTCCCACAGTGATACTAGCAAGAAAGTCTTTATTTTAGATTTACGAGGTTCATTAACACTGCCCTAGTAGTAAAATCTTCTAAGTCCATGGTATATGATTTATCATAAAGATCAAACAGGACATTCTGAGAATTGCGTGAAGATGTAAATTTAAACCTTCTCACAAAGCAGTCAGTCAAATGGTAGTATTGAGGGCACTTTGTAACGCCCCGGATTCGTCGCGCTAGGTGTCCGCCAGTTATTCGCCATAGTTGCCATGTCATTTGCTTGCGTGTTGCATTTTATCATGTCATCATGTGCATTTCATTTTGCATACGTGTTCGTTTCATGCATTCGAGTATTTTTCCCGTTGTCCATTTTGCGATCCGGCACTCATATGCCCTCCGGCGTCCCTCTTTTGTCTCTCATTGTGAGCGGGTGTTAAACGTTCTCGGAATGGACCGAGGCTTGCCAAGCGGCCTTGGTATAGCACCGGTAGACCGCCTGTCAAGTTTCGTGCCGTTTGGAGGTCGTTTGATACTCCAACGGTTAACCGCGTAGCCCGAAACCCCCCCTTTCCCTTGCAGCCCAGCAACCCCTTCAAAGTGGCCCAAAACCCATCCTAACCCCCCTCTATGCTCTCCGTCGTTCGATCATGATCGCGTGGCTGAAAACCGTGCCTCATTTGGAGCCTCCTAGCTCCCTCTACCTATAAATATATGCCCTCCCCGAATTTTCGCGGATGTTTCCACCCTAACCCTAGCTAACCTCCCTCCGTGCCGCCGAACGCCCGCGCCGCCGCCGCCCGGCGAACCAGGGCGCGCCGCCCCGGCCCGCCGAGCCCGCAGCCGGCCCCCGAGGCCCGCGCGCGCCGCCCCGCCTCCCGTCTCCCGCGCCCCGCCTCGCCTCCGCCCGGCCCTGTCACTGAGGGCCGCCGTCTCCGTCGCGCTGGCGCCCGGCGTCGCCGCCCCGCCGCCTGCGCTCCGCGCGCCCAGGTCGCCGCGCCGCCCGTGTCGTCTCCTCCTCGCGTCGCCGCGCCAGATCCGGCCACCAGGCCCCGGATCCGCTCCCCCTCGACCTCCTCAGGCCGTCTCCCTCCTCTCTGGCGATGCCCCGGCGAGCTTGCGTCGCCGCCTCGAAGTCCGTGCGGATCTGAACCCGAAGGTTGACCCCGGAAACGCCTAAGTCCCTGATATTTTGCATATTATCATGCCATGTTCATCGCATCATATCTCCTAGCATACTGCTCCGGTTTGTGTGCATAATATATCAAAATGTTCGCCATGAGATGCTCTTCATTTCATTCCATTGTGCCATGTTTGTTTGAGTTCATCTTGATGCCTGAATCATAGTTGCAAGAGTTCTATATAATGTTGTCTGTGGTCTGTTAACAGAACATGCTCATTTGTCATTATTGCCATGTTTGATGTGCGCATCCTATGAGGTTGATGTCTACATGTGTTTTGTGCTACATCATGCCATGTTTACAGGGATGTATGCCATGTATTTTTGTGATCAATGTGGTGACTAGAACAAGCATGCAAACTAGGCTTCGTGATGTTGCTGATTTCAGTCCCTGTTCTGCTGTTATTTTTATGCCCTGTAAACTTGATGCTACAGAGAGATCCAAGCTTATCTTGAGATACTTAAGTAAGGATGTTTTGAACATATTGTTATTATTTATCCATTCATGCCCCTGTTTGCAATTATGGAGTAGTATAGCATGTCATTTTCTTGCTCTACTTTTGCTATAAATGTTTCCTGGTAGATTGTTTACATGTTATTCATTTTTGCCAAGGTTGTTGTAGTTGATCCTTGCATGCTATGAACTTGTTCTTGCCTTGGTTAGTTTCATAAACATGTCTTCTTGCTGATGATATGCTTATCTTGTCGTGCAATGACTTGTTGTGAGTGAAGCGAGCTCATGAACTAGTGTACTTGCTGTTACTGTTTTGCTAGGCTGAATCTGTTATTTTGTGATGCTATGTAAACCTGCTACTACAAGTCATTCCATGCATAATCTGGAGATGTTCACTAAGTATGTTTTGTTATACATGTCATGATCTATCCATCCATGCCTTTGGTTGCATTTATAGCTTGTTGTAACTTTTATTCTTGCTCCAAAGTTGCTAAATAATGTTGCAGTTAGCCTGTTAACATTAAGTTCAATTTTGCCATGATTGTTGTTAGTGATCCAAGCATGCTATGAACTTGCTCTTGCCATGCTTAGCTTCATAAATATGCCATCTTACTATTGGTTGCCTTGCCATGCCATGTATTGCTCTTTGGTGAGTGGTACAAGCTCACAAACATGCCTACTTATTGTTGTTCCTGCCATGTTTGAATCTGTCATATCATTTGCCATGTTTACATGGGTGCCATCATATCTTCTGATCCTTTTTGGCTCATGGACAGAAAGGGACTTTTGTTCTATGCATTCAGTAGTATCATGCAATGCCTTAAGTTTCTATGATATGTTCCTGTAACATGCTGTTTGATAGCTCTAAACATTGCAACCTGATGTTATTTCTGCTAAATCTAGAACTGTTATTATTTGCAATCTTGCCATGTCTTTTTGAGCATGTTCTAGTGATTTCTGGAGATAGCTCAGTGTTCTTGTTTTGTTATGCTTTACCTGTACATCATGCCCATGCCTTTTGTTTTCATATTATGGTACTGTAGCATATTGTTTTGATGCTTGCTAGATGCCTAGTTGCTGTTTTGGGCAGATTGTTGTCATATCTTGTATAGAGTGTATGTGTTGAACCGTTGCTCCGTTTTGAGTGTGCTTTATATGAAACTTGCTTAGAATTGCATGTAGTTTCATATTATCATGTTGCATCCTTGTTTTGAGGTGTTTGCGTGATGTTTGTATGCATTTTGCATCAATGCCATGTTTAACTTGTTTTGCTCATATCTTCTAGGCCGTAGCTCTGAATTAAATGAACTTTATATGTAACTTGACTAGAATCTCGTGTAGATCATCTTGGTGCATGTTAACTTGCTGTTTAACAACTTGAACATAATGTTTATTCAGATCTGGACCAATCTCGAAATTTGCATATGAGGACTTACCGGAATTGTTATATGTTGTTCTCGGCCTCATTTAAACTTGCCCTGATGTGTTGCTCTTGTTTGCATCATCTCTTCCCATGAGTAGCTTCATGTAGCCCTGTCATGCATCATGCTTGGTTGTGCATCATGTCTTGTTCATGTGTGGTGTGTTTACCATGTTGTGTGCTTCTTCTCGATAATTTCCGTTTCATTGCGATCGTGAGGATTCGTTCGTCTACACTTGGTTCGTCTTCGTGGCTTCATATTCTTCATGGACTCGTTCTTCTTCCTAGCGGGATTTCAGGCAAGATGACCGCTACCTTGGATCTCACTACTATCATTGCTATTCTAGTTGCTTCGTTCTATCGCTATGCTGCGCTACCTATCATTTGCTCCTCAAGCCTCCCAATTTGCCATGTCAGCCTCTAACCTTGTCACCCTTCCTAGCAAACCATTGCTTGGCTATGTTACCGCTTTGCTCAGCCCCTCTTATAGCGTTGTTAGTTGCAGGTGAAGTTGAAGATTGCTCCATGGTGGACAGGATTATGTTGGGATATCACAATATCTCTTATTTAATTAATGCATCTATATACTTGGTAAAGGGTGGAAGGCTCGGCCTTATGCCTGGTGTTCTGTTCCACTCTTGTCGCCCTAGTTTCCGTCATACCGGTGTTATGTTCCGGATTTTGCGTTCCTTACGCGGTTAGGTGATTTATGGGACCCCCTTGACAGTTCGCTTTGAATAAAACTCCTCCAGCAAGCCCAACCTTGGTTTTACCATTTGCCTCACCACCACCTACTTTTCCCTTGGGAGTAATTAACCCAAGGGTCATCTTTATTTTAGCCCCCCCGGGCCAGTGCTTCTCTAAGTGTTGGTCCGAACCGAGCAACCTGTGGGGCCCCCTCGGGGAAACTCGAGGTTTGGTTTTACTCATAGCTTGACTTATCCGGTGTTGCCCTGAGAACGAGATATGTGCAGCTCCTATCGAGATTGTCGGCGCATCGGGCGGCTTTGCTGGTCTTGTTTTACCATTGTCGAAATGTCTTGTAAACCGGGATTCGGAGGCTGAGCGGGTCTTCCTGGGAGAAGGTATATCCTTCGTTGATCGCGAGAGCTTATCAGGGGTTAAGTTGGGACACCCCTGCAGGGTATAAACTTTTGAAAGTCGTGCCCGCGGTTATGGGCAGATGGGAATTTGTTAATGTCCGGTTGTAGATAACTTGACACCAGATCCGAATTAAAACGCATCAACCGTGTGTGTAGCCGTGATGGTCTCTTTTCGGCAGAGTTCGGGAAGTGAACATGGTTTTGGGTTATGTTTGACGTAAGTAGGAGTTCAGGATCACTTCTTGATCATTGCTAGTTTCACAACCGTTCCGTTTGCTCTCTTCTCGCTCTTATTTGCGTATGTTAGCCACCATATATGCTTAGTCACTGCTGCAACCTCACCAATTTACCCCTTCCTTTCCCATTAAGCTTTCCTAGTCTTGATACCCATGGTAATGGGATTGCTGAGTCCTCGTGGCTCACAGATTACTACAACAACAGTTGCAGGTACAGGTTATGTGATGATCATGACGCGAGAGCGATGTTTGCCTGTTTTGGAGTTCTTCTTCTGCTTCTTCTTCGATCAGGGGATAGGTTCCAGGTCGGCAGCCTGGGCTAGCAGGGTGGATGTCGTTTGAGTTTCTGTTTGTGTTTCATCTGTAGTCGGATGGTGCTCTTATGTAAGATGATGTTGTATTCGTGTGGCATTGTATGCCTTTGGTATGTATCCCCATCTATTATGTAATGTTGATGTAATGATATTCACCTTGCAAAAGCATTTCAATATGTGGTTCTATCCTTGGTGGGACCTTCGAGTCTCTTTAGGATAGTATCGCATATTGGGCGTGACAAGTTGGTATCAGAGCCTCGACCGACCTTAGGAGCCCCCTTGATTGATCGTGTAGTTTGGTCGTTGTTGAGTCTAGAAGAAAAATTGTTTCTGAGTCTAGTTATATCAGAGAGTAGGAATTCTTTTTACTCCTCAGCCCCTTCGTCGCTCTGGTGAGGAATCTTGACGTAGGTGTTTTGAATTACTGCTCTTCCCTTTCAATTTTTTCTTCAGCATCACGCGGTTAGTTTTCGTTCGTTGGTTCTCATCTCTTTTTATCCGGTGCATTTCTCGTCAAGTTGACTCGAGCCTTTTCGTCTTTGCCAAGTTCAATCCTCAGTTCGCTCTCAACGAAGTTGTTTTCCCATCCTCAGTTGTTTTATTTTCCCACCCGCCCTCCCTTTTTCTTCTCGGAGTCGGAGTCCGTAATCGAGTATCCATCCTACTCGTGCGAAGTCTTTGTTTTCTTTCCTCAATGATTTCAACCGGTGTTTTCTCTTCAAGATATTCGTCGGTTCCCCCTTCCAGGTTGTCTTTGTTTTCCCGCCCTCCCACCCTCTTCTTCCCGGAGTCTGAGTCTATTTCGAGCATCAATTCCATTCGTGTGGAGTCTCTTTAGTCTTCCCTCAATTATCTCTACTGGTGAATTCTCATCTCGGTAGACATTCTTCATCTTTTTTTCTTCTCCGGTGGATTCAATTCCAATTTTTGGTAGTGATTATATTCTTTCCCTCGGATCAAGTGTTCTCCTTGCTCATTTGCCTCTCGCCATTCAATCATTCCGGAGTTCGGAAGACATCTCAGGAGATTCGTCTGTGTTCCAATTGATTCGAGGTTGTCACTTCATTCAAATATTTCAATTGTTCCAGTGCATCATTTATCTATTCAACAATCCTTTCCAACGGTGTTATCTCTTCAGTGGGCCCTAACCCACAGGTTTTTCCCAGGATCTTACCTGACTCTTCTATTTCTCCCGAATTTATTCTCAAATTCTTTTCAAAGTGTGACGTAAGAATGGATTCCATCAGTCACATTCCATTTGAAGATCTTTTTCAAAAAAAATTATTGTTGGCTCAACCTCTTCATTTGTCATGCTCCCGGAGTATCTCAGTAATTTTGTTGGTGTTTCTCGTTGTCATTTGAAGATCTAAGAAGAGTTCCTCTTAAATCTTGGTCATTCTCTGGAAGTTTCGTGGTTCTAGCTTCATGCTATCCTCTCGAATTATTCCATTTGTCAGAGATTCTTTTCATCCATCCGGAGTATTTCAGGAGTTATTTTGCCGTCTCGATCATTCGGAGGCCATCTTTTCAGAATATCTCTCTGTTCTAAGTTTTTCAAATTCGTTCTCCAATTATTCCATATCTGTGCCCCTTTGTTTGTCTCAATATTCTTCCGGTGCTTCGTTCAAGTATTCTGCTATCAGTTCGTGATCCCTTCGTTATCTTGTCTCTTAATCCCCTCTAGCATATTTGTTCTCTAATTCTTCCCGGTGATTCATTCTCTTTCATCAGTCATTTTTGAATTCTTACGGTGGTTCCTTCAGATTCTTTTTCCTTTGTCAACATATTAATCCTTTCGTTCTTTTCAATCCTACCGGTGGTTCATGAAGACTCTCTCAAGTGTTGCGCTATATCCCCCTTTAATCTTTTCCATCATGGATAAGTTGTATGTGATCCATCGCTCTCATCAATTTAATTGATGAAGGATAAGCATAACATAATTCTTATTCTTCTTTTAGCAAGTTGATGAACCTCTTCCTTTTGGAGTTTGTTCACCATCTCAAATTCTCGGTTTGAAGTGTTTTCATCTTTTCTTTTCCGGAGTTCAAATTCCCTCGGCCATTTCGTCGGAACCTCCATCTAAATCAACGCAAGGCTTTAGTCTTATTCGTTTCATCCTTCATTTCTATCTCAACATCCTTTTGTCACCGGAGTTCTTCATGGTGGCTCTTCATGATTTAATTCATTCCTCAAGTGTTCATCAAGATTCTTGTAGACGAAGCTCAAGTATTCTTCTTCTTGCTTCGCGAGGTGCATTTAATTCTCCATAACTTTTGAAGTGGAGTTTTGCATTTCTTCGTTCTTCTCAGCGATTCAATCTTTTCCGCTTGTGGTCGGAGATCACCTCATAATTTTGAGATGTTATCTAAAAGTCCACAACAAGCTTATTCTTTTGTTGTTGATTTTCTCAACAACTCCGTTCAATCCTTCCTTCTCAGTTCTTTTCATTCAATTCTTTCAATTCTTCCGGAGGTTTTGTGTTGTTCCTCTCATCAAGTATTTTCCATCCTCTCAAGTTCATGTTCTATTCTTTCCATGTTCAGTCAGACTGCTGCCTAAATCCTTTCAGTCTTATCCGTTTCTTATCTGCTCTAACCGAAGTGGTTTCATAGTCTATCTGATTCTGTGAGCTTTCAATTCTCGTCATTCTCGTCGTTCCTCTCTTCTTCTCGTGTGCTCGCTATTCTTTGCTTCTTCTCTCGAGTTCTTGCTTCACCTTATCCCTTTTCTTTCCATCTCGGTCCTAAGATCTCGGGACGAGATCTCTTGTTAGTGGAGGAGTGTTGTAATGCCCCGGATTCGTTGCGCCAAGTGTCCGCCAGTTATTCGCCATAGTTGCCATGTCATTTGCTTGCGTGTTCCATTTTATCATGTCATCATGTGCATTTCATTTTGCATACGTGTTCTTTTCATGTATTCGAGTATTTTTCCCGTTGTCTGTTTTGCGATCCGGCACTCCTATGCCCTCCGGCGTCCCCCTTTTGTCTCTCGTTGTGAGCAGGTGTTAAACGTTCTCAGAATGGACCGAGGCTTGCCAATCGGCCTTGGTATAGCACCGGTAGACCGCCTGTCAAGTTTCGTGCCATTTGGAGGTCGTTTGATACTCCAACGGTTAACCGCGTAGCCTGAACCCCCCCCCCTTTCTCTTGCAGCCCAGCAACCCCTTCAAAGTGGCCCAAAACCCATCCTAAACCCCCTCTATGCTCTTCGCCATTTGATCACGATCGCGTGGCCAAAAACCGTGCCTCATTTGGAGCCTCCTAGCTCCCTCTACCTATAAATATATGCCCTCCCCGAATTTTCGCGGACGTTTCCACCCTAACCCTAGCTAACCTCCCTCCGCGTCGCCGGACGTGTCCGTCCCGGGCCGGACGCCCGCACCGCCGCCGCCCGGTGAACCAGGGCGCGCCATGTGGCACCTGGCCACCGCGCGCCGCCCCGGCCCGCCGAGCCCGCAGCCAGGCCCCGAGGCCCGCGCGCGCCGCCCCGCCTCCCATCTCCCGCGCTCCGCCTCACCTCCGCCCGGCCCCGTCGCCACGGGCCGCCGTCTCCGATGGAAACCCGCCGTCGCCGCCCGGCGCCGCCGCCACCGCGCGCCCCACGTCGCCCGGTCGCCGCGCCGCCCGTGCCGTCTCCTCCCCGCGCCGTCGTGCCAGATCCGGCCGCCCGGCCCCGGATCCGCTCCCCCTCGTCCTCCTCAGGCTGTCTCCCTCCTCTCCGGCGGTGCCCCGGCGAGCTCGCATCGCCGCCTCGAAGTCCGTGCGGATCTGAACCTGAAGGTTGACCCCGGAAATGCATGTCCCTGATATTTTTGCATATTATCATGCCATGTTCATCGCATCATATCTCCTAGCATACTGCACTAGTTTGCGTGCATGATATATCAAAATGTTCGTCATAAGATGCTCTTCATTTCATTCCATTGTGACATGTTTGTTTGAGTTCATCTTGATGACTGAATCATAGTTGCAAGAGTGCTATATAATGTTGTCTGTTGTCTGTTAACAGAACATGCTCATTTGTCATTATTGCCATGTTTGATGTGTGCATCCTATGAGGTTGATGTCTACATGTGTTTTGTGCTAAATCATGCCACCTTTACAGGGGTGTATGCCATATATTTTTGTGATCAATGTGGTGACTAGAACAAGCATGCAAACTAGGCTTTGTGATGTTGCTGATTTCAGTCCCTGTTCTGCTGTTATTTTTATGCCATATAAACTTGATGCTACAGAGAGATCCAAGCTTATTTTCAGATACTTCAGTAAGGATATTTTGAACATATGGTTATTGTTTATCCATTCATGCCCCTGTTTGCAATTATGGAATAGTCGAGCATGTCATTTTATTGCTCTACTTGTGCTAGAAAATGTTTCCTGGCATATTGTTTACATGTTATTCAATTTTGCCAAGGTTGTTGTAGTTGATCCTTGCATGCTATGAACTTGTTCTTGCCTTGGTTAGTTTCATAAACATGTCTTCTTGCTGATGATATGCTTATCTTGTCGTGCAATGACTTGTTGTGAGTGAAGTGAGCTCGTGAAGTAGTGTACTTGTTGTTACTGTTTTACTAGGCTGAATCTGTTATTTTGTGATGCTATGTAAACCTGCTGCTACAAGTCATTACATGCATAATCTGGAGATGTTCACTAAGGATGTTTTGTTATACATGTCATGATCTATCCATCCATGCCTCTAGTTGCATTTATAGCTTGCTGTAACTTTTTGTATTCTTGCTCCAAAGTTGCTAAATAAATTTGCTGTCAGCCTATTAACATTAAGTCCAATTTTGCCATGATTGTTGTTAGTGATCCAACCATGCTATGAACTTGCTCTTGCCATGCTTAGCTTCATAAATATGCCATCTTACTGTTGGTTGCCTTGCCATGCCATGTATTGCTCTTTGGTGAGTGGTACAAGCTCACAAACATGCCTACTTATTGTTGTTCCTGCCATGTTTGAATCAGTCGTATCATTTGCCATGTTTACATGGGTGCCATCATATCTTCTGATCCTTTTTGGCTCATGGACAGAAAGGGACTTTTGTTCTATGCATTCAGTAGTATCATGCAATGCCTTAAGTTTCTATGGTATGTTCCTGTAACATGCTGTTTGATAGCTCTAAACATTGCAACCTGATGTTATTTCTGCTAAATCTAGAACTGTTAGTATTTGCAATCTTGCCATGTCTTTTTGAGCATGTTCTAGTGATTTCTGGAGATAGCTCAGTGTTCTTGTTTTGTTATGCTTTACCTGTACATCATGCCCATGCCTTTTGTTTTCATATTATGGTACTGTAGCATATTGTTTTGATGCTTGCTAGATGCCTAGTTGCTGTTTTGGGCAGATTGTTGTCATATCTTGTATAGAGTGTATGTGTTGAACCGTTGCTCCGTTTTGAGTGTGCTTTATATGAAACTTGCTTAGAATTGCATGTAGTTTCATATTATCATGTTGCATCCTTGTTTTGAGGTGTTTGCGTGATGTTTGTATGCATTTTGCATCAATGCCATGTTTAACTTGTTTTGCTCATATCTTCTAGGCCGTAGCTCTGAATTAAATGAACTTTATATGTAACTTGACTAGAATCTCGTGTAGATCATCTTGGTGCATGTTAACTTGCTGTTTAACAACTTGAACATAATGTTTATTCAGATCTGGACCAATCTCGAAATTTGCATATGAGGACTTACCGGAATTGTTATATGTTGTTCTCGGCCTCATTTAAACTTGCCCTGATGTGTTGCTCTTGTTTGCATCATCTCTTCCCATGAGTAGCTTCATGTAGCCCTGTCATGCATCATGCTTGGTTGTGCATCATGTCTTGTTCATGTGTGGTGTGTTTACCATGTTGTGTGCTTCTTCTCGATAATTTCCGTTTCATTGCGATCGTGAGGATTCGTTCGTCTACACTTGGTTCGTCTTCGTGGCTTCATATTCTTCATGGACTCGTTCTTCTTCCTAGCGGGATTTCAGGCAAGATGACCGCTACCTTGGATCTCACTACTATCATTGCTATTCTAGTTGCTTCGTTCTATCGCTATGCTGCGCTACCTATCATTTGCTCCTCAAGCCTCCCAATTTGCCATGTCAGCCTCTAACCTTGTCACCCTTACTAGCAAACCATTGCTTGGCTATGTTACCGCTTTGCTCAGCCCCTCTTATAGCGTTGTTAGTTGCAGGTGAAGTTGAAGATTGCTCCATGGTGGACAGGATTATGTTGGGATATCACAATATCTCTTATTTAATTAATGCATCTATATACTTGGTAAAGGATGGAAGGCTCGGCCTTATGCCTGGTGTTTTGTTCCACTCTTGCCGCCCTAGTTTCCATCATACCGGTGTTATGTTCCTGGATTTTGCGTTCCGTACGCGGTTGGGTGATTTATGGGACCCCCTTGACAGTTTGCTTTGAATAAAACTCCTCCAGGAAGGCCCAACCTTGGTTTTACCATTTGCCTCACCACCACCTACTTTTCCCTTGGGAGTAATTAACCCAAGGGTCATCTTTATTTTAGCCCCCCCGGGCCAATGCTTCTCTAAGTGTTGGTCCGAACCGAGCAGCCTGTGGGGCCTCCTCGGGGAAACTCGAGGTTTGGTTTTACTCGTAGCTTGACTTATCCGGTGTTGCCCTGAGAACGAGATATGTGCAGCTCCTATCGGGATTGTCGGCGCATCGGGCGGCCTTGCTGGTCTTGCTTTACCATTGTCGAAATGTCTTGTAAACCGGGATTCCGAGTCTGATCGGGTCTTCCTGGGAGAAGGTATATCCTTCGTCGATCGCGAGAGCTTATCATGGGCTAAGTTGGGACACCCCTGCAGGGTATAAACTTTTGAAAGCCGTGCCCGCGGTTATGGGCAGATGGGAATTTGTTAATGTCCGGTTGTAGATAACTTGACACCAGATCCGAATTAAAGCCGTGCCCACGGTTATGGAAACGCATCAACCGTGTGTGTAGCCGTGATGGTCTCTTTTCGGCAGAGTCCGGGAAGTGAACACGGTTTTGGGTTATGTTTGACGTAAGTAGGAGTTCAGGATCACTTCTTGATCATTGCTAGTTTCACGACCATTCCGTTTGCTCTCTTCTCGCTCTTATTTGTGTATGTTAGCCACCATATATGCTTAGTCGCTGTTGCAACCTCACCACTTTACCCCTTCCTTTCCCATTAAGCTTTGCTAGTCTTGATACCCATGGTAATGGGATTGCTGAGTCCTCGTGGCTCACAGATTACTACAACAACAGTTGCAGGTACAGGTTATGCGATGATCATGATGCGAGAGTGATGTTTGCCTATTTTGGAGTTCTTCTTCTGCTTCTTCTTTGATCAGGGGATAGGTTCCAGGTCGGCAGCCTGGGCTAGTAGGGTGGATGTCGTTTGAGTTTATGTTTGTGTTTCATCCGTAGTTGGATGGTGCTCTTATGTAAGATGATGTTGTATTCGTGTGGCATTGTATGCCTTTGGTATGTATCCCCATCTATTATGTAATGTTGATGTAATGATATCCACCTTGCAAAAGCATTTCAATATGCAGTTCTATCCTTGGTGGGACCTTCGAGTCTCTTTCGGATAGTATCGCATATTGGGCGTGACACACTTATCTTGCATGAAGTCCTCAAGGTCAGCATTACGCACATATCCATCAAATTGATCCTTGATGCCTGCTTTGACTATAAACTCCTCTGACGGCCATTCACAAGGCCGCACGTCAGCTTCCCTCGGTGGTTCATCGTCCTGCTCATGTATTGCGAGCCTGGGTCCTTTCTTCCTTGAAGGACCACCTTGGTATATTTTCCTGGACATATTTCTTCCTCTAAAAAATTTCTGAAATTTTTAGTAACTCAAAATAAAAGTGAACCATACTCAACAAGATTGATAGCAACTACTCCCACAAGTTCCTAGAGAATATATCATGTATTAGAACTACTTGGGACCATATAAATTTGACATGCAAGCTCAAGAACAGGGTCACCTAGGCAGCAAAAATTTGCAATGAATAAAGCGCTAGAACAAAAACTAATTGGACAATTGGAGGAGTCACATACCAAAGAACAATCCCCCAAAGCAGTTTTGTGAATGGAGCTTTGAGCAAGGAGATTGAAAATGGCAGCAAAATGAGCTAGAACTTGTGCTTGAGCTGGATGGTGATTTTTTGGGAGGAAGATGAAGTGTGTGGGTGCAGGAATAAGTGGAGGGGGGCCATCGTGGGCCCACGAGGCAGGGGCACACCCAGGGGGGTAGGGCACGCCCCTGACCCTCGTGGGCAGCTGCCAGCTCCCCCTGATGTGTTCTCAGTGACAGATATTCTCAAATATTCTAGAAAAATCATATTAAATTTGCAGGGCATTTGGAGAACTTTTATTTTCGGGGTATTTTTTTATTGCATGGATAATTCATAAAACACACTGAAAATACTATTTTTACTTTATTTAATCTAAATAACAGAAAGTAAAAAGAGGGTACAGAAGGTTGTGCCTTCTAACTTCATCCAACTCATGATCATCAAAAGGAATCCACTAACAAGGTTGATCAAGTCTTGTTAACAAACTCATTCCGAATAACATGGAACCGGAGAAATTTCGAATAACACTAGGTTATCTCAATGGGGATATGAACATCCCCAACAATAAGAATATCATATTTCTTCTTAATAGTAGGGAGAGGAAATTCAAAACCTCCAATAATAATAGTTGGACTTTTTCCAATAGAGTTGATACTGTGAACTTGAGGTTGTTTCCTCGGAAAGTGTACCGTATGCTCATTACCATTAACATGAAAAGTGGCATTGCCTTTGGTGCAATCAATAACAGCCCCTGCAGTATTCAAAAAGGGTCTACCAAGGATAATCGACATACTATCGTCCTCCGGAATATCAAGAATAACAAAGTCCGTTAAGATAGTAACATTTGCAACCACAACAGGCACATCCTCACAAATATCGACAGGTATAGCAGTTGATTTATCGGGCATTTGCAAAGCTATTTCAGTAGGTGTCAACTTATTCAATTCAAGTCTACAATATAAAGAGAGAGGCATAACACTAACACCGGCTCCAAGATCACATAAAGCAGTTTTAACATAGTTTCTTTTAATGGAGCATGGTATAGTTGGTACTCCTGGATCTCCAAGTTTCTTAGGTATTCCACCTTTAAAAGTATAATTAGCAAGCATGGTGGAAATTTCAGCTTCCAGTATCTTTCTTTTATTTGTAATAATATCTTTCATGTACTTAGCATAAGGATTAACTTTAAGCATATCAGTCAAACGCATACGCAAAAAGATAGGTCTAATCATTTCAGCAAAGCGCTCAAAATCCTCATCATCCTTTTTCTTGGATGACTTAGGAGGAAAAGGCATGGGTTACGGAACCCATGGTTCTCTTTCTTTACCGTGTTTCCTAGCAACAAAGTCTCTCTTATCATAATGTTGATTCTTTGATTGTGGGCTATCAAGATCAACAGCAGTTTCAATCTCTACATCATTATTATTGCTAGGTTGAGCATCAACATGAACATTATCATTAATATTATCACTAGGTTGATGTTCATCACCAAATTGTGTTTTAGCATCAGAAATAGAAATATCATTGGGATTCTCAGGTGTGTCTACAACAGGTTCACTAGAAGCATGCAAAGTCCTAGCATTTTTCTTTTTCTTCCTTTTAGAAGGACTAGGTGCATCTAAATTATTTCTCTAAGAATCTTGCTCAATTCTCTTAGGGTGGCCTTCAGGATAGAAAGGTTCCTGAATCATTTTACGAGTTCTAGTAGCCACTCTAATAGCAAAATAATGTTTATTATTTAATTCATCGAGCAAATCACTTTGAGCTTTAAGTACTTGTTCTGCTTGAGTTGTGACCATAGAAGCATATTTACTAATGAGTTTAAGTTCACCCTTAACTCTAGCCATATAATTACTCAAGTGTCCAATCATGTAAGGATTTTGTTTCAGTTGTCTACCAACATAAGCATTGAAGTTTTCTTGTCTAGCCATAAAGTCATCAAATTCATCCAAACATTGGCTAGCGAACTTAGTAGACGGGATTTCAACTTTATCATATCTATAGAGAGAATTTACCTTTACTACCTATGTCGGGTTATCAAGACCATGTGTTTCTTCAATAGGTGGTATATTAAGGCCATGTATTTCTTCAACAGGAGGTAAATTCTTAACATCTTCAGCTTTAATACCTTTTTCTTTCATAGATTTCTTTGCCTCTTGAATATCTTTAGGACTGAGAAATAAAACACCTCTTTTCTTCGAAGTTGGCTTAGGAGTTGGCTCAGGAGTTGGCTCAAGAAGAGTCCAGTTATTTTCATTAGTCAACATATTATTCAATAACAATTCAGCTTGATTGACTGTTCTTTCCCTGAAAACACAACCAACACAACTATCCAAGTGGTCCTTGGAAGCATCAGTTAGTCCAATATAAAACATATCAAGTATTTCATTTTTCTTAAGAGGATGATCAGGCAAAGCATTAAGTAACCGGAGAAGCCTCCCCCAAGCTTGTGGGAGATTCTCTTCTTCAATTTGCACAAAATTATATATTTCCCTCAAAGCGGATTGTTTCTTATGAGCAGGGAAATATTTAGCAGAGAAGTAATAAACCATGTCCTGCGGACTACGCACACAACCAGGATCAAGAGAATTAAACCAAGTTTTAGCATCACCCTTTAATGAGAATGGAAATATCTTAAGGATATAATAGTAGCAAGATTTCTCATCATTAGTGAACAGGGTGGCTATATCATTTAACTTGGTAAGATGTGCCACAACAGTTTCAGATTCATAGCCATAAAAAGGATCAGATTCATAGCCATAAAGCAGGGTCATATTTCATTCTAGCATTCAGAGATTTCTGTTTCAGTTTAGCTAATAACTTCTTAAGATCGGATCTATCATTGCAAGCAAGAAAATATCTAGCAGTTTCCTCATCCATAACATAACCCTCAGGAACAACATGCAATTCATATTTAGGGGGAGAACCTTCATCATCACTATCTTCAATAATATCATTTTCAAGAATTTCATTCTCTCTAGCCCTAGCAAGTTGTTCATCAAGATATTCACCTAATGGCACAGTAGTATCAAGCACATAAGTAGTTTCATCA
Organism: Triticum aestivum; assembly: GCF_018294505.1. Lineage (NCBI taxonomy): Eukaryota > Viridiplantae > Streptophyta > Magnoliopsida > Poales > Poaceae > Triticum > Triticum aestivum. Next base: position 288,424,399 of record NC_057813.1, on the reverse strand, counting down.
TAAGTATCATGCATAGTAGAAGTGGCATCATCAATAACATGCGACATATCAGAATTAATAGCAGAAGCAGGTTTAGGTGTCGCAAGTTTACTCATAACATAAGGAGAATCTAGTGCAGAGCTAGATGGCAGTTCCTTACCTCCCCTCGTAGTTGAGGGATAAATCTTAGTTCTTTCATCTTTCAAGTTCCTCATAGTTATCAGCAGATATAAATCCCAAGTGAATCAAAGAATAGAGCTATGCTCCCCGGCAACGGCGCCAGAAATAGTCTTGATAACCCACAAGTATAGGGGATCGCAACAGTTTTCGAGGGTCGAGTATTCAACCCAAATTTATTGATTCGACACAAGGGGAGCCAAAGAATATTCTCAAGTATTAGCGGTTGAGTTGTCAATTCAACCACACCTGGATAACTTAGTATCTGTAGCAAAGTATTTAGTAGCAAATTAGTATGGAAGTAACGATAACAGTAGCATTTTTGTAGTAATTGTAACAGCAGCAACGGTAAAGTAACTAAGCAAAGATCAGTATGTGAAAAGCTCGTAGGCATTGGATCAGTGATGGATAATTATGTCGGATGCAATTCCTCATGTAATAGTTATAACATAGGGTGACATGGAACTAGCTCCAGTTCATCAATGTAATGTAGGCATGTATTCCGAATATAGTCATACGTGCTTATGGAAAAGAATGTGCATGACATCTTTTGTCCTACCCTCCCGTGGCAGCGGGGTCCTAATGGAAACTAAGGGATATTAAGGCCTCCTTTTAATAGAGTACCGGACCAAAGCATTAGCACTTAGTGAATACATGAACTCCTCAAACTACGGTCATCACCGAGAAGTATCCTGATTATTGTCACTTCGGGGTTGTCGGATCATAACACATAATAGGTGACTATAGAATTGCAAGATAGGATCAAGAACTCACATATATTCATGAAACATAATAGGTTTAGATCTGAAATCATGGCACTCGAGCCCTAGTGTCAAGCATTAAGCATAGCAAAGTCATAGCAACATCAATCTCAGAACATAGTGGATACTAGGGATCAAACCCTAACAAAACTAAGTTGATTACATGGTAAATCTCATCCAACCCATCACCGTCCAGTAAGCCTACGATGGAATTACTCTCGCACGGCGGTGAGCATCATGAAATTGGTGATGGAGGATGGTTGATGATGACGACGGCGACAAATCCCCCTCTCCGGAGCCCCGAACGGACTCCAGATCAGCCCTCCCGAGAGAGTTTAGGGCTTGGCGGCGGCTCTGTATCGTAAAACGCGATGAAACTTTCTCTCTGATTTTTTTTCTCCGCGAAAGCAAATATATGGAGTTGGAGTAGAGGTTGGTGGAGGTCTAGGGGGCCCATGAGGCAGGGGGCGCGCCCCCACCCTCGTGGATAGGGTGTGGTCCCCCTGGTGCTAATTCTTTCGCCAGTATCTTTTATTAATTCTAAAAAGTTGCTCCGTGGATTTTCAGGTCATTTCGAGAACTTTTGTTTCTGCACAAAAATAACACCATGGCAGTTCTGCTGAAAACAACATTAGTCTGAGTTAGTTCCATTCAAATCATGCAAGTTAGAGTCCAAAACAAGGGCAAAAGTGTTTGGAAAAGTAGATACAACGGAGACGTATCATAGACAAACCTGCACCATTGGCCAGCTGAACCTGGTCCTTGCCATCATAGCGCTCATGAACCTGGAGGCGTTCAAGATCACTCGTCAGGTGATCTGTAGCCCCGGTGTCCAGCACCCAAGGATAGTCGACGGTGTTGGTGGAAGCCGAGTTGGCGAATTGAGGGTTGTGGTCCTGGTCATAACGCTTGCGGCAATCATCGGCCTCATGCCCCCAGTTTTTGCAAATTTGACATCGGGGGCACCAGTGCTTGTTGCAACGGCCACCACCGTCGTTGTTGCCGCCGTTACCCCCGCCACCTTGCCGACCATTGCCGACGTAGGAGGTGTTGCATTCGCAGCCACCGTTGGGGCCGCCTTGACGGCCTTGTCCGAGCTTGTCATTGCCATCGGCCGAGTGACCCCCATCCTGGGAGGGGTAGGGCTCCGAGTAGGGAGCATGTCCGCCATGGGCATAGGAGCCCGAACGAGCCATGGTGTTAGCCGAGGAGTCCACCCCTCCTATGCACTCTACTGAGCCTGCAACACTTCGAACGACAAGACGAGCGAGTAGAAGCTGGAGTAGGGCATAGGTGTGTTACTCACACCCAGGAAGGCAGCGATGGGGTTGTAGGCGGAGTCCAGTCCGGTGAGGATGTGATCAATGAGCTCATCATCACGAATCAGAGAGCCAACAGCAGCCATGGTGTCAGTGAGGGCCTTCATCTTGTGCATGTACTCAGCCGCGGACATCTCCTCCTTCTTCAGCGTCTGAAGTTGACGCCAGATGTGATGGACGTTGGCGCGGCCCTGTGCGCCGTACATGGCATCGACGGCCGTCCATACCGCCTGCGCAGTCTCGCAGCTGATGAGCTGACAGGCAATGTCCTCCTCCATGGAGTTGAGAAGGAGGCCCTTGACCTTCTGGTCCTGAGTCCACCAATGGTGGTACACCGGATTAGCGGCGGTCGCCACGGCATCGCCAGTCCCCACGGTGATGGTCTTGTCGGGTGCCGCTCTGGTGCCGTCTAGGTAGCCATGGAGGTTGGAGCCGGCTAAGATGGTGTCGGCGATGCCCCCCACAGCATGAAGTTGTGGCGGCCAAGGCGGACGGAGATCGCCAGAATGGCGAGTGCGACAGGGACGGTGGCAGCCGCGGTCGAGGTGATGGTGCCGATGCTGTTGGACAGTGAAGGGGTGGCAGACGACATCGCGGCGGCACGGAATAGGGCGTCACACAATGGCGGAGAAAGGACCTCACGGCGGCTGCGGATGGATCGGGCGATGGCGGTGTAGGGTTCGCGGGACAGCCCGGTGGCTATCTGATACCAAGTTGAAAAGGTAGGTTTAGGGTTTTGCGTGGGTGGCTAACATCCAGCCTCACGTCTCAATATATAGATGATCAAAATACAATTACATACAAATGCAAATGCGTGTACATGTATAATATGCTAGACCCTATTTTACATGATCGTGGAGACACGCCGGTGTCACAATGTGATGGCGCCGGGGAGATCCGGCGAGGACACGTGCGAGGGCGAGCTCTAGTTCGTACGGGGCCATGGTCCTCTCTGTCCAGGGAAGAAAAGAGAGAGTGAAAACAAGGTGAGGTTGGGAGGAAAAGCAAGGAAGGGAAGAAAGGAAAAGAGGACCAGAGGAGGATCGACGGTGTTGACATGGATGGTCGTCGAAGGTGGTACTGGGTGAGGGTTGGCTGGTGAGGCATGGGGTGTCGCGGGCATGGTCGAAGGCGACAGCGAGGTAGGGCTTCAGGGGCGAGGCATATCATCGGGAGGAGGCGGGCGACTGTGAGGTGCTCCTCCCAAGCGAGGCATGGAGTCAGGGTGCTCCGCCGACGACTTGACCGACAACAGGTTGGTTCTGTAGAAGGGTGGCAGTCATGGCTCCTATCGATAAAAGATAGAGGGAGAAAGAGATCTGAGAGAAATTGGGGACCCAGAGAAGAAACAAAGCAGACAGGGCTGCGGGACGGCACTGCTGACCTGGCCAGTGAGGCGGATGATACATCTCCAACGTATCTATAATTTTTGATTGTTCCATGCTATTATATTACCTGTTTTGAATGATTATGGGCTTTATTATACACTTTTATATTACTTTTGGGACTAACCTATTAACCGGAGGCCCAACCCATATTGTTGTTTTATTGCCTGTTTCAGTATTTCGAAGAAAAGGAATATCAAACAGAGTCCAAACGGAATGAAACCTTCGGCAGCGTTATTTTTGGGAAGAATATGATCCTGGAGACTTGGAGTTCACGTCACAAGATCCTCGAGGAGGCCAGGAGATAGGGGCGCCCCCCCCCTACTGGGCATGTCCCCATGTCTCGTGGGCCCCTCGAGCACCTCCCGACCGACTTCTTTCGCCTATATAAGCCTATGTACCCTAAAACCATCGAATATCAAGATAGATCAGGAGTTCCGCCGCCGCAAGCCTCTATAGCCACCAAAAACCTCTCGGGAGCCCGTTCCAGCACCCTGCCGGAGGGGGAACCCATCACCGGTGGCCATCTTCATCATCCCGACGCTATCCATGATGAGGAGGGAGTAGTTCACCCTCGGGGCTGAGGGTATGTACCAGTAGCTATGTGTTCGATCTCTCTCTCTCGTGTTCTCTCTATGGCACGATCTTCATGTATCGCGAGCTTAGCTATTATAGTTGGATCTTACGATGTTTCTCCCCCTCTACTCTCTTGTGATGAATTGAGTTTCTCGATTGAAGTTATCTTATCGGATTGAGTCTTTTGTTTAAGAACACTTGATGTATGTCTTGCCGTGTTTATCTATGGTGACAATGGGATATCACGTGCCACTTGATGTATGTTTTGGTGACCAACTTGCGGGTTCCGCCCATGAACCTATGCATAGGGGTTGGCACACGTTTTCTTGACTCTCCGGTAGAAACTTTGGGGCACTCTTTGAAGTACTTTGTGTTGGTTGGATGAATTTGAGATTGTGTGACGCATATCTTATAATCATGCCCACGGATACTTGAGGTGACAATGGAGTATCTAGGTGACATTAGGGTTTTGGTTGATTTGTGTCTTAAGGTGTTATTCTAGTACGAACTCTTGAATAGATCAATCCAAAAGAATAACTTTGAGGTGGTTTCGTACCCTACCATAATCTCTATGTTTGTTCTCTGCTATTAGTGGCTTTGGAGTGACTCTTTATTGCATGTTGAGGGATTGTTATATGATCTATCTATGTTATTATTGTTGAGAGAACTTACACTAGTGAAAGTATGAACCCTAGGCCTTGTTTCCTATCATTGCAATACCGTTTGTGCTCACTTTTATCGCTTGCTACCTTGCTGTTTTTATAATTTCAGATTACAAATACCTTTATCTACTATCCATATTGCACTCGTATCACCATCTCTTCGCCGAACTAGTGCACCTATACAATTTACCATTGTATTGGGTGTGTTGGGGACACAAGAGACTCTTTGTTATTTGGTTGCAGGGTTGTTTGAGAGAGACCATCTTCATCCTACGCCTCCCACGGATTGATAAACCTTAGGTCATCCACTTGAGGGAAATTTGCTACTGTCCTACAAACCTGTGCACTTGCAGGCCCAACAACGTCTACAAGAAGAAGGTTGTGTAGTAGACATCAAGCTCTTTTCTGGCGCCGTTGCCGGGGAGGTGAGTGCTTGAAGGTATATCTTTAGATCTTGCAATCGAATCTTTTTGTTTCTTGTTTTATCACTAGTTTAGTTTATAAAAGAAAACTACAAAAAAATGGAGTTAAGTTTGTCTCATACGCTTCGTCTTTTTAATATCTTTTGTGAGTTTGATGGAAAGGAAAATTGTGCTCAAGTGCTAGAGGAAGAGTGCATTAAAATGCTTGATACTAAATCTTTGAATGATGAGCATGATTGCAATGTTGTTAGTATAAACTCCTTGAATATCCATAGTATTAATGATGATTGCTCTAGTCATGATGAAAATATCTCTTATGAGCATGTCAACTTTTGTGGAGTGCATGTTTGCATGAACACACCAAATAGAGAAGATATTTATTGCAAGAGGCATAAGCATTTAGAAACTAAATGGTTGCAAGAAAGGCTAGATGTGAGTGCTGAAAATTTAAAATTCCTTTGTCGTACTTGTGAACTTTGCAATGAACGTGGTCATTTGCTTCTCCAATGCAAATTGTTTCATGACCGAATCGTGTCCAAAAATTGTGATGATTTGATTTCCCTTGCAAATTATAAGGAACTTAGTTTGCTTTTGGGTTATGAAGAGTTGAAACGTTTAACTAAGCCTATTCCAGAATTTAATCTTAAGCATTTCCTTGATATTGATCTAGAAAAGATTTATATGATTTGTGCAGAGAATTGCATTGAAAATCCTTATATTGCCAATTACCTAAAGAAAAGAAAGCAAATATAAGATGATGAGAATACTAATGAATGGGAAGAGACTTCCCAATATCCTCCTATTATTTCTTATGATGAATCAGGTAACGAGGAGGAGCTTTCTATTCAACCAATTTCGTCAATAAGGAGCTCAAAGAGGAAGGTTGAACCCACACATAATGTGAAGAAGAAAAGGAAAAGAAGGGGCAACAAAGGTAAAAAGGTATCCCTTCCAAATGATGTTGCTCCTACTACTTGTGATGATGATAATTGCTATATTATTGGTGCTATCCATACTATTAATGATGAGAGTGATTATGCTTATGATATGAAAAGGCCCAAGCTTGGGGAAGCTATGTTTGATCATAATGACATATTTGAGAATATATTTGCTGAAATTAATGTTTTTCCCAAGCTTGGGGATGCTACGTTTAGTGAAGATGATATTTTTAGCATCCCAAGTTTTGATATGCAAAGTTGTTATGATGATAGCATGCCTCCTACCTATGATGATTATATTGATGAAAGTGGGTTCGGAAGAGTGTCAACTTTAGGAAGTAGTGATCCCACTATTTTGGAGGATGTTGAATCTTATAATATTTATGAAAGTGGATTTGAAAGAGTGTCAACTTTATTTAGTGATGATTCCACTATCTTGGGAGAGGTTTCAATCGATTATGCTGAGAACGAAGTTGCTACTTATGATGATTATTGTGATGAAACTTATACTATAAAAAGTAGTGATGATTATATTTACAAATCTTGTCATGATTATGATTATCCTTTTTCTGAACATTACTCTTTTAATGTGGAAACAATTTTTAGTGTTCAAGTCTCTTATGATACTCTCACTATTCCGAATGAGAAGAATTTTGCTTATGTGGAGAGTAGTAAAATTTCTATGCTTGTAGATCATGAAAATAATGCTTTAGGTACTGGTTATATTGTTCAATTCATTCATGATGCTACTGAAAATTATTATCAGGGAGGAACATACGCTTGTAGGAATTGCAATAATATCAAGTTTCCTCTCTATGTGTTGAAAATCTTGAAGCTATGCTTGTTTTACCTTCCTATGCTTGTTGATTATTGTTCCCATAACTTGTTTGCTCACAAAATCCCTATTCATAGGAAGTGGGTTAGACTTAAATGTGCTAGTCATATGCTTCATGATGCTCCCGTTATGTTTCAATTCTTATCTTTTATGTGATCATCATTGCCATCATCATGCCTAGCTAGAAAGGCATTAAAGAAAAGCGCTTGTTGGGAGACAACCCAATATTTATCATTACTGTTTTTGTGTGTCCACATTATTATGCTACTGTATTAATCATGTTTTATAGCTTTTGTTTCAGTAAAGTGCCAAGTAAGACCTTTAGGATAGCTTACGGTGATAGTTGTGTTGATCCTGCTGAAAATCAGAAACTTTTGCACCCAGTAAATTAGTTTTGTTAATTCACAGCAACGTGCTTCTGATCTGCTTATTTTTTATCTGGATTGGTACTCAATTTGCTTAGGACTTCCTAATTTGGTAGAATTTTTGGAGTTCCAGAAGTATACTTTTGATACAGATTACTACAGACTGTTCTGTTTTTGACAGATTCTGTTTTCTATGTGTTGTTTGCTTATTTTGATGAATCTATGAGTAGTACCGGAGGGTACGAACCATAGATAAGTTGGAATACAGTATATATTACACCAATATGAATTTAGAATGAGTTAATTACAGTACCTAAGTGGTGGTTTTATTTTCTTATACTAACGGAGCTTACGAGTTTTGTGTTGAGTTTTGTGTGGTTGAAGTTTTCAAGTTTTGGGTAAAGATTCGATGGACTATGGAATAAGGAGTGGAAAGAGCCTAAACTTGGGGATGCCCAAGGCACCCCAAGATAATATTCAAGAATATCCAAAACCCTAAGCTTGGGGATGCCCCGGATGGCATCCCCTCTTTTGTCTCATTCGTCAGTAACTTTACTTGGAGCTATATTTTTATTCACCACATGATATGTGTTTTGCTTGGAGCGTCATTTTCTTTTATTAGTATTTGTTTGCTGCTATTTATAATAATGTTTTTCATATTTAGTTTCAATAAAAATGTCAAGGATAGCCTTTACCATGCTTATTTTGCTAGTATACATGTTGCTGTTTAAAAACAGAAAGTTTACCACTGTTGCAAAAATTCCCTCGAAAAGTCATAGCATGGTATAATGTTGAATATTTTTTCATACTGAGATCTGATAAATTTATTACAGTGGGAATTTTCCCTCATATTTTTTGGAGTTAGGGAAGTATTGATACTCTTGCATTCTTTACAGACTGTACTGTTTTGGCAGATTGCTGTTATGGTTGCATTGTTTGCATATGTTTGCTTGTCTAATGATTATATTTGAGGATAGGAGTATTAAATATGCAGAGGCATTTAGTATGCAATGTGGAATAATAGTTTTAGTGATTTTTTACAGTAGAAAATGATAAGGTTTTGCATTGGTTTATACTAACCTATCTCACGACTTCTTGTTGAGTTTGTTGTGGATGAAGCTTTTTGATAAAAAGAGAAACCATGATATGAGAGGAATTGAGGAGACATAAAAACTCAAGCTTGGGGATGCCCAAGGCACCCCAAGATAATATTTCAAGAAGTCTCAAGCATCTAAGCTTGGGGATGCCCCGGTAGGCATCCCACCTTTCTTCTTCGACAGCTATCGGTTAGTATCGGTTGAGCCTAAGTTTTTGCTTCTTCACATGAGTTCTGCTATCCTTGCAATGTCATTTTATTTTGTTTTGCTTGCTGTTTGAATACAATACCAAGATCTGAAATTCCTTAATGTTAGAGAGTCTTCACATAGTTGCACAATTATTTAACTACTCATTGATCTTCACTTATATCTTGTTGGAGTAGTTTGTCGTTTGCTCTAGTGCTTCACTTATATCTTTTAGAGAACGACGGTGGTTTTATTTTGTAAAAATTAATGAACTCTCATGCTTCACTTATATTATTTTGGGAGTCTTAAACAACATGGTAATTTGAATGAAACCTATCATAGGAAGTGAATTGGATGCTATGATCAATTTGATACTTGATAATTGTTTTGAGATATGGAGGTAGTGATATTAAAGTCATGCTAGTTGGGTGATTATAAATTTAAAGAATGCTTGTGTTGAAGTTAGCAAGTCCCGTAGCATGCACATATGATTAAAGTTGTGTAACAAATTCGAAACATGAAGTGTACCTGGCTTGTGCATCCTTATGAGTGGCGGTCGGGGACAAGCGATGGTCTTTTCCTACCAATCTATCCCCCTAGGAGCATGCGCGTAGTGCTTGGTTTTTGATGACTTCTAAATTTTTGCAATAAGTATATGAGTTCTTTTGACTAATGTTGAGTCCATGGATTATATGCACTTTTACCTTTCCATCATTGCTAGCTTCTTCGGTACCGTGCATTGCCCTTTCTCACCTCGAGAGTTGGTGCAAACTTCGCCGGTGCATCCAAAGCCCGTGATATGATACACTCTATCACACATAAACCTACCTATTATGACATTTCCATATATCTTCCTCAAAACAGCCACCATACCTACCTATTATGGCATTTCCATAGCCATTCCGAGATATATTGCCATGCAACTTTCCACCGTTCCGTTCTTCATCTTCATGACATACATTACTTGTCATATTGACATTGCATGATCATGTAGTTGACATCGTATTTGTGGCAAAGCCACCATGCATTATTTTTCATACATGTCACTCTTGATTCATTGCACCATCCCGGTACACCGCCGGAGGCATTCATATAGAGTCATATCTTGTTCTAGTTTCGAGTTGTAATTCATATGTTGTAATCAATGAAAGTGTGATGATCATCATTATTAGAGCATTGCCCAAAAAGAAAAAAGAAAAAAGAAGAAAAAAGAAGAAGAAGAAAGGCCAAAAGAAAAAAAAAGACCCAAAGAAAAAAAGAAAAAAAGAGAAAAAGAAAAAAATAATAAAAAAAGGGCAATGTTACTATCTCTTTTTCCACACTTGTGCTTCAAAGTAGCACCATGATTTTCATATAGTGATTCTCATATGTTGTCAGTTTCATATACTAGTAGGAATTTTTCATTATAGAACTTGGCTTGTATATTCCTACGATGGGCTTCCTCAAATGCCCTAGGTCTTCGTGAGCAAGCAAGTTGGATGCACACCCACTAGTTTTCTTTTGTTGAGCATTCATTTGTAGCTCTAGTGCATCTGTTGCATGGCAATCCCTACTCCTCATGTTGACATCAATTGATGGGCATCTCCATAGCCCGTTGATTATCCTCGTCAATGTGAGACTTTCTCCTTTCTGTCTTCTCCACACAATCCCCATCATCATATTCTATTCCACCCATAGTGCTATATCCATGGCTCACGCTCATGTATTGCGTAAAGTTTGAAATTTTTTGAGATTACTTAAGTATGAAACAATTGCTTGGCTTGTCATCGGGGGTATAGAAGTTAGGAACATCTTTGTGTGACAAAAATGAAGCATAGCCTGACTATATGATTTTGTAGGGATGAACTTTCTTTTGCCATGTTATTTTGAGAAGACATGATTGCTTTGATTAGTATGCTTGAAGTGTTACTATTTCTTTTATCAATATGTACTTTTATTTTGAATCATTTGGATCTGAACATTCATGCCACAATAAAGAAAATTACATTGAGAATCATGCTAGGTAGCATTCCACATCAAAAATTCTCTTTTTATCATTTACCTACTCAAGGACGAGCAGGAATTAAGCTTGGGGATGCTTGATACATCTCCAACGTATCTATAATTTTTTATTGTTCCATGCTATTATATTACCTGTTTTGAATGATTATGGGCTTTATTATACACTTTTATATTACTTTTGGGACTAACCTATTAATTGGAGGCCCAGCCCATATTGCTGTTTTATTGCCTGTTTCAGTATTTCGAAGAAAAGGTATATCAAACGAAGTCCAAACGGAATGAAACCTTCGGCAGCGTTATTTATGGGAAGAATATGATCCTGGAGACTTGGAGTTCACGTCAGAAGATCCTAGAGGCGGCCAGGTGATAGGGGGGCGCCCCCCCCCCCTACTGGGCACGCCCCCTGTCTCGTGGGCACCTCGAGCACCTCCCGACCGACTTATTTTGCCTATATAAGCCTATGTACCCTACAACCATCGAATATCAAGATAGATCGGGAGTTCTGCCGCCGCAAGCCTCTGTAGCCACCAAAAACCTCTCAGGAGCCCGTTCCGGCACCCTGCCGGAGGGGGAACCCATCAATGGTGGCCATCTTGATCATCCCGGTGCTATCCATGACGAGGAGGGAGTAGTTTACCCTCGGGGCTGAGGGTATGTACCAGTAGCTATGTGTTTGATCTCTCTCTCTCGTGTTCTCTCTATGGCATGATCTTGATGTATCGCGAGCTTTGCTATTATAGTTGGATCTTATGATGTTTCTCCCCCTCTACTCTCTTGTGATGAATTGAGTTTCCCTCTTGAAGTTATCTTATCGGACTGAGTCTTTTGTTTAAGAACACTTGATGTATGTCTTGTCGTGTTTATCTATGGTGACAATGGGATATCACGTGCCACTTGATGTATGTTTTGGTGACCAACTTGCGGGTTCCGCCCATGAACCTATGCATAGGGGTTGGCACACGTTTTGTTGACTCTCCGGTAGAAACTTTGGAGCACTCTTTGAAGTACTTTGTGTTGGTTGGATGAATTTGAGATTGTGTGACGCATATCGTATAATCATGCCCACGGATACTTGAGGTGAAAATGGAGTATCTAGGTGACATTAGGGTTTTGGTTGATTTGTGTCTTAAGGTGTTATTCTAGTACGAACTCTTGAATAGATCGATCCGAAAGAATAACTTTGAGGTGGTTTCGTACCCTACCATAATCTCTATGTTTGTTCTCCGCTATTAGTGGCTTTGGAGTGACTCTTTGTTGCATGTTGAGGGGTTGTTATATGATCTATCTATGTTATTATTGTTGAGAGAACTTGCACTAGTGAAAGTATGAACCCTAGGCCTTGTTTCCTATCATTGCAATACCGTTTGTGCTCAAATTTATCGCTTGCTACCTTGCTGTTTTTATAATTTTAGATTACAAATACCTTTATCTACTATCCATATTTCACTTGTATCACCATCTCTTCGCCGAACTAGTGCACCTATACAATTTACCATTGTATTGGGTGTGTTGGGGACACAAGAGACTCTTTGTTATTTGGTTGCAGGGTTGTTTGAGAGAGACCATCTTCATCCTACGCCTCCCATGGATTGATAAACCTTAGGTCATCCACTTGAGGGAAATTTGCTACTGTCCTACAAACATGTGCACTTCCAGGCACAACAACGTCTACAAGAAGAAGGTTGTGTAGTAGAAATCAGCAGACTGGGTGGTCGTTGGCGGCGTTGGTTGCCAAGGTGGTGGGGAGGCTCTCGATCAGGAGCTCGGGAGCTCCTCACTCTTGGGGAACAAGAGGAGCTGGAGGCTGCCGGGATAGATGGCTGACCAGCGGTCATTGTATCAAAGATCCGACGGTCTAGAGGGGATTGGTTGGATCTGAGTGGCCGGGTAGATCTGAAGAGGGGTGGGAGGAGGCTGCGGGGTCGAGGGAGAGGAGGTTGCGGTTGGCTTGGGGCAAAAACTGAAGGAGGAAGGTGGCGTAGGCTGAGGGGATGGATGGGACAAGAGGCCTAGATTTTAGGGTTTGGTCTGAAATTGGACTAGGTGGTCTATATATATATAGATAAATAAGAAGGTTTAGGGTCCCTCTGATTTAGATCGGACGATCGGGAAAATAGGCTAGGGGAGTCAAATGAAGAAACGGAAGATATATGGGGATGTTTGGGGATGATCCAAACCTAGCGGTCATGACCGAGCGGTTTAGGTTCAGGAACATTTCGAACTAGGTTGTGAGGGGTCTGTGCACTATGCAGAGAGATAATGTGGCCAGATAAGAGGGAAGCAAAACCCGGTTGGTCTGAGAAAGGACACGGAGACAAAAGGAGAAGCGGCAACTACGAATGAATGCAAGTCTTGAAGAATGACAACACAGGAGTGTTGATTCAATGCGAATAATGTGATGATGAATGCAACAAACAAATAAAACACATGGCGATAACAAAAGCATGGAAGGCATCTAGAGCGTCGATCTTAGGATGTTACAAGTTCACCCTCGGGGTTGAGGGTATATGCTAGTAGCTATGCACTTGATCTCTCTCTCTCTCTCTCTCTCTCTCTCTGTTCTTGATTTGGCATGATCTTGATGTATCATGAGCTTTATTAATATAGTTGGAACATATGAAGTTTTTCCCCTCTATCTCTTCTGTGGTGAATTTAGTATTACTCATTGAGGTCTTTTTAGTATCGGATTGAACACTTTGGAGTTCATATCACTTGATGTATATGTCTTTCTTGTGGATACACATGGTGACAATGGGGTAATCTATTGAGATCACTTGATGTATGTTTTGGTAATTAACTTGTGGATTCCCTTGGTGACATTGGGGTAATATAGTGAAGGAAATATGCCCTCGAGGCAATAATAAAGTTGTTATTTTATATTTCCTTATTCATGATAAAGGTTTATTGTTCATGCTAGAATTTTATTAATCGGAAACCTTGATACATGTATGAATACATAAACAAACACCGTGTCCCTAGTGAGCCTCTACTAGACTAGCTCGTTGATCAAAGATGGTTAAGGTTTCTTAACCATGGAAATGAGTTGTCATTTTATAATGATATCACATCATTAGGAGAATCATGTGATGGACAAGACCCATCTGTTAGCTTAGCATAATGATCGTTCAGTTTTATTGCTATTGTATTCTTCATGTCAAATACATATTCCTTCGACTATGAGATTATGCAACTCCCGGATACCGAAGGAATGCCTTGTGTGCTATCAAACGTCACAACATAACTGGGTGATTATAAAGATGTTCTACAGGTATCTCTGAAGGTGTTTGTTGAGTTGGCATAGATCGAGATTAGGATTTGTCACTCCGAGTATCGGAGAGGTATCTCTGGGCCCTCTTGGTAATACACATCATAAGCTTGAAGGCAAACGACTAAGGAGTTAGTCACAAGATGATGTATTATGGAACGAGTAAAGAGACTTGCCGATAATGAGATTGAACTAGGTATGAAGATACCGACGATCGAATCTCGGGCAAGTAACATACCGATGGACAAAGGGAATTACGTATGTTGTCATAATGGTTTGGCCGATAAAGATCTTCGTAGAATATGTAGGAGCTAATATGAGCATCTAGGTTCCGCTATTGGTTATTGACCGGAGAGATGTCTCGGTCATGTTTACATAGTTCTCGAACCCGCAAGGTCCGCATGCTTAACATTCAATGACGATATAATATTATATGAGTTACATGATTTGGTGACCGAATGTTGTTCGGAGTCCTGGATGAGATCACGGACATGATGAGGAGTCTCAAAATGGTCGAGAGGTAAATATTGATATATAGGACAATGGTATTCGGACACCGGAAGTGTTCCGGAGGGTATCAGGTACTTATCGGGTCACCGGAAGGGGTTCCAGGCACCAACAGCAAAAGATATGGGCCATATGGGCCAAGAGCGGAAATGCACCAGCCACAAGGGGCTGGTGCACCCCCCATATGGGCCGGCCTAAGGAGGAGAAGGAAAGGGGAGAAGGGAAAGGAAAGTATGGATTAGGATTCACACTTCCTTCCCTCTCAGATAAACATGGCAGGGGGCGCAGGGCAAGGCCAGCCCCTAGGAGACCGGCGGCCAGCCCTAGGGTGCGCCCTGGCCTCTCCCCTCCCCCTCACCTATATATATGAGGGAGGGGGGTGCCGAGCACACAACAGACAATTGCTTAGCCATGTGTGGCGCCCCCCTCCACAGTTTACACCCCCCGTCATATTCTCACGGTGCTTAGGCGAAGCCTTGCGAGGATCACTTCACCATCACCGTCATCACGCCGTCGTGCTGACAGAACTCATCTACTACCTTGACGCCTTGCTGGATCAAGAAGACGAGGGACGTTGATACGTCTCCAACGTATCTATAATTTTTTTATTGTTCAATGCTATTATGTTATCCATCTTAGATGTTTTATATGCATTTATATGCTATTTTATATGATTTTTGGGACTAACCTATTAACCTAGAGCCCAGTGCCAGTTTTCGTTTTTTTCCTTGTTTTTAAGTTTTTCTGAAAAGGAATACCAAACGGAGTCCAATTAACCTGCCAATTTTTGTGGATTTTTTATGGACTAAAAGAAGCCCTCGGAGTAAAAGAGTTGGGTCAGAAGAGTCCTGAGCCGTCCACGAGGGTGGAGGGCGCACCCTACCCCCCTGGGGGCACCCCCTACCTCGTGGATGACTCGGAGACCCCCCTGACGTGAGACTGATGCCAAAAATTCCTATAAATACAGAAACCCCTGAAAAGAAACCTAAATCGGGAGTTCCACCACCACAAGCCTCTATAGCCACCAAAAACCAATCGGGACCCTGTTCTGGCACCCTGCCGGAGGGGGGATCCATCACCGGTGGCCATCTTCATCATCCCGGTGCTCTCCATGACGAGGAGGGGGTAGTTCACCCTCGGGGCTGAGGGTATGTACCAGTAGCTATGTGTTTGATCTCTCTCTCTCTCATGTTCTTGATTTGGCACGATCTTGATGTACCGCGAGCTTTGCTATTATAGTTGGATCTTATGATGTTTCTCCCGCTCTACTCTCTTGTAATGGATTGAGTTTTCCCTTTGAAGTTATCTTATCGGATTGAGTATTTAAGGATTTGAGAACACTTGATGTATATCTTGCGTGGGATACCGGCAGTGACAATGGGGTATTCTATTGATTCACTTGATGTATGTTTTGGTGATCAACTTGCGCGTTCCGTGACCTTGGGAATCTATGCATAGGGGGTGGCACACGTTTTCGTCTTGACTCTCCGGTAGAAACATTGGGGCACTCTTTGAAGTTCTTTGTGTTGGTTTGAATAGATGAATATAAGAATGTGTGATGCATATCATATAATCATGCCCGCGGATACTTCAGATGACATTAGGGTTTTGGTTGATGTGTGTCTTAAGGTGTTATTTTACTACAAACTCCAGGGCTGTTTGTGACACTTATACGAATAGCCCAATGGATTGATCGGAAAGAATAAATTTTGAGGTGGTTTCATACCCTATCATAATCTCTTCATTTGTTATCCACTATTAGTGACTTTGGAGTGACTCTTTGTTGCATGTTGAGGGATTGTTATATGATCTAATTATGATATTATTGTTGAGAGAACTTGCACTGGTGAAAGTATGAACCCTAGGCCTTGTTTTGAAGCATTGCAATACCGTTTTCGCTCACTTTTACCACTTGCTACCTTGCTGTTTTTATATTTTCAGATTACAAAAACCTATATCTACCATCCATATTGCACTTGTATCACCACCTCTTCGCCGAACTAGTGCACCTATACAATTTACCATTGTATTGGCTGTGTTGGGGACACAAGAGACTCTTTGTTATTTGGTTGCAGGGTTCTTTGAGAGAGACCATCTTCATCCTACGCCTCCCATGGATTGATAAACCTTAGGTCATCCACTTGAGGGAAATTTTCCACTTTCCTACAAACCTCTGCACTTGGAGGCCCAACAACGTCTACAAGAAGATGTTTGTGTAGTAGACATCAAGCTCTTTTCTGGCGCCCTTGCCGGGGAGGTTAGTGCTTGAAGGTATATCTTTAGATCTTGTAATTGAATCTTTTTGTTTCTTGTTTTACCACTAGTTCAGTTTATAAAAGAAAACTACAAAAAATGGAACTGAGGGTGCCTCATATGCTTCATCTTTTTAATGTCTTTTGTGAAAATAAGAATTCTGATAATTGTGCCGTAGTGTTGGAAGAAGAATGCATTAAAATGTTTGGCATAAAATATGTGAATGATGAGCATGATTGCAATGTTGTTAGTATGAATTCCTTTAATATCCATGATGCTAATAATATGCAAAGCCACAAGCTTGGGGATGCTATGTTTGATGAAGATGATATTTTTAGTGCCCCAAGTTTTGATGAGAAATATTTATTATGATGATAGCATGCCTCCTATTTATGATTATTATATTGATGAAAGTGGGTTTGGAAGAGTGTCAACTTTAGGAAGTAATGATCCCACTATTTTGGAGGGTGTTGAATCTTACAATATTTATGAATGTGGATTTGGAGAGGTCATGACTTTATTTAGTGATGAATCCACTATTTTAGAAGAGGTTCCAATTGATTATGAGAACAAAGTTGCTATCTATGATGATTACTGTGATGACATGTATGCTATAAAGAATAATAATAACCATGAAACTTGTCGTCTTGATTTTAATTTTCAGTTGGATTATGCCTCACATGATAGTTATTTTGTTGAGTTTTCTCCCACTACTATTCATGAGAAGAAATTTGCTTATGTGGAGAGTAATAAAATTTCTATGCTTGTAGATCATGAAAAGAATGCTTTATGTGATAGTTATATTGTTGAATTCATTCATGATGCTACTGAAAACTATTATGAGGGAGGAACATATGCTTGTAGGAATTGCAATAATATCAGTTTTGCCTTCCTATGCTAGTTGATTCTTTTTCCCATAAGTTGTTTTCTCACAAAATCCCTAGGCATAGGAAGTGGGTTAGACTTAAATGTGTTAGTATTATTCTTCATGATGCTCCCATTATGTTTCAATTCTTATTTTTTTATGTGAGCATCATTGAAATCATCATGCCTAGCTAAAAAGGCATTAAAGAAAAGCGCTTGTTGGGAGACAACCCAATATTTACCCCTACTGTTTTTGTGTGTTCACATGATTAAGCTACTGTATTAATCATGTTTTATAGCTTTTGCTTCAATAAAGTGCCAAGTAAGACCTTTGGGATAGCTTATGGTGATAGTTGTGTTGATCCTGCTGAAAATCAGAAACTTTTGCGCTTAGTAAATTAGTTTTGAAAATTCACAGAAACAATATTTTGATCTTATTATTTTTGATCTAGATTGGTACACAAATTTCTCAAGTTTTACTAATTTCATAGGATTTTTATAGTTACATAAGTATTCTAGAGTAAGAAATTACTACAGACTGTTCTGTTTTTGACAGATTCTGTTTTTCGAGTGTTGTTTGCTTATTTTGATGAATCTATGAGGAGTATCGGAGGGTATGAACCATAGAGAAGTTGGAATACAGTATATATTACACCAATATGAATTTAGAATGAGTTCACAATAGTACCAAAAGTGGTGATTTATTTTCATATACAAACGGAGCTTACGAGTTTTCTGTCGAGTTTTGTGTTGTGAAGTTTTCATGTTTTGGGTAATGATTCGATGGACTATGAAATAAGGAGTGGCAAGAGCCTAAGCTTGGGGATGCCCAAGGCACCCCAAGGTAATATTCAAGGACAACCAAGAGCCTAAGCTTTGGGATGCCCCGGAAGGCATCCCCTCTTTCGTCTTCGTTCATCGGTAACTTTACTTGAAGCTATATTTTTATTCACCACATGATATGTGTTTTCCTTGGAGCGTAAATTTATTTTATTAGGTTTTGATTGTTGTTTGAATAAAATACCAAGATCTTAAATTCTTAAATGTTAGAGAGTCTTCACATAGTTGCATAGTTATTCGACTACTCATTGATCTTCACTTATATCTTTTGGAGTAGTTTGTCGTTTGCTCTAATGTTTCACTTATATCTTTTAGAGCACGATGGTAGTTTTATTTTGAAGAAACTTATGAACTCTCATGCTTCACTTATATTATTTTGAGAGTATTAAACAGCATGGTAATTTGCTTTGGTTATGAATTTAGTCCTAATATGATGGGCATCCAAGAGGGATATAATAAAAACTTTCATATAAAGTGCATTGAATACTATGAGAAGTTTGATTCTTTATTATTGTTTTGAGATATGAAGATGGTGATATTAGGGTCATGCTAGTGGAGTAGTTGTGAATTTGAGAGATACTTGTGTTAAAGTTTGTGATTCCCGTAGAATGCACGTATGGTGGACCGTTATGTGATGAAGTCTGAGCATGATTTATTTATTGATTATCTTCCTTATGAGTGGCGGTCGGGGACGAGCGATGGTCTTTTCCTACCAATCTATACCCTAGGAGCATGTGCGTAGTACTTTTTTTCAATGACTAATAGATTTTTGCAATAAGTATGTGAGTTCTTTATGACTAATGTTGGTTCCATGGATTATACACACTCTCACCCTTCCACAATTTCTAGCCTCTCTAGTACCACGCAACTTTCGCCAATACCATACACCCACCATATACCTTCCTCAAAACAGTCACCATACCTACCTATTATGGCATTTCCATAGCCATTCCGAGATATATTGCCATGCAACTTTCCACCGTTCTGTTTATTATGACACACTTCATCATTGTCATATTGCTTTGCATGATCATGTAGTTGACATTGTATTTCTGGCAAAGCCACCGTTCATAATTCTTTCATACATGTCACTCTTGATTCATTGCACATCCCGGTAAACCGCCAGAGGCATTTTTATAGAGTCATATTTTGTTCTAAGTATGGAGTTGTAATTCTTGAGTTGTAAGTAAATAAAAGTGTGATGATCTTCGTTATTAGAGCATTGTCCCAGTGAGGAAAGGACGATGGAGACTATGATTCCCCCACAAGTCGGGATGAGACTTCAAACGAAAAAAAGTCCAAAAAAAGAGAAGGTCCAAAGAAACAAAAAAACAAAAAAATGAGAGAAAAGGAGGGAAGGGCAATGCTACTATCCTTTTACCACACTTGTGCTTCAAAGTAGCACCATGATCTTCATGGTAGAAAGTCTCCCATGTTGTCACTTTCATATACTAGTGAGAATTTTTCATTATAGAACTTGGCTTGTATATTCCAATGATGGGCTTCCTCAAAATGTGCTAGGTCTTCGTGAGCAAGCGAGTTGGATGCACACCCACTTAGTTTCTTTTTGAGCTTTCATACACTTATAGCTCTAGTGCATCCGTTGCATGGCAATCCCTACTCACTCACATTGATATCTATTGATGGGCGTCTCCATAGCAAATTGATACGCCTAGTTGATGTGAGACTATCTCCTTCTTTTTGTCTTCTCCACAACCACCATATTCTATTCCACCTTAGTGCTATATCCATGGCTCACGCTCATGTATTGCATGAAGATTGAAAAAGTTTGAGAACATCAAAAGTATGAAACAATTGCTTGGCTTGTCATCGGGGTTGTGGATGATTTAAATATTTCGTTTGATGAAGATAGAGCATAGCCAGACTATATGATTTTGTAGGGATAGCTTTCTTTGGCCATGTTATTTTGAGAAGACATGATTGCTTTGTTAGTATGCTTGAAGTATTATTGTTTTTATGTCAATATTAAACTTTTGTTTTGAATCGTATGGATCTGAACATTCTTGCCACAATAGAGAAGATTACATTGATAAATATGTTAGGTAGCATTCCACATCAAAAATTCTGTTTTTATCATTTACCTACTCGAGGACGAGCAGGAATTAAGCTTGGGGATGGTCGATACGTCTCCAACGTATCTCTAATTTTTTATTGTTCCATGCTATTATATTATCCATCTTAGATGTTTTATATGCATTTATATGCTATTTTATATGATTTTTGGGACTAACATATTAACCTAGAGCCCAGTGCCAGTTTCTGTTTTTTCCTTGTTTTTGAGTTTTACATAAAAGGAATACCAAATGGAGTCCAATTGACCTGCCAATTTGTGTGAATTTTTTATGGACCAAAATAAGCCCCTGGAGTAAAAGAGTTGGACCAGAAGAGTCCCGAGCCGTTCATGAGGGTGGAGGGCGTGCCCTACTCCCCTGGGGGCGCCCCCTACCTCGTGGATGACTCGGAGACCCCCCCTGACATGAGACCGAAGCCAAAAATTCCTATAAATAAAGAAACCCCCGAAAAGAAACCTAGATCGGGAGTTCCGCCGCCGCAAGCCTCTATAGCCACCAAAAACCAATCGGGGCCCTGTTCTGGCACCCTGCCGGAGGGGGGATCCATCACCGGTGGCCATCTTCATCATCCCGACGCTCTCCATCACAAGGAGGGAGTAGTTCACCCTCGGGGCTGAGGGTATGTCCTAGTAGCTATGTGTTTGATCTCTCTCTCTCTCTCTCTCTCTCTCTCTCTCTCTCTCGTGTTCTTGATTTGGCATGATCTTGATGTACCGCGAGCTTTGCTATTATAGTTGGATCTTATGATGTTTCTCCCCCTCTATTCTCTTGTAATGGATTGAGTTTTCCCTTTGAAGTTATCTTATCGGATTGAGTCTTTAAGGATTTGAGAACACTTGATGTATGTCTTGTGTGGGATACCCATGGTGACAATGGGGTATTCTATTGATTCACTGTATGTATGTTTTGGTGATCAACTTGCGGGTTATGTGACCTTGGGAATCTATGCATAGGGGGTGGCACACGTTTTCATCTTGACTCTCTGGTAGAAACTTTGGGGCACTCTTTGAAGTTCTTTGTGTTTGTTTGAATAGATGAATCGGAGATTGTGTGATGCATATCGTATAATCATGCCCGCGGATATGTCAGGTGCCATAGTATCTAGGTGACATTAGGGTTTTGGTTGATGTTTGTCTTAAGTGTTATTTTACTACGAACTCTAGGGCTGTTTGTGACACTTATAGGAATAGCCCAATGGATTGATCGGAAAGAATAACTTTGAGGTGGTTCCATACCCTACCATAATCTCTTTGTTTGTTCTCCGCTATTAGTGACTTTGGAGTGACTCTTTGTTGCATGTTGAGGGATTGTTATATGATCTAATTATGCTATTATTGTTGAGAGAACTTGCACTGGTGAAAGTATGAACCCTAGGCCTTGTTTCGAAGCATTGCAATACCGTTTTCGCTCACTTTTACCACTTGCTACCTTGCTGTTTTTTATATTTTCAGATTACAAAAACCTATATCTACCATCCATATTGCACTTATATCACCATCTCTTTGCCGAACTAGTGCACCTATACAATTTGCCATTGTATTGGGTGTGTTGGAGACACAAGAGACTCTTTGTTATTTGGTTGCAGGGTTGTTTGAGAGAGACCATCTTCATCCTATGCCTCCCATGGATTGATAAACCTTAGGTCATCCACTTGAGGGAAATTTGCTACTGTCCTACAAATCTCTGCACTTGGAGGCCCAATAACGTCTACAAGAAGAAGGTTGTGTAGTAAACATCGGACGTCACCGAGCTGAACGTGTGCAAAACTCAGAGGTGTCGTACGTTTGGTACTTGATCGGTGGAGCACGAAGAAAGTTCGACTACATCAACCGCATTGTGAAATTCTTCCGCTTACGGTCTACGAGGGTACTAGACACACTCTCCCCCTCGTTGCTATGCATCTCCATGGATAGATCATTGCGTGTGCGTAGAATTTTTTTTTTGTTTTACATGCAACGTTTCCCAACATATAGGCATAAAGGTCGATACACGTTGATGTAGGGCCAAACCCTTGCTAGTGATCTTTGACGAATTGGAGGGGGAAACCTTGAAGAACACAAAGAATACAGGGAAGAACGCGGAGAAATCACAAGAGGAACAATCAAGAATAAGTCCAATCACACATCCAGTAGACTCACAACCACATAAGATCCATAAGGTACATGAACAACAAATGGAAACATTAATACATGGTAAGTATCATTCCAAATCCCATGGGGAGTTCAGGTCTTGAATCCAAGATGGATCTTCCCTATAAGGGGTCTTGATATCCACTAGGGGTCCTTCTCACATGGAGGCCTTGATCTCCATGGGAGAGGGGTAGATGAGCAAAGCTATCTCTCTCATCTGAGTTATCATTTTGCTAGCCCTGGGAAGAGGGAGGAGAAGGTCTATTTATTGTCTAGGCGAAGTGGGGGTGAGAGGGGGTTTACATGGGCTCTTGGCCCACAGCTGCATGCAGGCGCCGGATGTCCGGCCCGACTTGAGGCATCGGATGTTCGGGGTTTGGCCGGATGTTCGGCTGGTCGCATCAAAGTCATATATAGTGGGGTCACCCATCTCACTCATGTGGTGGTGGCTTTCCTCACATGGCAATTGGGGCATCTCGTCATATGTGGGTGTCAAAGCGACGCAGGTGCAAATGTCTCCAAACTCAACTCCTTTCGCCGACTTGGTTATGGGAGTAGTTCCATGCTCAACCTCCTCATCCATAACGCCTCCGAAGATGAATGTTGTAGGATGTGACAAATCATCGCTCTCCTTCGAGACCAAAAGGAATATCCCATGCGCGTTCTTAGTGCTTGATTCTGAGTATGAGACCCATATGGCCATCATCTTCATGTTGTCGAAGAGATTCACGCTAGCTGCCTTGGTCGAAGGGGGTGGCCCATGCTCGACCGCCTTGTCACCGTCTCCTTGTATGAGGCCCATGTGATGTGGCACTTCGTTGCTCGCCTTGATGACTGAAGGGAATTTACCATACTCGGCCATCTTCCTTGGGGTGCTTCCGGAGATGGAAAGTTCACATGTGCGTGTATGTGATCGCCTTGAAGGTGGCGCCGAAGCTTCTTCTTGGTGGCACTCATCGCGTGATCTTGTCTTATGCTCCTCTCGAGCGTCTTCATCATGTGACGTTATCGTGCTTGAACTTGTAGTCGATGGCGCTCTTCTTCTTCGCGCACTTGTTTCTTGTAGGTTACTTACCCTTCATGACGATGTGGATCACGAACATGATGGTGGTCATCACGAAGATGAGGACGTGGATGAATTTCTCTTGCCTCAGATGGGCACTCCAAATATTTGCAACTTGAGCGCCTCTGCCTTGAAGATGACAAAGGAGAAGAAGACTTGTAGTTGGCCAACATATCTCGTATGTGATCCATGTGTTCGTCCAACTTGTCGTCGAGGTAGTCTATTTTCATTCCTTCGGAGTCACATATGTCGGTGGCGAGTCACTCAATGCGGTCACGCAATGTATCTTGTCCATTGTGCATTGCTCGCTGTTGTCCGATGTGGTGAGTTTGGTTGATGCAGTTGTTCACACCGTCGTTGTCGTCAAAGACCGAAGATGATGTGCATTGCCTATCCATCACAAGACTCGAGAAAAAGTGAGTAGGAAATGAGACATACAATACCAAGTTACGTTTTTCCCAAAGTTGAGGATGTATCCCGTGTCACTGAATGTGAATTGAGAGAATAGTGGAAACGGTACCGGACTTGTTCACTCACACCTACAAAGTAAAGCTTATTAAGTGGCTTGGTTAGGACAAGTGTCACAAATTCAAGCAAGTGTTAGTCCAAGATATTGATAGTGTTGAGGAAGATTCACAAAATTGCAATGTAAAGCGAATACATCAATAGCTAACGTGGCACGAGGAACACACGCATGGATACATAAGTGGTATATGCGCAACCAAGGAATGAGCACAAAATGTGTTACTGCTACGTCTTGAGCTTGCATTGGTTTTCCTTGAAGAGGAAAGGGTGATGCAGCAATAGTAGTGTAAGTATTTCCCTCAGTTTTTGAGAACCAAGGTATCAATCCAGTAGGAGGCTCCTCAAAAGTCCCACGCGCCTACACAAACAAACAAAGAACTCGCAACCAACACAATAAAGGGGTTGTCAATCCCTTCACGGCCACTTGCGAAAGTGAGATCTGATAGAGATAGTATGATAAGATAAATATATTTTTGGTATTTTATAATATAGATTGGAAAAGTAAAGATGCAAAAAAAAGTAGATTGAAAGCTTATATGATAAAATATAGACCCGGGGGCCATAGGTTTCACTAGTGGCTTCTCTCAAGATAGCATAAGTATTACGGTGGGTGAACAAATTACTGTCGAGCAATTGATAGAAAAGCGAATAATTATGAGATTATCTAGGCATGATCATGTATATAGGCATCACATCCGCGACAAGTAGACCGACTCATGCATGCATCTTCTACTATTACTCCACACATCAACCGCTATCCAGCATGCATCTAGAGTATTAAGTTCATAAGAACAGAGTAACGCATTAAGAAAGATGACATGATATAGAGGGATAAACTCATGCAATATGATATAAACCCCATCTTTTTATCCTCGATGGCAACAATACAATACGTGCCTTGCAACCCCTATTGTCACTGGGTAAGGACACCGCAAGATCGAACCCAAAGCTAAGCACTTCTCCCATTGCAAGAAAGATCAATCTAGTAGGCCAAACCAAACTGATAATTCGAAGAGACTTGCAAAGATAACTCAATCATACATAAAAGAGTTCAGAGGAGATTCAAATATTTCTCATAGATAAACTTGATCATAAACCCACAATTCATCGGATCTCGACAAACACACCGCAAAAAGAGTTACATCGAATAGATCTCCAAGAAGATCGAGGAGAACATGGTATTGAGATCCAAAAAGATAGAATAAGCCATCTAGCTAATAACTATGGACCCGAAGGTCTGTGGTAAACTACTCACAACTCATCGGAGAGGCTACGGTGTTGATGTAGAAGCCCTCCATGGTCGATTCCCCCTCCAGCGGAGCACCGGCGAAGGCTCCAAGATGGGATCTCGTGGATACAGAAGGTTACGGCGGTGGAAATTGTTTTTCGTCGGCTCCCTGGATGTTTTCGGGGTACGTGGGTATATATAGGAGGAAGAAGTACGTCGGTGGCCGCCCGAGGGGCCCACGAGATAGGGGGCGCACCCTGTAGGGGTGGGCGTACCCTCCACCCTTGTGGTCGCCTCGGCTGCTTCTTGGCTTGCACTCCAAGTCCTCTGGATCACGTTCGTTCCAAAAATCACGCTCCCAAAGGTTTCATTCCATTTGGACTCCGTTTGATATTCCTTTTCTTCGAAATACTAAAATAGGCAAAAAAACAGCAATACGGGTTGGGCCTCCGGTTAGTAGGTTAGTCCCAAAAATGATATAAATGTGTAAAATAAAGCCCATAAACATCCAAAATGGGTAATATAATAGCATGGAACAATCAGAAATTATAGATACGTTGGAGACGTATCAAGCATCCCCAAGCTTAATTCCTGCTCGTCCTCGACTAGGTAAATGATAAAAACAGAATTTTTGATGTGGAATGCTACCTAGCATAATTCTCAATGTAATTTTCTTTATTGTGGCGTGAATGTTCAGATCCAAATGATTCAAAATAAAAGTTCATATTGACATAAGAAATAGTAATACTTCAAGCATACTAATCAAAGCAATCATGTCTTCTCAAAATAACATGGCTAAAGAAAGTTCATCCCTACAAAATCATATAGTTAGGCTATGCTTCATTTTCGTCACACAAAAATGTTCCCAAATTCTACACCCCAGATGACAAGCCAAGCAATTGTTTCATACTTAAATAATCTCAAACTTTTTCAACTTTCACGCAATATATGAGCGTGAGCCATGGATATAGCACTATGGGTGGAATAGAATATGATGATGGGGATTGTGTGGAGAAGACAAAAAAGGAGAAAGTCTCACATTGACGAGGATAATCAATGGGCTATGGAGATGCCCATCAATTGATGTCAACATGAGGAGTAGGGATTGCCATGCAACAGATGCACTAGAGCTATAAATGTATGAAAGCTCAACAAAAGAAAACTAGTGGGTGTGCATCCAGCTTGCTTGCTCACGAAGACCTAGGGAATTTTGAGGAAGCCCGTCGTAGGAATATACAAGCCAAGTTCTATAATGAAAAATTCCCACTAGTATATGAAAGTGACAACATATGAGACTCACCATATGAAGAACATGGTGCTACTTTGAAGCACAAGTGTGGAAAAGAGATAGTAACATTGCCCCCTTTTTATTTATTTTCTTTTATTTTTTTCCTTTTTTGGGGGGCCTTCCTTTTTTTTATTTTGGCCTTTCCTTTTTTTGGCCTTTTTT